>NC_139030.1:33147818-34347818 GCF_964662115.1 Mustela nivalis | reverse complement strand
CCCCACTCACATGCACCTTCTCTCTCTCTCCCTCTCTCTAAAATAGAGAAATTAATTAAGTAAATTAATTACTTAATTAAAAAATTAAGTAATTGATTGATTTAAAAGTTGAGTTTCTGGACACAGATGACATTTTGCTTTTTCCACTCACTCTGTACTATTCAGCTTGAGTAATAAATCACAGAGTTGATATCTATGCTTTCTCATCAGCCTCACTGTAAGAAATAAAACTGCAGAAATCAGGTACTCTCTGATGCTTGATTTAAGTCTTCAAAACAGTCTAAAATTCTGCTTTTAGGATTTCCCTCCTGTCTATGTACCACCAGCCATGGAATGGGGAGCAGAATAAATTGCAAACACTCTCCCCAAACTTTGACTCTAGAGCAAGGCAGACAGCGCTGTTTGCACTGATGTTCTTCTCAGCGACTCGGGCAACTGCAAGACAAGGTCCAAACTCTTCCCGCAGGGCCACCTCACAGGTGGGTCTTCCTGACACGTCTCCCCAGCCCCACCCACAACTGCCTTAAGTCCTGCTCCCTTTCCAAAACTGGTCCTTCAGACTCCCAACAATTCTGTGAGCTCTATTCTGAATAGAGTTCTTCTTTTGCTTAAGTTAACCACAATTGATTTGTTTCTAAGCAACAAAGACAGACCCCCAAGGCACAAAAAACAGGAACAGCAAGATGCCTCAAACAGGACACCATCAAAGTTACACAAGCAATCACAACACCAGGATTTAATAGTAAGTAGGAGATGGTACCAAGCCATAAGTTGATATTATTTTATAGTAGTTACTTGTACTTTGTTAAGATCAACTGTCCTGCTTTACAGACATTCCAGAGTTCTGGCAGGACTCAGACGAGAAAGAAACGTGCCAACCACCCACACTGAATCTCATGCATGCTAGTTTAAAACACAGCTTCTGGAACCCACCCCAGAAGTGAATCAGAATCAAGTACTGACTCTTAAGAGGGAGCCTGAGAATCTGAATATTAAACAGCCTTGCTTTGATGTGTATGCAAATGAAAGTTTGAGAACAATTGGCTGAGGTGAATTTTTTAATATGTACCAAAACAGACATCACAAGTGTCTTATTTTTTTTTAAGATTTTATTTATTTATTTGAGAGAAAGCACACAAGCAAGAGCGAGAGGCAGAGGGAGAGAGGGAAGCCGACTCCCTGAGGAGCAGGACGACAGATGCCACTGAACCACAGGACCAGAGATCATGACGTGAGTCAAAGGCAGAGGCTTAACCAACTGAGCCACCCAGGTGCCCCACGTGTGCTTTGTTAATAGCAGTCAAAAGTGTTACTCTTGACTCTTGGTTAAAACAGCATCCTAGCACAGTTTCAGTGCTATGTTATAAAGAGCTAATGCCTGAATGTCCCCTTCTAGCTCTATAAATAACAAATTGTTATCCTCTGAAATCAATAATATAAAGCTTTCCTTTTTTATTTCTCTCCCTTTTATATCCTCCTCTTCATATTCTCTGCCCTAGCGACTTACCTGATAAAACTAAAAATAAATAAATAAAAAGAGGGCAATAGCACATCATTCACAAAGTCTTACCTGTTGTGGCATGTATCATTTAAGTGATGAATTGCATATGCTTGTTAGTGACTCAACAACTTGGTTATCTAGTTATTTCAGAGCTTTCAGTCAGCTTCCCTGATTTATTGCCCTGGGAAATAATAATACATTCCAAGACCAGAGAGATAACTCTGTATGTATCTAAAACAGAAGATAAATTTGATTCTACAATCTAGGGCATAAGAGAAACCATGAGAGATTAACATGAACATTGCAGGATCTTCTCATTTTTATAATACCAAGAAGTAAGGGAATAAGTGAAAAAAATCTATAGTATTTAAAAGAGATAAACAACTACTGTATTTTTCCCCTTTTTTCATAAAATGATTTATCTTTAATAACAAAGTCTTTAAAAGCTCATTTTTATACAACAAAGTCATAATGATATATGTATGATATCAAATATGTCATTGAACTTTTAAAATAGTATTTAGAAAAGAAATCTGCAGAGTTACAAAACAGAACAGAATGCATAAAAGGATGTCAGAGGCTTACAGATTGCAGAAAGGATCTTAAGAACCTCTCTTTGCCCCTTCCCTTCTCTAGACCTCCCTCCAGGAAGGATCAGTGTGAAAAGCAAGCACATTTGGGTGGATCTCAGTACTACAGGATGTGATATTCACAGTCATGAGTACTGAAGGTAAAGGTCTGGACCTGTTTGGTGTTCCTTTCCCAGCTCCCTTTCGGAGTCTCTGAGTATGCACTCCCATGCAGGTACAGAAGAATCAACTCCTACTGGGAGCTCCAACTCCCACAAAGGTCTCCAGAACCTAAGTCAGTCCTGATCTAGGTCTTAGAGCTCATCCAGGAGCCCTACATCTTCGACCTGACCATCACACTTAGAGTAAACATAACACAGAAGATCACTTTGATTCTAGGATCCTTCTGATATAAAGGATCCTCAACATGTTCTCACTTAGCCCACTAAGCCAGAGGATCAGGGTTTGAGGAGAATCCTACAATCATGATACAGTGTTCTGCCCACTTGTATGTCATACACCTATATATCTTCCCAAAGAAAAGAAAAAAGAAAGGATGAACTGGAGGGCAGAAGAATGGAGGAGGCGACCCTTTAAGAATAAGACTGTGGGATTGGCAGTCCTGAGCTCACACAAACTCTATTTCTAGGTCTGCCCCTCTCACTAAATTAGCTAATAGGGACTTTTTCCCAAAGAAGTTGGAGTTAAAGAAAGTTTTACATATCTAAATATGTGACTGTATGAGTTCATTTTTCTATGTACATAGATCAAAAAATGTGATTATTTGTATCTCTAATGCAACAGTAATTAGAAATGCTCTCTATCAACCTCCATGCTATAGTGCATTGTAATGACAGTATATACAACACTGTGGTCTCACATTAATAGTGAGAATTGAAAAAAATGGATAATAACACATTCTTAAAAGTCAAATGCTCAGGGTGTCTGGGTGGCTCAGTTGGTTAAGTGTCTGCCTTTGGCTCAGGTCATGATCTCAGTGTCCTGGGATAGAGCCCAGAGTAGTGCTCCCTGCTCAGTGGGGAGCTTGCTTCTCCCTCCGCAAATCCCCCTGCTTATACTCTCTCTCCCTCTCTCTCTCTCTATCAAATAAATAAAATATTTAATAAATAACTAAAAGTCAAATCCTCATGTTTTCTAATGTATTACATATATATACATATACATACATACACACTGTGAAAATTTTAATCACCTTGCCTTAGGGAAAAAAATTAACTTACCACATTGATTCGGTAATAAGAGGAACTGTTCTGATAAATGTTCCTTCCAAAAACATATTATACCAGACTTTACCTTTAAAAAAACCTATTAGTCTATGAAACAAATAAGCAAAATTGTGGGTTGTTTATCTATGTTACTGGTTACTATTGTGTATATTTTATGGAAAAACATTTGCTTTAACTAATTGAAATCACCCATCACTCAGGGAAAAGTTTCCTGTACACTGCATTCATTTTCTAGGAAAAACAAGGAAGTGCCCTCTTTATTATATTACAGTTGTTCTCAGATCTGTACTACTTGTGAAATCAGTATCATATGTCCTTTGCAATTAGAATTTGTTAAATGTCCCAGATAAGAGAACTGCTACAGAATTTTAAGGATTTTCCTTCATCAGAATAAAGACTCACTGGATATTTCTTGGTTAAGAAATACTGACACCATACATCAACCTGGTGTGCAGCTGGGAAATAAAAAAGGCAATTTAATTTCAAGAAAATCACACAGAATCCAGTGGAGTGGAAAAACAGAACAGGCCAAACATGAGTCATCTCCACCATAATTTAATGCCTAAATAGATGTCCTATCAGGAATATCTTCTCAGAACATATTAGATAATAGATACACAAAGAAAAGAGACTAACTATAATTACTGCTTAAGAGTACACCTACTGAGCCTCCTACCTGTTCAATCATAATAGTTTGAGTGCTTTCTACGTGGGTCTGCACTGTGTTTAGTAAGAGTTAATAATAATAGCCAACAGTTAATAAATACGTATTTGTACCAGGCACTGTGCTAAATATTTTACATGGATTATCCAATTTAATGCTCAGAACAAGTGCATAAAGTACTATTAACCCCATTTTCACCATTGAAATAACTGAGTCTTAGATTAAGTAAACGAAACGGGATCACACAGTTCTTAAGGTTTGGAGCCAAAATTCAAAATCAGCCTGTCTAATCAAAAAGCCCTTCCTCGTAAGTACTATGCCACCTTTCAAAAAATTACATGTATTACAAAATTTTGCAAAGGGAGAAAATGAGCACCAGAGGTAGACAGAGATTTATCGTGGACTCAAAACCATCTGTGCTCTTTGATATGCCACATACCACCGCTCTGTCAACAGAAAGAATCCAAAAAAATATTAAGCTTCTGGAACAAAGACTGCATTTGAAAAAGTAATCTCTGAAATGAGATGCGGATTTCACCATTTCATTAATCCTTCTCTTATTTACAATGAGAGAGCTCTGCTGAAGCAACGCGACAGCAGGAAGAAACATGCCCACGTTTCATCACTCACCAGGCAGGGAAGAACATCGCTTTCCAGGCTAAACATTATTTTGAAATCACTTTGCACTAAGATTGCCAGAAGAAGCTGTCACGGTCTTCAGTGAAGAAACAAAGACATTTGAAGAAACAAAGACATCCTATTGGGCATAATATTCGGTCCCATGATAAGCAGTGATTTAAAGCACTGAAATCCCAAAGTAGACACAAGAACCATGGCTGCTAAACTCAGATAATGAACGAAACTTTTAAAGACTGTTTTTCTAATAATGACTTAAGGACATGTAATTTTCAATCATTTTAAATGGTTTACATCTAATTGTATCCATCTACCAACATCTCTAAAGCAATCTTAAAGTGGTTGCAAAGACATAGTGTGTACATGCAGTATTTTGGATAAACTCAGAATGAGTGACATTATCACTAATTGAGAAAAATAAAGATGGCTCAATTACTCTGAGCATAAATTAAACAAATACAGTAGTTTGGAGTTAAGGGACATTTAAAGATGATCTAGTCTGACATTTTCTACCAAGTGAGAGAAATTAAGACTCATAGGTTTGATTTTGTGATTAAGATGGCATCTAACTGGAAACTCTTAGTTTTCTACATATGAAACACCTAAGAAGAGGGCAACACAACATTCTCACTGAAATATATAAGACAAATAATATATATATGAAAACTCAACACTGTAGACACACCTCCAGGATTCTGGGTCTTCTTTAACAGAGGAAAATCCCTCTAGAGACTTCCATTATCTCTACCACCCACCGCAACTTAAAAGTATATAATCAATTTCTCATCATGGTCACAGTTCAGCTCTTTCTGCCCATGGATACTGTCCCCTTTAATAAAAACCTTTTTGCACAGAAGAAAGAAAGAACGAACCTCAACATTGCAAAATTTATATTTACATTCAACCTATTGACAGTTCTATAAATTTCATAAACTATAAGATATATGGGACTTAATAACCATAATAGAAATTAAGACAAGCTTTATTATTGCTTAAAAAAAAAAAAACACCTGCAATTACCACATTATACTAAAAGTTGGTAGAAAATACTTGGTTTTGTTGGTTTTGTACCCCAGCTGAAAGTCCCAGGATTTATACCAATTATGACATGAATAGGCATGATTATTGTTTGATCAAATAACCAGATTCCTCTTTTTGCACAATTAATGCTTCACCTGCTCCCACCACAATGGGAATTGGAAAAGATTAACCGTCACTCCAATAGAAGTACTAGAGGGCTTCAGTGATGCAGGATGGTGCTAATCACAGAAATATCATCAGTGATGACCCTCCATCTTAAAACTGGGCACTCAATTCCACAAAACCACTTAAAGCTCCAGTTAAAGCAAGTCAATATAGTTTTGTTTCAAGAATGTTTTAAAATAGTTGCACTGCAACTTGACACAAGGAACACCCAAGAGCTCTTATATTTTCAACATGGCTCATTTATTTAAGCTTGTCTTAAGAATAAAAATTTTATACTGAGAGACCCACTAGTTTACCTCCATCTTTTTTTTTTTTTTTTTTTTTTTTTTTCAGATGAAACTGAGGCTCATAGGGCTAAGAAACTTGTCCAAGTTAAATCTACTTAGGCCAGAGCCACTTTATGTCTAATACCACTATTATTACACCCAAAACTGCTCAAGCATACAAGATCAGAAACAGTTAAGTTTCTGATCTCTAACATTAGGAAAGAGAGGTAATATAAAGATGAGAAAACAGCTGCAGGAGAATTGCATACTAGATAATTACCTCTACCTTGGAGGGGAAAAAAAAACATGTTTTGTTTTTTTCCTAAACAGTAAAAGGGTTGTATTTATATGAGGTTTGCTTACATTCATCATTAACTTTTCTACTAAAATTCTGTGAGTGATTAGAGTGAGCCAATTTTTCTTCTTTTAATGAGCCAATGTGCAAGTATTACCTCTAGTTAATTAATCTTAACAAGCAAGCCAGTGTTTCAACTTAGATTTTGATATGTGAAAAATAACTCATTTTTAGGACCTGATCCTGACAAATCTTACTTAACAACCTATAATTTAAAAAAATAGTAAGCCAGAAGTCACTCACCTCATGGCCTCACTATACTAGAACATATAATTTCAATACCAAAGCAAAGAAAGGCAAATTTTTTTCGTACTGCTCATAAATGGTAAATTGAGACACAACAATTTATGACGGGACTTATTAGTGAACAGGTGAATGCTGATTTAAAAAGAGAGACTTCTGTGTTATTCTAAACTCGCCTTCAGTAATTAAGATATGTCAGAAGAAACCTTTACACAGAAAAATTACTGCTAAATCATGAGTCACGATTATCAACATTCTGAATTACCTGTGATTTATTTATACTTTGCCTTGCTCCTATGTGAAAAAGGGTGGCTTGCAAAAATACATACACTATAGCAGAAATTTAAAGTTGTTTGAAAAATACAGCAAAAGTAAAATCAGCTCAGGAGTGTCTGAAGAAACCAGATAAAAGGAAATGAAGGGTGGGAAGAAAAGTCTAAATATGCTAATGTCTTTATTTGCAGCTGACAATCTGTAGCTACCTTCTAATGTTGAAAAACTATATTTAACAAAACACAATGACCCAATCTCTTACTTTTTTTAGAATTTATTTTAATTCCAGAGAGATACTTCAAGGCCTAATATAGCTTTGTGAATAAAAACAAATATTTAGTCTGAAGTTAAGAAATTACTTCTGTTTCAAGACTTTTTATCAAATGTATATGAAATGTTACATTTTAATTAAAAATTAAAGTAGATGGGGCACGCTCATCGGGTTAAGCCTCTGCCTCCTGCTCAGGTCATGATCCCAGGGATGGAGCCCCACATTGGGCTCTCTGCTCAGCAGGGAGCCTGCTTCCCCCTCTCTCTCTGCCTGCCTTTCTGCCTACTTGTGATCTCTGCCAAATAAATAAAAATAAAATCTCAAAAAAAAAATTACAAGTAGAGAATTATCCCATCTGCTCCAAGATTACTTTTACCTAAGTGTCTATCTTTCTATCTACATATACACAAAGATATATTCAGTGCTATTCAGCAAATATTTAAAGTGACTGTTCTGTCAAATAATGGCTATTTTTTTACTTTCTTCCTTGTAATTGTCCATATTTAGTTCTTTATATATAATGAAACTGTTCCATTTTTAATGAAAATAATAAAAACATTTTTCTTTTTTAAAAAAAACTCTAAGTTGTAATTAAAAGAATATATTTTTAATGCGGGTGTTGAGCATTTGGATGTGCTTAAATGTGTGCAATGCAATTTAATCTGCTACTAATCTTCTTCCTAAGTTACACCTTATTTTGGAACATTCAAGATCTAAGGTATAATTATAATCCTAATCATATAAAGCTTCAAATCCCAACCCAGTTTTATAAACAAGGCCACTTCTACAACCACCACCACCACCACCACCACACACACACACAGGCATGTACACACAAACACACACCCTCCATCTCATTTGGAGACTACTTCCCATCCTGTTTATGCACAGATTTTTGCACCCAAAGAAGGAAAACCATTACTCTAGCATTTCTGGGAGGTCCAACATTATTGTCATTTCTACTATCAGCTTTCTCACTCTTATTATGCTCCTGGTAATATACAAATAGAAGAACTTCCTCCCATCTTTCAATCTTCAAACCATTCAGGACCTTCTCCAGGGCCCTCGGTAAGAAACCATTTTAAGCTCCTAAGGGCAGGCCTGATAGGGCCATTTGAATAAGCCTGCAAAGAAGGATTAAAGTTTCAAGGTAGTCTTTGCTAGTTGTGAGCTAGCATCCTAGAAGCATTTCATGAGCTTTTCCTCCTTCCTCAAGAGAAGATACTAAGTCTGGGTTTGAATCCTAGTCCTGACAATTATTAAGTAGGTAGCTCAGACACATAACTTTATCCTACCACATCTCATTTCCTCGCATGTAAAATAGGATAGACCTGAAGTTGTGAGATTATGTGAGATAACTGAAGTTTTCTAGCACAGTATCTTACCATAACAAGCAGGAATTCAATTCACCTTTCCAGGTCTAACTTTCCAGCCTCACATTTGTCAGTAACTACATTACATTACATTACATTACATTGCCTGTCTAGAGTTGAAGGAAAACTTAACATTATCTGATTTTTTTAAGTTAATGAAGAAATAACCTGTGAATAAAATCAGTGAAATCTTGGTTTATGATATAAAATTAACATCAACTATGAGTTACTTGATATAAATACATATAATTAATGACTGATTAATGTACTTATTTAAAATGAATATAATATCAACCTTGCTCCCACATGGTTCAGAGTATGATCTTCTGACAGAACTTAAAAGGATTGAAAGAAATCTTAGGTAGGATGTCTGACTTCTTCCTCCCTCTAATACTACTTAGCTATGTCACCTCAAAATTAATACTTCAGCACTACCAACCCTCCATTCCCTTGAGGATTTGGGATTATACCATCCAAACAGCCCTCCTTGTCCATGAATTCAATAGTTCATTCCTGCTTCTTATTTGTAAGAATAAGAGAGTGACAGTGTGAGCTACACGGCATTTCATTAAAGAATCATTGATCCGCATGGCCCTTGCTTGTAACTATTAGGCATGTAATGACAGTTTAGAGCCTCTTCTTTTTTTGGAATATCCACATGGTAGCACAAAACATCAACATCAATTACTCCCTGGAAACCCTGCCTGCCTTCTTAGTTTTCATTATCCACCCCCAAATGAAAAGCAATGGTATCTGTGAATAAACATCTCTTTGGTTTATTGCTAATTTCTATGAAAATATATATGATAAATACAAAAGAGAGGCAAAGTAGATAGCTATTTGATATTCAACCTTCTGTCAGAAATTATTCACGCCAATTAACTAGAATGCTGTGGTGTTCCATCTATTTTAAAACACTCATTTTCTAGCCCAGTAGGTTTAGAATTTCAGGAAACAATATTTGTGTTCTACCAAGCTCAAGGAAAATGATGTTGTTGCAAATATCCCTAAGAAATGTTATTAACATTTTGCTTAAAATAACCACTTATTTATTTGTCCAACATTTAATGATTATCTATGAGTGTGTCAAGAGCTGAAGACACCTAGAAGAATAAGACAGATTTCCTGCCCTCTGGAAGGACATGGTTCAGTCAAAGAGGCAGATAAATACACAGATTTTGACAATTCAGTTTGATAATGAAGACATGCACAGAGCAGAATGAAAAGTGCCTGGTAATAAAGGAATTACTCACAAAGGATTGACTAGCACAGTGCCTGATGCTTAATAAGGATCTGATGCTTAATAAGAATTTCTGAATATTAAATGAGTTGATTTTGAGCTGAGAGCTTAATCTGTATGTAAAGACTTAGAGACAAGATAGGGAAGGTTATGCTAAATAGAGAAAACAATCTCTGCAAAAACATTTTAATATTGTACCCTGAGTGATGCAATAGTTTAGTGAGACTGATGAAGCCAAAGAAGTAGGCACGGTCTGACCACTAACAGTTTTGTATGTCAAGATAAGAAGTTTGAGTTTTATCCTGATGGATATGGGGATAACATTTGCATTCAAGAAAAAGACTTAAAATAATTTGCAGAGAAAAAAAGATAGGAGGCAAGTAAACCTGTCAGAAGGATATTATAGTAATCTATCCAAAGAGGGCCCGAAATACAGCCCTTTCAGGAAAAAATAAAATAAAATAAAGGCATATTTAAAACAATTTAAGAGGTAACAATTGATCACAAGCAGAAGGTAAGGCAGAGGGAAGTACCTAGAAAAATTCCTAGGACACTGGCTTGTCCTAGGAAAAGTCAGTTAACAGTGACACCGTCTACTCAGAATTTAAGAAGAAATACACCAGGAAGGGAAGACAAAAACCCACTAACTTTTAGACGTGTTAAATTTCAAATATTTGCGGAATAATATCCAGGCGTGTACATTCAGCTTGATGTAGGAAAAATGGATATGAAACTAAAGAGAAAAAGATTCTACTAAATAAACATAAAAACTTCTACTGAAATTGGTTGAAACTGTGGGCATCAGAGAGATCACCTAGGAATAGCATAGAGAAGAGGACGAAGAATGAGACTCCAGGAAAGGTCAGTACACAGGAGAGGGCAACGCTAATCAAAGAGCAGAGTATGCAGAGGTCAGAGGGGTGTGAGAAGAACCAAGAAAAGGAGGTGTTACAGAAGACGAACGAGAGTTAAAAATATAAATCATCAGTAATGCTGAACTGCGCAAAAGGTCAATTAAGATGAGGAGGAAAACGAGCATCATCAACTGATCGTCCCTATGAACAGGCCAGTATGCTAAATTCTTCACATAATTTATCTCATTGACAATTCTCAAAAACCTTGAGTTGTGTACTATTTCACCCATCTCACGGTCAGGAGATGGAGCTCAGGGAATTGTGACTTTTCTAATAACAGCAAGAAATGGAAGTCAAACACACACCTGCTTAGTTCTTAAGCCCTCTTCTCACAGAAAAAAACAACATTCCTGGAAAATTAACATTTTCATACACGAATCTAATTTGCAAAATAGGATGGTCAAAGTCTCGGCATCAACAGGAGAAAGCTAAAATCAATGAAAGCTGTGTTGGTTTGTCATTAATAGGAAGTTAAATATGCACAAAGAAAACAGTTTGCATATAAAGGGCTCTACAGAGAAAATGAGGCACATAGTTGAGCCCATATGGGATTGCCGTAGGAAATGGGAGTTTCAGGTCTGAGCAAAGTACAGCTATTTCCGCCGTGTGGAATGCAGTAACGCCACAGTACCCTCCATGTACAGAGCCTAATTCTGCAAGGAAACCAGTTACCCATCTCTTCCCTCTCCTGCTACTAGTGAGATTATATTTTATAAAGCTTGAGTCCCTTTATTTTCCCACCCAACTCAAGAATGTTATGGTTGTCCACTATCTCCAAAAGTCCAAACTTCAGAGCCAGGTATTCAAATCTATTCATATTTTCCCCAAATTTATCTTCATCTTTATCATACCCGGAGATACTCCGACAAGAAAATTAATCTCAGCTCCGTGCAGACACTCAGTTTCCACTTCAGTCCTTATTCTATTTTCTCTCTCTGGAACTTATTTTTCCAATGTCCTCTTGTGTAACTTCTCCTCATGCTTCAAGGCCTCCTAAATATCACTTCCTCCCTAAAACTGCTCCTGATTCTGTATTTCTATGTCCTTCAACCCACCTTTAACCTCCCTTCAACCCATCATTTACTAGCTTTGAATTCATCTTTGTATACCATGCAAAAAAAGGATCTCTGAAGCCCTGAACTCAAAACGCATATGTAGGGGCGCCTGGGTGGCTCAGTGGGTTAAAGCCTCTGCCTTCGGCTCAGGTCGTGATCCCAGGGTCCTGGGATTGAGCCCCACGTCAGGCTCTCTGCTCAGTGGGGAGCCTGCTTCCTCCTCTCTCTCTCTGCCTGTCAAATAAATAAATAAAATCTTTTAAAAAAAAAGTATATGTAATAGAAAAGTTAAATGGATCCTCTCTTGCAAGATTAATAACATCTTTGGTATTTAAATAAATCCATCCCAAGCATTTTTTCATTATGTGGCTCATACTCAATTTGATATAATGAGTGAAAAATAAAAAATAATTTTATATCCCATAAGCTTCTCCTGCCTTAGGATGCCTTCATCTTATTATGAATAAAATGTCTTCTTTTGCCAATGCAAAACTGCTTACCTATGAACAAAAATACTTTGAATAACCATTATATCTATGTAATATTAACCAAATATTTGAGGCAAATATAATTTATAATATATTTTATAATATAACTTCATTAAAATAATAATCATTACATTACTTGCTATATACATATGTATATATTATGGTGTCTTACATTAAAACACAATGAAAATGCTGTGACCTAAATGCGCAATGTTCAAGAGTTTAATCAGACATTCCAAAGCACGTTTCCACTCTGGTGTGAAGTGTGTTGTCATTAATTAAAACGTATACCGATAATCCCTCCTTGCACCATTAATGTCTTACCAAACATGTGATTAATTTCTCTATAAAAGCATGCTTTCTAATGGCTCTTAGCATTTGGTAGGAATCCTACTAATAGCTATTTTACATTTAAACATTAAAGATCTAAATTTCCAAAGGAGTTCTTATTCTTATAAAATTTATTTTGATCCTGGAACAACTTTCAACTCCATGCAAAAATATTATCTTCATGAAAGCTTGCTTCTTCACTGCATAGAAGTTTGGAAGAGGAATAGGTCTGTAACACACTGCTGGCAGGCTATCTAAGTGAAGATGTTGGTAAGGAAGTTAGAGATGTTGGTGTGAGGCTGGGAGTGAAACTAGATTAAGACTTAAATGTATGAATCACTCATGCTGAGAGGATAATTGAAGTCATTGAAACCATAATAAGGTGGGCAATTAATATTGAAGAATGTATAAAAACTAAAGGAAAAAAAGGTTAGGTACAGACTGAGGAAGGAAAGAAGAGAGACAAGCCAAAAAAGAGAGAAAAAATGTAGTAAGGGAGAAACAATGTAATAGAAGGTTGTGGACATCAAGAGAAAGTTTTAGGAGGAGAATGAAATACAACTATGCAGTCCTTGATGACCATGAACAGAGCAGTTTACTGGAATGGGAGACGTAGAAACTAGAGCGACATGGTGATAAAACTGAGTGGCTGGAATATAGGTTACTTTGGGGAAAAGAAAAGTAGTAAAAGGAAAATTAGGATATAGTTCAAAGATGTATTTAACGTGAAGAAAGGTTTTGGATTTTGTTGCTTTGGTTTTTCTGTTTGCTTTTCTAAGTGCTCTGTTTCTGTTTTATTCTTGCTATTGTTGTTGTGGGGCTGTTGTATACTCCATTTTTTGTTTTAATGAAGTTTTATGCATATCTTTCAACTCCTCTTGTTTTCTTCTTAACTCACATCAGTCTCTACCACTTCCATCCCTACAACACCACTAACACACCATTTGCTAAAGTCGCGGTAATCCCTGTTCTATCAATGTCAGAGACCACTTCTCTGTCTCAGCTGTATCTGAAATTTGCTACCTCCTCTATTTGGTCTATCATGTTGTTCAAGTCTGCTGGTTCCTTTTTGCCTGATCTATCCACTATTGGAATCAGGAATTGGAAGTGGGATATTTGAAGTCTTCTACTATTACTGTGTTACTGTCTATTTCCTCTTCAGCTCTGTCAATGTTTGCTTTATATATTTAGGTGCTGTGAAGTTGTGTGCATATATATTTATAACTGTTATACCTTCCTGTTGAAGTGACCCTTTTCTTAATATATAATAACCTTCTTTGTCTCTTTGGACAGCTTTAACTTAGTTTATTAACAAAATGAAAGACAATCTACAGAACGGGAGAAATATTTGCAAACCATGTATCTGATGAAGGGCTAATATCCAAAATGTATAAGTAATTCCTATAACTCAAAAATAAAAGAACAAATAATCTGATTAGTAAATAGGCAAAGGACCTGAATGGATATTTCAAAGAAGGTATACAAATGGCCAATAAGCACATGAAAATGTGTTCAACATCACTAATCATCAGGGAAATAAGAATCAAAACTACAATGAAATACCACCATGCAGCAGAGAGGCAGAGGGAGACACTGACTCTCTGCAGAGCCAGGAGCCTGACATGGGGCTCAATCAGGACCTCTACTTGTGTTTTGCATAGTTTCTTTCTTAAAGACAAGTTTTGGGTTTGTTTGTTTGTTTGTTTGTTTTTTTAAGATTTTGCTTATTTATTTCTCAGAAAGAGAGCACAAGCAGGGGGAGCAGCAAGGAGAGAGAGAGAAACAAGCTCCCCACTGAGAAAGGAGCTCACTGAGCAAGGACCCCAGTGTGGGGCTCCTGCCACGACCGTGGGATCATGACCTGAACCAAAGGCAGACACTCAACTGAGTTAGCCACCCAAGTGCCTCTATTACTTAGTCTTTAAAGAGAAAGAAATCCTTCTATTTCCAACATGGATGAACCTAGAGGGCATTATGCTAAGAAAATAGGCCTCACTCCTCATGTCTTCTCTGGTTCAGTGAACTGCACTACTAACCATTCAGTTGCTCAAGCCAAAAACCTAGAGTCATCCCCGATTTCTTACCTACAAATCCATCATCAAATCCTCCTAACCCTGCTTTTGAAAATATTTCCATAATCCATGTAGTTCAATGCCTCTCCACCGCCACCTCAATCCAAACCAAAATCATCTCTCACTTGCACTCTCAAACAGCCTTCTAGCTGCTTTCTGCCTGACACTCTTGTCCCACTTCAGTCCATTATCTGTGACAGCTGAAGGAATTTTCTAAATTATTAATCAGATCATATTAACGCCCTGCCTATTATTCTTAAAATCTAAAATGCTTTACCTAAATTGTTTCCAATGAAGCCTATACCATCAAGCCCTAACCTACTTTTTCAACCTTATCCTGTGCCACTCCCCACCTTGCCTGGTATGTTCCAGGCCAGCCTCAGTTTATAGCCGTAATTAATTAGTCTCTACGTGGAATGTACCCTCCTCTGAAATTTCTCTTGTGGACTTTTTCCTCTTATTCAATTGTTTCTGATTTGTCTTTGTTATTAAGTTATAAAGAAAAAAGGGCATTTGCATGATCAGTAGCTGTATCCTATGAACTACAGACAAAGTTAATTTGCTTAAGTAAAGAAATCATATCCAGAACACTACCTGCTAATGAAGCCACTACCTGATAATTCCTTCTCCAAGTGCTGTTGCCTTCTATACAAGATAGACATGTTTAATAGGAATGTAACTTGAATCTCCATTCTTACTTCTTTCAAGTATGTGATGGTGCAACAAATATCTGAAATCACTGTAGGAAAGCTCTACTTTATTATGATGGCAAGAAGCAGCGGCTCCAGGGCCTTCCACTGGACCCTCCTCATGACTAAATAAATCAGGGAACCAATATGAGCATTCCCACTAATTGCTGAGTATGTGCATTTTAAACAATCACTGTGCTTTGAGTCAAGCAGCAACTGCAACTGGCAATCTAACTTGCTTCCAGGTTTGTCATCCCTCCCTATGTGCGATAAAAGCAGAAAAATCCATTTGGACAGGACTGATCTGTAACCATTCTCTTATTCCCAGTGCTCTCAACATAAGCTTCAGTATACCTATCTCTCCTCATATGTTTACAAACACAAGACTGATACAACTATGTTGGGCTGTGTAGCAAACAAGGCAGTAACTACTTGATTACACGACCCATGTGGTTAAACCAAAGCAAGGTAATTGTCATTCAATCAGGTTTACCAACAAATCCCAAACTGACTGAAGTTACAGTGCTCTTCAAGTTTTATGTTTATCTGTGGAAGAGAATGGTCCACAGAATGTCTCTCCATTGGGAATGAGGATGGGCTTTGTGCCATCTATTGTCCCTGTACCAATAGCAATGAAACCAAAGATCAGCAAGTCAGTCTAAATTCCTTTGAAAAGGGTCATAATAGGTAATAGACTGGACTTAGATTACATCCTGCCAGTCTGAAATGAGACTGATCTTCCTGGGACTTACTCTCCCTTGAGTGAGCCCAGGACCTTGGGGGACAGAGAGGAGGTCAATACTGCAGGACCGCAATACTGCATTCTGATGCTTGGAGTTATGTTGATAGTATCCTTAATTAAATATTTTCTGAAACAAACTGAATGGATTTAGCCTCAGCCTCAATCCTTCAGATTAATCAGAATGATCAATGAAGTGCATATAAATGTGCAAATCTGAGTTTTGCCAAGAACAGGTAGGACCGAGTAGACTTATGGGAAAGGCATTCCACCATGGACTCTGAGCAAAACCACATGCTCTTGGCAGTTCCATGAATACAAGGCCCTGATTGCTCTTTACCCAAGCCATTTCCCATGGTTGTGTTTTCAGCAATCATTCCAGGTATAAAGTAATGTCTCCATCAGCCAAAGCATACACTTGCCGCAGAACAGGTAGATTCCCCAAGCTCATCATTTCTCATCGTGAACACAAACCCACAGCATGCACATCAGCTACTTGTGCCCTCTGAGACTATTATCCTTCTGAGACTTTGAGAACAGGGGAAATAATGATGCAAAAGTTATGCCCATTCTGCTTGTTATGCAGTAAGAAAGCTCTTTATTACAAGGGTCTTATGTATTCCATGAAACTGTAACAGGCTAACTTATTAGCGTGTTAGGATAGTAAAATCAATCCCAGACTCTGACAAAAGCCACTCAGGTTTAGTCAATCAACTGAGCAAACTCAGAGAGCCTCTCCCAGGTACTCAAGACAACACTGAACCCAGACTCTTTGCTTAGAAATATGCAGATAGTGATCGTTTTGGCAAGTTTGGTATCTCTTCCCAGGTCATATTTTGTATCCATCTTCTTGTGGCATATGGAGCTTTCTGTCTAATTGTAGGTCTAGAAGAAATGATAAGAAGTGGAACTGAATTTTAAGGATGATTGACATTTTGCAGAAACGTGATTACTTCAGGAGAGTTCATCATGTGTTCTTCAACCAAATGGCAACTAACCTCCTCAGTCAACAGTAAAAGAACTGCTTCTGTTGTTCTTTTGGAACTTGGAAGACTCTAATCTAGAACCATTCAAAAAGCTGAACATTCTTGAAAATGTAGTTCCCAGCCTCAAAAGGAAGTGGTAAAGGTGCTGAGTTGGCAAGAGAAAATCCACCACAAATGAGATAAGCAATCATTTATTGGATGATTTTCAAGCACGAAAGTAAGCTTAAATTTCCCCTAAATTTTCCTACTCCACCTTATGCTGAATTTGAATTTCATTTATAGGTGCACAAGCAAAATTAGAACTTTGTCCTATGTTAAGACACAAACTCATAAATTTCAATAAAATGCCTATTAATTTGAGTGACTCAAATGATGCTTTCTTGAAATGGAGTTTTAAAGACAAGACAAAATGAGCAGAGAACATAAGAACTTTTAAGTTTCTGAGAGGGATCAATACCACAAACTGAGAACAAGGAGAGAGAAGAGAAAAACAAGATAGTGAGAGGGACTAAGCCACAGTTTTTGCCTAAGAGTAGCCTAAATAAAATGAGGGAAAATTTGTCTTTGGTTTCCATGTTAAAACAAATAAAATTAATTTAAAGGCCCTTACTAAATTGTAACAATAAAGTTACTGGCTTAAAAATAAGTTGTTTCACTGAGAAAGAACTATTTTATTTTATAATTAAACTTTTCATTGTTGAACCATGAAAATAAATAAATTTATTACAATACGCATGCTATAAAGGATAAATATGTCCTTATCAGTCAAATTAGAATTCTACTTCATTCGTCTTAATAGGATTTTTCCCCCAATGTTTTATTTAGAAAAATTTCCGATATTAACACTATGTTTATAGCTCCCTTCTACCCCAAAAAAACAAAAAAAAAACAAAAAACAAAAAAACAAAAACCAAAACAAGCATGACTTTTTTTTTTTTTCATGGTAAAGTCATTTACCAGATGTTAACTGATAGAAGTCAATCATCTGAGAGGCAACCAGACAATTGGGAAAGCTGAATCTCTTAAAGTGTTTATTAGGAATATAAAAGAAATATTGTAAGATTGGACTAGCACACACAAATCAGCAAAGTTGGAACCCCTAATTCCTTTCTACTACTAATGAGAAGAGACCCCAGGAGACATAAAAGAAATTGTAATCCCCAAAGAAAATGCCTAGCAAAAATTGCCTGAATGATATGAAAAAGATGTCTTCGGAAGGAAAAAGAGAGAGGATTAGATAAATACCAGAGTTTTCAGAATACAATCAGAAGAGCTGAGACTAGTAATCCCCTGTTGATATATGATAGAAACCACTGACAAAAAGTGCCTTTCAAGATACTGGCACGAGGAACTGAATTCACAGAAGAACATTATTTACCTGTGCTTGGTCTGTGAATGTACTGTGTAGAAAATAATGATAGGGATCAAAAATTTCAATCTTACTGACGGTACCGAGGGATGATGCTGGAAGACTGTGCTGGCAAGTTCATCTTCAAGTTCTGCTTTCAATTGTTATAAATTTTCTCAAAAAATAACACTTCAATGTTGATATTTTTCAACTGGTCCCTTGGTGACTATTGTAAAGAAGATTGAGCAAAATCTATTCAAATGTTTTGTGTATTTCATCTATTAAATATTTATTATTTCCCAATATTAATCCATAAAGCTGTCACTGTATGGTTCCCTGTACTGAACAAAATACATGCCCTGTGACCAAGGATTAGATATATTCTGTAAGCACAATAAATAGTAAATTAAGGTTTTAACACAATAGAAAATGAAAAACAAAAGATCAGGTATGAAAAACATAATACAAAATATAATAAAATGTATTAACTCTAGTCAATTTCTTAGGCAAAACATATCTGTTACCTTATATGCATACTTTCCACCCCAATTTTAGTAATGTCACATCAAGAAGACCCCCTAAGACTGCCTAAAGAATAAGTTTACTTGGATGATTTTATCTTCTCTGACATCTTACTAGTATCTAAAATTTCATGATTGCAGATTTCTCTTTTGAATTAAAACATTAAACTTGTTCTTGCAAATGGTATATTAAACCTTTTTATATCTTCCTCCTTTAATGTAAAACATGTATCTGAAATCTTTCTAAACGTGGAATTCAATGTCGCAAGAGTGTGACCTCTGGAGCCATGAAAACGATCTTTTCTCTTTCTTTCCCAAATCTCTCCAGGACCTACTTTGGTCCAAAGCCCCAGGGAGGAAAAAGTCCAGGAAAACTATAACTGATCTGTAGGCTCATCTCAGAAAGAAGGCAAGTTTCCAGTGCAGAGCTTTCTGAGGAATATAGCATAGCTTATGAAAAAACATCAACAAAAAAGATTCAATTAGTTCATACAATGGCTTAAGATACAGTTTAATGAAGAGGCAAAGATTAGATCAAGAAAGAATCTGAGTGGGGTGCCAAGGTGGCTCTGTCAGTTAAGCGTCTGACTCTTGATCTCAGGATCGTGAGATAGAGGCCCGCATCCGGCTCCCTGGGGACTGTGGAGCCTGTGTGAGAGTCTCTTTCCCCCTCTCTCTGCCTCCTTTCCATGTTCTTTCTCTCTCTCTCTCTAAAAAAAGTAAAGAATCTGAGCAAAGTCATCTACCATCCATTTCAGAATCCCTTAAGAAACAGAATACATATGTACTCAACTATATTATATATATATAAGAAAATACATCACAGAATATTATATTATTAATATAGTACTAAAAACAATAAATAGTGATATCAACTGATCAAATGTGTGGGGGCATTTGAAGAAGGTAAATGGACAGAGCACACAAAACAAAGACGATCTACAGCCAAAAATGAATGTTAAGACAAATTTATACAAAAGAAAGAACAATTTCAGAGATATCCAAACCTCAGAAACAGGATATAGAAAGAGAAGTTAAGGGGCCCTGAAGTAAATAAAGAACTTCATAACGCTACAGCTAAATGAAAAGACCTTTTATTCTCCACCTTCCCCTTGCTGAGCCAGAACCAGTAACAGCTTTAGCAGAAAGAGAAGTTTGTCTAGGAAGAGCTCCCAGACTAGGTAGTAGTACGCATTAGAATCACCTAAGAAGCTTTTAAAAACCCCATTGCCCAGACCTTACTCCCCAACTAATCAAATCATAGTTTGAGGGGCGCCTGGGTGACTCAGTGGGTTAAAGCCCCTGCCTCAGGTCATGATCCCAGAGTCCTGGGATCGAGTCCCACATCGAGCCCCACTTCGGGCTCTCTGCTCCACAGGGAGCCTGCTTCCTCCTCTCTGCCTGCCTCTCTGCCTACTTGTGATCTCTATCTGTCAAATAAATAAATAAAATATTTTTAAAAATTTAAAAAAATTTAAAAAAAAAATCATAGTTTGAGGGTGGGGGAAGAGAACCAGACCAGATGTTACTAGTTTTTAAGTCTCCACAGGTATATTCAATACACAGTCAAGTTTGTGATGCACTATCCTAAAATAGTGGAGCTAGAAAAGAAAGTAGAAAAAAGCATAAAGAAATTCTAAAATCTAAAAAAGAAAGAGAAAGAAAGAAGGAAGGAAGGAAGGAAGGAAGGAAGGAATTCTAAAATCTAACAAAACAGCAGCAAAAAAAAAAATTTAAGACAAAGGGAATATTAATATCAACTATTGTCTATCTGAAGTAGAGGTTCTAAGAGGAAGATTCAGAGTTGAGTCAGGGTCCAGACTGGCAAAGTGCTTACTTCTAGCCAGTTGCCCCCTTAAGTAAGTGCAAGTCACAGCACAAGCCCTATAACTAAAAATGTACCAACAAGTACACTGAGTCAAGGTACAGGATGTGTTAGACTAAAAACCTTTTCAGGACAAGAATCCAAAAAAAATGAAGAAAGATAGGCAAATATTAGAAACCGAAAGAAATGGGCTGAAGTAGTATTAATGTCAGTGTAAGTAGAACTTAAGACAAAAAAGGAAGACATTAACCAAGATAGGCCTTACATAATAATAAAAGAAACAGTTCATGAAGATAAAATAATCATGGCTATGTATATACTAAAACATCCAATTTTTATATATATGCAGCAAAAGCGGGTTCGAACACAAGAAGAATCTGAAAAGCCCTCAGTCATTTGGGGAAAATTTTAACCCCCAAACGTCAGATATTGATAGATCAAGACAAATTTACTGAGTACATCAAGTGTTATAAAACAAAATTAGCAGGGTGCCTGGGTGGCTCAGTAGGTTAAGCATTGGACTCTTGACCTCAGCTCAGGTCTCAGGGTGAGGAGTTCAAACTCCACGCCTTCTAAATGAACAAATAAATAAGTAAGTAAGCAAGCAAATGTAATCTAATGTGGACCATCTAATGTGGACTTTCTTCTTTTCAGATATATATGAAATGTACAAAAACGACTTCATAAAATGTAACAAAGGAAGAGTCAACTTCAATGTTGCATATGAACTAGGGAACTAATAAAATGCAGATTCTGATTACTTAAGTGCAGAGAGGGCTATGAAACTTTGCTGTTCTAAGCATGGTTCTCTGTCCATAAAAATGGGCATTATCTGGGAGTTGGTTAGAAACACAAAATCTTTCCAAGCACTGGGGTGGTTCACTCAGTGTGGCAGCTAACTCTTGATTTCAGCTCAGTTCATGATCTCAGGAACCTGGGATTTTGTCCAACATCGGGCTCCACCCTCCACAGGGAGTCTGCTTGACAATCTCCATCTCACTCTGTCTCCTCTCTCTCTCTCTCTCTCTCAAATAAATCAATAAATCTTTTAAGAAAAGAAAGAAATACAAAATCTTTCAGCATCACTCATCATAAGGGAAATATAAATCAAAATTACAATGAGATACCACCTCATACCTGTCAGAATGGTCAAAATTTTAAAAATTAAAAACTCAACAAGTTAAGTCTTGTTGAGGATGTAGAGAAAAAGGAACCCTCAAGTACTATTTTTGGGAATACAAACTGCTGCAGCCACTCTGGAAAACAGTATAGATGTCTTTCAAAAAGTTACAAATAGAACTACCCTACAGTACAGCAACTTTACCACTAGGTATTTAACCAAAAGATACAAAAATACTAATTTAAAGGATACATGCACCCCATTGTTCATGGCAGATTATCTACAATTACCAAATTATGGAAAAAGCCCAAATGTCCACTGACTGATGAATGGATAAAGATGATGAATGGACAAAGAAGATAGAAGATTTATTTATTTATTTACTTATTTAGATTTATATAATTTATATAAATTTTATATCATTTATAAATTTTATATAATTTATTTAATAATTTATATAATATATAATTTATATAAATTTTAATAAATTTACATATATAAATAAATTAATAGTCTGTTACATAGATACATAAAACAGACTATTACCTGGTCATTAAAAAAAGAAAATCTTGTCATTCACAATGACATGGGTAGAGATCGAGAGTATTATGCTAAGTGAAATAAGTCAGTCAGAGGAAGACAAATACCATATGATTTCACTCACAAGTAAATGGAATTTAAGAAACAAAACAGGTGAAAATATGAAAAAAATAAAAGAGGGGGAAGGAAGGCAAACCATAAAACAGACTCTTAACTATAGAGAACAAACTGAGGGTTGCCGGAGGGGAGATGGGCAGGGGGATGGGTTAAATAGGTGATGGGTGTTAGGGAGGGTGCTTGTTGTGATGATGAGCACTGGGTGTTGTGCGTAAGTAATGAATCATTAAATCCTACACTTGGAACTAATATTACACTGTATGTTAACTAACCAGAATTTAAGTAAAAACTTGAAACAAACAAAAAAATTCAACAGTTTAAATTCTAAAAAAATTTAAAATAGAGAGAAGTGGTGGTTGCCAGGAGGAGTGGGTAGGGGGATGGGTGAAATAGGTAAAGGATGAAGAGTATATTTATCATGAAGAGCACTAATGAACAGAACTGATGAATCACTAAATTTATTGTACACCTGAAAATAATATAATGCTGTATGTTAATTATACTTGAATTTTAAAAGTAAAAAATGTTTTAATTAAGAAAAAAAAGAAATACAAGATCTTATGACCCTTCCCAAACCTACTGAAGAAGAATCTTCATTTTGACAAAACCTTTGGGGGGTGGGGGGGAAAACCTTGGACAATTTATATCTCAAATATTAAAGCTAAGAGGCACTATTCTATATAACATATGACCTGAAACTTCCACTAACCACAGACCAAGAAAGGGCCAAGAAGATTCTAGTGAATAAAAAAAGACTCAAGAAACATAATAACCAAATACAACATATGGAATGAGGTATATGGATTGGGATGAGACTAGAGAATTATTGTTAATTCTGTTAGATGTGATATTGGCATGTGATTTTTTTAAAAAAGACAAAATGATGACTATTAAATAAATTACGTAATGGATATATGAGAGTATAGAGGCTCATACACAAATCTCTCTACTTTATGTATGTGTGAAAATTTTCATAATAAAAGGTTAAATAATGATTCCCCAAAGGTTATTAATTTATTTATTCAAAAACTATAGAGCACCTGGGTGGCTCAGTGGGTTAAAGCCTCTGCCTTCAGCTCAGGTCATGATCCCAGGGTCCTGGGATCGAGCCCCACATTGGGCTCTCTACTTGGAGAGAGCTCTCTACTGCTTCCCCCTTCCCCTGCCTGCCTCTCTGCATACTTGTGATCTCTGTCTGTCAAATAAATAAATAAAATCTTAAAAAAAAAAATAGAGAGATACTGTGTTCAATTTCTTTTCATGCCAAACTGAGAAACATTCCAAGTATTCCCATTATGCATATTTTCCAAAGTGCTAAATGCAAAATTTTATGTATTTAATCTCTAATTTTCATAGCACATGAGTATTTGTGGTCTTCTTTGTAAGTATCCAATACACACGAGAGATGACAGGAAAAAAAGGTTGTGAAAAATTATCATTGCTTCTCTTAAAATGCAGTACAGAATGAGGATGGTAACTCTTATTACCAAAATTTTTTTCTAGTCTTATGATAATTTTCCTTATGTCCATGTCAGTTATCTTTTCCTGTCTAAATCCTGAATACCTTAAGAAATCTTGAATTTAGATAGCTTCCTGAATAATGGTTCCAAAATGTCACCTAAGCATTACTTGTATGAGGATTATTGAGTTTGTTTATAAAAATATAGATTCTGCACCATTTCCCATAGACTCTTCAGTGGGACCAGAGAATCTTTATTTATCAAGGCACCCAAATGATTTTTAGGCACACTAAAGTTGCCATTTAAATTTCAAAATGCAAAAATGCTGTGAATGGATTTCTACTTCCAACATCAAGTATGAATTTTCTTCCTAACATAAGTAAGTAGAAAACTGCACAAAATATGTAAAATTACTATTTTGAGATCTAAAACAACAGACAGAATAGGACTGTGATACCTTAAAAAATCAAATGAGATAAATACTGGGATTGTCCTAGCTTACTCCCTGAGGCAGTCTCACCAAATGGAGGAAGAAAATTTTGAGTTCTGAGAGTCCTAGGTCTAGATTTTACAGATCAGAATCTACAAGAGGAGGGAGTCACAATTTAAAAAAGGCTTGATGATCTGCAAAGAGATCCTCTATACCTGCATATCCATGTGAAAAAATCACATGATACAAGAAAAGAATTATCAGAAAATACTAGGATAAACAATTCCCAGAGCTTACACAGGAAAAGGAGTAATTCCTGTTCCAACCAGAATGGAGAACTATCGTGATACACAGGCAATTTTATTAGTTCTTCAGAACGGTAATACCTTGAGAGTGGAACATCAAGTAAAGGCTACTCTTCATTCACTTAAAGCTTCAAAGAAAGTGTAAAAGAATCAAATTGATCCATAAACAACTGTTTATCAGAACAAAGCCCAACACTCTTTAAAGAAATACAACAAAATTCTTCCACTCAACAATTCATATTTCACATCAAGTGCCAAATCAAAAATCATCCAGCAGCCAAAACACTAGAAAACATGAACCTTAAACAGGAAAAAGAATAATCAGTAAAAATAAGACCAGATATGACAGAGATTATATAATCAGCAGTAAAATAAAATAAAATAACCTTAAAATAACTATTAGAAATACAAAAAGACTCAAGGACTCAAGGGAAAAATACAAATACAATGTCTGAAATTAAATACTTAATGGGAATAACAAGTGATTAGATACTGAGGAAAAAATATCAGTGAACTTGAAGACATAGTTATAAAAACTATCCAAAATCCAAAATGAAATAAAGAAAGAAAACATTTTTTTTTTTTTTTTTAGAGGGAGAGTGTGCAAGCATATTCAACCAGGAATGGGAGCAGAGGGAGGGACAGAGAGAAAATCTTAAACAGACTCCAAGCCCAGCGTGGACCCAACTCAGGGTTTGATCTCATGACCCTAAGATCATGGTCTAAGCCAAAATCAAGAGTCAGACACTTAACTGCCTGAGCCACCCAGGCCCCCCAAATTTAAAGAATAATAATAAACAGTGCCTTGGTGTCATGTGGAACAATAACAAAAAGTCTACCATGTATATTACTGTTCCCCGAAAGGGCAAGAGGAGAAAAATTTTGTGACAGGGTGATGGCCAAAATTTTCCAAGTTCTTAGAAATTATAAATGGTACAAATCCAAGAAACTCAACAAAATCCAAGCATAATAAACAAAACCACATCACAGCATTTAACAACCAAATTGCTGAAAACCAGGCATAAAGTGAAAATCATAAAAATAGCAACAGATAATTATCATATGGTTTCACTTCCTTGTGGAGCATAAGGAATAACACAGAGGACACTGGGTAAAGGAGAGGAGAAGTGAGTTGGGGGGGAAATCGGACAAGCAGACGAACCATGAGAGACTGTGGACTCTGAGAAACAAACAGGGTTTTGGAGGGGAGGCGGGTGGGGGTTTGGAAGGGCCTGATGGTGGGTATTAAGAAGGGCACATACTGCATGAAGCAATGGGTATGGTGCATAAACAATGAATCTTGGAACACTGAAAAATAAAATTTAAAAAAATAGCAACAGGAAAAGACACTATGTACACTGGAACAAAGATAACAATGACAGTAAAAATCTCATTAGAAATTATCCCAGCAGACAATGGAAAGACATCGTTAGATTGTTAAAAGAATTAAATTGTTAAAAGAATAGGTTAACCTAGAATTCTAGATCAGTAAAAATATCTTTCAAAAATGAAGATAAAATAGAGACTTTAAACAAACAAAAGCTGAAGTTTCACTGAATGACCCCAACCTGGAATAGAATAAATGTAAAAGAAAGTTCTTTTTTTTTTTTTTTTAAAGATTTATTTATTTATTTATTTATTTGACAGAGAGAGAGAGAGAGAGATCACAAGTAGGGAGAGAGGCAGGCAGAGAAAGATGGGGAAGCAGGCTCCCTGCTGAGTAGAGAGCCTGATGAGGGCCTCAATCCCAGGACCCTGAGATCATGACCTGAGCTGAAGGCAGAGGCTTAACTCACTGAGCCACCCAGGCGCCCAAAATAAAGTTCTTTAGGCAGAAATAAAATGATACCAGATGGAAGTGGTAAATTCATGGATGAATATAAAAGACAAATTTTTATATCTTAATCTTATAAAGATAATTAATTGTTCAAACAAAAATAATAACAGTGTATTTTGTCATTTATAATATATGTAAAGCAAAATGTGACAACAATAGCACAAAAAGGTCTGGAGGAATAGAAATACTGTGTTGTAAACTTCTTTCACAACATTTGAAGCAGAGTAACATTATCTTTAAAAAATAAAGTTGTAGGGGTGCCTTGGTGGCTCAGTCAGTTAAGTATCTGCCTCCAGCTCAGGTCATGATCCTGGGGTCCTGGGATCAAATCCCATGTCAGGCTCCCTGCTCAGTGGAGAGTCTGCTTCTCCATCTCCCTCTGTCCCTCACCCACCATTTGTTCTCTTTTTTTTCTCTCAAATTAATAAATAAAATCTTTTAAAAAAAGAAAGAGTAAAGATGTATATTGGAAACTTAGAGCATACACTAAAATTTTAAGAAAAGGGGATATAATGAAAAGCTAAATGTGGAGAAAAATGTGGAATTATTTTTTAAAAACCAACTAATCTCAATCAAAAAGAATGCAGTGAAAGAGGAAATGTGAAAAATATATATATAGGACAAATAGACAACAAAGGTAAAGAGTGTAAATTTAAACCAATGATATTGATACTTTAACTGAATGTAAATGACCTGAAGACTCCAATAAAAAAAAAAAAAAAGTCAAACTGCACAAAAGAAGCAAGACCGAACTATATGCTACCTATACAAAACCCACTTTAAAAAAAAAAAAAAAAAAAGAAAAGAAAAAAACACAGATAGGGTGCCTGGGTGGCGCAGTTGGTTAAGCCACTGCCTTCGGCTCAGGTCATGATTCCAGGGTCCTGGTATTGAGTCCCATATCCAGCTTCTCCTGCTTGGCAGGGAGCCTGCTTCTCCCTCTCCCTCTGCCTGCCACTCCCCCTTCTTGTGCTCTCTCTCCCTGTGTCAAATAAATGAAATCTTTGAAAAAAAACAAAAACAGAAACAAAGATTAAACAAAAAGAAATAGGAAAAGACATAGCATGTTAACTAAAATAATTTGGGATGACTACAGACAAAATAGGCTTCAATATAAGGAATGTTACTAGGAATAAAGAATATCATTATGTAAAGATAAAGAGGTCATTTTATCAAGAAGACATAAAAATCTTAAATATATACACACCCAAAAACAGCTTGAAAATACATGAAGCAAAAACTGATAGAACCAAAATGAAAAATAAGCAAACCCATAAATACTGTTGAAATTTCAATGCTGTTTTCTTGGCAATTGGCAGGACAGACAAAAGAATGAAACAAACAAACAAAAAATACATGAGAGTAAAACAACACTCTGAAATATTAACCAAAAGAAACCACATACTAAGTCATAAAATAGTATCAATAAATTTAAAAATATTCAAATCATACAGAATATGATTCTGGATCAAAACACTTTATGTAAATAAGCTATAAATCAATAAGAAAAAATATTAATATAACAATCCCTAGGTATTAAGAAATTAGACAACATACTTGTAAACGACCCCTGGTTCAAAGAGAAGATCACAATGGAAATCTTGAAAATATTTTGAACCTAATGAAAATGAAAAGCATATCAAATTACAAGATACAACTAAAAAATACTTAAGAGTTTGGCACTTTCTCATGGAACTAAACATATACTTACCATATGACCTAAAAATCTACTCCTAGGTATTTATCCAAAGAACTGAAGATATAAATAAATAAATAAAAATATAAATAAATACATAAATATCTCCAGTCAAAAAAAATATGTGACTGTCAGAGGCACCTAGCTGGCTCAGTCAGTAGAGCATGTGACTCTTGACTTTGGAGTTATAAGTACTAGCCCCAAGCTAAGAATAGCGATTACTTAAAAATTAAAAATCTTCGGAGCACCTGAGTGGCTCAGTGGGTTAAAGCCTCTGCCTTCAGCTCAGGTCATGATCCCAGGGTCCTGGGATCAAGCCCCACGTCTGACTCTCTACTCGGCGGGTAGCCTGCTTCCTCCTCTCTCTGCCTGCCTCTGCCTGCTTGTGATTTCTGTCTGTCAAATAAATAAATAAAATCTTAAAAAAAAAATAAAAATCTTTGAAAAAACTTATGTGAATGTCTTATATTTCATATATACTAGTATGATTTCAAAAGGAAACACTTGGCAGAGATAATAATAACACAACATGTAAGATTTATAGAATGAAAATTACAAAAAATTTAAAGTAGTCCTAAATAAATGAAGAGATACACCATCTTCAGGAGAACTTGAACTATATGATATCAATTGTTCAAACTATATTATATCAATTGTTCCAAAAAAGAGCTGCAGATTCAACAATAATGCCAATTAAAATCCCAGAAGGATATTTTTTGGCAAGTTGATTTTTAAAATTACAGAAATGCAGAGAACACAGAATATCCAAAACAATTTTTAAAAACAACAAAGTTTGTTACACTGATTTGAAATCTTACTATAAATCTACAGTACTCAGGACAGTGTAGTATTGCTATTGGTTATGTGTTTAGATAAATAGAACCATACAGAGACTCCAGGAAATATTCACTCATATGTAATAACTGTGCAAGCCATAATTGTACAAATTGATCTTAGTAATCATTTGGAAAGTTTATAATTATTTTGTGACCTTTATAATTTTTTGTCAAACATTTAAAATTCTCTTACTATTGGCTATAAATATACAGGGAAGTGAAAAAAAACAGTAAAGCTGATATTTATTCAACATACTGCAATTTAAAATATCAGAAACATTAAGAATTAGAGTGCTTTAATTCTTCATTTAAAAAAGCAGTGTGTTGAGGCACCTGGGTGGCTCAGTGGGTTAAGCCTCTGCCTTCAGCTCAGGTCATGATCTCAGGGTCCTGGGATCGAGCCCCAAGTTGAGCTCTCTGCTCAGTGGGGAGTCTGCTTCCCCCTCTCCCTATCTCTGCCTGCCTCTCTGCCTACTTGTGATCTCTGTCTGTCAAATAAATTAAGTCTTAAAAAAAAAAAAGCAGTGTGTATATAAAAGAGTACTCTACTATAAAGAGTAGTGTGAATGTGCTTCCTTGTCATACACTACAACACAGAGCAAGCACCTCTTCTATGCCTTGAAAATTATTATATTCCTGTTTGGATCAGCTTCCACCCTTTTATCTATGTATTTTCTATGTCATAAAAAACCCCCAAATGTTCCTTTAATGTTAAATTCTCTGCCAGTGTCACTTGCTCTGGCACATCTTTCTCCTTTTCATCACAGCTATTTTCCTCACATATGTTAGTAGGTTCGCCATTACTAAATTCCTTGGGCCACATATCTAGTCTCTCCAATGGTAGGCAGTGTTAACGTTCCCACAGTCAGCTATTCCCTCTCTAACTAACTACATTTACATTCAACTGGAATTTCACTTCCAACACTATCATCTTTTGTTTCTTTGCTGTACTTTCATCCTGATTAGCCAATTTCCTCTTCTAAGTATCCATTTGTGTAAAATGACACGTGCATTTATCAGTTTGTGACAAAGCAGCAAGACAACTACACATTTTGCATTAACTGAATAACATGTTCCCTGAGAAAATCAATAGATTTTGAAAGAAATGGCATGACTGGTCACTATCATAATGCTTATGTTGTTCATTTATTTAAAGACAGAGTCTGAGCATACATGAAAGTGGGGGGCGGGGGCAGAAGAGGGGCAGAGAGAGAATCTTAAGCAGATTCCACCCCCCAGCATGGAACCCAAGTCAAGGCTCAATCTCACCACCCTGAGATCATGACCTGAGCCAAAATCAAGAGTCAAGACACTTGACTCACTGGGCCACCCTGGTGCCCCTCCAATGAGCATTTTTAAAATGCAAAAGAGTCTGTGTGCCCAACAGGAAAAGGGAATCTTATTTGTTAAACAACTATCCAGTTTACGTGCCAGGAGTCCTCTAATCTATGTTTTAATTTACATAAAAGGCTTTTGGGGTCCAGGAAGATAAAGGTCTCATAGTGAGTGAAAGTCTGCCTAGGACCAGAATTTGCATGATCTGACTCCCATTTCAGTTCTCTTGGCTTTCTACCAAATGGCAACAATTTACTCTCACTCTCATTCTATTTTCATCATTGCTTATTTGCCCTTTAATTGAATTCATTTTAAATTCAAATACGAAAATGGATTCAAAGATGAAAAAAATTAAGCTGCTAATAAATTATACGACCAAAAATTACTTCAAAGCCAAGTTTATTATGTGTTCAGATCAATACTCTGGAAACTATAGATTCATAAACATATAAAGCATTTTAAACTATCTCCCTTAAATATGATGTGATAGATGAATTGTATTTAATTATATGCACAAAGATAACTCAGTTGTGAAAATCTCAACCCTTGGTGTTGACTCTTATATGCCACTGCTACACGCCTTCTTATTTCCTCATGAAGATCAGCCTTTCTTAATTAAACAAACAGATCATCTATACCTTGTGATTATAATTCAACAATTAAAATCTCAGAAGAGACATCATTTACTTTAGAGTATGCAGAGTTGTTCATCTTTCCAAATAACTAGAGAAAAGAGGCTCCCTACAGTTCATACGCTTTTTATAAAGGTAATATTGTATAATTCATCATGAGATGAAACATGACAGGCAAGTTCAAAGGAAGCAATGGCATTTTAACTTTTGAGCCTAATGAAGCATATAGAACAGCAAAACATTCTGCTTGTTACTATTGCATGGTATCGGAGCATGAACTTTCTCTCACCTTAGGCCCCACTTAACTTTACTATTAATAATTTCAGTATTATCCTTGCACTGTTTCTATCTTCCCAAACCACATAGATAAATAAGTGTACTTTACACTTTCCTCTACTACTTTCACTTAAATATTAAGGTATTATGTACTAATATTTCTTTCAACTTGCCTTTTGCAATTTATTTTCCCATTCTTAAACCTCGCATGACACAGTATGGTCTATGCCCTGCTTAAGGAGGTCTAGACCCTTCTGTCATACCTGAAAATTTGTACTGTCATCAGTAATTAGATTTCAACCTCAAATGCAGTTCAATGTTCATAATTCAAAGACAAATTATCTACACCGGGCTCCAAACTGACCACATACACAAAGTGTGCCTATTCTCAATGCAGATCAGCCAGGTAGGTAATTAAGTATGAAGTAACCAGAATCTCTAGGAAGTTAAACTCTAACAGAAAAAATATATCACTCTCCTGGAGAACATGATAAGGATTTTTAATGTAAAATCTGACATTCCTCAGTTGTGAAAATCTCAACCCTTGGTGTTGACTCTTATATGCCACTGCTACACGCCTTCTTATTTCCTCATGAAGATCAGACTTCATGCCCGAGTCTAATATTTCCTATGACTTGGAGCCCAACCCAGTAAGATTTCACCAAATATTTCATTAACATCTTACATATCAAAAAGGACACAAATGGCTGAAATAACCTTGAATTCTAGGAAAGCCCAGAAACATAAGTTATCAGGAAAAGACCATTTAGAAAACTTGGAACTAATATCACAAGAATAAAAATACAACATGTAGATAAATCCAAGTTCAAATAACATTTTAGAAATAGCTAGGTTTAATAATCTAAGGGAAAACAGCCTTCTATCAAAAACAGAACCAAAGAACAAAAACAGTGAGGAAAATAGTTCAATTTAAGGTTAACTGATGTCTGTAAAATAAATTTAAAATAATTAATATAAATCTAATATAACACCTGGATGGTGCAGTCGGTTAAGCGTTCAACCCTTGATATCAGCTCTGGTTGTGATCTCAGGGTTGTGAGATGGAGCTCCACACTGGGCTCAGTGCTCAGTGTCCAGTCTTCTTGAGATTCTCTGTCTCTGCCCCTCCCCCAACTCATGCATGCATGCTCACTCTTTCTCTCTCTCTCTCTCTCTCTCCCTCCCCCTCTCAAAATAAATAAATAAAATATTTTTAAAAAGTAAAATGAAATAATTAACATGCAGTTTTTTGTTTGTTTTACACAATTAAGATTACAGAGACATGAAACTATTTCTAAGCATTTGGAAAGAAACCAACCCGTGTAAGAATGACCTTTGATAAAGAACTGCCCAAGTACCAAACAAGGTAGCCTAGGACCCCAAACCTCTTTCTGTATTATACTGATATGATAGCACTAGTATGATAAACTAGATAGATGCCCGAGTCTAATAGTGGCACAAAATAAGCAGCATTTTGAGGACTCTCCAGGAATTGACACATACTGTTCCCAGAGTAGAAATGCAGAGAAACTTTGTGAAGGCAAAAGAGGGAACAATGAAGAAGAAGTATGACTTGTATTTGTAAAAGTACATAAATTCACATATGCTTATCTAGAAAATGTCAGGGCTGTAGACCTGTCAGTGCTTCCACTGACTCAGCAGTGAGCCAGTGTAAATAAATTAGTGATATCTGATTTCTGTTGCTTCTCTGCCTCTACTCCTCTGCCTATGGGCACCTCCACATATTCTTAGACTACAAATCAGAGGAGGTCAACTCGAAACAATACTCGGGAGTTGAATTAGCTGTTTAACAATCCTGACAGCCAACTAACTTTTCTGATATTCCTAATAGCTGCCAAGGAGATTACCTGGATTAAGAAAAGCTGGGGGGAGCAGAGTCAGTCAGGTAGAGTGGAGTACATTAGTCCCCCTTATCCAGTTTTGATTTTCAGGTTTCAGTTAACCAAGGTCAACAGCAGTCAGAAGTAAATAATCCTGCTTCTGACACACTGGCAGAAGGTCAACAGCAACCAAACACTAGGTCACAATGCCTCGTCAGTCACCTCATCTGCTCATGCAGGCATTTAATCATCTCACATCATCACAAGGAGAAAAGTGAGTACAGTACAATAAAATATTTTGAGAAAGACCACATTCACATAACTTTTACTGCAGTGTATTATAATTGCTCTATTTTATTATTGTTGTTGTTAATCTCTCACTGTGCATAATTTATAAAATAAACCTTATCATAGGTATGTATAGGAAAAAGAAGAGTATATATACAGTATCCATCGTTTCAGACATGCCCTGGGGGCCTTGGTACATATCCCCCAGGGGTTGGGGGGACTACTATACACGGATAGAACATGGACGTCACAAAGAAATTGGGCATTACCTAAGAATTGAAGTAGTCACTGGAAGAAGTAATAGCCAGTAGAAACTTCATCTGGAAAACAATAAATTAGATAATCGGTAAATCAGTTTATCTCAAATACACATGATTAATATGCCTATTAATTACAGTCAGGTAATCATCAAGGGAAAAAAAATCCAAGTTTCAGTGCCTACATTCATGGTAAGTCCCAGGTACTGGGAGTCTATAGACCTGCTTTTTAACCAAAAATCTGTCAGTAAATAGCTAAGTCATCTTGAGAAAAATAGCTATTCTGTATCTCAATTTCCTTATCTTGAAAATTGTCATTTTTATTAGATTATTTCTTCTAACATGAAAATGCTATAACTCAACTAAAATTAAGTATACGAACTTCAGCAGCAAAGAATTCAGCGTTAAGTTCAAGAGTCCCAAATAAAGGATGTCTGGGTGGCTCAGTCTGTTACGCATCTGCCTTCAGCTCAGGTCACGATCCCAAGGTCTTAAGATGGAGCACCACATTGGGCTCCTTAGCTTGGCAGAGAGCCTGCTTCTCCTTCTCTCTCTGCCTGCAGCTCCCCCAACTTGTGCTCTCTCTGTGTCAAATAAACAAATAAAATATTAAAAAAAAAAAAAAGAGTCCTGAATACTTGGCTCTTGACTTCAGCTGTGACACTAGGCACTCTAACATCACAGACCATTACAACATTATATACTGTGGTTTCTGAGTCTTCTTTCCTGTGTTTCTTCTTCCTTAATTGTTTTTTTGGTCAAGGTGTCCAACATCACACATTGACACCTGGTAGTCACTACAGATTGACTTACTGGTCAGTATATGGATTGCTGGATGGCATCCCAGATTTTTGGAAATGGCAAAGGGCCACAAGTCCAATATAGTACAAGCTTTGAAATACAGAAAAAGTAATCTTTTCTCAAAGATTAAAAGGAGAAACCAATATATCTTGGATAGCAGTTCAGGATGTTCTATATATTCCTCTATAAAATACTTTTAAATATTTGCCCTTTTCCATGCATTCCATGCATACAAACACATACACACACACTCACATTCACACTTACTCACAGACTTCTGCCTACTCTATATTCTCTAGAAAATCTCAGCAAAATCTTCCCTCCAGAATCTTTTCAATCTGAAGAATGACAAAAATATTACATGGAGAAAAAAGTGCAAAGGCTGTTAACAAATAGTAACTTGTAATCCCCATACAACTTCTTGTAGGTTCCTCAGAAATAAATCCATATGAATACATTCAGCAATCCTAGAAAACACCAATAATTTTCCTACCTTTTAATAAAAATGATACCAAAAAAAAAAAAAAAAAGGCTACCAAAGGTAAGAGGGAAGTTTAAAATGTAATCTGAAGGAAAAAGACAGACTATAAAATAGCAGGATCTAGCAGACCGATTTTCCATCCTCTGCAGTTACACACAACGATACCCCCAGTTCCCTGAAACTATACAGAAAGCAAACAAAACACACAAACAAACAGAACATAATGTCAGGAGACAAAGTTGCTGAGAGTTATTTGTTCAACTAATGATTATGTATTTTGCATCATAGAAAGCTGCTCAGATCAACTTGTATTCAAGTGTAACATGATCAAGATATTAAGTTCCAGAACATATTGTTTGGAGGATAAACAGATAATAGCCACATGAAAACAAGTTATATTACTGTATAATCTGGATCCTCTCTTTAAGAAAATTTCAGAGAATCAAACATTCTGGCTGACGTGATTGATTTAGTCCCATTTCTTCAACAAAGCAATTTTCCCTCACTCCAACCCTGATCCAGCTTGGGTGAGATCCCCAGTGATTCTTAAACATACACCTTCATATATGCACAAACACATAGCCAGATACAAAGCTTCAGAACAAATATTCACTCAAGCATATACCTTTAGTTTTTTTTATACTTAGGAACTTATTTCTAAAGAAAAAAATTTTATTTATTTATTTATTTATTTATAAAATCTTATATGTCTATGGGGACCTGGATGTTACACAAGGATGATGAGCCAGACACTGGCCTTGTAACAGATGTGAAACTTAACAAATCCAAAATAAATTCAGCTGGACTTCAGCCAGTAATGGCAGAGTAAGACACACCAAACCAACTCATCCAGAAGGAAAATAAAAAAAAACTATAAGGTATGAATATAACACAAAAACAGCTACCTGAAGGTATTTGTGTGTTTGTCATCCCCCAATATATGACAATAAGTTTCTTGAAGGCAAAATTATTTAATCATCTTTTTATACTCCAAATTATTTAATTTACTAAAGTGTTTTCCCCATAGTTACTGCATAATATATATAGATTGAACTGAATATCTGTGCTCAATAAATACAAAAGTGGTTAATTGTAACCGTTATTAGCAAAGCTACAAAAATGGCCTTTCCTGAGGCACTGGGTGGCTCAGTCAGTTTAGCATCCAACTCTTGGTTTGGCTCAGGTTATGATCTTAGGGTCATGAGATTGAGCCCGGAGTCAGGCTGTACACTAAGCAAGGAGTCTGCTTGAGATTCTCTCTCTGCCTCTCCTTCTGCCACTCCCCTCTCATTCACGCAATCATGCATGTGCTCTCTCTCTCTAAATAAATAAATAAATAAATCCTTATTTTTAAAAATTACCCTTTCCCTGGTCAGATTTTACACACCGATTATAAGTACAGGTGCACCTCGAGAGACACAGGTCTATAGGCATGATCTGATACCTTACACTGGAAAAAAGCATAGCAGGAACACCTTTTCTAGAATTTTTTCTTCCATCACAAATACGGCAACAGTTACTACAAAGGGAATTATCTCTTCCCAGTATTCAGTATTCTTTCTGGCTAAGCTCTCCTGGATTTAGAAGGAAATAAGAAAAATGTTAATAGCATAGGGGGTGCCTAGGTGGCTCAGTCGTTAAGGGTCTGCCTTCAGCTCAGGTCATGATCCCAGGGTTCTGGGATCGAGGCCCAAATTGGGCTCCCTGCTCAGTGGAAAGCCTGCTTCTCCCTCTCCCACTCCCTCTGCTTATGTTCCTGCTCTTGCTGTATTTTTCCTGGCAAATAAATAAATAAAATCTTTAAAAAAAAAAAAAGGGAAAGAAAAATGTTAATAGGATAGAAAAAACCCTGAGGATCATCCCAGAATCACCTCAACTCTTAAGAATTACAGAATTGAATAGAAAAAATAATTAAACTTTAACTAATCTTCTTTTTACTCAAGGCCAGCTACAAGATAGCAGGTCAGTCCCTAGCATAGTCTGACACATAACAGGAATGCTTTGAGACTATTCTTTATGACATCAATGAGTATCTTTCTTTGAGCTCTATGGGTGTAATTTCCCTTAGGTTTCAATATAAAAAATAACAAAAACTGCATTGTGAACAAGTCTTGAAACTCAAAAAATACATGAAAGTGGTTTGCACCCTGTCCAGCATATGAAAACTCTCTAAGTGGTACTATTACTGTTAGTAGTAGTGTGTTCCAAAATAACTGCTTTATTCATAGCTATGAACACATAAATCATAAAAATAATCTGTTCACAGAAGCCAGGAAATGAAAAATCTAATATTTATCTTCAGATACTCATTGATTTCCTACTGTGTCCCAGGCTCGCTCTCTTTCCATAGAATAATTTTACTTAATTTTAATACTATGTTGTCAATACCTTATGAACATAGACAGAAAATAATTCAAGTGATCTTGTAGCCACGGGATGAGGTACTCTTAAGACTTGTGTTGACAGTGTCTCAATAGCAATTGAAGGAAGGAACTTTTTAGTCATCCTTTATGGATCAATGTTTACAGTGAATTTTTTTTGTGGCTGTTGTGTTTGCTTCCTATTATGTTTGGTTTTGTTTTTTTCGTTGGATGGTGTTTTTTGTAGTTAGAATAACATGAGCTAAGAGAAACTTTAGCGAAGGCACAAAAGACTTGTATCCAAGAACAGTCAGTGCAATGAGATTAACCAGGCCAGCCAGGGTAATATTTTATTTTAGCTGGTTACTACATCAGCAAGTTATGTAAAGGAGTAAATTGGGAAAAGAACTCCACAGTCCCTACCACTAATAGCCACAGTCTGAAGGAAAACACAAAACTGTTGGGGCAATAAGCAGATAATGTCAAATCAAAAACACACATATGTGCTAATAAAGGTAATGAACAAATAAAGTAGCAGCAACATGGGAACTGGTGGCGGGGTTTAACCTGATACATTAGGCCACTGGGGAGCAACATAATTAATGAATATTTATGGTTGAATCCTTTTTAGTAAGTAGAGTGGTAAATACGGAGAACCAAAAAGCTATGCCTACCTGAACCACCACTGATGTTGCTGTCAAATCAAACTCAATATATGCTATGAATAAAAATAACCTTTTATCTACATGTGGACAAAATCACTAAGTCATTTAGGACAGTGAAGTTAACCAGGTTCTGGATACCATCTGAGGCTATAGAAATCGTGTCATTCATAAAGTTTAACCCAACAGATATATAAAAAGATACCCAAATCACTAGTCATCAGGGAAATGAAAATCAAAGCCACAATGAGATATCACCTCACACCTGCTAGAATGGCTATTAACAAAAATACAAAAGATAAGAAGTATTGGTATAGATGTAGAGAAAAGGGAATCCTTGTACACTGTTGGTGGGAATGTAAATTGGTAGAGCCACCATTTAAAACAACATAGAGATTCCTCAAAATATTAACTATAAAACTACCATTTGATCCAGCAACCTTACTTCTGGGATATATTTAAAAGAAACAAAATCAGTACGTTGAAAAGATATCTGCACTCCCATATTTATTGCATCATTATTCACCATAATCAAGATATACACCGAAACAAGTGAAGTGTCCATTGACAGATGAATAAAGAAAATATGGTGTGTGTGTTTATATACACAATGGAATATTAATCTGCAACAATATGGATGAACCTTGAGGACATTATGCTAAGTGAAATAAGCCAGATGCAGAAAGACAAATACTTCATGACCTCACTTACATAGAGAAGCTAAAAAAGTTAAACTCATAAAAGCAGAGAGAATAATGGTGATTCCCAGGAACGGAGATAATAGAAAAAATGGAGAGACATTGGTTAAAGGTCACAAACTTAAAATTTATGCAGGATGAGTCAGTTCTGGAGATCTCTTGTCCAGCACAATGACTACTTATAATACTGTATTATATACTTGAAATTTTCTCTGAGTATATCTTAAATGTTCTTACCATAAAAATAAAAGTAACTATGTCAGGTGACAGGTTTCTTAATTAACTTGATTGTGGTAATCATTTCACAATGTATACATGAAGCAAAACATCATGTTGTACACCTTAAATATCCACAATTTTATTTGTCAGTTATACTTTAATAAAACTGAAAATATTTTTAAACAAAACATTCCTTTGAAATTAGGAGGTTTTAATATCAAGTCATGATACAGAAAATAGGATAAAAGTTCAGCAAAAAAGTCACAATAGAGTTGTCCTTCTCTTGTCTTTAAAAGGAAATACTATAGTTCTCTATCTTTGGATATATTATCACTACTACTAAAAGCCTATTAGATCAGGGGCCAATTTAGTTTATAGTCTTTATTGCCAAAGACAGATGCTGAATGGTAATTTGTTCAAGTTACATTTGGTAATTTGTTCAAATTTGGTAATTTGTTCAAGTTACACAGCAGTTAACTTTTTGGAAAAGTGGCTTTTCCTCAATGGTATCTTTGAGTTTTTTCTGCATGCCAAAATCTGAAATGACCTTTCTTTTTACCTAAAATGTAGCTCAAAAATAGGAAGACTGGATCAAAGTTTTAATATCTCTACTGTTATCACAATAGCTAAGCCAAAGTCAGACCCCCAGACAACCCTTCTTTAATCGTGGGATTCAATAGTAAGACTGTTTGAGAAATTAAGCATAGTAAATGCATAGTTAATATATATACATCATAGTCCAAATGATAATATCTAATTCTAAAAATAAATGTTTATGTTTCATGGCTACACTTCACTTTACCAAAGAGAAAAAAAAACCAATAAGGGAAACTTGACCTATATATCATTTAGAATGGTTAGCAGAACTTGCTTCTCAAATATCTCAGTATTAGACTTTTTATACTTCTTTGCACAACAGGATTCTGTACCCTTTCATGGTCTGAGAGCAATGGCCTACCACAATGATATGGGAGCCATAAGGAGTATATACGTTAGAAATTTCTACTAAATATCTACATCTATAATATTTCTACTAAATATACTAAATGGAGCAACTCTAAAGAGACATGGCATTTTTCAATAAAATAAAGCTTTTGAGCAATGATTTTTAAACCACTCTTCCAGTGAAAATTTTGCTATTAAATAAATGTAATTATACTTCTAATTCTTAAGTACTTTGAATTTCAATTAAAATACAGCATGATTTTCATAATGTAATTGAGATACGGTCACTACCATTGTCTACAACTTGATTGCTATCATAATTCTTGGTGATTTTAATAGCCAGGCAGTTCATTGACCTCTACTCTTTAAATAATTTTGATTTCCTCTTCTCTTAAGCCACACACTGCCCTAAATGACATCCCCTTCACAATCTCAATATTAAACATTACTCTCTTTTGCGACCACCTGCTCCTCCACGTTTCTTCATTCTCTCTGATACCAGATTTTCAAGATTTCTTCTACCCACTAGAAACTACAATCTTGCAATTTTTTCCACAGGCTACTATCCCCATTATATTCTGACCTCCTTCCTTATACAGCACTTGCAAGGAGCTGGAGAAAAACACAGAACCATGCTGACTGGTCTCACTTTGAAGTCAAGAGCCCTAACTTCAAGTAGGCCTTTCATCCTGCCCAAGCCATCATATTATATTTTCCTACCATACACTTTGATTTTCCTTGTATTTCACAGCTTTTTCACTTTCCTCAAATTGTTAATGCCTCCACCCCCATATTATGACCACTTTCCTTCCTTCTATCTTAGTATGACTTCTCCATGTGTGCCTTGATCCCAATATCCTCTACCTACTCAAGAGTATTGTTCTAGGAATTCTCCTCTCTTTAAGGTAGCATCACATTACCCCATCTGTACTGCATTAGCACACAAACATGCAGTAATATATGTCATTTTATAAGTAACTCCTTGTTACCAACTATCCTTTCCGCCTTCACAGCAAAACTCATCAAAAATGTATTATACTCCCTGCTGACTTTTTCCTATTGAATGTAATCTAGTTAAGGCCTCTACTTCATGCAGTCTTGTGAAGTCACCGGTGATCACCTCCTCCTCCTCAGACTTCACCTTACTTAGCATATCTATACCATTTGAACCTGTTAATCACTTAGACTCCTTGTCAAAACTCTTCCTTCAACTGGTTTGCACGCAAATTAAGGAATGGATCCTATTTACAACTGCATCAAAAACCGTAAAATACCTAGGAATAAACCTAACCAAAGACATAAAGGATCTGTACTCTAAAAACTACAAAATACTTATGTAAGAAATTGAGGAAGGGAAACAATAGCAAAAATGAACTGCTGGGACGTCATCAAGATAAAAAGCTTCTGCACAGCAAAGAAAACAGCCAACAAAAGTAAAAGGCAACCTAGCAAATGGGAGGAGATATTTTAAAATTATGTTATTTAAAAATTATGTATCAGGGACGCCTGGGTGGCTCAGTTGGTTGAGCGGCTGCCTTTGGCTCAGGTCATGATCCCGGCATCCTGGGATCAAGTCCCACATTGGGCTCCTTGCTCAGCGGGGAGCCTGCTTCTCCCTCTGTCTCTAGCCTGCCACTCTGTCTGCCTGTGCTTGCTCTCTGTATCTCTCTCTCTCTAACAAATAAATAAAATCTTTAAAAAAAAAAAAGAAAAGAAAAAAAAATTATGTATCAGATTAAGAGCTAGTATGCAAGATCTACAAAGAACTTATCGAACTCAATACCCAAAGACCACATAATCCAGTCAATTAATGGGTGGAGGACATGAACAGACACTTCTCCAAAGAAGACATACAAATGGCCAATAGACACATGAAAAAATGCTCAATATCACTTGGCCTCAGGGAAATACAACTCAAAACCACGAGATACCACTATATACCAGTCAGAATGGCTAAAATTAACAAGACAGGAAACAACAAATTTTCAAAAGGATGCAGAGAAAGAGGAGCCCTTTTACACTGTTGGTGGGAATGCAAACTGGTACAGCCACTCTGGAAAACTGTATGGAGGCTCCTCAAGAAATTAAAAATAGAGCTACCCTATGACCCAGCAATTCCACTACTAGGTATTTACCCCAAAGATACAAATATAGTGATCCAAAGGGGTACCTGCAACCCAATGTGCATAGCAGCAATGTTCACAAGAGCCAGACCATGGAAAAAGCTTGAGATGTCCATTGACAGATACAGAAGATATGGGGTGTGTGTGTGTGTGTGTGTGTGTGTGTAAAGGACTATTACCCACCCATCAAAAAGAATGAGTACTTACTATTTACATTGACATGGATGGAACTGAAGGGTATTATGCTGGGAAAAATAAGTCAAACAGAGAAAGACAATTATGCTCTTTCATATGTGGAATATAAGAAACATTGCAAAGGATCACAGGTTAAGAGAGAGGGAAAACTGAATGGGAAGTCATCGGGGAGGGAAAAAAACCATGAGAGACTCGTTACTATAGGCAACAAACTGAGGGATGCTAGAGGGGAGGTGGATGGTGGGATGGAGTAATTGGGTGATGGGCATTAAGGAGGGTATATGATGTGATGAGCTCTGGGTGTTATACACTACTGATAAATTATTGAGCACTACATCTGAAACTAATAATGTACTATAAGTTGACTAATTCCATTCAAATAAAAAATTAAAAAGAAAAAATTTTCAAATAAAAAATAAAGTTATTATCCACACAATTGCCAGGGCAAGCCATTTTACAACATAAGTTATGTAATATGACTTCTCTGCTCAAAACTGCCCCCATGACTTCCTACCTCATTCATACTGAAATCTAAAGCCCATACAGTGGCCTAGAAGTCCGACATGATTTTTCACCATCTCTCCACTCTCCCTATCCCAAAAACCTCTGTAATAACACCTTCTACCACTCTTTTGCTCAGTTCAATCAAGCCACATGGGTCCCTTTGCTGGCTTATGGACATGCCAAGTATGCCCCTACCTCAGAATCTCTGCGTTTTGTGTTCCCTCTTCAATGAGGACTTTCTTGACCACCCTACACAAAATAGCAATACAGACTCCCCAACCCAGAAGCTCCAGCCGCCTCACACACTTACCTTTCTTTATAGTACTAATCATCTGGCATTCGACATACTTATTTTTTTGTTGTGTCATTCCTCACTAAATACAGGCTCCATGAGTGAAAGAATATTTCTTTACTTGCTTGTTTGTTCATTCACTTATTCCAAAAGCTAAATATTCCAAAACCTAAATTGCCTGGTATATAATAATAGCTCAATAAATATTTGTTGATTAAAGAAATCATTTTACATCATTTAAAATGGAATTTCTATCCAAAGGGAGTGTGCCATTATGTAAAACCACAAAATCTCAAAGCATTCGAACTGGTAAGGACAAAGGGACTATCTACCAAAAATAAAATAGTTTCATTTTCTTCTCTGGAAATTCTCATCGGCAATGGGAGCAAGAGTTAGGACCAGAAAAACCAGTGCTCAGTTACCACCAGCCCCAACCAAAGCAGCCCTATTTTGTTGTTGGTGGTGGTGGTGGTGGTTCTATTTCAGGCTTAGACATAATGGTTTAATAAATATTTTAAAGTAAGTTCTGAAACCTAAAATCTAGAACTATAGATCTGGTGTAAATCTTCAGTCACAGAGAAAGAGATTAAATGCTGGAAAATGAAATGAGTTAACCCAGGTCAAATCGAAAGAGTTTCAAAAAACCAGGGCTGGAACTCTGATTGAGTTCCTCAATCCTGTCTTCATGTTTGCCCTACTCTAGGCCAAGATTTCTCCATGTAGAGCTGCTCTTCAATAGGTATAATGCTTGAATGAGATATGTGTTGCCTTTCCAAAAGATCCAATTATTATTTCAGATTTAATTATCATATTTCCAATTTCTTACAAAATGTTTTAAATTTCAAATTTGATAACTATTCTTTTGGATTGCTGAAAACAATACTCATATGTTTGAACTTTTCATAATTTTTCATAAAAACTAATCTATATTCACACTGCTAAGGCAGTGCAGAAGACTTGATTACAATTTGCTATATTTAAGTATTTCCCTAAATAGATAATGTAATCTAAATTTTCTGCACGCTATTTCTCAATTTCTCTTCATGCATCTATGGATAGACTTTTCAGCACACAACCCACCAAGTTAAATTGGTTTGTGATTGAAACAAATGAAAAAGAAAATGTATGACCCTTGTGCATTCTACTAAGCTGACACAATGCATGTGTTTCTCTGCCAGGTTTAGATTAACCACTGATTTGATGCACCAACTGGCCCATTTCTTATAAATGGGTTTTCTTCTATTCAGTGTTTAGTAAGCTCCTTGTCAACAATATAACCCCTAGGCTGAATAAAAATCCCCTTAGACCCTGACAGCCTCGGAGGATTATTTGCTCAGCAATGCTTTTAGGGATCTCTGACAACTCCATTTTGATATATTTTCCAAGAAAGTATATTACTAAAAACCCTAAACACTTAAGCATTTGCAATTTTAAAGACTTAATGCTTGGAGAAAAATGGGAATCCTACCAGGATTTTTGATGGCTATTTAGAAGATGGGATATCTAATCCATCCCTTCACTTATTGCAAAGAAAGTAAATTCAAGACAACAGTAATTCACTTGATCAAAAGAAGTTTTCAGCCCCAAGGGCTGTTTGGGGTTCTCATAATTGGTCATGTGCCCAAAAAAAAACCAAAAAAACACAGACTGAAGGCATCCCAGCATGGGCTTCACTTATAATTACATTTCTAGGATCCTATTTGTTGGTAGTGGAATACTGAAAACCACAAAATCATGTTTATAGCTTGCAATTATAGTCCATAAAATATTACAGACACAACAGAATGTATTGCTTCCTTACTTTATATAGTCAGTAATCCTCGTGTACTTAAAATTATTTGACATACAAATTCAGTATACAGAGACCTTAAAATCTATCTCTGTCACTAATCAGTGGTATGATTTTGATCTTGGCCTCATAGGTGTGAAGATTAAGTATGATAATGTATTCAAGGTATCTAGCACAGGGAATGGGCACACAATAGTTTGTCAATCGATGTTGATTTCCTTTCTTCTTCCTTTCTCCCTTTTCAAGCACATACAACTTTACCATAAATAATACCATAATTTTATTCACTATTTATATTTAAAAATATTTGCTGAGTACATACTACATGCCAGTTTCCCCGCATTGCACTGGGCAATAGAACTGTATACAAACCCAAAACCAATGAAGTCCCTGTCTCACAGAATGTATACTTCCATGGGAAATACAGTAACAGCATTTTTCCTTAAATGGGTCAGTCATGAATGACTTCTCCAAAGAGGTAAAGCAAAAAGTCATATGAAATTCTGGAAAAGAGCTTTCCAAGCAAAGAGAATTGCTAATTCATAAGCCTAAAGAGCACATGGGTGCATCAGAACTTAACACTAAGTGGGATAGCAAAGCCAAAATTGTCTGAAAGACAGAGACTTAAATGAGACTCTCTTACTTCTAAAATGAAGCTGAAAAAAATCTGCTTCCTAGCACTGACTGAACCTATGGCTTATGTAACTGTGTGGATGGAAGTGGAGGAAGAGCCACCCACAGGCTGGATGAGAAATGTGCAGTATCTTCTGTATGACAAAAAAGAAGTTCCAATCTGGTAATATAAATCTGGTTCTTTCTTTGGGATCAAGGAGCTAGTGAGAAGCATATGCCAACTACTCTTTATAAAAGCAGAACGAAAGAGAAAATGTCTTTTAAAACCTTTCACCAGCTCACGTGCTTGCTCTGTGGGAGGTCCCACTACTATGTTTTAATTCTGTGGAAATTCTGTGGAAAGGCCCATTTGGTGAGGAATTAAGGCTTCCTGACAACAAGCCATATGAGAGAGTCTTCTCGGAAACAGATCCACCAACCGCAGCCACGCCTTCAGAGACTGCAACCCCTACTGCTATCTTGAATGTAGCCTCATGACAGACGCTAAGCTGAACTGTTCCAGGATTGCTGGCCCTAAGAAATTTAACAAAACTCCACCAGTCTTTCTGGCTATAACAGAACATCCGGTAGTATTTCCTCAGGCTTGTAAAAGTCCGAAAATGAAATGTGTTGGGTGGAGTCCTGGGTGGCTCAGTCCACTGAGTGGCCGACTCTTGATTTGGGTTCAGGTCATGATCTCAAGGTCGTGAGATCAAGCCCCAAACTGGTCTCTATGCTGGGCATGGAGCCTGCTTAAGGTTCTCTCTTTGCCCTTCCCCTTTCGGAGTTAAGGAAGGAAGGAGGAAGGAAGGAAGGGATAGAAGGGGAGGGGAGGGAAAGGGAAGAAATGGAGGAAGAAAGAATGAAAGGAAGGAAGGAAGGAAGGAAGGTAGATGTTTATTGTTTAGTGCAAAAGTTAGAGAAGGAATCTTCTAGAACACATGTAGGAGACAGAGAGAGAGCTCCTGGGAGTGACCAGTCTGGACTCTGGGCCAGGAGAAGATGCCAGCACGATTTCCCCACTTCTAGAATCACAACTTTATCACGGACACATAGTGTTGGTTGAACTACAAACACTTTCATTCATATTCAAAAATTTTCAGGGGCACCTGGGTGGCTCAGCTGGTTGAGTGTCTCCCTTCGGCTCAGGTTATGATCCCAGAGCCCTGGGATGGAGTTCCGCATCTGGTTCCCTACTTGGTGGGAAGACTGCTTCTCCCTCTCCCTCTGCCTGCTTTTCCCCCATGCTTGTGCACTCCCCACCTATATATCTCTCTCTCTCTCTCTCTGTCAAATAAATAAATAAAATTTTTTAAAAATCTTTTTTAAAAAGTTTTTTTTTCAATGGCCCAAAGATTTGAGATTGACCTACAGCATCCTAGATGACCTCTTTCCGGGCCCATACCTAACATGATACTACCTTCTTTTCCTCTTGTTCCCTTCATCTAAGCATTTTCAAGTCTGGCCCAAAGGGCTCCATGAACAAAAGAAAGGTCGAGAACCGCAGTCGCTGCCACACAGTGGTTGATGGTGTCATCTTAAAAGAAATGACCATGCAACCAAACATTTCTCCCTCATTATTAAATGTGAGTTTTTCCTTCCTTGCCTGCCTCCCCATAGGGGTTTCTGTTCAGAAACATACAGCTTTGAATTCTCCTCACATCTGCATCACAGTTACAAGTATTGTGAGAAAGAAACCTTAGCAAGTGGCTCTGAGTAGGAAAAGTGTATCTGCAAAATGAAAACTTTAAATAGCTAAACAACTTTTTCTCTTCACATTGATAGTCACTCAAATTAAAATGCAACTATCTTTGGAAGCTATGATTTATTGGGAGCCATGTCCAACAGACACTTTCATCTCATCACAATCTCTAAGGTAGTCTTATCATTCTCATTTTAAATATCCCCATTTTAAATTGAGCGTCAGAGATGTTAAGTAACTGACCCAGATCACACAGCTACTAAACCACGAACGTAGTAGTTGAATCCACAACTTTGTCCCTGGATATCATCAATATGGCCACTTAGCTCATTCTGACTTCAGCCCCCCGCCCCCACAAGACGAACTAACAACTACCCATAGACAAGGCACCCCGTTGTGAAAATTGCAGAACCCAGTGGATAAAGCTGAAGCAATCCCCTGGACCACAGCCACCGGGGGCTGGGGGGAGGTTAAGAAGAGCAACTACACTTTTACTGCACTGCAGAGTCACAGTCCTGCCCAACTGTTCTACACAACCTCCAGTCTATCCCTCGGGAAGTCTGGCCAAGGCAGCCAGCTGCTGTGGAACACGTCCTGCCTTCCTGGCAGGGAGCCAAGCCAGCAGCCATGCCCAACTGTCGAACATAGCTTCCAGGACCACATAATCAGGTACTCTGAACAGCAGCAGCACCCAGCCCACAAATGCACCCTGCAGCGTTGCCCGGCACTGGACCCTGACCCCCTGAAGAACATAGACTGTGGCCTCGCCCAAAGAGCCCAGCCAGTGACCATGCCCGCAGAGGATGGTCTGCAGTCCCAGCGGACAAGGAAGCCAGGACACCACCCGGCAGGCCATGGAGCACTGCCCCATCCCCAACCGTGGGACACTGCTGAAGGCCCCTCTACACTATGGAGCTGGGCCAGCAACTTCACCCGGCAGCAGAGCACAACGAATGCCGTACCTGCTCTCAAAGCCTGACGTGTGGTCCTGCACAACTTGGGGACACAGTTTGCATCACGGCCACATCACACAGAACAGCCGAGACGTAGGTCCACTGCAAAACCAGATCCGAGGCCTCCTGAACCCAGAATCTGGTGGGTGGCACCATCCAAACAGAGCACAGCCTGAGGCTCATCCAACCAGGAGTGATGCGGGTGCCGGGCTGGCAAGCCCCGGGCAATCGCCAAATGCATTAGCGCCACTGCCTTGCTTGGGAACAAGGCCTGCAGCCTCATCAGTCCAGAGAGGATTGGGGAGCGAAACTAGTGGTCCCAAGCTCAAAGTAGAGTGTGGCCAGCTGCCCTGCCTGACCAGGGAACCAACCCAGTAGTCTCACTTGAATGCAGAGCCCAGCCAGCAGACTGCCCACCCCCCAGGCTCAGAACAGGCCGCTACCTCCCCCAAGGAGAAACCCCAATAGCAGCCCCAACCTGTCCCCAGATTTTACCAGCTGACTTGTCCAGTACCCCAAACTGAGTTAACTGGTGAAGGTCTTTCCGTGTAAAGTCTGGAGGAGAGTGCTTACTCAAGTATATAGATACCAACACAAAGATACAAAGGTCGGTAAGAATTAAGTAAAGATGATACCACCGAAGGAAACGAAGCGCCAGCAACTGACCCTAAAGAAATGGAGATCTAGGAAGTTCCTAAAAAATTAAAAATAGAGGGGTGCTCAGGTGGCTCAGTCTCTAGAACATGCAACCCTTGGTCTCAGGATTGGAACCCCATGTTGGAGGTAGAGATTACTTTAAAAAAAATAAAATCTTAAAAAAAAACTAAAAATAGACCATATGATCCACTAATCCCACTTCTGAATAAAATCACTGTCAGAATAAAATTCTGAGATAAAATCACTGTCTTAATAGTGATATCTACACCCATATGTTCATTGCAGCATTATTTACAACAATCAAGACATGGAAATAGCCTGTGTCCACCAATGGAGGAATAGATAAAGAAAATGTATGAGATATTATCCAGTCTTTAAAAATAAATAAATAAAACAGAGGCACCTGGGTGGCTCAGCGGGTTAAAGCCTCTGTCTTAGTCTCAGGTCATGATCCCAGGATCCTGGGATCGAGCCCCACATCGGGCTCTCTGGCCCATGGGGAGCCTACTTTTCTTCCTCTCTCTCTCTGCCTGCCTCTCCGCCTACTTATGATCTCTGTCTGCCAAGTAAATAAATAAAATCTTTAACAAACAAACAAACAAACAACAACAAAAAAAAAAAAAAACAAGGAAATCCTGCCATTTACAACACCATGCATAAAGCTGGAGGACATTATGCTAAGTGAAATAAGCCAGTGACAGAACAAATGCTGCATGTTCCCAATTTTATGAGAAATCTAAAATGGTCAAATTAATGGGGCAGAGATTAGAATAGTGGTTACCAGGCGTTGGAGGAAAAGGTGAAATGGGAAGGTATTAAAAGCAGATTACCACTTGAGTGCTGGGACTAAATCCCACTGTGGACCCTCTGAGAACTAGGTAAAACGTGCTTCACAGCTGCCTCACTGATATATGGGAAGGTGAAGCTAGTGACTCACTGACTCCTGCCCCCATTTGCTGAGGTTTTCTCTCACGCTTCTGGGCTGCTGCAGTGCATGGCAAGGTTCTAAGATGCCAGAGAAATCCCTCAGACAGTGAGGCAAAGAGATTCAAATGCTTAAGATGCACACTGGTCAGTGTGCCAGAAACTCCCTATCCCAGAAGGAGTAGCTCAAAGCTATTGTAGTAATCTGGGAAGGGACATTAATAACATCTGTTAGAATGTGTGTATTAGGTAAGACTTGCTGTTGTGAAACATAAATCCCCAAATCAGTGGCTTAATATAATAGAATTGTATTCCTCACATGAAGTCTAACCAATAGGATAGTAGGGCTGAGGCTGGGTGGAAGAGTAATGAACGTGTTCCTTGTCAGTATAAGGGAACAGCTAAGACATGGCAGAAGAGAGAAGAGCAGATTGTGCCAAAAAATTTAAGTGTAAGGCTACCTGGCCGCACCAAAGCGAAAAGGAGTTTGGGTAATGTGGTGTGCCCAGCAGGAAAAGAACAGTGGATGAACAGCTAGTGATCTCTGCTATACGTGCCAAGGGAAACCATTAAGTCAGCCCAGAACGCTGAGGAAAGGTTTGAAGCATAGACGACCCTTAAATGTTAAATTTAAAGGGAGGGGTGATGGTTAGTGTTAGGTCAATTTAACCAGCCCAAGGGGGGCCCAGATAACTGGCTAAGCATTATTCTGGGCCTATCTGTGAGGGTGTTTGTGGACAAGGTTAAAATTTCAATCCACACACTGCTTAAGTACATTGCTCTCTGCCTGAATAGAACAAAAAAGTGAAGTTACAGAGAATTTGCTCTTTCTGCCTGACTGTCTTTGAGCAGGGACATCAGTTTCCTCCCGCTTGGGACCGGACTAGAATTTGCACCATTAGTTCTCCTGCTTCTCAGGTCTTTCAAACCAGACTAGAACTATACCATCCGCTCTCCTGCGCCTCCAACTTGTTAACTGCTGATCCTGGGACTTATCAGCCTCCATAATCATGGAAGCCAATTTCTTACAATAAATATTAACACGTAGATCTTATATTGGTTCTGCTTCTCTGGAGACCCAGACTAATACAGAAGGGTAGAAAATTGTCATTGGATTAAGGAATAAAAGCATTACAAACAGAGCAAACCATGTAACAGGGAAACATAGAAGAACCCAGGCAGATTCAGAGAACTAAAGTATTTGTTCTGACAGGCCCCAAAGTGGGTGTATACACAAAAGAATCTGCAAATGCAAAGAGGAATCTGACAGTAAGACTCCTGGCAAAGAAGGAAATAAGAAACTAGAGAATTTTAAACAAAAATATAAAGAAATGCAAAAGGTTTTATGATACTTTGGCAACTGAAAGGAAAAAGCTTTGTAAGGGCGAAAGGGTTTTCTGCTTAATACAGTTGACCCCTCAACATCTCAGGGGTAGGTACGCCAACACCCTATATAGTTGAAAATCCATGTACACCTTTTTTTTTTTTTTTAGTAGGCTCCACGCCCAGTGAGCTGGAACTCACGACCCTGAGATCAATAGCCACTTGCTCTATCCACCGAGCACCCCCAAAATCCATGTATAACTTTTGAATCACCTTACTGATAACATAAACAGTCAACACATAATTGTATGTTTTATGTATTATATACTGCATTCTTAGAACACACTAAGCTAGAGAAAAGAAACTTATTAAGAAAACCATAAGAGGGGCGCCTGGGTGGCTCAGTGGGTTGAAGCGTCTGCCTTCAGCTTGGGTCATGATCTCAGGGTCCTGGGATCGAGCCCTACATCAGGCTCTCTGCTCATCAGGAAACCTGCTTCCTCCTCTCTCTCTCTCTCCCTCTGCCTGCCTCTCTGCCTGCTTATGATCTCTGTCTGTCAAATAAATAAATAAAATCTTAAAAAAAAAAAAAAAAAAGGAAAAGGAAGAAAAGAAAATCATAAGAGGGTGCCTGGGTGGCTCAGTGGATTAAGCCTCTTCCTTTGGCTCAGGTCATGATCCCAGGGTCCTGGAATCGAGTCCCATATGGGCTCTCTGCTCAGCAGGGAACCTGTTTCCCTTCCTCTCTCTCTCTGTCTGCCTCTCTGCCTACTTGTGATCTCTGTTTGTCAAATAAGTAAATAAAATCTTAAAAAAGAAAGAAAGAAAGCAAATCATAATAAAGAGAAAATACATTTATAGTACTGTATCTAAAAAAAAAATCCACATATAAGTGGGGCTGTGCAGTCCAAGGTCAACTGCATTATTAAATAGCAACTATCTTGGAGTTCGATGACACTTAGCAAGAAAGATGATGAATAGTCAAAAAGTGCATGGGCTGGAAGTCAGGCAGACCTGAGTTTAACACTACCTATGCAAGTTGTAAGACTTACATGGTTTGTATGTAAACTTCAAGCACAATGTATGGCAAATATTATGTGTCTAAAGAAAAACTTAGCTCCTTTCTTTCTTCTGTGAACAACAGAATAAACAGAAAGCACGAGTTTGAGAACAATAGCGCAAAAAAAAAAAAAAAAAAAAGAATTGGTGAAGCTCTGACACTGGAGAACTGCTTCATATTGCTAATATTCTTTGTGAAGAGTTTTGCCTTATGATTGTAATAGCCAACAAATTTTCAAATTTTCAAGCAACAAACTCAGCCTCTGAGTAAGCTAGCCCAGGTTCTTGTGGGTGTATACTAATTGGATTTGAGAAATATGCAGCAGAATAAAGAAAATAATACTGAACCCCAATATTAAAATTGAAAAACATCAATTTATAATAAATTCATAATAAAAATGAGCAAGAAAATACTACTATATTGAAATCACCGACTATTCACTTTTTTTTCCTTCTTTTTTGGGTGGAGAAGGGATAGAGGGAGAGGGAGAGAGACAATCTTAATCAGGTTCCCTGCCCAGCACCTGAAAGCATGACCTGAGCCGAAATCAGAAGCTAGGCACGCAACCGACTGAGACACTCAGACACCTAACTATTCACTTTATAATGAAGTGTTTGTCTCTTAAAAAGAAATTTGATTTCACAGTTAGATACATAATATTCATGCCTTGTGAGTCCCCACCGAACAATTTATTTTTTTTAAATCAAGCAATATATTTAAGAAAATTTATCTGGGGCGTCTGGAAGGCTCAATAAGTTAAGCAACGGCCTTCGCCTCAGGTTATGATCCCAGGGTCCTGGGATCAAGCAGGGAGTCAGCTTCTCCCTCTGACCCCTCCACTTCCCCCACTCTGCTCATGCTTGTGCTCTGTCGCAAATAAATAAATAAAGTCTTAAAAAAGAAAAGAAAAAAAAATTTTAAGTCATGATGGGCTGAGAGTATGAAAAAATTCCATACAATGAAATCTGAAAGAGAAAACAAACTTTATTTGCTAAGTTAAGACCCAAATGAGTAAGATCTATTTACTTAAAATAAAATCTAGATCTAACCTTTTAAATAGTGAGTTTTTGTATAATTAAGAAGCTAATTCACTCTTGTGTTATTATCATGTCTTGTCTTCATTTGTTATTATTCTGCTTTACAGATATTAAATGTATAACATGGCTCTCAACCTTGGCTGCACATTTGGAACCATCAGGGGACTTTTTTTTAAGTTTTTATTTTTTTTATTTTTTTTATTTTTTTTTTTTTTTAGATTTTATTTATTTATTTGTCAGAGAGAGAGTGAATGAGAGCGAGCACAGGCAGACAGAGTGGAAGGAAGAGTCAGAGGGAGAAGCAGGCTCCCTGCGGAGCAAGGAGCCCGATGTGGGACTCGATCCCAGGACGCTGGGATCATGACCTGAGCCGAAGGCAGCTGCTCAACCAACTGAGCCACCCAGGTGTCCCTAAGTTTTTATTTAAATTCTAGTTAGTTAACATATAGTGTAATATTGGTTTCAGGAGTAGAATTTAGTCCTTCATCACTTAAATACAACACCTAGTGTTCATCACAAAAAGTGCCCTCCTTAATCCCCATCACCCATCTAGTTCAACCCCCAGCCCCTCCCCTCCAGCAACCTTCAGCAACCCTCAGTTTACTCACTCTAGTTAACAGGTTTTTTAATAGTTGGCATCCCTCTTTTATCCCTCCTCCTATGCTTATCTGTTTTATTCCTTAAACTCCACATATGAGTAAAATCATATGGTATTTGTCTTTCCATGACTGACTTATTTCACTTAGCATAATACTCTGTAACTCCATCCACATCATTGTAAATGGCAAGATTTCATTCTCTTTGATGGTTGAGTAATATTCCCTTGTTCATTTAAACCCCTTCTTCTTTCTCCATTCATCAGTCGATGAACATTTGAGCTCTGTCCATAATTTGAGGGGAGCTTTTAAATACTACTCATGCTTAGGCTTCACCTCAGGTCCATTGCAAAAGAATACATCAAAGTGAACTCTACTCAAGAGAGGAGGTTGTGGAGAAATTTGTAACTCTTCTCAGTTTCTTTTCACAGTTACCACTATGTTATCCGTGCCTTCAGTATTACTCACCTGAACCGTTGCAGTACCTACTGAAAGTGTCCCTTTACTGTCTTCCTCACCATTGCCAGGTTAAATGTTCTGAAAACTGGGCATGTGGGTGGCTCAGTCAGTTAAGTGTCTGCCTGTGGTTCAGGTCATCATCTCAGGGTCCTGCAATTGAGCCCCATGTCAGGTTCTCTTTTCAGGGCAGAGTCTGCTTCTTCCTTTCCCTCTATGCTCTCTCTCTTGCTCTCATGCTCTCTCTCAAGTAAATAAATAAAAACTTATAATAAATAAATAAGTGTCCTGAAAAGTTACTTACAAAACTTGTACATTCATACAAATCATGTGAGAGTCTTGTTAACAAGAAGTTAAGATGAAGGCTCTATCCAGTAAACCTTGTTTGAGATTTTATATTTCTTTTGAATTCCCAGATGATGGCCACTCCTGATCCACAAATTACACTTAGAGGATTGGATCCTAATTGTGATTATCAATAAACAAATTGATTAACAATTAAAATAAAATGCCCTTCTATTATTTACCAACTACTATGAACATAACAGAGAAAAGTAAAAGTACATTCTTACAAGTGTAGGAAGTTATATACACCCAAATATATAGAGACATACATACACATATATGCAAATTAGTATAGGGAAGAGTTCCTTAGGTATTTCAATTACTGATCATTCTCTAGGACTTTCACTCTAGTCTTTTTTTTTTTTTTTCAGATTTCTGTCCACATCTCTGAGCTCTTTCCTTATTTTCCTTCAGTTTGAACTATAAAATTATCTTCAACCAATTAATGAATAAAATTGTATTGACTTCCATACTACAGATTAAGATGTCTAGTGTCATGAAGAAAACTACTAGTACCACTTCCTAATTCTGGAAACTTTTCATTTTTTTTTTCCTTTTTCTTATGTCACTTAATTAGTCATTTTACATGTAAAAAGTAGATTCTCCTACTGCTTAATGAATATCCATAATGGTTAAAATGGTAAAGAAAAGACATAGATTCATCCTAAAATTTATATGGAACCAGAAAAAACCTTGAATATTCAAAGGAATATTGGAAAAGAAAGCCAAAGTTGGCGGCATCACAATTCCAGACTTCAAGCTCTATTACAAAGCTGTCATCATCAAGACAGCATGGTACTGGCACAAAAACAGACACATAGATCAATGGAACAGAATAGAGAGCCCAGAAATAGACCCTCAACTCTATGGTCAACTAATCTTTGACTAAGCAGGAAAGAATGTCCAATGGAAAAAAGAGAGCCTCTTCAATAAATGGTGTTGGGAAAATTGGACAGCCACATGCAGGAAAATTAAATTGGACCCTTTCCTTACACCACGCATGAAAATAGACTCAAAATGGATGAAAAACCTCAATGTGAGAAAGGAATCCATCAAAATCCTTGAGGAGAACATAGGCAGCAACCTCTTCGACCTCAGCCGCAGCAACATCTTCCTAGGAACATTGCCAAAGGCAAGGGAAGCAAGGGCAAAAATGAACTATTGGGATTTTATCAAGATCAAAAGCTTTTACACAGCAAAGGAAACAGTTAACAAAACCAAAAGACAATTGACAGAATGGGAGAAGATATTTACAAACAACAGACATGAACAGACATTTCTGCAAAGAAGACATCCAGATGGCCAAGACACATGAAAAAGTGCTCCACATCACTCACCATCAGGGAAATACAAATCAAAACCACAATGAGATACCACCTCACACCAGTCAGAATGGCTGAAATTAACAAGTCAGGAAATGACAGCTGCTGGCAAAGATGCAGAGAAACGGGAACCCTTCTACACTGTTGGTGGGAATGCTACCACTCTGGAAAACAGCATGGAAGTTCCTCAAAAAGTTGAAAATAGACCTACCCTATGACCCAGCAATTGCACTACTGGGTATTTACCCTAAAGATACAAACATAGTGATCCGAAGGGGCACGTGCACCTGAATGTTTATAGCAGCAATGTCTACAATAGCCAAACTATGGAAAGAACCTAGATGTCCATCAACAGATGAATGGATAAAGAAGATGTGGTATATATACACAATGGAATATTATGCAGCCATCAAAAGAAATGAAATCTTGCCATTTGCGACGACGTGGATGGAACTAGAGGGTATCATGCTTAGCGAAATAAGTCAAGCGGAGAAAGACAACTATCATATAATCTCCCTGATATGAGGAAGTGGAGATGCAACATGGGGGGTCAAGGGGGTAGAAGAATAAATGAAACAAGATGGGATTGGGAGGGAGACAAACCATAAGTGAGTCTTAATCTCACAAAACAAACTGAGGGTTGTTGGGGAGAGAGGGGTTAGGAGAAGGGGGGTGGGGTTATGGACATTGGGGAGGGTATGTGCTATGGTGAGTGCTATGAAGTGTATAAACCTGGCAATTCACAGACCTGTACCCTTGGGGATAAAAATATATTATATGTTTATAAAAAATAAATAAAATTTTTTAAAAAATAAGAAATGGGGGTAAAAAAAAAAGAAAAAGAAAATAACCCTCAAACCTTAAAGATGTTGCATCAGGTAAAAGTTTAATAAGGAATAAAAAAGCTCATAGGAACTAAAAAAAAAGAAAAGAAAAGAAAAGACATAGATTTTTTGAGGTCTTAAAGCTCTAGGACAGCTCACAGGACAAGTCTAATGTACAGTAGAATACTCTGTCTTCTTATGGATAGGCACTATAAATATATTTCTCCCTGGAGCAACATAAACTATATAAGCCAAGGGTTGGCAAAGATCACTAAAAACTATAATTTATGATGGGTGGGGGAGGAAAGGAAGAAATAGAACCAGAAGATTAGAGAAATACATTCTTTTTTTAAAAGATTTATTTATTTGTCAGAGAGAGAGCGCAGGCACAAACAGGGGGAGCGGCAGGCAGAGGAAGAAGCAGGCTTCCCACTGAACAAGGAACCCAGTATATATCTCCATCCAGGGATCCTGGGATCATGACCTGAACTGAAGGCAGACACAACTGATTGAGCCACCCAGGGGAACCTAGAGAAATACATTCTAACAAACTTGATTCTCCATTCTCCCTAGCCATCTTTTTTTGTATTTTAAAAAATAACTTTTCATTATGGTCATCTAGAAATTAGCCATACTAAGTGGAAACAAATACATAACTGGTGTTATATACTTATTTTAAAATCCAATAATAGCAAACATAAAGACTGGAAAACATTCTTCAAGAATTGATAATAAGTATTACTTAATCTTACTGAAATCATTTATTTCCTGCCTTGTCTTACCCAAAATCCATAAGAAGAAAACATTAATAATTTGGGTGTTCAAGTCTTCAGAAGCAGACTGGAACTACATCTGCCCCCGCTGGGTCTCCAGTTTCCTGATGGCAGACCTTGAGACTTTCAGCCTCCATACTCATTTGAGGCAATCCCTTATACTAAATCTCTTTATGATATATACAATTAATAAATATGTATACATCTCATCTATTTCTCTGAAGAATACTAACCAATAGAGTGTTCAATACATAAATAGTTCCAGATATGAAAGACGAAAACATTCTTGAGATCTGTTATACAAAACCACACTCACCATAACAGTAGTGTGCTGCACATTGAAAAAGTTGGTAAAAGGGTAGATCTCATGTTATGTGGTTTTTACTATAAGAAAAAGGGTGAAGATGGTTTTCCTTTGGCAAAGCCAATATATTTGAATAGCAGAGTCACTGAAATAAGTATACAAACTACTAAGGTTAGTAACTCCCATAAAGAAGATAATGCTCGCTTGGATTCAGAAGTTCTGATGTTTCTAAAGTCTCTCATTATTTGCCAGTATTTAAACTAAATTACATTTAACTGTTTGTGGGTTTCACATTAGAAAATAAGGAGCTTTGAACAGGCATTAGGCTGTTTTAAGGTTGAATTTTTAAGCAGATATCAACTACTGAATTATAGAAAGTGTTTTTATAAGCCGGCAGCTACCATTCCCTCTTAAGCTGGCTGTGGCAGATCCTGTGTAAATATCATGAGAGTTGCAGTTTTAATATTTAAAGTCATCACCAGAATCACAAACACATCACAAGCTATTACACCTGTGAAACCTTGAAAGTGTAACCTGAGAGTCTTTCCAGCCTGAAATGAATTATAAGAAATGAAGCAAATTACAAATATGTCCCCAGCCTGAGGTTAGAAAGCTCATGAATTACTAGAGCAAAATAGCCCCCAAGCCCTAAGTATCATTGTAAACCTCATATACTTTGTTGTTATGCATGGAACTATTTATAATATCAAAATAATATGGTATTTGGGATTTTTCCTGTAATTCCAGTACTCATAATAGTTATAGTTTGCTTCTCAAACTACCCTTGAGAAAAAAACCCACATTAACATGATCATAATGAAGTCACTGGAGGACTACTGTTGCTTAGGAACATCATAGAATTCTAGCATGAATTGAGGATTTATTATCATATGAGCCACTGAAATCAGCAATTGGGTGCTTTTCCTTTGATTAGATGCTATATATCAATGTTGCATCTCTAATACTTCCCAGTTAAGCTGATGAATGAAATCAGTTTTATATTACATTGCTCACTGTCTGTTGTTTTAATTTGGAAATAAAATTGTACCCTTATAAATCTGAAAATATAAACTATAGAAATGTAAACACAGCATAACAAGTGGTTTTACTGTTGTAAATATTTTTACTGTTTTCTAAGTTTTGCTCACTTTCATGTTTTTAGTTCTCCTTGTCACCTTTTCTCTTTATCAAAGAAAACACAGAATTGACACATTTCTCAAAGGCTATTGATGCATAAACACTTACTCAAAGAGCCATTTCTGATTACTAACTATGCGCCACGGGGATTTATGTTTACAACTGCTGAAATAAATGGTTCAGGTTTTAGGTTTTCATGAAAAAGACAAGCCTCCAAACTCGGAATTTTATTATATATAGCATTAATTTTTACAATGACATCTTAATGTGGAAGATAGAAAAACCATTTCAGCCATCTGTTTTGTCAGCTAACCTTTACAATTGTGTGCCACATCATTTTTCTTAGATTAGCTCTGTGAATTAGGCAGTTTGGGAAAAATACAGCTCATCCTCTCTTCCATTTAAAACCTATCCATTGATGTAGAACATAGAATGTGTCACTAGAATCTAATTGATTGCTCCCACCTTCTCCTTTGTATTTTATGTATCATTATTAAGATAAAGGAGGATAGAAAAACTAAGGGGATGGAGAACTGTTGGAAATTAATGTTTCCAATTTGAGTTCAAATACTAGATTAATTGTTAGAATAAGAAAAGAACAATTTTCCACTTGCTTGGAAATTTGTTTATGAGGGCATATCAAATACTTTGGGTGCAAGCCTAAAAATAATGGTTTTCTCATATCATAGTTAAAAAGTTTTCTAATAATCAAGAAACTATATCAGATCATTCTAACACAAAATGATTCATCCTTTTTATGATATTTTATGTAAATTCAATTACCATATAATGTATTGTTGCTTTCAGAGGTATAGGTCAGTGACTCATCAGTTGTATATAATACCCAGTGTTCATTACATCATGTGCCCTCCTTGATGTCCATCACCAAGGTACCCCATCCCTCCACCCCCCTCCCCTCCAGCAATGCTCATCATTCTTATCTCAGTAGAATTTCATTTCATCAACAGCTCTTTCACTCATTTGATCAGCAATCAACAAATATTTACTGAGCTCTTTACTGTGAGCTACACACTATATAAGATGTGAATAATGAAGCTGGGAACAATATAAACAAAATTCCTGCCCTCTAAGAGCTTTCTTTTATGGAAGAAAGTATGCAAGAGAGGCCTGAAAGTAATATTACACTGACTGGAATTTAAATTAAAACTTAGGAAAAAGAGAAAGGCAAAAAGTAAATAAGTAAATAACATAATGTCAGATAGTGATAAGTTTTTCAAAGAAAAATAAAACAGAAGTAGAATGGAGAAATATGTTTAAAAGCTTTTAGTTTTAAGATTAACAAGAAAAGCTTTCTAAAAAGATATTTGAGCAGAGACCTGAGTGGAGTAAGGATGTAAGCCTCAGGAATATCTCGGGAAAATATATTCCAGGGAGAGGGCACAGAAAGTGCAAAGACCCTGAGGAGAGAGTGTGCCTGCGGTTTTCAAAAACAGGAAGGAGATCAATAAGGCTAGTATAATGAATAAGTCAAGATGAAGAGTAGCAAACAGTACAGGCCAAAGAGGTAGCCAAGAGAAAATAATGTGAGTTCTATCAATTACAAGAATGAAAATCCAACTATTGAAGTAAGGGAACCCTGGGTAAGAAACAGTGCAGTTGAAGGATTTCTGTTTGAAGCATAAGATACCTATTTAAGATTCACATGGAGATTTTGAAAAAGACAGTTTGATAAATGAGTCTAGAACTCATAGGAAAGACTAGAGATATAAAGTGGAGTTAGCACATTGATGGAAATCAAAGTCATGGGACTGGATAAGATGAACTGGGGAATGGGTGTAGCTTGAGAAGGAACAAGGGGTAATAGAGAAGTTAAGAAAAGGAAGTGAAAGCAAGGGAAGTGAGAAGGTATGGTCAAGGAGGTGTGGGTAAAACCAGCTGAGAACAGGACCCTTCGTCAAAAGAGGAGAAGGTTCAAGATTCAGGGACTAGTTATTGCCAAATGATGCTAATAAAGTCAGGTAAGATGAGAATTAAGATTTGGCCATCAACTTGGGCAATTCAAAATTATTAATGACCTTTACAAAAGTGACTGTAAGGAAGAGAGAAAATGAAAGTCCTATTGGAGGGTGTTCAGGACAAAGTTGAGGTGAAGAAGTAGAAAGAAGGAATAGTGACAGCCCTTCTTGAAAGGATTAAGAAAAATGGAGATAATAAATGGGTTAAGATAAAGAAAATAAGAAAACTAAGACTGGTACCTGGAGGGGAATGTGAGGTCAGGGAGGGTTATTTTAAAGATAGCAAATATGTTGATAATTGTTGGTAAATGTCCAGCAGGGAAAAGGCAATGGTTAATAAAGAAGCAAAGGGTATATTTGTAGAGACAAAATCTTTTAACAGGGCAGGGTCCAGTATACTTGTGGAGTGTTGTCACAAATAAAAGCAGAGAGAGTGGACCCACTATAACAAGTAGTGGGAAGGGTATGTGTTACACATACAGGAAGATCCTAAATTTGCTGGTATAACTTTATACTTATTTTCTAAGTGCTAGTGTACTTACTAATACTCATCTATAACTAATCAGTTAAGTCTGCCTATTTAACTCCATGCAAACCAAACTGAGGATATGGGCTCTGTTTAACCCTCCATAGCCAATTGATGATTTCTATTCTGTGGCTATGAACTACATCCCATGTAAGAGAGATGCCCTTCTGCAAAGGCAAACCAGAACTCTCATGAGGAATCCTATAAGAGAAGTAAATGGGTTTGTGAGAATTTATCAGTATCAATCTTCACATACCTCCATGTTTGGGTATTGATAGCATGTATTTTGTAGGCTCAACCACATCCACTCTCCAAATCAGAGAAAGTCTTGTTTAATCACCACTATGTTAGAAGTTTCTTCCTCAGGACACCTGAGGGGCTCAGTCAGTTAAACATCCACCTTTTGCTCAGGTCATAATCCCAGGGTCAAAATCAATCCTACATCAGGCTCCTTGCTCAGCAGGGAGTCTGACTTCTCCCTCTGCCTGCTGCTCCCCCTGCTTATTCTCTCTCTCTCTGACAAATAAATAAATAAAATCTTTTAAAAAAGAAAAGAAAATAGAAAGAAAAGAAGAAGTTTCTAGAAGCTCTCTAGAGTGAGAGGGGTCCTGCATGGGTTGCCACTGAGGGCTTTTGATGGCAGTCTTTTATTGAGAACTGACTGGAAAGCTTGTGGTCTTGAGATTCTTGTGCCAGCTTGGCTTGAGCATGGATGACTGATAATATCTTTAATGACTTAATTCTTTGAGGTTTGGCCATTTTCTGTGATTATACTGTAGCCACCAAAGAAAAATACTCCTGATCGTCTGAGCCCAGGTGGTCTATTTCCTTATCTCTTATTCGCTCTGGCTTAGCACTTGCCAGGAATAGTTTCAGAGCCCAGCCAGGAGCCCCCTATCCCTCCCTGCCTATGCCTTAACCCTGTCCTTACTCACATCTAAATAAAACTCAAGTCTCAACTCTTCTAGGACCCCATCTCCAGATATCCAGTCCTGGGTTCTCAAACATGGCTATACATTAGAATCACTTGGAAGCTCTAAAAATGAAACGGGGGTCTGGGACCTACTCTCAGAGATTCTGACTGAATTAGTTAGGAATGGTACCTGGACATTGGGATCTTTAACACCTCCCCAGGCGATTCTAATATGCAGCTGAAGTTGAGAACTCCCACCGCAGATGGCAGGGATGCCTTCCTGCTGCAACTCCATGTCACTTTATACATCATTATCAGAACTTCTCCCCTGTACCTTTCATTGTATGCAGACCATACTTTATTAGACTTTGCATGCCCAGTGTCTTGCCCCTCCAAAACAGAAGAATGTTCAATAGACAGGTTTTGAGCAAATGAAGGAATAACATTATTTCATGTTTACATATGGATGTTAGTACTTTTTAATGAGGTAGGAAAACCTGAAGTATCTTGGGAGAAAAAATCGCATAAATGGAAAATAAAGGAAAGAATATAGCATGATGTGAGAGCCATCTTGGGAGCTAGGAAAAACTTAGAATGATTCCTGGGCTACACCAAAAAAAAAGGGGGGGGGGGGGGAATCAGCAGGTCTTTTACCAAAGTAACAAAATGAAATAATGGACAATCACACTTTCCCCCCCAGTGTCCTGAAAGTGTCAACAGAAATGAATTTCTAGAACTGCTCTGGTACCTGCTGTTTCATAACTCTGATGATTAGATAACATGTCAGCACTTTTTTTTCATTTTATTATTTTAAGTAAGCTCTGAGCCCAACATGGGGCTTTAACTCACAACCCGAAATCAAGAGTTGTACGTTCTACCCACTGAGCTAGGCAGGCGTTCCGATATGTCAGTACTTTTAAACTGACCTACCTATTTGATCCCAAATCATAAAGTTGTTTTTAAGTTGGTGGAATCTAATGTCCTTTATGTTACTAAGGCATCTGGATTCTCCTTACTTTGTTATCCATACTCTATCTTCTTATTTGAAGGTAAGCGTAAGAAGATAAAAAAGGGGAGAAAAACAAGTATGGTAAAATAAGGATGAAAATAAATCCTGGGAAGCACTAGGAGACTGGATGTAATGTCAGGCATAATTTTATTGGAACATGCTCCAATTATGATATGCTTAATCTTGGGTAAATATTAACTATAAATTCAGTGATCGGATTGTTAGTAATATAAGCCAGTTTTGCAAAACAAGTAAACAAAACCTGAATTTTAGGTTCATGCTTAGGTATACGCTATGGTAACATTTACTTTTTCTTACATTTGTAATGATAATTGCAATAAAAATCAAAGTATTCAGAACACATTATTTTCAAATTAAAGGGAAAGAAAACATTTTTAAGAAAAGTTGTCCCTGTCATTGAAGATACAAGTCCCAAAGCTGACAGTAAGAATTCAACAGAGTTCTATCAGTTTTCAGAGGATCTGGAACTGAAACTGTTCAATCCTAAGATTTCTACAATCCCTGACTTAGGTACAGACATGTTAAAAATCGGCTATGCTGAAAATAATGCTATTTTCAGAGGGAAGTATACTATCATTCTGAAACTGAAAAACAAAGTAGATCATTTTTATCTATTTGGGAGAAAGTGGATTTGTTTTGCCCTTTTCTGTTTTGATATAATCAGCTATTGTTTTTGTTAGTGCTGCTACTTTTTTGGCCTTTGAAGGTAGCACATGAGCACAGGTATCTGAGTTTGTATTACTGTAGCTGATGCTCTGGTAGGCAACTTCCACATTCCACTCATAACTCAGAAAAGGGAAATTGTCTTGCCAAATAATAAATCCTAGGATGAATGCTTGAAACCACAGAAAACGAACGAATATTTACAAGAACTATTCAGGTAGTAGTATAAAGGAGGGAAGTTGGCCATTAAGACAACAGGAAATGCTGGGAGCTAAAGAAAATTGCAAATGTCATGTTCCATGTAATGGCATTCAGATTAAAGTCATCATCATCATGCCACCCACCACTGGCCCCTACTTTAAAATCATTATTTTACATAATGGTTTTCTCTAAAATAAGGAATTTTAACAATAAATTTTTCAAGAAGTCACACACTTTTGTTTAGAAATACTTTTTAGCCCTAAACCAATTATATCCATTAGCAAAATTATAAGGCTGAAATAACTTGGCACAAAATTACACAAAAGTTTTTTCTTCTTGCAATATATTTTCTTGGATTTACACATTACCTAATAGAGTTTGCAACTAGGAGGCAAGAATAAAGAAAATGTAAATATGAAAATGAATATTAACTTAGTACTTAATATTTCTAGAATCTATACCAGGATTATGTCATATAGTCATTTATTTAATCCTCACAACAGATTATCAAGAATGTTTTATACCCAGGCACACTTGATGGAACTGAAAGCAAAGATATTGATTGACTTATTCAAGATCACACTAATAAACAACAGAGTTAGGACTGGAACTCGTGTTTTTCTGTCTTAATCCATTCTCTTTCCACAATATCTTTGAAAAACAAAACAAAACTTTATCCTTAATAAAACATTATCATGATGACATCAATGTTTATTGAAAAAGGTATATAGATATATTTTGAACTTCATTGTCCAAAATAGTCTTCACTGAGATTGCTTTATTTGGTAATTCCTCTGTGGAAACACTAAACAGTGGTATCGGTAAAGTCTATCTTTCAACTGCATTGACATAAAGCAAACCAACTTCTATTTAAAAAAATCTAAAATAATTTTAATGATGGAAATAACATAATTATGCTCTCTTGTAGAAAATAGCTAAGAGCAACATTTGGCATCACAGAACACTCTGTCATGTGAAATTTGCATTAAAATGTTATTCTGGACAAGAGGTATTTGTCATTCTCCTCCAAATATCAAACATAGAAATAATTCTCAAATCAGTTAAATGCTGCTGACTTAAAAAAATAATGCAATACGTTGCCAATTCAGAATAAGATCTCTACATCACCACAATTATGCCTGAAAGCATCTGGATGACACAAATTTCAATGTGGCTAAAAGCCTGTTAATACTCTTATTGTAGGACTGCATGACCTCAATCATTCAGTTAGATTTTTGTGTAACTACTGAGAGGTGCCTCTAGAATATGGAATCTATTTCACACTTGAAAATGAATGTTTTTAAAATATGTTTCATCATTTCTCTCTTTGATTGATTCAGTCTAAGAGGTATTCCAAAGTGGGAATTTATAAGCATCAAGAGAGAGAATACGTATATGTTTATATAATTGTTAAATGCAGGTGTGGAAAATGATCTCCAAATATGCTCAAATAGATGGCACGTGCATGTTAGGAAAACAAGAGAAAAAAGTGAACACTTTAAGCACTGTTTCTTGGGTTTTCACCACTATTGTAATCAGGGAGAAATATTTAAATATTTAAAATACATGCATAAAGGCAAACATATACATTTTAAAAGCTTAGAATGACACCTTCACCCTGCCCTTTGCTGAAGGAAGCTGGCCTTTGTACCAATCAAATTTTTAGCACAGAGATATAATGGAAAGAGCAGCATCAAAATATCAGAGCAGCCTGTATTTTCCCCCATAGACACTCCTGTTATTGGTATAATACTTAAAATGAACCTTTGCTTTGTTGCAATGACAGCAGCCAGTTCTCCTGCTGTCTAAAGTCCAGACAATGGCTAACCCTGCACCTTTCTCACTCACTAGAAGTTACAGAGGCAATTTTCAGGCATGTGCGAATAGGTCAGTTCAAAGAAGAGTCATTGTTAATGTGAGCAGCAATCCTGCGTTTATGCAAGAACTGTGAAACCGACTCACAGAAAGTTAACACATTGGCATCTTCATGATGAATGTGTGGGGTCCAGGCTCCAGGATGGCCCGCAGTGAGCCTCATCCCTGGAATTCACACCCCTGTCACAATGGATAGGACTGGACCGTGATACCAACAGAGTACTATAGACAGCACAGAGTGAGACTTCCTGGTCACAAAGTCTTCTTTCTCTTGGATCCCTCACTCTGGGAAAGGTGGTCACCTTTGTGATTAGGGACAAGTAGTTTACATTTTTGTAAACACTTTGGGATGAAGATTATTGAGATGAAGATTATTCAGAGCTGAAGGCAATGGAGACTCTAGGACTTCAAGAGAAAATTTGCCCCTTCCTTAAGTACATAGAAGAAGATAAAATTGGGGGTCTTTCCCAGAATAAGAGTTATTAGCCTAAATAAATCTTATTTGAGTGACCCATCCATATGGCAGGACAAGCATCTAATTACCAAACATCTGCTTTTCCGCCTACTGTCCTGTGAATTGCATTCCTTTCTTCTGAAACCCCAAACTGCCTACCCTCTTTCCCTCAGTTCAGAATGACATATATACTTCATTTTGCCTAACTATCTTTGGAATTTCCATGTCTGCATTGATACCCCATAAATATGCTATTAAATTTGATTTTCTCCTGATAATCTGTCTCATGTCAATTTGATTCTCAGTCCAGCTAGAAAGACCCTTGAAGGGGACAGAAATTCTTGCTCCATGACAACTTTTTGTACACCAATGCCCAAAATCTATTCCACATGGATTGGGGATGGAGTAGTATGCAAGAGAAGAAAATTTTCAGTTTTTAAAGGTTTTACTTCCCAAATATTCTGCACTAACAAATCATCTTTTTCCTACAGATAAGTCCTACCTATGCTAGTTTGAAGGCTTTTAAAATAATTTTTGACATTTTAGTTATCAAGTTTGCCTCAGATAAATACATGACTTTGTATAGATAGCCCTAATGTGAAAAATAACTTAAATATTTTCAGAACTACTGAAACTGATAGGTTAAGGTAGCAAGTGCTTGATCATGCTACCTTTAAGAAACTCTAGCTAGGGGCGCCTGTGTGGCTCAGTGGGTTAAGCCTCCTCCTTCGGCTCAGGCCATGATCTCAGGGTCCTAGGGATGGAGCCCCACATCAGGCTTGCTGCTCAGCAGGGAGCCTGCTTCCCCCCTCTCCCTCTGCCTGCCTCTGCCTGCCTCTGCCGGCCTCTCTGCTACTTGTGATCTCTTTCTCTCTGTCAAAAAAATAAACAAAATCGTAAAAAAAAAAAGAAAGAAAAAAAGAAAAGAAAAGAAAAGAAAACTCTGGCTAACTTGTTTTATGAGCCTATTTTTGCAGACATGGTACTGACCACCGATGAGACTAGCTAAAAATGGAGTAAACCAGGAAGAATTCTTGCAGTTGTACAGAAGGAATAAGAGTGAAGGAAAGTAGCCTCTGTGAGGACACACCCTGAGATCCTCCTGTCCATTCCTCAAGTTGGCAGGCCATTCATTTTTTTATACATAGGAGGTATACACAAGCGTGTCACTAGGTGGCACCTGGGAGAAGCAGTAATACCTTCCCTTCCCCTTACCTTTTTCTAACCACCAATCACCTACCTCCACCCTCAAAACACCTCCCCCCCACCCCCTAAAATCCTATAAATTCTCAGCCCCTCGCCTTTCCTTGGAGAAGCAGATTTGAGAAATTCTTTCCCATCTCCTTGCTTGGCACCCTACATTAAAACCCTTCTCCTCTGCCACAAAAAATGGTGACAGTGTTCAGGCTTTGCTGCACATTGGTCAACAACACTTGGTCAGTCACACTACCACGGGTGGGTCACTTTTGAGCATCCAGGAGGCCCTGCTTTGAATACACCTATGTAAACCCTTATTTCACTAGTTTTTTGTTTTGTTTTGTTTTGTTTTGTTTTGTTTTTCAATAAAATAATTAAGAATGTAACTTAGAGGGACACCCGGGTGGCTGAGTCACTTAAGCAGCTGGCTCTTGATTTCCGCTCAGATCATGGTCTCAGAGTCCTGGGATCCAGCCCAGGGTTAGACTCCCTGCCCAGCAGAGGTCACATAAGGATTCTCTCTCCCTCTGTTCCCAGACCACCCCCCCCCCACTTGCACATGTGCACTCTCTCTTTCAAATGAATTAATAAACCTCAAAAAAAAAAAAAAAGGAAGGATGGAAGGAAAGAAGGAAGGAAGGAAGGAAGGAAGGAAGGCAGGCAGGCAGGAAGGAAAAAGGGGCACCTGGGTGGCACAATTGGTTAAGTGCGGGATTCTTTGTTTTGGCTCAGGTCGTCATCTCAGGGTCCTGGGATCCAGATCTGCATTGGGCTTCCTGCCGAGCTTGGCATCTGCTTGAAATTCTCTCTCCCTCTTCCTCTACCCCTCATGCTCTTGCTCTCTCTCTAAAATAAATAAATAAACCTTTTTAAAACTGTAATTTAGAATTCCTACAGCATATTTTTACAAAAGCTAAAATAGTTTTATTTTTCTTGCTTCTTGCCTAAATGTCCCTTGAGCTATGGTCTGATTTCTCTCCTGCCATCCTCCTTTTATTTTTTTTTTAAGATTTTATTTATTTATTTATTTGACAGAAAGAGATAACAAGTAGGCAGAGAAGCAGGGGGAAGCAGGCTCCCTGCTGAGCAGACAGCCTGATGAGGGGCTCGACCCAAGGACCCTGAGATCATGACCTGAGCCAAAGGCGGAGGCTTAACCCACTGAGCCACCCAGGTGCCCCATGCCATCCTCCTTTAAATCACTCCTCAACCTACTGTAGCATGGTTCGTACCAATCATGGTATAGATACTATGCTTAAAAAGCACCAAACTCTTCTAACTCCCAGGTCCAACCACCTCTCTTCATATCCCCTTCTGTAAGCAGAAAGAATTAGGGGTCCCCAGGAAAAGAAAGGTAAGATATATCTTTCTTGAAAAAAGTCATTTTAGGCTACCATACATCTTGTAATCAATGCTACTTTCCCAAAGCCCATTTCTTGCAGAACTCCTGGTATACGTTAAAATTGCAGAATTGACTTTGGTAGATAAGGATTTAAAGGAAACACACAAAAACAAAAACAACAAAAATGTAATAACAAAGAGACACTGTCAGGTCAGGAGATAGCCTAATCAAATCAATGGCAATAAATCAGTTGCAAAACTCCCACTTCTGGTTCAAAAGTAGAGATTGGACTAACATTCTTGAGTTATGTTTGCCAGCTCTAAATACCTTTGAGCACTCACATACTGGACCAACTAAGCCAAAGAATTAATGATGCTATGACTCTAGTAGGCTCTGATGACTTCAATCTGGACTCTGTCATTTTAAGGCAACTTTTGTCCCTCCTCCCCCCATGTGTTTCATGGAGAGCAGGAGGTGCCTGGCTGCTCTGCGAAGATGCCTCAGCACCTTTGTCCTGCCCCGTTTGCCCTGCTGGCTGGCGTTTTCTCCCTTCACTCAGGGGGACAGTTGGAGTGAGGATGAAGTGGATGACAAGGACAGATGCAACCAAGTGGCCCCCAACCTATGGGTGGAGTTCTCAGCCAGGGTGTCATCAGAGCCTAGGAAGGGCTCATTACTTCAGTGGGACTGAGATGGGTCTCCGGGTCTGACCGATCAGTACAACGGCATTTTCTCAATGGATGCGGGTGGCCAAGCCGTAGGTGGCCAGTCCATCCAGTTCCTCTCAGTTCCCTGTGCTATTCGCCATCCTTCTTCTCGTCATTTCCTACCTGATCATAAAAGAGTTAACATGCTGACAATTTGAAGAATAAAGATGCCATACATATTGGGCTACTAGGATTCTGGACTCTACTTTAAATATCTCTATCAGCAGGATTCTCTTGCTGTAGATTTTCTTGGACAGTGAGTTATTTTGACTCTTTTGAGCCAGGAATGTTTCCTCCTACCTCTCTTTCACCTGTCAGATTCAAGAAACTGACCAGACATTCTTTCCACGTGGGTTAAATACCATGGCAATTTTGAATGATATTCTAGCTGCTCTTAACTATAGCATCGTCCTCATGTAAACCCACACCAAAGCAAAAATTTTGGCAAAACTTAGTCATGATTGTTCTGTAAGACGAGGGAAGAACAGCATTTGCCTACTCATTAAAGACCAAGACCAAGAAACCTGCTATTCATTGTGTGGTTCATATATGTGTCATATCATTGTCATTATGGAGGACTTCCTGTTTGTTTTTGTTTTGTTTTTTTATGGAGGATTTTCTCTTTTTTTCTCTTTTTTTTATTTTTTTATTTTTTATAAACATATAATGTATTTTTATCCCCAGGGGTACAGGTCTGTGAATCGCCACGTTTACACACTTCACAGCACTCACCATAGCACATACCCTCCCCAATGTTATGGAGGATTTTCTTAAGCATCATTCTAGAGCCTAGGCATCAAGAATATCTGAGTATTAAGTTTCAAGTAACATCTTAAAATTGTAAGATATTTACCTCATCTTTTTACTTTTTGTGTGTGTTGTCCTTATAAATTATAGAAAACACTTTAATGGAAATCAAACATGAAAATTTGAATACAGGACAATGCCTACTTTTCTATGTGTAATACTACATTTTTGCTAAGAAATACTAGTAGTGCTATTCAACTGCAATAGAAATACTTATTTATTCATTATATTAGGATAGCTAGGAAAGCAAAAAATACATATTACTTTGACATTTTATAGAAGCTACTTTCACTTTACTTTATTTTAAAGATTTTATTTATTTATTTATTTATTTATTTGACAGAGAGAGGGATCACAAGTAGGCAGAGAGGCAGGCAGAGAGAGAGGGAGAAGTAGGCTCCCTACTGAGCAGAGAGCCCAATGCAGGACACCATCCCGGGACCCTGAGATCGTGACCTGAGCCAAAGGCAGAGGCTTAACTCTCTGAGCCACCCAGGTGCCCTTAGAAGCTACTTTTAAATCAGAATAGTTTTTAATAATAATTAAATCAATAGAAGGTACATTATATATTTTTATTTATTCATTTATTTATTTAGAGTTTGACCCATGCCCAGCATGGAGCCCAGTGTGGGGTCTGAACCCAAAACCCAGTGATCAAGACCTGAGATTGAGTCAGACTGCTTAACTGGCTGAGCCACCCAGTCATCCTGAGGTGCATTTGTGTTTTTTAATGGGGTATAATTCCTTATGTATTTGGTTTTGGTGTTTTGTTTTGTTTTGTTTTTACATATTTTCCTATGTAAATATTTTCTATGTGAATATTTTAAATATTTTCCTATGTAAATATGTTTTTACATATTTTCCTACTACATATTGGATTTGTAAGTATCTGACTCTTGATTTCAACTCAGGTCAAGATCTCAGAGTCTTGAGATCCAGCCCTGCCTCAAGCTCCATGCCCAATGGGGAGTCTGCCTGAGGTTCTCTCCTTCTCTCTCTACCCTCCCCCTGCTCTCTTTCTTTCTCTCTCCCTCTCTCTCTCTCTCTTCCTCAAATAAATAAATAAATAAATCTTCTTTTAAAAATCTATAACGATTGTCAATAACCTGTAAGATATAATTCAAAAATCTTCGCTTACAAAACTCATTGCCACTTCCCCATAGCTAAGCTTTTCAGGCCCGTTCCCCAATACCCCCCTAACATGTCCAAAAACCACTCATGCCAAACTATTTCCTCTTTTCCAAACACACCTTGCATCCCACACCCTTTACCTTTGTTTACTTTTTTCTCAGCCCCAAACCTTCCATGCCACATATCTCTCCCTGGAAAGATCTTTTTTAAAAAATATTAAAGATAAATACTGTCTCTTCTCTGGAGTCTTGACATGTTTTCTCTAGTAATTATCCGTTCACTCATCTGACTTTCCTCAGTACATTAAGTATACAGTAGCGGAGTATTAAAATAAAACATATTACATTGTGTGTGTGTTTTTTTACATTGGATGTGTTTTTACTTCCTAGGGAAAGGAGTCTGGTCCTAGCCACTTTTATTCCCAGCATGCTAAATCAAGAATTGAATCTAGATTTATTAAATAAATGAACTAACAAATTAATGAAAGTTTGAATGTACTATCTCTCCTCTCTCTCATTTTTTTACCCTTAACATTGAATTGGTCATAAGCTCCTATTTATTTTACTTTCAGATTATCTCCTCAACCCATTCTTCCTTCTTTCCTCCATTTTCATTGCTTTGGTGGAACACCTAGAGGAAAAGGGACATAACATTGTTTAATCAAATGATGTAACAAGAGGCTTTTGATTTTTTTTTAATATTGTATGGGAATTAAGGAAAGGAAGAAAAGTGTTAATGTCTTAACACTGTCACTTGAGTTAGATTCCACATTTGACTATCAAAACTAAATGAACAATAAAATGATCATTGGAATCTTAAAAAGATAATATTTTTTGTGGTCCATAGGAAGGATTATCTAATTATTGGACATGCAATTGTACTTCATGTTGAGTTATTCTAATATATTTAAGTTTCATCATTTCCCTTAGTTGACTTCACTACCGTCTCATTAGGAACCATCAAATAATACCTTTTTGACCATATTTCAAGCAAAGTCAATGCTACTTTAACCAACTTCCTAATGTTTGTTAGCTCATCATAACTCTTCGAGTTGTGTCTTTGTAAATGTTTATATGTGCTTAACATTATTAAGCACATTCATGTGATGATAAAAATAATATCATAAACACTTAGGTAGAGACAAATCTCAGAGAACTCTATGCGCTTATTTTCAAAATTACAGAATTTTATTTTATTTTATTTTTTAAGATTTTATTTATTTGACAGAAAGAGCAAGTACAAGTAGGGGGAGTGAAAGGCACAGGGAGAGAGGTAGGCTTCCTGCTGAGCAAGGAGGCCCATGTAGGACTCAATCCCAGGACCCTGGGATCATGATCTGAGCCGAAGGCAGTCGCTTAAGCAACATCACTTAAACAGTATCCTGAAATTACAAAATTTTAAACGATGTATAGGAAGCATCTGATTTCATGGCTTTAAATTTCTGTCCCAAGTAGATTTTCCACCACATTTACCAAATACAAACTATAATCCAGCTGGCCTATCTGCTACATATTCAAATTAGTGGATTCATTAAATATATGCCTGTTGTCATTGGTATTAAACACAACACAAGAAAAAAAAAAAAAAACAGCAGTTATGTAAAGCAGACTCAAAATAGACTTTTAGCCAAAATACTGCACTCCTTTCCAAAGTTCAGAAAAGGAGAAAATTGTTTACCTTCATTAATTACCAAATTAATGAGAAATTATAACTTACTCAAATGGTCAGCAAACAAAAAATATAAAATATTAATCATGCAGAACCATATCAGTTTGTTCAACCAAAAAGTTCATTTGATTTTTTTAAACATCTGCATATAAGTGTTTATCTGTTTATACAGTATTATATTGTACATTCTAATCTACAGTTCTGCACTGCAGTAATTAGAAAGAATAGTCACACTTCCTGTATAATATACTACTATTTTTGTGTGGAATTCGAGTTAAAACTCTAAGATTCCTTTTTCCAACCATGGCTGAGTAATCAGTACTAGATTAACTATTCTGGTTTAAAAAACTATAAAGCTGAACAAAATAGATGAAGCATCAGATGACACATTTTTGGTGACAGGTAACACAGAACAGTAATCTATAAGACTGAAATGAGTCCCTCATTCCCCAGATTTTGGTGTGGAAACACTTTTCAAACTATTGCACAAAGACGTGGAGCCCAGGCATAACACAACAATCTCCTTTATGCAGTAATTAATGAAACTATAAGAATTGTGTAAAAATGAAAAGGGTACATAATACCTAAAATGATCTTGAAAAATAAGAACAAAATTGGAAAATTCACATTCTCTGATTTCAAAATTTACAGTAATCAGGACACCATGACATTGGCTCAAGGTTAGACAAATAGACCAATGGAATAAAACAAGAGAATCTATAAATAGACACACATTTATATGATCAATTGATTTTTATACACATCAAAGTAATTCAATGGAGAAAGAGAAGTTCTTTCAACAAAAGGTATTGGAACCAACCGGATATTCATATGGAAAAAACCTAACTTCAAATGTGTCTCTCACAGTTCTTGAAAATTATTTCAGGAAGGATGATAGATCTCAACACAAAAGCTATTATAGGGTCCTAGAAATTCTTCATAGATTCTAATAAAAACCCTTTTTTAAAATATAAGTATTGCACATATTTTCTAAAATCCATGAATGTCTATTCACTTCACTTTTACATCACTTTCTTAATGGTATCTTTGATAACCAGAAGTTTTCAATTTTTATGAAGTCTAATTTATTATCTTATCCTTTTATGATTTATGCTTTCTATGTCTTACCTAAGAAATATTTGACCTCAAGTTTGTGAATATATTCTCTATGTTTTCTTTACAATGTAGAGGTTCAAATTTTTAGAAAGGTTTTAGATATGACATCTTAAAGTTTGATCTAAAATAAACTACATGTACTCTTGCTTAATTTTCTTGTATATCCTAACAACAAACATTATAGAGCGTTAAAATAAAACTAAACTGGCTCAGTTGGTAGAGCATGTGACTCTTGATTTGGGGGTCATGAATTCAAGCCCCATCCTGGGTGGAGAGAAATCTGACATAGTAAATGCCCAGACTTGTGCTAGGTTTGGGAATACAAAGATGAATGAGACACAACTTAAGCCCTCAAATACCTTAGCTATTGAAATAGCTCTCAAATATTCTGAATGAAGCCAATTTTACTGGGACATGACCCACAGCCAATCTCCTGACTCTCTAATCTTCCTGACTCTTGATTTACAAACAAATTTGGAGAACATTATGCACTAATTTTCTTTAGTAAGAGAGCTATAAATGAATTATTTTAAATTAAAATTCATCTGTACTTTATAGTCTCTAAATGTACTGCTGCATACTGTTTGATTGTATAAGCAGCTCAAAATCGATAAATCATTGATAAAATGACATCAAAAATAGTGATTTCTTCTAACCTAAAATCGAGAATAGCAGCAAGTTAGGTATCACAGTACCACAAGGAGTAAGAACCTAAAAACAACATTTCCTAGGCATCTGATGGGGTCATTGATAATTGAAACAAAGGCATTTTCAGTGGTACAAAATTTGGGACAAAATTTGACTGAAGCAGGTTGAAATTTAGAAATCTAGCTGTGAAAGTGAGCAGAGATTAGGAGAGGCTGCTAGGAAAAAATATATAAATGTTAATGTATTATAAATTCTATAACAGATACTTATTCATTTACTTATGTATACTTATGTATAGTTCACAAAAACACTATATAAAACACATATACAGATGTTTATATATTATATAAAAACACAAAAATGTTACGTAAATATAAATACAAATAACTAAGATTTTTATATGCAACATTTCATCAGGCTTTTAGGACTTTATTATGCTTAGTGAAATGGGATAATGTTCTCTTGATTTATTAGTTTATCTGAGTACTCATTTTAAATGTACAACTTTTCCTCATACTTAATAACATTAAATAAAAAATTGAGCTCCTTTATATACTCTAAACATTTGGCTTCTGTGTTTTTTCCATGCTAAAAGTGACAAAGCTTTTAATACATGAGAGCTGCTTACTAAAAGCTTAGAAATGCTTGTACTAATTGAGAATTTGTCAGTATGTTACCCTTGGATGCATGTGGATAAGTCACACTGGTATTAGGAGAATAACAAAAATGCAAAGCAATAAGGCTTTACAGTCTTTTATTTTTTAACACAATTCATGGCTCATGGATACGCTACCTCTTAAAATGTGAATTTAGAAAATCCTGTTCTGAGCATAGTGGAAGCAGCTTCTTTTTTCCTATATTAGAATTTATATCTGCAGTACTATCTAAAATAATTCCATAGGTCTTCATTCAACCAACAGCACAAGAGCCTATGCTAAACATCAGAGATATGAGCATCAAGAAGACATGCCTTGGAGTAAGTTTTTCAAACCAGAGCTTGAGAACAATTAGAGTTTCATTAAATCAGTATATTGGGTTGCACCAATGTTTCTAAAGAATGGAATGGAATGGAAGATATCAGAGTATATTTCCCTCAGCAAATATAAATATTGTTTGAAGAAATTTTAATTTCGGTTTTATAGGTAACTCACATAAAAGGTATTTCTTATGATACCTGAAGGCAAAAAGATTTGAAAGCTATAGTTATAGACTATTTCATAATCCAGGGTGGTGGCTGAGGGAAAAGGAAGCTGTTTGATGATAAAATGTAAAGAGAGCGTTTCAATGTAATAATATAAGTGCTATGGTAAAATGATATTCAGAGCTGTATGGAAGCTGGAGAAAAGGCATTTATTTAATCTAGCCTATAAGGTAATAGGTATTTTTAAGAAAAAAATAAATGCATATGTCTACCAATTATACTATTCAACAACACAAGGCTTTTTGTTAAATAAAGTTCTAAACCTGTTACATAAAAACAATTTGAAGTACTACTCTTAGAAATACTGTCATGCCTTATAAAATGCTGTACGATACCGCTTAGGTATTAAGCTACAATAACATGTCTTTAAATGGACTTAGGGGGAAAAAAAGTTATATAACTTTTATCCATGAATTTTTAGAGCTTACTTTTGAAGTTACAGTTATATAATATATGTTAAAACAAACATGATATTATTCACATTTGGATACATTTCAAATTGATTTTTAGCTTCATATTAAAGAAAAAAAAGTACAGGTCAAGAATGCAACATACATATTTAAAACAGCCTCTGAGGAGTAGAGTGTTTCAGGTTTCAGGAACCCCTTACACAGTAACGAGTCACAATTCCACCCTCAGTTCCAGACCTGCGTCTTCCAGTATTGAGTATTGTGGGAATTCCGAATTCCCACAAATACCTCAAATTCAACATATCACATAAACTTTTATTCAAAAATAAGATCCCCGTCATGGTGCCTGGCAGGCTTGGTTGGTGGAGCATGGCACTGTTGATATTGGAGCCGTGAGCTTGAGCCCCACATCACGTGTAGAGCTTACATTAAAATAATAATAAGAAGAAGATTCTCTATGTGCCTGACCTGGTTAATGACATTGTCATCTAACGAGTTACTTGAGCTAGGAACCTAGTAGTTACCTTAAATTCCTTCCTCTCCATCAAATATCATTTCCAATTAGTTAATGAAATTGGTGGGTTTTCCAAACTTAATTTACCCCTCCCTTTTCTTTCACCACCACTGCTTTAATTCATCTCTTACGAAAGCTCAGTAGCCTTCATACCTCCCATCTTGCCTCCTCAAATCCAACCTCTTTTCTGCTGTCAGAGAGACATTTCTGTAAAAAAAATCAAATGATGTTTTCCTCTCCTTAAAACTCTATGACAGCACCTTATTCTTGTAAAATAAGATCTTTAGAATCCAAGAGTTTTCTACTAGCTTGACCTCAAAGACAGTAATCTTATTGGGCCATTATTACTTCTCACCCCTCACCAACCCATCAGCGTGTTTAATGTCAGATGTCTGCTACTGGCTGTTACCTCCTTTACGTCTGCAACTTCCGTCATCCTTCCACCTCATGTGCACATTATTTTCTTAGGAATACTAAGCCGCTTGTTGACCCTGAGGGCACAGTTCTGTCCGAAGCTATGATTTTTCACAACCAAACCCTTTTTCCTGCAGTTGTAACTTTCCTTTTACCATCAACGCTTCAAGACTCAACACAAATGTTCCCACATGGTTTCATGCTTATCTTTTTTTTTTTTTAAGATTTTATTTATTTATTTGACAGAGAGAGATCACAAGTAGGCAGAGAGGAAGGCAGAGAGAGAGGAGGAAGCAGACTCCCCGCTGAGCAGAGAGCCTGATGCAGGCCTCGATCCCAGGATGCTGAGACCATGACCTGAGCCGAAGGCAGCGGCTTAACCCACTGAGCCACCCAGGCGCCCCTCATGCTTATCTTTTTATCTGAACTTTTTGATATTTTCTTTTCTAAAATCCTGGAATTATTAGTAGAGGCAAAGTTAATTATTACCTCTTCTGTATTCCAATTGACTCTTGTTTTATTCTATTTATCATATAACAATTTTATTAATATATGAATTATTATATTATGATACAATATTTCATAATTTTTGTTTTTATCTCCACCTAGATCATGAAACTTCAAGGTTTGGGACTTTATTTACCATTGTATCCTGAACTTGTAACATGGTCTAAAACCTAGGAAATGGATTTAGTAATAACGATTGTTGAGTAAATAAGTCAACATAAGACAAAAGCACAAATATCATTTTGATTGTTATTTTAAATACTGCCTTTCCTCCAAAGAGTCCATGATAATAATATGTAATCATTAGGCTACATCCAAATTAAACTTGAAGATGATTATCATTGTCACATGCTTATATATATACAAAACCTTACAGTTACCACGTTATTTCTGTTTTTTTTCAGTATTAGAGGGACCAATTTCAACTTTGTCAGGATCCTTTTATATCACTATGCATTTTGCATCATGGGATATCCTTTTTCAGTATGGAAAAGCAAGTGAGGGGAACAAAAAAAAAGACTAATTGGGCATGCATTGTTCTTGGCACAAATATGATTTCTCTTCCTGACTTGGTTAACTGTTTCTTCAGTATTTTGCTCAAAATCCATATACTAGACTATAATTTATAAGATTCACATTTTCCAGCCCTGAAAACCTAAATTGTTTGTCTTTAGTTGCTTATTTTAAAAAAAAAGCAAAGTTCTGGGTGCCTGGGTGGCTCAGTAGGTTAGACATCTGCCTTTGGCTCAGGTCATGATTCTAGTGTCCTGAGATCAAGCTCCTCATCAGGCTCCCTGCTCCACAGAGAGCATGCCTCTCCCTCTCCCTCTGCTGGTATGTCTCTCAAATTGATAAACAAAATCTTTTTTTAAAAAAAATCAAAGTCGGGGTGCCTGGGTGGTTCAGTGGGTTAAAGTCTCTGCCTTCCTCTCAGGTCATGATCCCAGGGTCCTGGGATGGAGCTCCACATCAGGCTCTCTGCTCAGTGGGGAGCCTGCTTCTCCCCTCCCTCTCTGTCTGCTGCTCTCCCTGCCTGTGATCTCTGTCTATCAAGTAAATAAATAAAATCTTTTCTAAAAAACTCAAATTTGGGGCACCTGGGTGGCTCAGTGGGTTAGGCCGCTGCCTTTGGCTCAGGTCTTGATCTCAAGGTCCTAGGATGGAGTCCCGCATTGGGCTCTCTGCTCAGCGGGCATCTGCTTCCCTCTCTCTCTCTCTGCCTGCCTCTCTGCCTACTTGTGATCTTTCTCTGTCAAATAAATAGATAAAATCTTTGAAAAAAAATCAAATTTGCTTATCTAGGCTTTCGTAACTTCTCACATTCTTCAGCATTCCTCAAAAGTTTTGGACAGTTCTTTAATCACATGTAAGAAAAGAAAAATTCATGCATTTTTAAAAATATAAGTCAATCAGCCCCAAAGTATGAATTCATTGAAGTGACTATACTTTTAATTTATTACCAATTTTCAATTTCCTCTTAGTTATGTTTGCTTCTTAATTTGGAAGACTTTCCCTTTTAATATGGAAAACAGGAGCAAAATACAGATTGAGTACTTGCACTTTTTCCTAACCTCTGTAAATACTACACCAACAACTCCAAATGGCAAACCTGTCTTTACTTCATGTTCCTTCTCCTTCTTGCTTCAAAATATGCTTTAATTCCATATTTTAATTATTTGTAGGATATTTCAGAAAGCGAATTTATTATAAACTTAATCTTCCTCATTACCACTTTATAAACCCCTAACCACTCTTGGTATTCATTTTCTTCCCATCTTCTATACAAAGCCTTTAAGTCTCCTTGTGACATGTTATTCACATTGGTTTCTTCCGTTGCAGTTCCCTATTCATTATCTGTGGAACACATTGTAGATACATTCTGCATTTCCTTTCAAACTTCCCAAACATCTCAAGCCACATTTTCAGTTAAGTCTCCAACCATGGTTTCGTGCAAAATTTTTTTCTGCAATTTTTGAAATTTTCTTTTCTAAAATCCACTCTCTATACTGGACTATGCTTAGCATTTTTCTCAAGGTGCACATCTATTCCTCATCATCAATCAAATCTTTCTTATTTAGAATTAATCATAAGCAATTCCCCTTAGTCTCTTTTGACCTTTCCAGAGATGAGATTATGAGAAAATGTGGCAAGAATTTATCAGAAGATCAGCTGTTACAGAATTTGATTTCTTCAAGAAACAGAGATGGGGGTGACAGTGATACATTCATAATAACTCTGAATTAGTTTCAGAAGCTTTTAGACAACGCTCTACTACTTGTTATTTGTGTGACTTTAAGAAAGTTATTTATCTTTGATCCTGTTTTCTCATCTGTAAAATTTAGTTATAAATACTTTCTACAGTTGTTATGAAGATCAAATGAAATAATATGAATTTAATTAGCATACGGCAGACAACATAATATGGATAATATACACTATAAAATGTTATGTTGTTGCAAATGGCAGGATTTCTTTCTTTTTAAGACTGAATACTATTTTTTTATTCTTTATCCATCCATCTATCGATGACCACTTAGGTGGTATTCTAAGCCCAATAAAAACAATCTGTGCTTATAGGCAGAATTCTAAAATGGCCATCGAATTGTATGTTAACTGATTGGAATTTAAATAAAAACTTTTTTAAAAAGTTCGGTAGAACTCACCTGTGGAAAATTTTTAAAGTAAAAAATAAAAATAAATTAAAAATAAAAAATGGCGGGGCGCCTGGGTGGCTCAGTGGGTTAAGCCGCTGCCTTCGGCTCAGGTCATGATCCCAGGGTCCTGGGATCGAGCCCCGCGTCAGGCTCTCTGCTCGGCAGGGAGCCTGCTTCCTCCTCTCTCTCTCTGCCTGCCTCTCTGCCTACTTGTGATCTCTGTCTGTCAAATAAAAAAATAAAATCTTTAAAATAAATAAATAAATAAATAAATAAATAAATAAATAAAAAATGGCATCGAGATTCACAGACCATCATGTACACACATACCTTCTCTCAAAATTTTTTTTTAAATATTTTATTTACTTTTTTCTTTTTTTTCCTCTTTTTTAGAGAGAGAGATCACAAGCAGGGGGAGTGGTAGAGACAGGAGGAAGCAGGCTCCCCACTGAGCAGAGATCCCAATGTGGGGCTCGATCCCAGGACCCTGAGATCATGACCTGAGCCAAAGGCAGAGGCTTTACCCACTGAGCCACCCAAGTGCCCCATTTTATTTATTTATTTGACAGAGAGAGATCACAAGTAGGCAGAGAGGCAGGCAGAGAGAGAGAGAGAGAGGGAAGCAGGCTCCCTGCTGAGCAGAGAGTCTGACTCAGGACTCGATGCCAGGACCCTGAGATCATGACCTGAGCTGAAGGCAGTGGCTTAACCCACTGAGCCACCCAGGCACCCCCTTCTCTCAATTATTTAATGAAACACTAATCTAGATGTGATGACATTTTATAGATATAATTAGACCCCAAGTCAGTTGACCTAAAAATTAGGAAATTACCCTCACTGAGTTTGGCCTACACAGATAAGTTTTTTTTTTTTTTTTTTTTTTTAAGATATTATTTATTTATTTGAGATAGAGCGACAGTGAGAGTGAGAGCACAGCAGAAAGAGAAGCAGGCTCTTCACTGAGTAGAGCTCAGTCCCAGGACTCCGGGATGATGATCTGAGCTGAAGGCAGACACTCAATGGACTGAGCCACCCTTGCACCACAAATCAGGTAAGCTTTTAAAAGGCACCAGTTTCCTCCTGGCAAGAGATGCAGAGCATCAGAAGGATTTGTGTGAGAGAGATTCTCTTTCACTGGGTTTGAGTATAGAGAGCCACATAGCAAGGAATTTGGGTCACCTATGAGAGTTGAGAGAAGCCCCTGAGTGACCATCAACACAAAAATGGGGGTCTCAGTCTTACAAGCAAAAGAAACTGAATCTTGCCACATCCACATGAGCTCCAGATGAGAACACAGCTGAGCCAACATCTTGAACTGGAAAATGAGTTGAGTTATGCCCAGCCTTCTGATTTACAGAACTATGAGTTCATCAATGGGTGTTTTTTAAGTTATTTAGTTTAAGGAAATTTGTTGCAAAGCATTAAAAAACTAATGCACTGATGTAAAGTGTTCCTTATTTGAATTTTGCAATTCAGAAAAGCAAAGTTTCCTAGGCCCATCGTTGTAATTGATCAAAGACCCAAAACAAGACAATGCCTTTCTTGACTCTGTTAAAATCCCATAACAAAACAGCTTTATATTATAAAAAATAATGTATTTATAGGGTAAAATTGCCTCTTAAAACAAATACATAAACAAAATCTTCACTGTACTGATCTTTTTCTTGCTTCATAAAGAATCTTTCTTACCTACCATAAAAATGGGTTAATTTTATTTATGAATTTAACAAAAAAGGTATATATTATTCAAAAGAACTCAACTTTCAGTTCTGACATACTTTCTAAATGACATATTAATATTTCATGTGTTTAATTTTAATACTGCTGAAATAATCACTAATATTACAATTTATTCTTTTTTTACGATTTTATTTATTTGAGAGAGAGAGCAGAAGCGTGTGGAGGGTCAGAGGGAGAAGCAGACTCCTCGCTGAGTGGGGATCCCGATGTGAGGCTTGATCTCCGGACCCTGGGATCATGACCTGAGCTGAAGGCAGACACTTAACTGACTGAGCCATCCAGGTGCCCCTACAATTTATTCTTTAATCCTACTTCTTTACAGGAAATTTTAGATTAATATTCTGACAGAAACCACTGCTCTGTAGGCAGAACTTAAAAAAGGGAAAGAGAAATCTATTCAGTTTGCCTTGTAAAATATTCTGAGGAATCTCTTTTAAACCCACTTAAACAATGAGATATCCACATTTAGAATTTCAGCAGTTTTTATTCTTTTAATGATTGTTTCAGTGTTGATGTTACTAAAATAAAGAAAAAACATTAAAATTACCATGACAAACTAGTAACATTATTTACTTTACAAAAGATGTTGGCTGCCATCTTTTGGACTATCTGAGCATTGTGCTTTCAAAAAGAACAAACAAATTAGGCCTTCAGCCTTCAAATTGCTAAAATTTCTTCAAGAAAGAAATAAGACAAGTTGTAAAAAGATTTTTATTTACATAATTATTTTACTAAAAAGCTGGCTTATGAAACATTTATGTATGTGATTAAATTTTCCTGGATGTGTTTAAAAAGGTTTATCCAAACAGAAAGGAAAAATGTATATATATAAAACCTTAAACTTTATGCTTTTATTTAAATTATTACTTGAGGGACACTAGAGGGGGGGCAGTTGGTTAAGTGTCAGACTCGGTTTCGGTGCAGGACCTGATCTCAGTGCATTGAGATAAAGCTTGCGTTGAGCTCCACGCTCCGGTGGCGTCCAGTTGAGGTTCTCTCTCCTTCTCCCTCTGCTCCTCCTGCTCATGTTTTCTCTCTCTCAAATAAATAAATAACTCGAACAACTCCACGTAGTGACTCTTCTGTCTTGTTATATAGTTATGGCAACACCATTGGCCACTTTTATCCTTAATAATTTTGTTAGTAAGATGCCAAGTTTGATTCAGTTCTTTTGAAACTAGTTGATAATGTGAATCAAGAGATGAATAATTATTGCTTCTCTATATATATATAATTAGAATCAGGGTTATTTTTATATTATGGACATCATACATCTAAGACTAATAGGACAAAGAGAAAGCTTAATTATTAGAATAAAACTACAGTGCAGGTAAATAAATTCATTTAAAGAAGTTTATGATAAAACTCACAGGTTTATCTTTTTGATACTCATGATTGCTTCTGATCATCTTCATGATCATACATTCATGATTGCATCTGTTTATATTTTTTAATTTTTTAATATTAATTGTATTAATATTAATTACTATTTTCTGAAGGTTAAGGAGAAAGTATTTGAGATGTCTCAATCTCTAAATACATAGTTTTACCTAGAAAATGTTGAAAGAACAAGACTCTAAAAATTAGAATAATGGAACATAAAAACAAAGCCATTTATCTCTCATTTAAAAAGGAATCTTATAAAAACCTACAAATAACTAAATTTAAATTCTTAAGTGATTCTGCTTTTCAAAGTAATAAGTGTTAATAAACTCAGACATCAAAATCCTTTTGAGCTCACTATATGTGTGAAAAGTAGAAATCTTTGTTGGTAATTAGTAAATAGCAGTAATGGTATGAAAATAAAAGAACATTTTGTGACTCTTTAAAACCTTGGTTTTCTATTTTTAATGTGTTCTATTAGACAATTTGAGAAAGTAAAAAGAACACCATTTAATTGCTTCTGAGGTTGTGAAAATTGCTTGGGCATTTGAAATGAACTAACTTTGAAGTAATTGTTATTATCTTGTTAAGGATTGCATGTACATGTAATTCATAATTATTAACTCTTTCACGAGTCAGATCATCTAGGATAAGATTATAGAAAAAGTAAGGAATTCTGGGTCTCATACACAAATAATTTGAATTTGGGCTCATTATTCAAGTAGTAAAATCCATATTGTTTGATTTCTTAATTCTCTAGACAAAAACCTCAAGGGAAATTATAAATATGCAGGAAGCATAAAATATGTTAATACAAATAGAATTCCAACAATTGTCACCAAGAGAGAAGAAATTTGTTGGTGCCTCTGGCTGAGTTGTAAACTCCTTATGACACCTGGTGGTTACTGTTGAAAAGGCAAGTAATATCCTTGTGCTTCCAAGAGAGCAGATGCCAGCCACCTGTGGCTGTAAAGCACTTGAAATGTGGGTAGCCCAAATTGAGATGTGATATTCAAAGACTTAATATGAAAAAAATGTATAATATCTCATTAATAATGTTATAAATTGATTACATGTGGATAATATTCTGATTATATTGGTTAAATAATATTATTATTAAAATTAACTTCTCTTGTTTCTAGTTGCTTTTTCTTTATGTGGCTATGAAAAGTTTTAAATTTATCCATGTGGTCCACATTTATGGTTTGGATTATAATTATTAGTACTATGATAGCATCTAAACCTTAGATATTACTATAAAGGTATTATAAAATTTCTTAGCTCATTTGTGAAAATAGAAAAAAATATTTGTAATTTAGGATTGATAGATATGGTAGGGAGAATTTTTTATTTTTATTATTTTTTATTTAAATTCAGTTTGCCAACATATAGCAAGTACATCATTAGTTTTTGATCTAGTGTTCAATGATTCATTAGTTGCATATAACACCCAGCGTTCACTGCCAATGATCCACATCCTTGTGTAACCCCCTCCGTCATTAGTGTAGGGACTGTAAAAATGATGAGACATCATTCTTTTGATTAAGGACAGTAGATGGCAAAAATAAAGGGATTTTACAGATGTAATTAAGGTCCTTAATTAGTTGACCTTCAGTTAATCAAAACGGAGATTATTCTGGTGAGCCTGCCCTAATCAGAAGAACCCTTAAAAGAGACTCAAGGTATCAGTAGACCCTATTCTATTGGCCTAGAAATAAACTGGCATGTTATGGAGAGAGCCACGTGGCAGGGAATGGCAGGAGTCTCTAGGGACTGGAGAACTCAGATCCTCAGCTGTAAAAAAGAGTTCTGCCAACAACCAGTGAGCTTGGAAGAGGACCCAAACCTCAGATGAGCTGCAGCTCTATCTGACTGCATCCTCACAGTCTTCTGAGACTTTGAGACAGAGGACCCTAGCTAAGCTATTCCTGGACTCCCAACACACAGAAACTGCAAGATCATAAATATTGTTGTTTTAACTACAAAGTTTGTGATAATTTATTATACAACATTAGACAACTAATATATTATACCTCAAGCCATGTTTTTACTTTACTTTCTGTGTTATGATCATATGAATAATAGCAATATTAGTAATAACAGCTTTTTTTCCCCTGAAGACATGCTCATCATAAGAAGTCAAAACCTGCAATGAAAACTGTAACTTTACCATAGCACACACTAAATTGTAATTTTATTGTTGCATGCATTTTATCAGAGCATATAAGTGGAAATAGAAATACAAGAAAATTATATAAAGTCTAATATAAACCTCTCAACAGAGTTGTGCTATGATGCAAATTATAGTAGCCCCAACCCAGAGCTATTTTAAATTTAAAGCAGTGACACATTCTTTTTTCTTCATCATTTAGTGCTGTTTTGGCACTCAAGGTCACTAGACTTTCAAAGTTAAGGAGACAAATGTGTGCTGGTAAAGAGAAATCCAGGGTACGTGTAGAGGTAAAACTAGTCCTAAGGAGCTCATACCTAAGCTAGGACCTCTAAACAGAAGTTTTAATGATTTGGAAGTTTATCTAGTATCAGAGACCTTTCACTCTGCTGCCTTGAATTCCCCAAATTTATAGCATAGTCTTGACCCACATTTCCTCAAGTTGTAGATTAGCTCAAAGAGTAGTGGCACCACGAAGACCTCTGCCCTGTAGCCTTGCCAATGATTCTGTGACTCCAGCTTCTCCAATCAGCTTACTATTCATCAAGATCACCACATTTTTCCTATGTTCTCAAGCCTTTGTGCACACAATTTGCTTTTCCTGGAATGAATTTACCATTGCTTCCATGCCTGGAAAAGGTCATCTCTCCTGTGAAGATTTCCCATCACCTTGAGTTGACTTCCTGAATAGCTTCTGTTTTTTTCCAGTTAGTTTCTTTTATTCCAGGAGGCCAAGTAGCAGAACAAGTATGGCAACATTGGGTGGCAATTTTGTGATTTATTAGCTACACTGATTTCATCAGAGTCAGTGAGTAAAGACACAAGTTTGCAAAAAAGTTCTCAAGTACATAGGTTTAGATACACAAACTTATACAAAAAATAAAAACTCCTTCTCTGTTTCCTTCTTTCATCACTTCCCTTGAGATTACACTGGACCCACTCCTTGGTTTCTCCCATTTGCATCTTATTAAAATATAGGACATTATCTGTCCTTTCTTGTTTTATCTCCCTCATGTCTGCCAGTATCTGGCCAATGGGTCTATTTTCTCACTATCCTTGTATTTTGGCTTCTAATTTTTATAAGAGGTTTTCTTTCTTAAATTACTTTTTACTATGTCAACACATTTCCAAATACAGTAACATCTACTTTTATATCATATTACATTTCTTGTCACCTTAAGATAGAGTTAATTGTTCTTAGCATTATAGTTTCAGAACACTTTGTAGACTTCTATTACAGAATTACCATATGGTATAGTATCTTCCTCATGTCTATATTGTGGGGGCCAATGGCAGGCTGACTCAAGATGGGCCACTTTGGCACGAAGACTATTTAAAGAGTAATCAAAACCTAGCATATTCAGGGAAGGCTCTTTATCTCCCTTCAACGGCCTTAATCTCTAAAAAGCAACAAAACAAAATAAAATACACTATGTAACAGCTTAATTAAAGCATTTAAGACAAACGTGTTATCACTAATAGTAAATTTCTTTTTTTTAAGATTTTTATTTATTTATTTGACAGACAGAAACCACAAGTAGACAGAGGGGCAGGCAGAGAGAGAGGAGGAAGCAGGCTCCCCACTGAGTACAGAGCCCGTCATGGGGTTCCATCCCAGGACCCTGAGATCATGACCTGAGCTGAAGGCAGAGACTTTAACCCACTGAGCCACCCAGGCGCCCCTAATAGTAAACTTCTTATCCCTCTGCAGTAAGCTGATGTTTTAGATGGCTGACCCAGTGGGGATGGTGGAAGGAGAGGACTGGGCATGAGGAGGTTAAAACAATTTGTGTTACTCCCCCTCCAGCACCCATAGTGACTTAACCATTGTCATTAACTAAGATTTCAGAGTCAGAACTTCTTCAATGATTTTTTTAAAAACTGCAAAAAAAAAATGTGACTTTCCTTTAGGTGAAGTTGACCTTGTAGATTTTCAGAAAAAGAAGAAAGTAAGAGGAGGTAAAAGGAATATAGTTCATGGGGGGGGGGGGGGGACTAAAAATACACCCCCTTCCACACTGAAGGTCATAAGTACCCTTGAGGTGTTTTGGTTAGCTTCACTTCTCATTACTGGTGATATTTACTTTGATAATTATAGTATAGAAATGTTTTTAAAAGTGAACATTTTTCGACTCCTGTATTTATCTGAGTTATTATCTCTGTATGAGCTTAGCTATTGTTTGAGCCTGTCTCAACCAAGTTTATTGGCAATTGAAGTCTATTTGCCAACAACTTAAGGAGCACTCATTTTAAACTAAAGTACACCCCAATCCTTAGATGCAATCCTGCCTCACGGTTCATAAAGCCGAATCAATAGAATCATTCAAATCCAAGGTTAACTCTTATCTTGGAACCAAGCTCATTCCTATTGATTAAACTTTTTTGCCTTATTATAAAGAACAAAAGGACCTTGGGAGGGCTTCAGGAAGAAAAGCACCATAAATAATCTATTTATGACCCTTTGAAATACCAGTTAATTCATATAATTTTTACTTCTATCTTAATTCCAATATACTAAGGTGTCTTCTTATATATTAAGAATTATTTTTTCCTGGTTTATGAAGGACTTTTCAAATGCCAACTATTATTAGTATTTTCTAAAAATATTGTGGAAATGAGAAGAATGGGACTAAATCAGATTTACCACACATGAAGCAGTCACAGAAGTCTCTTTAAAATTGGGGAAGAAAAAATGTGTTTGTTGGTGCTTGTTTCTAAGAATTAATCTGTTTTTAAGGACTTCTAATTTACACTAAGCTTATAATTGGCTCTAGAAAAGTACCTGATATTTTTAATTTCTCTGCTTTTTCCTTAAGGACATTTCAAGAACCTTTTTATTTTGTCTATGATGACAAAAGCAAATACATAGGTAATTTTAAGGATAAAAAAGCTTTAGGAAGCAAAACTAAAGTTTCACAGAAGAGAAGGAATTTTTGGCTCAAGATGGTGAGTTTACAGGCTGCCCACCTGCCCTACAAATTTTAGGCAGGCTAGCTCCCAAAATCACATGAGCCAATTCCTTATAATAAATAAATATACAAACATTCTTCGTAGAACACTCACTGACATATACTGTATTTCCAACCATAAACACATTTGCAAGAAATGCCAAATTCCATTTTTCCTTATAAATCAAATTAATTCCATCTCCAACTTCCCATTCCATTAACAAGGAGAAAATTCTTCTGAGGTCCTTAAGAGTTCACAAGCATCGTCTCATCTTTCCTTAATATATTCTCCCGTGATGTCTTCCAAAGCCACTTGGTTCCTGAAGGCAAACAACTCTACTCATTTGTGTCAAACCTGAGCCCTAGAATCTTTATCAAAGCTATGAGTCCCCCTTTCTGTGGACCAGGTCTCTCTAGGAACAACACGTGGTGGATCTATTCAGATCTCTTGCCAGTTCCTGAGGATATTACTAGGTACTAGACTGTGGGTTATCACTATTCTTGAGGGGCATGAACCTCCATTCCTAGTCTTGAGGAATTTCTCTTCCTTTATTCACTTTCCTTGAAGGGATTCAACTTTCTTCTCTGCACTGACTAGTCTTTAGAAGCTCAGCTCTCTCCATAAAACAAAGGAAGAAAACAGCTCTTTGCAAGTAGTATCTCCATTCAGGTAATACAAATTCTTCTTGAGATGAAGAAGAATAAAGACCAAACTATTTGCTCCTAGTAGAGCGGAGATATAAATATAAGAGGAGAAAACTCAAATTAATATAATAAAAGATCATCATATTCATTGATATGTTGGCAAATGCTTATCAACCAGTTCTTTGTGGGGGGAGGTAGATAGGGGTAGAAGGGGGAGGGGAACACTGATTTGTAGGAATTGCCTAACTCCATATTGTAAATATTCCATTGTGGTTGATTTCAAGCTAATCACGTAACATGACTGAATATAGTAAGAAAGAGACGCACACTAGCATGTAATCATGTAATGTTGCCATTACAGATACAATAGATATCATCTCAAGAGTGTGGAGAATGCTGAATATTTATTATTTACTTATGGCCTAACATATCTATTATTTATTTGTAATACAACTGATTTACTTATAAGTATAAGTGTATTATATTTATACTTATCAGTATAATTTAATTTCTTAAAAATGGATTTTTAACAACTGTCATGCATAATTCCTAAAAACTTGCCAATCTACTTTTATGATATACTAATACCAGCTATAAGAAATGTCAAAGGTCCAAGAGCTGGCTGCAGCCCACCACTGATCCTACTGCACAGTAAAGACCTCAAGCCTGACACTGGAAACTCTGTGTGACAAAAATTGACTTAGACTCTGCAAGCAAGGACAACAGAGAAAAGTTCCTTTGCTCTCTGCAGTATAGAGAGAAACCTTATCTGTTCAACTTAGAAATCCAAGTATTCCATCATCTGTCTTACTGCACGTACAACAATTCTCAAATTTGTTGATCTCATGACCGCTTTGTTCTTAAAAATGATTGAGAAACCAAAGAGCTTTTGTTTATGAGGACTAATCACTGAATATTTACCATACTAGAAATTAATACTGAGAAGTTTGCTTAACACATAGTCATTCATTTTAAAGATTTTTATTTGTTTATTTGAGAGAAAGAGTGAGAGGAGGGAGGGACCAAGAAAGAAGGAGAGAGACAATTTCAAGTCGACTCTCCACTGAGTACAGAGCCTGACACAGGGCTCAGTCTCACAACCTTGAGATCAAGACCTGAGCTGAAATCAAAAGCAGGTCAATCAACCTACTGAGCCACTCACACATCCCATATTCATTCATTTTAAAGTAACAGTAGGGACGCCTAGGTGGCTCAGTGGTTTAAGTGGCTGACTCTTGGTTTCAGCACAGGTCATAATCTCAGGGTCCTGGGAGGGAGCTCCTGCACACCCTGTCAGGCACCACAGTCAGCGAGAAATCTGCTTGTGGATTCTCTCTCCCTCTTCTCCTCCCCCACTCATGTGCCTTCTCTCTCTGTCAAATAAATAAATAATCTTTTTAAATAAATAAACAAAATAAAGTAACAATAAACCTCTTACATGTTAACTATTTTTATGAAAAATAACAATATTGTCCAGAATAAAAACTTAATGGAAAGAGCAGTATTTTTGTAAACTCCTTTAATATCTATTAGTAGAAGGTGATTGGATATTCATACTTGCTTCCTGATTAAAAGAAGATGAAAATCCAGTCTCACACAGATAGACTGTTAGAAAATCGAAGGAGGGCCGCCTGGGTGGTTCAGTGGGTTAAGCCTCTGCCTTCGGCTCAGGTCATGATCTCAGGGTCCTGGGATCGAGCCCCACACTGGGCTCTCTGCTCAGCAGGGAGCCTGCTTTCTCCTCTCTCTCTCTGCCTGCCTCTCTGCCTACTTGTGATCTCTCTCTCTCTGTCATATAAATAAATAAAAATCTAAAAAAAAAAAAAGAAGAAAAGAGAAGGAACTTTACTATTTTTTAAAATAACTGTGAATAAAAAAATAATAATTGTGAATCTCATTATTTAATAATATACCATGACTCAAAAAATGGGTAGTTTTTTTAGAAAGTTTGGTTGTAATGTGGAGTCTGAAATTATGTCAATCAATTTTCCTACTCTGTTACATTAAAGTGACACATCTTCTACTTTTAATGTGTATTTTACCCACATATAATTTTGTTAATTCATGCAGTGGTCTTTTGAAATACATCAGTTAAACTACTTATGTAGATTTTCTGAATGTTAATTTTTTTTCATGTTGTATTTAAATTCCAGTTAGTTAACATACAGTGTAATATTAGTTTCAGATGTAGAATTTAGTAATTCATCACTTACATACAACATCGAGTGCTTATCACAAGTGCCCTCCTTAATGCCCATCACATTATTCAGTCCATCCCCCCACTCATCTCCCCTACAGCAACCTTCCATTTGTTCTCTATAGTAAGAGTAACTTTTGGTTTGCTTCCCTTCTGTTTTTATCTTATATTATTTTCCTTTCCCTTCCTCTACATTCATCTGTTTTGTTTCTTAAATTCTGCATAGGGTGAAATCATATGGTACTTGTCTTTCTCTGACTGATTTATCTTGCTTAGCATGGTATTCTAGCTCCATCCATGTCATGCACATGGCAAGATTTCATTCTTTTTATGGCTGAGTATTATTCCATTGTATACAGATACCACCTCTTCTTTATCCATTCGTCAGTCTATGGATATTTGGGCTCTTTCCATAATTTGGTTATTGATAATGCTGCAATAAACATTGGGGTACATGTATCTCTTTTAATCAGTACTTTTGTATCCTTTGGATAAATACCTACTAGTGCGATTGCTGTGTCAGAGGGTAGCTCTGTTTTTAATTTTTTGAGGAACCTCCATACTGTTTTCCAGAGTGGCTGCACCAGTTTGCATTCCCACCAACAGTGTAAGAGGATTCCCCTTTCTCTGAATCTTCGCCAATACCTGTTGTTTCCTGACTAGTTAATTTCAGTTATTCTGAAAGGTTTAAGGTGGTACCTCATTGTAGTTTTGATTGGTATTTCCCTGATGCTGAGTGATGTTGAGCATCTTTTCATATGTCTGTTACCCATCTCGATGTCTTTAGAAAAAAATGGTTATTCATGTCTTTTGCCCATCTTTTGACTGGGTTATTTGGTTTTGGGGTGTTGAGTTTGACACGTTCCTTACAGATTTTGGATACTGACCCTTCATAAGATATGTCATTTGCAAATATCTTCTCCCATTCCAAAGTTTGCCTTCAAGTTTTATTGTTTCCTTCACCATATAGAAGTTTTTAACGTGGTGAAGTCCCAATAATTTATTTTTGTTTTTTGTTTCTCTTGCCTCAGGAAACATATCTAGAATGAATTTGCTACAGCCGTATTAAAGAAGTTACTGCCTACCTTCTCCTGTAGGATTTTGGTGGTTACCTATCTCACATTTGGGTTTTTCACCGATTTTGAATTTAATTTTTGTGTGTGGTATAAGAAAGTGATCAAATTTCATTCTTTTGCATGCTGTTGTCCAGGTTTCCCAACACCATTTATTGACGAGACTGTCTTTTTTCCATGGGATAGTCTTTCCTGTTTTGTCAAAGATAAGTTAACCATATAGTTGTGGATCATTTCTGGGTTTTCTATTCTATTCTATTGATCTATGTGTCAGTTTTTGTGCCAGTACCATACTGTCTTGATGACTACAGTTTTGTAATATAACTTGACATCTGAAATTGATGATCACTCCAACTTTGCTTTTCTTTTTCAAGATTGTTTTGGCTATTCAGTGTCTTTTGTGGTTCCATACAAGTTTAGGATCACTTGTTTTAGCTCTGTGAATCATGCTGGTGCTATTTTGATAGTGACTGCATTAAATGTATAGATTTCTTTGGGTAGAATAGACATTTTAACAATATTTGTTCTTCCAATCCAAGAGCATGGTATGTTTTTCCAGTTCTTTGTGTCATCTTCAGTTTTTTTTCACCAGTGTTTTACAGTTTTCAGAGTGCAGATCTTTTACCTCTTTGTTAGGTTTGTTCCTAGGTATCATATGGGTTTTAGTGCAATTGTAAATGGGATCCATTCTTTGATTTCTCTTTCTGCTGCTTCATTATTGGTGTATAGAAATCTGATTTCTGTATATTGATTTATGTATCCTCTGACTTTACTAAATTCGTGTATCACTTCTAGAAATTTTTGGTGCAGTCTCCCAGGCTTTCTACATAGACTATTATGTCCTCTGCAAATAGTGAAAGTTCTTCTTTGCTAATTTGGATGCCTTGTTTTTCTTTTTGTTGTCTGATTGCTGAGGCCTGGATTCCAAGTACCATGTTAAATAACAATGGTGAGAATGGACATCCCTGTCTTGTTCCTGTCTTGTTCCTGATTTTTTTTCCCATTGAGGGTGGTATTGGCTGTGGGTCTTTTCTACACAGCCTATGCAGTTGAGGTATATTCCCTCTAACCCTACTTTATTGAGGGTTTTTATCAAGAATGTATTCTGTATTTTGTCAAATGCTTTTTCTGCATCTTTTGAGAGGATCATATGGTTCTTATCCTTTCTTTTATTATTGCAGTGTATCATGTTGATTGATTTGCAAATATTGAACCACCCTTGCAACCCAGGAATAAATCCCATGTGATCATGTGAATGATTCTTTTAATGTACTGTTGGATTTGATTTGCTGGTAGTTTGTTGAGAATTTTTGCATCCATGTTCATCAGGGTTATTGGCCTGTGGTTCTCCTTTTTAGTAGGGTCTTGTCCAATTTTGGAATCAAGGAAATGTTTGCCTTATAGGATGACTTTGGAAGTTTTCCTTCCTTTCCTATTTTTTGGAGCAGTTTGAAAAGAATCGGTACAAACCCTCCTTAAAAGTTTGGGGGAGAGATTATGCTGAGTGAAATAAGTCAAGTAGAGAGAGTCAATTATCATATGGTTTCACTTATTTGTGGAGCATAACAAATAACATGGAGGACATGGGGAGATGCAGAGGAGAAGGGAGTTGAGGGAAATTGGAGAGGGAGGTGAACCATAAGAGACTATGGACTCTGAAAAAAAAAAACTGAGGGTTTTGAAGGGGCGGGGGGTGGGAGGTTGGGGTAACCAGGTGGTGGGTATTAGGGAGGGCACATATTGCATGGAGCACTGGGTGTGGTGCAAAAACAATGAATACTGTTACGCTGAAAGGAAATTTAAAAAAAATTTTTTTAATTTAAGAAGAAAAAGTTTTAGAGAATTCTCCTATGAAGTCTTCTAGCCCTAGACATTTCTTTTTTGGGAGATTTTTGATTACTGATTCTCTTTGCCGATTTTGGGTCTGTTCAAGTTTTCTATTTCTTCCTATTTCAGTTTTGGTAATTTATGTTTCTAGGTATTTATCTATTTCTTCCAGCTTGCCCAATTTGTTGGCATATAATTTTTCATAATATTCTAATTGTTTGTATTTCTGTAGTGTTGACTGTGACTTCTCCTCTCTCATTTGTGATTTCATTTATCTAGGTCCATTCTCTTTTCTTTTTAATGAGTCTGGCAAAGCGTTTATCAGTTGTTTTTTTATTTATTTATTTTTTTTTTTTTTTGAAGAACCAGCTCCTGGTTTCATTGATCGATTTTTGTTTGTTTGTTTCCATATCATTTATTTCTGCTCTAATCTTTATTATTTCCCTCTTCTTCTGGGTTTAGGTTTTATTTGTTGTTCTCCTACTAGCTCGTTTAGGTGGAATATTAGGTTGTGTATTTGAGATTTTTCTTGCTGATTATTTCTTTCAATATTAGGGGATTTACTATCTGAAATCAGAAAAGTTGACTACAAAGCTAATGCAATACACAGAACAAGTATTTTGTAAGAAATTAAACTTTATGAAGAGAGATATATAGTTTTCTAAGTTAATGTGAAATCAGAAAATGAAAATTTGACCTATAATTTAATTATACCTTTGCTTAAGAATGCTTGGATCAACCAGGAGATCAAAGCAGAACTGAAATAATTCATGGAAACCAATGAGAATGAAGACACTTCGGTCCAAAACCTATGGGATACAGCAAAGGCGGTCCTAAGGGGGAAATACATAGCCATCCAAGTCTCCCTCAAAAAAATTGAAAAATCCAGAACACAGCAGCTTTCTCTACACCTTAAAGAACTGGAGAATCAACAACAAATCAAACCAACTCCACACATAAGAAGGGAAATCATCAAGATTAGAGCTGAGATCAATGAGGTAGAAACCAGAGATACAGTAGAACTTATCGGTGAAACTAGAAGTTGGTTTTTTGAAAGAATCAATAAGATCGATAAGCCACTGGCCACACTAATCCAAAAGAAAAGAGAGAAAGCCCAAATTCATAAAATTATGAATGAAAAGGGAAAGATCACAACTAACACCAAGGAAGCAGAAACAATCATCAGAAGTTATTATCAACAGTTATATGCCAATAAGCTTAGCAACCTTGATGAAATGGATGCATTCCTGGAAAACTATAAATTCCCAAAATTGAACCAGGAAGAAATCGACAACCTCAAGAGACCGATATCTAGTAACGAGATTGAAGCAGTGATCAAAAACCTCCCAGAAAAACAAGAGCCCAGGACCTGACAGATTCCCTGGGGAATTCTACCAAACTTTCAAAGAAGAAATAATACCTATTCTCCTGAAGCTGTTTCAAAAAATTGAAGCAGAAGGAAAACTTCCAGACTCTTTCTATGAAGCCAGCATTACCCTGATCCCCAAACCAGGCAAAGACCCTACCAAAAAAGGAGAATTTCAGACCAATATCACTGATGAATATGGATGCTAAGATTCTCAACAAGATCTTAGCAAACAGGATCCAACAGCACATTAAAAAGATTATCCACCATGACCAGGTGGGATTCATCCCTGGGCTACAAGGATGGTTCAACATTCGCAAATCAATCAATGTGATAGAACAAATTAATATGAGAAGAAAGAAGAACCACATGGTCCTCTCAATTGATGCAGAAAAAGCATTTGACAAAATCCAGTATCCGTTCCTGATTAAAACGCTTCAAAGTATAGGGATAGAGGGAACATTCCTGAACTTCATCAAATCTATCTATGAAAGACCCACAGCAAATATCATCCTCAATGGGAAAAAGCTTGCAGCCTTCCCGTTGAGATCAGGAACAAGACAAGGATGCCCACTTTCACCACTCTTGTTCAACATAGTATTAGAAGTCCCAGCAACAGCAATCAGACAACAAAGAGAAATAAAATGTATCCAAATTGGCAATGAAGAAGTCAAACTCTCTCTTCACAAATGACATGATTCTTTATATGGAAAACCCAAAAGACTCCACCCCCAAACTACTAGAACTCATACAGCAATTTCAGCAACGTGGCAGGATACAAAGTCAATGTACAGAAATCAATGGCTTTCTTATACACTAACAATGAAAATACAGAAAGGGAAATTAGAGAATCGATTCCATTTACTATAGCACCAAGAACCATAAGATAACTGGGAATAAACCTAACCAAAGAGGTAAAGGATCTATACTTGAGAAACTACAGAACACTCATGAAGGAAATTGAAGAAGACACAAAAAGATGGAAGACCATTCCATGCTCTTGGATCGGAAGAATAAACATTGTTAAAATGTCTATACTGCCTAGAGCAATCTATACTTTTAATGCCATTCCGATCAAAAATCCACCAGTATTCTTCAAAGAGCTGGAGCAAATAATCCAGAAATTTGTATGGAATCAGAAGAGACCCCGAATCGCTAAAGAAATGTTGAAAAACAAAAATAAAACTGGGGGCATCACGTTACCTGATTTCAAGCTTTATTACAAAGCTGTGGTCACCAAGATAGCATGGTACTGGCATAAAAACAGACACATAGACCAGTGGAACAGAGTAGAGAGCCCAGATATGGACCCTCAACTCTATGATCAATTAATCTTCGACAAAACAGGAAAAAATATACAGTGGGAAAAAGAGAGTCTCCTCAATAAATGGTGCTGGGAAAACTGGACAGCTATATGTAGAAGAATGAAACTCGACCATTCTCTTACACCGTACACAAAGATAAACTCAAAATTGATAAAAGACCTCAACGTGAGACAGGAATCCATCAGAATCCTAGAGGAGAACATAGGCAGTAATCTCTTCAATATCAGCCACAGCAACTTCTTTCAAGATATGTCTCCAAAGGCAAAGGAAACAAAAGCGAAAATAAACTTTTAGGACTTCATCAAAACCAAAAGCTTCTGCACAGCAAAGGAAACAGTCAAAAAAAAAAAAAAACAAAAAGGCAACCCACGGAATGGGAGAAGATATTTGCAAATGACAGTACAGACAAAAGGTTGATATCCAGGATCTATAATGAACTCCTCAAACTCAACACACACAAAACAGGCAATCATATAAAAAAAAAAAAAAAAATGGGCAGAAGATATGAACAGACACTTCTCCAGTGAAGACATACAAATAGCTATCAGACACATGAAAAAATGTTCATCATCACTAGCCCTCAGGGAGATTCAAATTAAAACCCATTGAGATATCACCTTACACCAGTTAGAATGGCCAAAATTAACAAGACAGGAAACAACATGTGTTGGAGGGGATGTGGAGAAAGGGGAACCCTCTTACACTCTTAGTGGGAATGCAGGTTGGTGCAGCCTCTTTGGAGAACAGTGTGGAGATTCCTCAAGAAATTAAAAATAGAACTTCCTTATGACCCTGTGATTGCAATCCTGGGTATTTACCCCAAAGATACAGATGTAGTGAAAAGAAGGGCCATCTGTACCCCAATGTTTATAGCAGTAATGGCCATGGTCGCCAAACTATGGAAAGAACCAAGATGCCCTTCAACGGACGAATGGATAAGGAAGATGTGGTCCATATACACTATGGAATATTATGCCTCCATCAGAAAGGACGAATACCCAACTTTTGTAGCAACATGGACGGGACTGGAAGAGATTATGCTGAGTGAAGTAAGTCAAGCAGAGAGAGTCAATTATCATATGGTTTCACTTATTTGTGGAGCATAACAAATAGCATGGAGGACATGGAGAGTTAGAGACGAGAAGGGAGTTGAGGAAATTGGAAGGGGAGGTGAACCATGAGAGACTATAGACTCTGAAAAACAATCTGAGGGGTTTGAAGTGGCGGGGGGGTGGGAGGTCAGGGTACCTGGCGGTGGGTATTATAGAGGTCACGGATTGCATGGAGCACTGGGTGTGGTGAAAAAATAATGAATACTGTTATGCTGAAAATAAATAAATTTAATTAAAAAAATATAATAAATAAATAAATAAATAATCACCAGGGGCTTAAAAAGAAAACAATTTCACCAAGCACAGTACCAAAAGTATGTGGTTCTCAATAAATACTGGTTGAACTGAAAACCGAACACCAGTAAAATCCGTGCTGCCTAATTACTTAAAAGCCTTGACTTTGAAGAAGAGAGTTCCTGTCTCTTCAACTTAAATGAGTCTAGGAAACTAACGGGTTTTATATAAGCCTAAATTTTCTTACTTGAAAACTGGAAGTTATTATAACTCTACCTTTAGAAATCGATTTTATTTATTAGCTCATATAGGTGATGTAAGTGAAAGCATTCTGCAAATGTTTAGGTCACTATACAATTCTTACAGCTATTCAATCAGAGCTATCAGATCATAAGCCCTAAAACTTAGACTACAGCAACTTAAAAACCTATTTTCTATTTAACTGGCAAAAAAGCATATTTTGATTTTTAGCCTTGACATATGGCAATGAAACATGAATTACACACTGGATTCACACGTAAATGTCAGAAAATTTCCGTATTTTTTTATATGAAAGTTATTCCATTTGGAGAATCCGTTGCATTTTCATAAGAAATTAATAACTTGATCAAAGCCATCAAATAAAGTTTGCTGCATATATTGTGCTTCTTTCACATAATGGTGTTTTCAGATCTGTTTGTGCTACCAACCTTTGCCTCACAATACATAAAGGAGACCGTTTACTAAAGAAGACTGTTTGCTCTGTGTATCTTTGAGTTTTGTTTGCACTTGACATTTGAATTAATATGTCCCAATTCTCCCTCCAATTTACTCGAGAGTTTATTGTAGTTGGTTAAAAAAAAAAAATACTGGGGCGCCTGGGTGGCTCAGTAGGTGAAAGCCTCTGCCTTCGGCTCAGGTCATGATCTCAGGGTCCTGGGATCGAGCCCCGTGTTGGGCTCTCTGCTTGGCGGGGAGCCTGCTTCTCTTCCTCTCTCTCTTCCTGCTTCTCTGACTACTTGTGATTGCTCTCTGTCAAATGAATAAATAAAGTAAAAAAAAAAAAAAAATACTGCAAGTCAGACGATAAACTGTGATAAGCCATTAATCCTCAGTAACAAGAAGGAGTCAGAAAGCTGCATAGACAACTGGGCTATAGCCTTCAATAAGACAACTGATAGTGAATCAGCATGTCACTTCCTATATCCTATTCTGTAGGCCTCAACAAAGTAGCTGCCATTTTCTTCCTCTATTGGAAGTTATATAACATACTCCATTTAAAGAAAAACCCTTACCTCATAAGAACATACAGGAGAGAATATATTTTAAACACATTAGAAATACCAATCAGCATGATTTCCTTTAGCAGTGTTCAATAGTAGATGAACTGGAGGGAAAATGTCCATTGTGGAGAGAGATCAAGGAAGGAGAGACTGATCTGGTACAGGTACAGAATGCTTCCCAGTGAGGTCCAAAGTTACCTGCCTACCCACCTTGCTCTCCTTACCTTTAGTCAGTGGTTTTTCTTTTAAGTGGACTACTGGGGAAAAAATTTCATTTGTTTTTACCTTTACCTCAAAATACCTTTATTTATGCCTCATATTCCATTTCCTCTTATTTCATAGAGACTGGCATTTCCCTAACCTATCCAGAGAAAACATTTCTTCCTATGTTTTCCATGCAATCATATTCAGCCTCCTTGAATTTGACTAATTCACCCATCATGGCTAAAGCTAGTGGTGCCTGGGTGGCTCAGTGGGTTAAGCATCTTCGTCTCAGGTCATGATCTCAGGGTGGTAGGATCAAGTCCCTTGTCAGGCTCCCTGTTCAGTGGAGAGTCTGTTAGTACCTCCCCCTCAGTCCTTCCCCCTGCTTGTACTCTCTCTCAAATAAAGTCTTTAAAAAATAAAATAAAATAATTGCTACATCTAGGCTGTCTTTGACCTCACAACCTATAAACACATTCATTCTTCCCCACTACCTTGGACAGATATTTCCTTATTTTTGTCATTCCCTCAATCAAATTTTTTCCCTCTTATTTCCAGTATCCTTAAGATGTCATTTATACTTATTGTTCCCACTTTCTAATTGATTTTTCTTTTTTTTTTAAGATTTTATATATTTATTTGACAGACAGAAATCACAAGTAGGCAGAGAGGCCAGCAGAGAGAGAGGAGGAAGCAGGCTCCCCGCTGAGCAGAGAGCCCGATGCGGGCCTCGATCCCAGGACCCCGGGATCATGACCTGAGCTGAAGGCAGAGGCCTCAACCCACTGAGCCACCCAGGCGCCCCTCTAATTGATTTTTCTATATGGCTTTTATTACCATAAACTCTAGTTAAACTTAGATCACCACGGCCCTCCTAACCAGAACCAAAGGTCTTTTCCAAGTGTAGTACTTTCACCTATTGCATTTGACATAACTCCTCCTCCTAAAAACTCTCCTCTTCTGGTTTTTTCAGCACTGTTCTTTATTTTTCTCCCACATCTCTGACAACCCCCCCTTTTTTTTTCCTTCAGTGTCCTTGTATTAGTTATCTATTCCTGTGTAACAAATCACCCTAAAACTTAGAGGCTCAAAGCAACAAATGTTAATTCACACCAAGTGTCTGTTGGTCAGGAATTCACTCTGGCTCAGGTCTCTGATGAGGTGCAGTTATGACATTGCCTGGGGCGATAGTCACCTAAAGGTTGGAATGGGACTGGAGGGTCATCTTTCAAGAGCTTCCTCCATGTGGCTATTGGCAGAAGTCCTCAGTTCCTCTCCAGCTTATTACAGGTGTTCCAGTTCCCCACAGTTCCCCACTTCGACCTCAATTGCTAGAAATCTTGGTTCCTCATTCCATGGGTCCTTCTACATATAGGCTGTCTGATTGTCTTCATGACGTGGCATATGACTTCCCCCAAATTAAGCAAAGAGGTAGATAGACAGGAAGACAGACAGACAGAAAACTGCAATACCTTTCATGCTCTAGTATTTAAAGTTGTACACTGCCACTTTTACTTGAATTCTATTTGTTGGAAGTAAGCCACTAAACCCAGTCCAACACTCAAGAAGAGAGGAATTAGATTCTACCTCTTGAGAAGTATCAGTTAATATGTGGACATATTTTTATATTACCACCAACTTCTATGTTGCATTCTTTGAACTTTACTGTTCCTGAGGAGTCTTATCACAGCCCTCTTACCTTCTCACTTTATTCTCTTCCTCAGTGATCTCAACTACTCCAAAGGTTCCAAATGTCAGCTATATTGTTTAATATATTCTCCTATGTTTAGTCTCAAATCATTATTTGAGAGATACATTATTCTAGTTCTGACCTGTCTTCCAAATTTCCAAATATTTGTATTGTCAACTTCCTGTCATATGTCACCAGAAAGCCAACTCAGCTTAACCAGAACCAAATTCTTGTTTTCCTTTCTCTTTGCTCCCAGTTCAGCTAGTTCTTCTAGATCTTCAACCCAGTTTCCAAGACAGAAAACATAAAATTGTCCTCAATTCCTATTTCTCCTCACTTCTCAGGACTTTGATATAGATTTACCCTCATTGTTTATACCTCCTAAATAACAATTTATTTCCTCTCTTCATCATCACTATCTCTGCAAAACTGTCATCATTTCTCTCTAAGACTACTACAGTAGCCTAATAATTGATCTCTGTCTAGTCTCTCCTCTAATTTATCTTTTGTCAGATTTATCTTGGCTAAAATATATATCTGAGATCATATATCTCTATAAAAACCCTGAATGGCTCACTAATAACTTCAGTTTAAAGTCCAAGTCCTGGGACGCCTGGGTGGCTCAGTTGGTTAAGCAGCTGCCTTCAGCTCAGGTCATGATCCCAGCGTCCTGGGATCGAGTCCCACATCGGGCTCCTTGCTCCGCAGGGAGCCTGCTTCTCCCTCTGACTCTGCCTTCCACTCTGTCTGCCTGTGCTCGCTTTCGCTCACGCTCTCTCTCTGACAAATAAATAAAATCTTAAAAAAATAAAAAAAAAACTTTAAAGTCCAAGTCCTTTAAAATGATATATAAGGCCCTTTAAAATCTAATCCTAAAATGTTTTTAACTTCATCCCTTGTCACTGTCCTAACACATCTTCACCAAATCACTGGCATTCCCCAAAAATGTCATGTACTTTCACACAGTCATATATTTGCACATGCTATCTTTTGTCTGAAATACCCACCACTCTCCACTCTGCTTGGTAAACTCCTATATTCAGAGTTCAAACAGCACCTCCTCTAAGCTCCTCTCTCTGACTTCCCTAGGTGAGAAGTCATTTTTATCACACCATCACATATCCTGTTGGCATATCTTTGTCACCCATATGTCATGAATGTTTTTTAGGACTGCTTCAATTTCAGATGTTCTGTCTTTATTTCCTCATGAGAACATGAATAAATTTGTCAGATTATGTTTCCCACTTCTTAATTCGGAAAATGTGATTGCTAGTGACACTACTTGTCTCCTCCAGGAACTGCAGGAACTATTGCAGAAAGACACCTTCTCTTGCAGAAATTTTGGAATGTAGTTAAATTTTATGTTGCGAACACTCATCATTAAAGAAGACAAAGAGTCATTTCAAGACCACAGCACAAGTAAATATTTTAATAACGTTTACATCCTTCTCCACATTGCCCATTCCCCATCCCCCCCACCCCAACACACCATTAAAAATCCACATTTCATAATAAGAAGCTGTGTCATCAAGAGAACTGGAAGAAAGGAAGCCTACAAATGCGTCTCTACACCTAATTAAAGATGTTTATCCTCAGAAACCTCACCTATTAAATGTTGTCCTTTTCTTGTGGAATCTTGGCATTTGGTGACATATAGCACATCCCCATAATTACTGGAAAATTCCTCAGATGGAGGTTGATGCTCAAAACATCTTGGCCCAGAGGCTTTTTATCAAATTCATTTTCCATAGATAAGATAAATGCCAAAACTAAATATACTTTTGCAGAGCAAATGGGAAGGAACTCTCAGCTATCACCTCAGTCCTTAATCACCATTTACTTAAAACACACACACACACACACACACACACACACACACACACACACACACAAATATTCATTGAGTTCATTCTAAGAGACAGGTTGTATTAGATGCTATAAATGTAGTGGTAAATAAGACACTTAGGATCCCTGCTCCCATGAAGTCTACATTCTGGGGCAAGTGACATCTGATTAAGAAATAAAGAAACAGGGGTGCCTGGGTGGCTCAGCAGGTTAAAGTCTCTGCCCTCAGTTCAGGTCCTGGGATCAAGCCCCGCATCGGGCTCTCTGCTCAGTGGAGAGCCTGCTTCCCTTCCTCTCTCTCTGCCTGCCTCTCTGCCTACTTTTGATCTCTGTCCGTCAAATAAATAAATAAAATCCTTTAAAAAAAGAAATAAAGAATCAAAAGCACAAAGTAATTACAAACTGTGGTAAATGCTATTAAAGAAATGATGAGTGATGAGATGGAGATCACCTGGGAATTGGGTGATGGAAGTCATTTAGATATAATGGTCATAGGTAGGCATTTGGAGGAACTGGCATTTGAGCTGAGACCGCTGAGATGAAAATGAGCCAGTTATGTGGAGATCTGGCAGAAGAATATACCCCAAAGAAGGACTAAGAGCAACCATATCCTAAATACAGTACCCTAATCACAAAATGCAGGTTACCAGCAAATAACAGTATCTATATACACATGGAAAGAAATGAGGCCAAGACAGTTTGAAATATCTACAAACACTGGAACTTTATGTCTTACATTGGATGCTCAGTACAATTATCCTAATTCTAAATGAGGTACATTTTTAAACCAACTCCAGAGTCAAAATTACCGTTGACAATCTCCTACCTGAAAGGTTCATCTCAGTAAGCATCCCTGTCACAGTTGCTTCTTCTCACTTTCCTCCCTGAGCTGCTTTTCCTATGTTTGCCTTTTAAATGCTGTTCCCCTATATTCCTACTGTTTTTGCTCTGTATAATCTCCCTCAACATCATCCATTCCCATTGACATTCATATGTTCCAAAGTCTCTCCTGAGTTTTCAATATGCCATATGTCAAATATCCATATGCCATTTCTCCACATGATGTCCCACTAGCACCACCCTATATGCAACTGAGCCAAAACTGGATGCATTACCTTCTATCCCCTACTCTCTGTACATTACTGATATAACCCACCTAACATCATCACTGATCATTTGGCCACACTTGACACAAGGAAATCCTCTCCTTACTTCTTGGCTTCTTCTGCCTCAGCTCCCACACCTAGTCACCCAATCTCCCATTTATACTCTCCTAATATTTCTTGGAGTAAGTTGCTTTAGAAATTAATGAGTCAGCACTAAACTATTTACTTCTTTATACTATGACCTGGATTATATGGTAATCTAAACTAATTTTGTGCTTACCATGTGTCATATACTCTGATGCATTATGTCATTTCATCCTTCCAATAGCTTTGTAACCTATGAAGAGTATAATTATTTCTCTTTTATATATGAGAAAACCAAAGCTTAGAGGTGTTCAGGAATTTGCCTAAAATCACGGAAGTGGAAAGGATGAGATTTAACCCATATAGTTATGACTTTAAAATTTGATCTTCTAAACACTGTATCATAGAAAAGAAGTAGAAGTTAGTTTTCTTAACAAAAAAAAAAAAATGAAGCATTTAACTTGATAGTTCTTTCCAGGAACAAACTTAAAAACCACTTCAAAGATTTTAGCATTCTGGGATAACTGCTAAATCCAGATACATAGGTGACATGGTGTTTGATTAAATCAGTTATTCTAAAATGTATTCAGATAGCAGACATCTGGAAGTTGTGGTGTTATTTGAGCAATAACAAAATATATATATACACTTAATTTCACAAAAACCTACATATGTTTCAAACAGAAAATAAGACTCATTTTATGTAATATCCTCAGATTATTTGAAATGTATATAAAACATGAAGCCACATGAAGTATTTTATCTATGACTGCTTGTTTCTTCTTTGTTCATTTGTTTGATGATATGCTAACTAAAAATGCTAGCAATCTACTTTTTAAGAACATATATGAACAATAAATATTGAAAATGAGAATATGAGTTTTTTGCAATAGTTCAAGAGATATGCCCTGGGAATAAAATAGTGAGGTAGGAAGGGCATAATCTGAAAAATATTTAAAAGGTAGAGTCATTAGGGGGCACCTGGGTAGCACAGTAGGTAGAGCATCCCACTCTTGGTTTTGGCTCAGGTTATGATCTGAGGGTCACGGGATCAAGCCCCACATCAGGCTCCTCTGCTCATTGTGGAGTCTGCTTGAGCCTTCCTCTCCGTCTTCCTCTGCCCCTCCTGTCCCCTTCCCCGTTCACACTCTTGCTTTCTTTCTCTTTAAAAAAAATAAAGAATAATTAGGACTTGACTGGATTTGGAAGCTGAAGGAGGAATCAAAGATAACTCATCAGTTTCTATTTATGGTACCTAAATAAAAGGTAGGCAGTTTCTGTTATATACACAGGACTATTTATGAAAAATTCAAGAGTGTGGAGTCCAGTATGTAGGGTACAGAGGGGAGAGGAAAGTTGTCCTAAAATGAAGAGTATAAACTGAAATAATCAGATAAAAAGTAATCATTATTGGGCTGAGGAAAGTATAGAATCCTTAGTATTGAATTCAAAGGGGCATAGGAAGCCATCAGAAAACTATTGCTAGGGCAATGACATGATTGATGGGAACTGGTTTTAACTTCAATGAAACAAAAAACATTTGGAAATTGTACATCTTGATATCTTGACAAATGCCATAATAACTATTATCAGAATTGCACCAAGAAATATTTCAAATAGCAACAGATAAGTCACCCACATAAGTTACCCATTTAAGAAAATTTTATGTCAGTGTAGGTTGAAGTGAAGGTTTACAGAATTTAAACTCATACTGACAAGTGAAAAGAGGTTTTACATGCTCTATTGAAACAATGGCAAATCTTTTGTAATAGTTTATTACTTTGGAGAGGAAAAAAAATGTCTTAAAGGAGACTGCCTACATGTCAGAAGCATTTTGAAGAGCCCAATATGATATATAAATCAAAATACTTTCTACTATGCACTGCCTCAACTCATAAAATGCATCAGTGACTTATAAGAACAGATTGATCTTATTTCTATGACAAGAATTTATTTAGATAAGCTAGCAGTCTTGCCTCTGCTCACCATAATAGCAACATCTACAGAAGAGACTGCTCCTTTACCAGTCAGGGCTGTAGTACTTTGCTAGAGCTGCCATGACAAAATACCACAGATGGGTGGCTTACCCAACAGAAATTTATATCCATATGATACTGGAGGCTAGCAATCCGAGATCAAGGTGGTGGTTTCTTCTGAGGCCTCTCTCCTTGGCTTACAGATGGTGGCTTTCCTGCTCTGTCCTCGTCTGGTATTTCCGCTGAGTGCAGCCATTTCTAATGTCTCTTTGTATGTCCAAATTTCCTTATCTTATTAGAAGACCGGTTCGATTCCTTTAGAGCCAATCCTAATCACCTCATTTCAACTTAATCAACTCCAGAAAAGCCCTATCTCCAAACACAGTGACAATTTCACATTTGGAGGTACTAAGATTGGTGCTTTCATATATAAATAAAGGGGGAACACAATTCACTACACTACAGAGTCCTTGGTTGCAAACAACTAAAATCAACACTAACTTAAGTAAAAAGCAAATTTATTGGAAATATTTCTCACAGAATTTAAGGAATCCTGGAAATCTTAGTAAAGAATCTTAGGGAGCCTAGAAAATCAGGCTAGGAAAACAAAGCAGCAAGAGAGAATACCAAAGAATATAATTAGAAAGTCTAGTGCAGATGTTGCCACTGGCCTAGCACCACTGGATCTGTAATCCCTAAAATGCGCTTAAGAACTCCAGAACTCTTCCTGAGTCTTGTCTCCTTCCTTTGAGTACAAAGCCTTAGGCGTAGGTGGGAGAGAAAGAAGAATCTTCCGGCTCCTCCCTAGATTATGAATTGAGGATCTGGTTGTGTGAGGTAAGGGAAAAAGAGAAACTTGCCCCCATTTAGCTTGTAAAGTGGGAATTATAACATAATGGGTAATTCTCTTTCACACACACAGGGAGGACCTTTGTTTGCTTTGTCTTTTTTTGTTTTTTTAAGATTTTACTTATTTATTTGTCAGAGAGAGCGAGCACAGGCAGACAGAGAGGCAGGCAGAGGCAGAGGGAGAAGCAGGCTCCCTGCTGAGCAAGGAGCCCAACGTGGGACTCCATCCCAGGATGCTGGGATCATGACCTGAGCCAAAGGTAGCCGCTTAACCAGCTGAGCTACCCAGGCGTCCCTGTTCTTACATCTTGGATCTCTACCCCGTTCTCTTTCTTCCCTCCATTTTTATTGATATATAAGTAACATATAACACTATGTTAAGTTTAAGGTATACATGATTTGATATATGTATGTATTACAAAATAATACTGTGATAAAGTTAGTTAACACATCCATCATGTCACATAGTTACTTTAGTTTTGTGTGAAAGAACTTTTAAAATCTATTCTCTTAGGAATTTTCAACTATACGATATAGTATTATTAACCATGGTCAGGAAGGACCTTTGGATGTTGGGTAACAACAGTAATAAAAAATCTACTTCCATTCCAAATCTACACCCTAGCGACTCAGGTTCAAAAAATATATTCTGATATCTTCTAAAGATGTAAAGTTTTGGAAATGGTATCCAAGGCAGTAAATTCACAGCCTGACCATCAAATCAGCCAGGCAGGTATGGCTTTCTCTCTCTCTCTCTTTCTCTCTCTCTTTAATGGTGTGCATTTACCTGAGGCTTGGCCGTGGTCCCACCATTCCCTAATGTATTTCACTCATCTTGACACCCAAATGTATATCCCTGCCTTTTGGGCATTTGAATTTGGTAACCCCTGACTACAACTTTAAACTTTGTTTTGTGGGAGTTTAGCTTGAATTATGAAGAAGTGGAGTAGCAGGTATAGAATTCCTTCTCTTGTTGCAGTTTTCTATCAGAGATTGCAAACCAGCAATTACCTTATTTCAGAAAACAGTGAGTTCAATTAGTCAGATTTCTGACTGATGAAGAAATGACTGTGAGAGAGAGCTATCAGAGAAGACACCATATTTAGAAATGTTTATTTTTTCAGTTGAGGCCAGGCAGGATCTTTTTCCTCTAAAAAAGTCACAACTTCACTGCAGAAACAAAAGCAAATGTGAAAGGCAGAAGGTAGTTAAAAATTATGGACCCAGCACTACTATTATAATTTATGAGATTCTAGATTCTTTGTATTTTCCCCCATATTTGTTACTTATTAATTGATCAGATTCATAAGAACAATTGCCAGTAAAGTTCTTCCAAAAACAAAGGGCCCAAAGTATATTTTTGAAAGCACTAAAAAGTAACAATTAAGACAACTACATTCTACTTCTCTTAAAGGAGAGAATCCCCAAAGAATCAAATCAATTATAAAACTGAGTAAAGAGGAAAGAAGGCTGGGTCCCTCTGTGCTCTAACGAGAACAACCACAAAAATAACAAAAGATAAACAAGGAAATAAATAAGGGAGTAAATAAAGAAGTAAAAGATAGGATGGTCCATCACCCTGGGACAGGAGCCCAGAGGAATTTCATGATTGTATATACAGCCAGTACCCAACTTATGAAGGTTTGACTTAAATTTTTTTTACTTTTAATGACACAAACATGATATGCATTCAGTAGAAACCATATTTCAAATTTTGAATTTTTATCTTTTCCCAAGCTACTCATATGTGGTAAGATACACTCCCAATGCTGGGCAGAAGCAGCAGTGACAGCTCCTAGTCAGCCACGTGATCACAAGGGTAAACAACCAACAGACCCATAACCATTCTTGACCCATAGTGCCATTCTGTTTTTTTGTTTTGTTTTCTTTCATTTTGTTTTAAGATTTTATTTATATATTTATTTACTTTGACAGAGAGACAGTGAGAGAGGGAATAAACCAGGGAGAGTGAGAGAGGAAGAAGCAGGCCTCCTGCTGAGCAGGGAGCCTGATACAGGGCTTATTGCGGGCTTGATCATGACCTGAGCTGAAGGCAGACACTTAATGACTGAGCCACCCAGGCACCCCTGCCATTCTTTTTTTTTTTTTTTTTTTTTTGCTTTCAGTACAACGTTCAATAAATTGCACGAGCTATTAAATACTTCATTATAAAATAGGCTTTGCATTAGATGATTGTGCCCAACTGTAAGCTAATGTGAGTGCTCTGAGCATGTTTAAGGTAGGCTAGGCTAAGCTATGATGGTCAGTGGATTAAATATATTAATTGCACTTTGATTTAATATTTTCAACTCACCATGGTTTTATCAGGACATAACCCCATCATAAGTTTAGAAAGTTCTTTATATACACAAACACATATACACAAGCACACACACCCATACTTGGGATTTTTTGGCATTATCTAGCTTATGTTGAAAGCTACTACTCAAATAATCAATTGCACTAATTAAAGGAACTCTTAGTTCTCTCCATATGGAAATTAATGAAAAAGATTTAAAACCTTTATCTATAAAGATGACTCTAGGCCCTATAGTACTTTTCTAACAGAAACATTAAATGATAATCATGGAACAAAAGTAACAGCCAAGCATTATATTAAAACACACACACACACCAGTATTTTGGTCTGTAGAAATATTAACAGACGCCAGCCATTCATTCACGTACTTTTTCAAACAGGACCATTTTTGCAATATTAGTGATAGAAATCTAGACTTTTGTAATTTTAGTGATAGGAATGAAACTGTCAAAGTTGAAATCCGTGGCTCAGCCTTTAACATAACCTTGGGCATGTTTCTTTCTTTCTGTGCTTCATCTATAAAACACAAATAGTAACAATTCCTACCTCAAACAAAGTCCTTGTGATAACTAAATGAAATAACGTGTGTAATGTGCCAAGTAGTTTCCAGCCTCTCAAGAACTTAATGAAAGTTGTTGAGATGTGCTCTCCACCCCCAAACTAGGTTTGGTTTTCACATTAAAAATGGGTTTTTAGGAATCATCTAGACACTTTCCTGAACTCTGAAAACGACTTGATAAGTACAGTACATCAGAAGAGTTCAAATTCCCCCTTCTCTGGGCTGCCACTCCTGGTTCCCTTCAAATGAAACTTTTTCCATGCCTTAATAAGGCTTTGCAGGAACCCGAAGCATGCTGTATTCGCCGGCCCTGTTCCATCTGTGCCTAACAAAGTCCTGAGTACCGTGGCCTCCGAGCAGCGCTGAGTTGCGGCGACTGCTCGGTGATCACTCAGGATGATAATAATAATAAGGGCAATTATTAACCTAGCAGGTAGGAAAAAAGAATCGCCCATCCTCAACAACAACGAACCTGAAGGGAGGACCAAAGCGCAGCGGGCGCCAACCAACTCGCCTCATTGATCCTAAGGCCTGACACAACCTAGAAAGGACCAGGTGGATGAACGACATCACAAGTGATGCCAAGTCATTTCCCCACGTCCCTTCCCTGCCCCCTCCTGGCCGGCCGCGGCAGAAGCGCACGCGCAGCTCCGTTTCCGGGCGCCCTCCTCGCGACCCACAATGCTCTGCGGCACCGACCTGTCGCAAAGGCCGCATTTCGGCGGCGAGTGAGCGCCTTGCTTTCCGTGCGGTGCGGCGGCGAAGGAGGCCCGTGTCCTCTTCCTCCTGCCGCGGGGCCAGCTCCCCTGACGGTGTCCAGCTGCGCTTAAGTCTGGCCGGTGCCACCTGTCTCCGCAATGCCCCCCAAGAAACAGGCTCAGGCCGGGGGCAGCAAAAAGGCGGAGCAGAAAAAGAAGGAGAAGATTATTGAAGTGAGTACCCACCCCCTCCCCCACTCATGCTGTGAGACCTCAGGGAAGCAGCCTCCTGGTTCCCCGCTCCACGGCTTCTGCTCGTGTCTTCCGGGACGACGTGTCCCCCCTCTGGCTCTGTGGCCCACTGCCCCTTCCCCAGCCCCGTGATGACGCTCCCTACCTCTCATCGCTATAGTGACGCTGCTGGCGCCCCCGCACCCAGCCTCTGCTTCTCCGCCCACGCCCCCGCCTTCACCGACCCAGGTCCGAAAGGGCACCCCTCTCCCCTACCCATTTCAGGGTTTTGACCTTCGCTAGTCCTTAAAATTGAAGACGTTTCTAGCCTGGTGTTTTTGGAAAGTGCGCTGAATGGGCTTGGGTCAGACTTTTTCTGGGGGGTCGGCTCGTGAGGATCCTTTGTGTTCCAATTTTACCCATCACTTAGGAGGGGTAGTTGTTTCGAGCTAACAAATTACCACTTCGTGGCTTTTTCGATCCATTACAAGTTTCATAGAGTGATGGTTTCTTTAAGGTCGCAGCTCACCGTTTTGTACGTGGCTCTGTATATATACGTTGTGAATTAATCCGCTCTGCTTTAAAAGAGATTGTTTCAGTGTCACTAGCTGTATTAAGTGCCGTATTTGAATTTGTTATGTATTCACAGATATGTAGATGCGCGTATATATGTGTGTATACACACACATTTATTCAGTTAGTGCCCTGAGTCTACAGCTCTTTGTGGCCGAGGAACATTATTGACGTTCTTGAATGTTTTGTATTTGCCTTCTAATGACTACCAGTGAGTTTCCTGAGAGGGAACCATCAGTGACTTTTAAAAGGTTCTTCGTGTTCTTTGGATATAATTGGAAAAACCTATGACCATTTTCCTGCTTATGGTATACCTGAATAATGGACACCAAAATGTATGTTGGTTGTTTTGAAATGAGTTTATTTATAAATGATTACTGGTTTTGTTTATTTGTTTTTCAAAGGTTTTATTTATTTGTCAGAGAACACTCAAGCAAGAGGAGCGGCAGACAGAGGGAGAAGCAGGTTCCCCACTGAGCAAGTAGCCCATGGGGGACTCAATCCCAGCACTCTGGGATCATGACCTGAGTGGAAGACAAACGCTTAACCAACTGAGCCACCCAGGCATACCTAAATGATTACTGTTTTTAATATTTGGTAGTTATAGCCTTGAAAAACATCAGTGAAAACCCTCAAGGCTTCATAGTATAAACCTAATTGGAACTTGTCTTTGTCAATTTTTACATAATTTTTAAAGTCTGCTGGTTTAACATGCTTATAAAGAATTCTAGTAATCATTGCTGAGTTCCAGCTCTGAAGCAGAACCTGTATTCTTTTTTTCTTTTTTTTTTTTCTATCTTTTTTTTTTTTTTAAGTGGGCTCGAATTCATAACCCTGTAATCATGGCCTGAGCTGATGTCAAGAGTTGGAGGCTGAATTGACTGAGCCACTCAGGTGCACTCTCCCAACCTGTATTCTTATTGCTAATTTGTTCTATTTAGAACTGTGATGAAGCAGATAGCCAGAACTTTAAAAGCAAATAACTGTCTTCTTCACACATGTGTCTCCTGTCACCTTTTTGAACAATCTGGACACTGGCATTTGAGTAGATCTCTGGGAATGGTGATCTCATAGCACTCACTGCTATGTAAACAAGGGACATTTTAGGGATCACATTATACTTGTCAGTTTCCTGTACTAAGATTGAATTAACATGATACAAAGTGAAATTTCCTTATAGACGTGAAATTAAATGTTACCTGACAAAGTATACCTCCTACATTATTGAACTTTAACTGTATGCAGTGATTTTTATTTTAAATTGGCAGGAGTAGTATTTTTGTTTTAAGGAGTTTTACATGAAAGTTATGTACTGTTTCTCAACTCAAAGTGTAGGTATATAATGGGTTCATTCATCTTGTACACAGTTATTCTTAAGGTAAAGAGAAAGCAACCTTAGTTTCATTAATGAAAACTTAGCCAAAGAAAAATACAAAATAAGACAGCTGCGTTTTTTAACCAAAAATACCCGAACAGTGATGATATTAGCCTGCCCCTCCCCCCCATTTATCATATATGGTGGGCATCCCCCCCCCCTTAATGGTAGTAAGGTTTTGTAGACTCAAGTGTACTGCATGGATATTTGCTACCAGTGGAGAGGTACAAAAATACCCCCTAGTGAATTTAGTGTTAAGTTTATCATTTGTTGTGAAATGAGATTTATGTAGAAAATTCTATTACTCAGCCTGGTTAGGAAACAATATATTTCTCTTTGTTAAATATTATAGATGACTTTTTTTTTTTTTTAACTTACCCCAAACCCTAGCATATCCTGATGGCTAGTGTATGGGGTTAAGGATGAAAATTGATTGAGGAGCTGGGAGCGAAGACTGATGTACTTCTTATCAGCAAAATGGAACTAATTCCTATATTATAGAGCTGTGGGTTAAATGAAATGATGTTTGTAAAATAATTGACATATAGATAATAAATGGCGGCTACTATTATTTACTATTTAAAAAAGAACTAGTAAGTGAAAATAATCAGACTGGCCTGTGCAGTCTATAAAGGGTTTACTTTCTGTCATCTGAAATAATTTCCTTCTGTTGCCTATATTTTTTTCTTTCTCTCTTTAACCTTTCCAAAATGTATTAATTGATTTGTATTAATAGGTATTTTCTTTCTGAAATGAGTATATAAAAATATGTTATGGTTCTGTTAGAAATTTATGCAGTTATCTCAAATGGCTTATACTATTTGCTTTCTTATAGCTGACATTTAATAAACTGAAGTCAACTTTGAGAAGTGGATTTGAAAATGGAAAGAGAAAGGATCCTTGGGTTGTAGGGCATGCAAATAAATTGTCCAGCTAAGGACTTGTAGCAGCAAGAAAGTGGTAGTAAGACACCTAAAGAGATGGTATCCAGATATGTAAAGGATGGAGAAAGAGAAATGATTGGTTGCCAATGGAAAAACTTTAGTCAAGGTCAGTTGTTGATTATTTGAAGTTAGATTAACCAGCTGTAGAATATCCATTTCATGAATGGAGAACAAAAATACATTAGACAGTGCGTGTGGCGGGTGAGGGAGGTAGACAATGACTAACGAAATAAAACAGTGCTTGCTTCTGCTTACCCTATTTTCCCAAAAGGTAGTCTCTAGTTGTCTTAGAGTACTATTCAGTATTGTCCTGCTCTCCCAACCCTTTCCCCTTGTTTTCACACATCTTATTTAAGGAGTGGAGGCTAGGCTGGCTGTAAAAGAAGCATGATTACTTAATGGGATGGCAGGGGGAAGAAGAAAGGGTCAGTTTTAAGGAAGTCTGGAGTTCATTGAATGCTAAGGCTCTGGAGCTTCAGGGAGCCATCCTTTAAAAAAAAAAAAACTGTTTTCTGAACTGCTTTGTATTCAGTTTTGCATATCTGAAACATACACTGTTCCTTCCTTATAACCTAAACTTTGGGACCATATTGATCCAATGAGGACTACTATTTCCAAGTTTATTTTTTATTTTTTTTAAATAAAAGATTTTTTTTTTTTTAAGATTTTATTTCTTTGAGAGAGAGAGAGAAAGCACGGGAAGTGGAGGGTCAAAGGGAAAAGCAGGCCCCCTACTCAGTGGGGAGCCCAATGTGGTACTCCAGGATCCTGACCCGAGCACAAGGCAGTTGCTTAACCAACTGAGGCACCCAGGTGCCCCTCCCAGTTTTATTTTAAGCACGATTTGGGTTCAATTGTAACCTCCAGTCTTCCTGTCTCATACTCCCCACCTGCAAAAAATCCAGGTTAATCTTCACATACATGTCCTAAATTCAAGAAAAAGGGAGAAAGCCCTTTTGAAGTATTCCAAATTATAAACCATCCTATTTTCAATAGGCGGTGTTAGTATCCCACATCAGCAATGTGGTATTCAGAAAGCTTTTTGTGTACCAACCTGCACAGTAACCTAACTAGGTTTCTCTGGAAAATAGTTTTTCATGGTGGAAAGAACAAAGACTTTGCTTGGAGTCCAATATACCTTGGTTCAAATATCATCTGTGTCACTTAATAGTTAACACTTAGTGAGCCAGACACAATTATCAATGTGTTGGAGAGAGAAGACAAGCCACATACAAGTGATAAATTTATGCAGCTTTTTTAATTCTCTCAGTGAGATAAGTTTTATCACCCTTTTTGTAATTGAGGAAACAGGTACAGGGATTAAATAACTTGCCCAAGGTTACTAAATTGGCCATTGGGAGAACCACCATTCACACCCAGAAGTGTGGCTGCAGGCCTCCTACTGTTAACCAGTGTGCTCCACTACTTTGTAGTAAATCTTTTAACTTCCACAACAGTCCTAAAAGGTTAGAGTGAGACCCACTTTACAAATAAGAAAACTGTGGCAAAGAAGGTAATTTGCTCAGTTTTGTTTGAGCTTAGAACTTTTGCAGCCTGGCTCGAGCTTATACTCTTAAATCATTCCACTATACAGTCTGACTTCAGAATTGTTGAACAGTTCTCAGCTTCAATATAACATAAGATTGTTAAGAGGATTCAATAAAATATATGTTGACTTTAGGTTTCATGAGTGCCGAATAGATGTGTCCCCTGTCTCTGAAAAAAATAATGATTTCTGAGCCCTACCCTAATTAAAGACTTTAAAATCACAACTCATTCATTATCTCTTTTAGGCTGGTTAATTATGTGCTAAAGCGGTGTAATTAAACCTGAAAAACTGTTTTTCTTCTGGGATCTGGAGCTTATATACTTCTATCAGAAACTGTTGTCATGAGTATTTTTTTCTAACTAGGCAAGTCCCCTTAGAGCACTTTTTTCTTTCCTAAATCTTCATATGTTAGTATCTGTCTTGCTATTTGTTATCTGTCTTGCTTGTTTATTCAATAGTTTTGTGGTTAACTTATGGGGCATGGTTTGAACCCTAGTTATGCTCTTCTCTGGCAGGCCTTATGTAGATGTACTTGCACTTTGATCTTGAAATTTTTATCTAGGATTTTTCCATCTCCCCTACCTCCCACGAGAACTCAATTTTGTAAAAGGAAAGTGTCATTTCATACCCAGTTGCTGCATGTGCTCATTTCTTTTCATTATATCACATACTTGACCATCTTTTCTTCTTACTGGATTGAATGTTGAACTCTCTTACCTATAAAAACAAGGGACACCAAGGGCACCTTGGTGGCTCAGTGGCTTAAGCCTCTGCCTTCAGCTCGGGTCATGATCTCAGGGTCCTGGGATCAAGTCCCACATCCGGCTCCTGCCCAGCGGGGAGCCTGTTTTCCCCCTTTCTGCCAGCCCCTCTGCCTAATTGTGATCCCTCTCTCTGTCAAATAAACATATTTTTTTTTAAAGTGGGGAGGGGACACTGGCCCTAAAAAAAACTCTTCAGCATGTTTGTATGTCCTATTTTTTTTTACATGCGTAAATTACAGAGTAATTGTAGAGTTTTGAAATATGGGATATTAAAACGAGAGAAATTTAAGTAGGGGAAAGTGAAATTTTGGTATATGGTTGGATGTAGATGTGAATGAATAAAAAGATACTTCTTAATGAGAACCTTCTAGAGCTGAACTGTCTTCAACTTTGCAAATGTTAAGAAAACTGAAAGATCTGTTTTACTGATTTTGAGATTCTGTAAAGTTACATCATGCTGAATGTTCTCAAATACTAATCGTATCAGTACTGTTTTTCATTTCCAACGTGTCCACATAGGTATTCTGCAGCTGTAATACTTCCTATTACTTTGTCCCTTCCCTCAGAATAATACCAAAATGAAGGCTTTAAAATCGTCAGTTTATTTCAGACTGATTATTTTTAGAGGGTCTCAACGTTTCTTTCAATAGTATAGACCTTTTTGCCGCTTCATCCTTTCTCAGATCTACCCACAAACAAGAGAATGAAAAAGATGCAAACTCCCATTTTAAAATTAAACATCTAGGGTCAGCTAGTGGATTCAGTTGGTAGAGCATGCAACTTTTTTTTTTTTTTTCCAGATTTTATTTGTCAGAGAGAACAAGCAGACAAACAGGGGAAGCAGTAGGCAGAGGTCCTGAGCAAGGACCCCCCCCCCCCAATATGGGACTTGATTCCAGAACCCTAGTATTCATGACCAGAGCCAAAGGCCGATGCTTAACCAGCTGAGCCTCCCAGGTTCCCTGAGCATGGATGGAACTCTTGATCAGGAGCTCATGAGTTCAACCCGCATATTGGGCATGAAGCTTACTTCGTGATAAAGTGAAACATCTGTTTGAACCTCAGTCTACAAAGATTGATAGTGTATGGGTAAATTGGTAACTGGCTCAGTAGAAGAACTAAGCCACTCAAGCACCCATATAAATAAATCTTTAAAAAAAATTTTTTTAATTGTTTTGAGAAGATAATTCTCTTACAAAAAACAAACAAAACCAGTGGAGTACATAATATTTATGCAGTATTCCTAAAATGTGTTCGGTAGTACATAATCCCTTAGGGTACTCTGAGAAGAATGCATTTTGAAGTAAAAAAAAGATTCAGAATTGCTACATACTGCATCCCTTCTGGTAAAAGCTCTAAGATATCTTACATTTAAGCATTAAAAACACTGTTAGGCAAGCATTTTCCTAAACTTTCTTGACTGTAGGTCATCTTGTCCTGTATTCCAACCCTGCACATCCTGTAGAATTTATACTCTGAAACACACTTTGGAAAAAGCATCTTAGAGTAACAGGTTTAATAACGATAGTTTTAAGGTTTTAAGTATATATTGAATTGTAAAGAATTCTGGGTCAACTTGATGTTTTAGTGTTTCACATGTTTATGTAGCATACTAAAGAAAAGTTTTCTTTTGCATAAATGAAAGAGTGATTTTTAGATATCACTGAAAAAAATAGATGAGAAATTAATATAAATTGTTAAGATATTTCTGTACTCTTTTTCATTCAGGACAAAACTTTTGGTCTAAAGAATAAGAAAGGAGCAAAGCAACAGAAGTTTATTAAGGCTGTCACTCATCAGGTTAAGTTTGGCCAACAAAATCCACGTCAGGTAAATAACTTAAAATTTCTGCATTTTTTTCATATGGATGTAATAAGGCATTTGTTACAGATAGACGTATTTGGAATGGTAATTGTATTTTAAAATGGAATCCTACTCTAAAACTTTTCTGTATCTTGCCTCTGTTACTCAGCAGTATGTCTTAGATATTTCTCTAAGTCATTTTGATACAGCTCTAATTTCTTCTAATGGCTTCATACTATTCTACAATATGGGTGTACTGTAAACATCCATTTCACTATAAGGGATCACTTTGTTTCTAGCTTTTTGACATTAGAATAATTCTATGAGAAATGTCTGTGTACGTGTGTTCTTAACAGGCATTTTTGCTTTTTTGTGACACATTTCTAGATCAAGGGAAATGGACTTCTTTTTTTTATTTGTTTGTTTTTTTAAAGAGAGAGAGTGTGAGAGTGCCAGCTGGGTGGGGAGGGGAGAATCCCAATTAGCTCCAAGCTAACGCAGGTCTTGATCTCTTGACTCTGAGATCATTATATGAGTGGAAATCAAGAATCTGATGGTTAACCAACTGACCCATCCAGGTGCCCCAGATATCTAATTTTAATAGATTAGATTAGTTTCTGTGGCGATTGTAATCCTTCGCATTTTCATTTGCAGTGCATGAGTTATAGGTACTAACGTTCTTTTTAATGTTTTCCAATCTGGTAAGTATAAATTGAGACCTCATTCTTTGCTTTGTTTCCCTCACTACAAGTGAGTTTGAGGTTTTTTTGTTTGTTTGTTTGTTTTGTTTTGTTTTTTGGTTATTCTATTTTGAGTACCTTTTCAAATGGTTGTTGCCTGTCTGGGTTTATACTTCTCTGACTTGTGTACTCATATCCTTTGCTTTTCTGGTTGTCTTTTTCTTGTCAATTTATGAGAGACACCTTTGCCTGCATTACAGATAATTTGTGATGTTTCTGTTTCATTTGCTGTACAATAATTTTTATTTTTTGTACTGTCAGGTATGTCTAGCTTTTTAAAAATACAGTTAAAAAGTCTCTTGCACCACTGGATTATGTGTGTTTTTCCTAGATTTCTATTTTATTTTTAAAGTCTATAATCTGTCATAAATTTATTTTATATGTCAGTAAGTTAATATTCTTTCAAATAAATGGCCATTTACACCAGCATCATTTATCCTACCAAATTGAAATACCATTGTTGACATATAGTAAAGTCTCAAATGTATTAGGATCTATTCCTGGATTTTCTTTTCTGTTCTGTTTATTGTCTGTCCCTAAACCAGTATCCCATTGATTTTTATTATAGTGCCTTAGTAACATGTTCTGTTAGCTGTTTTGTTTTTTTTTTTTAAGATTATATTTATTTATTTGACAGACAGAGATCACAAGTAGGCGGGGGGAGGGAAGCAGGCTCCCCGCCAAGCAGAGCCTGATGCGGGGCTCAATCCCAGGACCCTGAGATCATGACCTGAGCCGAAGGCGGAGGCTTAACTCACTCAGCCACCTGGTTGCCCCTGTTCTGTTAGCTCTTAAAGGAATCCTTTCCCCCAAATGTTACTTATTTTTATATTTTTCTTGGCTATTCTTAGGCATTTTGTCTTCCATATGAATTTTGAAATCATTTTATCTTTTGACAACACGTTCAAAAAAGGTAGCTCCTTTTCTTCATGTTCTTTAGATCTTTCACTTTCTTGAGTTTAAGATTTTACAGACCTGCATCTTTATTTTAAAAAGTATTCTTTTTGCCACTCTGTCCTTTTGGAAATACATTTTTTCATCTGAGAATATCAGAATATATGTTTGTGACTGTAATCTGAAACAAATTTCTCTCACATATATTGTCAGCAGATTAGTGCCTCGAGCATTTTTCTTTTCTTATGCCCAGCTTGATTGTAGAGCCAAAAACTATTGATCTTCCATGCTGCTAATTTAGTAGCCTGGTTTAATAAAAATGTATGCTTAGATCTTGGAGTCATCTTATTTGTTACATGAACTTAAATTTTAGTGACAATTATCTGTACAGTGGAAGGATAATTACCCTTGTAAGGTACCTGTGGTGGTTAAATTAGAAGATAATGTGGATCTTCTGGGGAATATGGGTGTGTGAAAAGAATTTACTTTTCTTCCCTTATTCCTTTTTTCAATCCTGTTCTCCTCTTCCTATTTTTTCTTCTAGTGGGAAGGATATTGACAGATAATTTTATATTTTATAGACCCGAGAAAGCCTGAAATTTTCAGTGGTGGGTGGTGGTGGTTAGGATTGATAGTACCTTCAGTATTATAATTTTTGATAATTTCTTGGGTACTTGGGCTTTTATCTGCAAAATGAGCAGCAGTCCCGCTGTTAGAGCCAGGCAGTAGGTACCCCACTGTAGGCCCTGTACTGTAGAGGATGACCCTACTCTTTGTCTCCTCTAGACATAGCTCTCCCACAGGCAAGGAGTCAGTGGGTTAAGGGAGTTTATACCATCCCTCTCCACAATACTTCAGGGCCTACAAAGGTCATGTTGCCTGTACTTAGGGTATACTGTACTGCCAGTATGCCTGAAGTACTCAAAAGGAAGGTTGTGTGTTCACTTCAGCAGCACATACACAAAAAAAGAAGGGTATGTGCTGGGAGTATGGACAGATCTGAATCCATACCATGTCTTTCCCCACACCTTCCACCTTCATGCACACACATGGTGGGATGAAACTCAGGGTGGGAAGAGGAAGAGCCAGAAGTTGATTCTTGTTTTACTGCTGTGCTCCAGCGTAGAACTCCATGGAACCTGGGCATTTTAAATTTGAACCCATCCTTCCAGGTTGTAAGGTATATTGGTTAAGTAGGGGTACAAACCATATTTTATTTAGCATTAGTTTGATTTCTAACTTACAAATATTCACAGAAATGGTTTGTGGGCTTCCAGTGTATCCTTACTCTGGGTCCATAAATGTTTGAGATGAACCTCATGAGCAAACGATAGTTTTATTATAGATAAAATGCTTAAATTTTTCTTTTTAAAAAATGTTCTCCAGTTTTTCCATTTGAACACATCTACCGTCTGATCAAAGTTGGGATTTGGGATATCTTTAACCTTATAGCATTTGGCCATTGCCTTCCTAAAATTTCTCCTTCCTTAAGTACTTTTTTTGTGCTGGATTTCCACCTGTTTCTTTGATGTTTCTTGGACCCTTTTATGGGCTTTTTAAAGTTGTGTTGTTGGCTCATTTAATATTGGTTTTCTTCAGGGAACTGTCCTCTGCTCTTATCACTTTTTTTTTAATCACTTCTTTATGCTGTTCTTGAATAATCTCTTATACACTCAAAGTTTTAATCAATTATTATCGGTAAACTGTTTCTAAAATCTTTATTTCAAATCAGACTCTCTCCCCAGGTATCAAGATCCTTGTCCACTTGCCTTCTAAGTAGCTCTATTCAGTTGCTCTGTAAGCATCTCATACTCAGGATGTCTAAAACTGAGTTCATCTCCACCTTCTGCCCTGAAACCTGTTACTCCTGTATACCCTGTCTTGTTTAACAGCACTAACCATACATGTGATAGTCCTAGACCCCACCCTCTCTTTTCTACTTCATGTCTAGTCAGTCACTTTGTACTGTCAGTTCTACCTCCTTAAGAGTTCTCACCTCTTTTCTCCAACCTTGCTACTAATGCCTACTTTAAGCTCTTGTTTTCTTGCCTACAGCAGTTGCATTAGCCTCTTCATTTTCCTTGCTGTTCTTGGGCTTCTTCTAGTCCACTTTTCACACAGTTGCCGTTGTGGTCTTTATAAAATACAGTCTGATTGTGTCATTGACTTGCTTTAAGCCACGGAGTTTTACCTGTCACCTACTGATGCAGTCCAAACTTTTCATTGATGTTTCTCATACTGTGTTCCTTCTCGTGCCTGTATCTTTGCATTGGCTGGCTCTCTGCATTCCTTTTCTTACCCATCAGAAAAATTCATCCATAAAGTGTTAGCTCAGTCTAGTTTTCATAGGCATATAGGCGTTCCTTGTTCCCAGAGAACCATGTATTATATTACAGTTGTTGACATGTCTGTCTTCCCACTAGAGTCTGAGCTTCTTTAAATAAGCATCTTTATCTTTTCATCTTTGTATTCCCTGTCATCTAACATAGGACCTGACATATAAATGTCTGGATGAATCCTCTAATCATATTAGGTATGTAAATCGTGTGCCTGGAACTATGTCATATGTCATATTTGTTTTGTTTTATCTCCCACATTGACCTAGCTCAGTGTTTTTCCACAAGGGGAATAGGTATTTTGGGTGGTACAGTTCTTTATTGTCTGGGACTGCGCATTTCCGGATGTTTGCATTTCTGATCTTCAAAAGGCACCCTCATGTTTCTGGGAAGTGGGTGGTTGTCATAAGAAGAAAATCCCAGGTGAGAACCATTTACTAAAAGTGCTGGGCATGTAGCAAATGCTTAATAAATGCTTATTGCTGTAAGCTTTTGAATATGCTTTTTACTTGGCATGGTACCATTTATAAATTATTTTAAGTCAACTGATATCGCAGTTTCATTTAATAGTTTAACCATACGATTTAATATATACTTAAAGGCCATTGTAACACTGATACTAAGAGGTATGGATACATAAATGTGCAAATGTTTTGTTAGTGATGCTCTATGTACTATTGTATAATGAGAACAGTTTTCTTATATGAAACCAAATTTTCATATTATTCCTGGGAATATTTTAGGTAGCACAAAGTGAGGCTGAAAAGAAATTGAAGAAAGATGACAAGAAGAAAGAATTGCAGGAACTAAATGAGCTATTCAAACCCGTAGTTGCTGCTCAAAAAATAAGTAAAGGTAAATTTTAAATGTCGGAAGTATTTTTATCAAATATTCATATTTTAAAACCTCTTGATTTGTTTTATGAATACACACACACAAAAGGCAAAAACCCATAAATACAGAGAATAAACTGATGCTTTGCCAGAGGGGAGGAGGTTGGAGGCCTGGGATGGGCAAAAGGATGAAGGGGAGTGGGATGTATAGGCTTCCAGTTACAGAGTGAAGAAGTCATGAGTATAAAAGGTACAGCAGAGGGAGTATAGTCAGTGGTATTGTAATAGCATTGCATGGTGACAGATGGCAGCTACATTTGTGGTGAGGGTGGCATATAGGCTTGTCAAATCTCTAAGTTGTATTCCTGAAACTAATGTAACATTGTGGATCAACTACAATTTAAAAAACCTTTAATTTGTTTTGATGTATATTTTCTTCATATAAGCCAGTGTGTCTGCTATGGAAATGATATTCCCTTTGTCAAAATTAAACTATATCAATGACTTTCTTATAATTCCTCTATATATGTGCATAGCTATGTGATTGTACAACTACAAATCCAGCCACTAGCCCCCCACTTAAGATAAAATTAAGGATTTAGATAGTCTGCTAGTTGATTTATAATATCTGTTCTTTGGTAGACAACCTGTGGTTCTATAAATTATAAGTTCCAGACTCTTGGTAGTATATCTCCATGTATGTTTATATTTCTCTTTTACCTCTGCCTCATTGACTCAAACTAGACAAGTGACTATGGAATAACCTCTGAGTTTGTTTGGTTTCCCACCCCTGGGCATAAGAGTAAGAATGGAAGGAATAATGGTAAGAATAAAAGAAACAAAAATAGGTAAAAAATGGTGTAGAATGAGCTTTAAAGAAATGTCTTAATAATCACCTATAAGTGGTATTTTCCTCTCACATCAGTGAATGGAAAATAACAAGTTCACCAGTAGTAATTATATCTCAGAAGCTATACTTTGTGATCTGGCAGATTATAATACAAATACCATGTGCTATTTGACGTAGGTGCAGATCCCAAATCCGTGGTGTGTGCATTCTTTAAGCAAGGACAGTGTACTAAAGGAGATAAGTGTAAGTTCTCTCATGACTTGACTCTGGAGAGAAAGTGTGAAAAGCGAAGTGTTTACATTGATGCAAGAGATGAAGAACTTGAAAAAGGTATTTTTTTAAGACATTTTCTTAAAAATATCTTTTGGTTTTACTAAGATATTTAAGAACTTGAAGAATATTTTGCTCTTAGGAAGGCTGTGTTGGTTAAAAAAAAAAAAAAAAATTCTTTTCCACAAAATCTGAGTTGACAGCATTATGTCCTTTAGTTAAAAAAATGAGGATGTATAAAAAGCAGTTATTTCTTTTGGATTAGTCTCACACTTTCTTCCAGTACTACCTTCTCATTTGCCTAAACTGCTTGGGATTTTGGTGAATAATTTCATAGCACTGTTTATTCCTATCTTTGGTGTCATTTAAAGAAAATGTGTCAGGTTATAAGTCTTATATCCAGCTTTCCTGTCTAAGGAGATATGCAGTTTGTTTTGGGAATAGATAAAATTACAGTATTTAGTTTTCATATCTCTTTTTATTTAGATACTATGGATAATTGGGATGAGAAAAAGCTGGAAGAAGTAGTGAACAAGAAGCACGGTGAGGCGGAAAAGAAAAAACCAAAAACTCAAATAGTATGTCCTTTTCTTGAATTGAGTTGCTGTGATATTTATCATTAGGGAGAATTATGTGGCAAGGTATTTGCTGCTATTTTTTACTGGATTATTTTTTAAATTATTGGAGCTGTTTATAAAATGCACTTTATAAGATGAACACTTGATTGCAAGTGTTAAGTCATACAAAATAAGATTCTTTTTTCAAAAGTAGCCTTTGAAAAGCATGTGACTAAAGTCCCCAAGTGTCATTTTCTGAGGTGATTTTACTTTCTCTCAGATATGGATTAACACGATCACATATTCAGACAAGAATTCTTTCCTTATGCAAAGTGAATGGAGGGACAGTTGATAAACACCTACACTAATGATGAGATTTTTAAATCAAGAAGGTGAAAATGAAATTTGGATAGGTAATGGCTCTAGTATTCCAGGAAATGCACTTTTAAAAATTTATACCTTTTTTCTCGGACCCAGCATTTATGCCCACATATTTACTTATAGTGCAGTTATAGTGAAAAACCTTGATAGCTAGAAAATTTCAAACACTAGTTTTATTTATATCTGCTCTATTTTTTTTGAGGAAAAGAATATTGTTTATTAGTTAATTTTCACTTCTTTCTTTTAAAGTTTATTACCTGAGGCTTCAATACAATTGTATTCTGCAGCAAAGGTCACTGTCCTTTGGTTCCTTTTGTACCTTGCTTGCTTTCTCCCTTCTTAGATGTGAGAAATTGCCTATAATTTCAGGTAATTCAAGTAGTATTTGTATCACTATTGCATGTGATGAGTTTTTAGGAAAGATCAAAACAAAATCATTGGTTATAGTTTTTTATAACCACATTTTTTTTCATTTATTTAAAAATCAGGGTTGGATTACATTTACAAAGGTTAAAACTGAGGCATGTCCTTTGTGTAATTCAGAATTTGTAGCAGTGTTGAAAATAGAAATATTGTATAGATCTTCTCTAAAGGGAATTTACCATTGTATTAAGTATTTTAAGGTTGATTTACGTGTACGTTTCTGTGCCAAGGGTGTTCTGAAAAGTGAATAGCCTAAGGATGTGAATAAGAATGTACTTGTTCCATATATTTAAGCATTTACCTTGTAAATGGACTTCACTGAGCCACTACTGTGAATAATATTGTCTCTACAGGTGTGCAAGCATTTCCTCGAAGCTATTGAAAACAACAAGTATGGCTGGTTTTGGGTATGCCCTGGAGGTGGTGATATTTGCATGTATCGTCATGCACTTCCTCCTGGATTTGTATTGAAAAAAGATAAAAAAAAAGAAGAGAAAGAAGATGAAATTTCATTAGAAGATCTTATTGAAAGAGAGGTAACTAGAATTTTTTCCTACTATAAAACTAAAGTAATATTTATCGTGAAATTATAATATTTACCACTTGGGGGCAATAACATGTTATTATGGAAGGGGAAAAAAATAGAACCTTTTCCCAAAGTTGCCTTATTTTTTTCTTTAGTTATTTTATGTCTAGAATATAAACCTAACCATAATCATTAGTCCATCATGACATTAATTTTAGGATTATGAAACAATTTTTTATGCCACTGGTTTATCAAATTCTATAAGATTGTTGTACTAGTATATTCATTAAAATGAAATTCTGATTGAACTTGAAGTTTTAGATGTTTCCCCTATGTCTTATTTTTTAGCCATTTTACTAATCAATAATACGTATTGAAGGAAACAACTCCTGCAGTTTTCCAGTTGTATATTTTATCATCCCTGGGGTCAAAACTCCCACTGTGTCAGTAGAGGGGAATATGTCTCATTGAAGAAAATCTTCTGCTCCTCATTTCTAGTTCAGCCCAAAAGAGGTTTACTCCATGAGATAGCAGATGGGGCCACTGAGTTAGTAGATATGGCTCCTGGGAGTGACAAGAAAATGTTGAGATTATTGGAAATACTAGGTTTAGGATTGTATATTTCAAATTATATCCATTTTGTCTTTGGATTGTCTAACTATGTAAGTGTCTAAGGTTGGGATTATATACATTTGTTCTTAAATGGACATATTGTTTAGTGTCTCATATAAGGCACTATGCTATAATAGAAAATACAGACTTTGGAGTCTGGTATATTTGGGATTGTTTGTATCCTACTTCTGCCAAGTACTAGCTATTAACCTCGGTAAATTTCCCATATCTTTCTGTTTGCTTATTTGTGGAGATCAGCGTGTTAGCGTATGTGTAGAAAACATTTAATACTGATAGCTGGCAGATGTTCAGGAAGTATTATTTTTCCATATATTTATTACTTGATTATTGGCTCTGAGGAGCAGATGGTGTTTTTGCCTAGTTTTTTCCCTCTTTTCCTAAGGAACACAAATGATACTTGGATATTTTCATGGTACTTTTGATATTTTTTTGTTTTCAGCAGTTGACTTATTTTAAAACCATTTCTCATATGACAGGTTTTACTCATTTTCGGTATTGAAAAGAAATGCAGCTCAGAATAATATATTTTACTGTGTTTACAAATGTTTGTATCTCTGGACACTCATTTTACTCATTGCCATATAAAATGAAAATAAATCTGTTTATTCTAAATTTGATGTCTTAATAGTCACAGGCAAGAACTTAATTGCATTAAGAGAAAATTATTAAATATTGTTATAGGTGATTTGTGGGAAAATAAACAACTCTTTTGTCTTTGCAGCGTTCTGCCCTAGGTCCAAATGTTACCAAAATCACTCTAGAATCTTTTCTTGCATGGAAGAAAAGAAAAAGACAAGAAAAGATTGATAAACTTGAGCAAGATATGGAAAGAAGAAAAGCAGACTTCAAGGCAGGGAAGGCTTTAGTGGTATGTCCCAAACTCACCTGAAGAGATTCGTTATTTTTTCTTTCATTTTATAATTTCTGTGTCATGCAAGAATTTATTTTAATTTAATCATGTTTATGTCCGAAATCCATGACCATGAAATGTTTGAATTTTACCATGAGTTGATATATTTGTGTATCTGAATAGATTAGCGGTCGTGAGGTGTTTGAATTTCGTCCTGAACTGGTTGATGATGATGATGAGGAAGCAGATGATACCCGTTACACCCAAGGAACAGGTGGTGATGAGGTAAGAAGCAGCTTTGGCACCTCATCTCCTCATGTTGATGGAGAGAAACAGTGGAGTATAACAATAGAATTGCATGGTTAAGAGAATCAACTCTAGGGCCTCAGTTCAAATCCTGACTCTAATCTGGGAAATCATTTATACTGTAGGTCTTTACCTTGATCTGTAATAAAGTCATAATGATAATTCCTACATGCAGACTACTTGTGAGAGTTAAATGAGTTAATAAAATTATATTATAGTTCTTTATACAGAAAGTAGAATAGTGACTGGGGTAGAGTTAAATGCTTGTATGTGTTAGCTAAAAAGTGTGTGCTTTATTTTCCTAAAAGAAAAATGATATTTTTGTTTGTTTATTTAATATTTTATACTGGAAAAAAAACGGGACAGAGACTAAAAGGAACAGAGTAAGGGGAAAATTGAGTAGGGAGCAAGAGACAACAGCAAAATCACTCAGTTACAGGCAAACATAGCTGATGATTATTCATTTTTCATATAGTATAAAATTTTAACCTCTGTCTTTGAGTTGAAAATAAAAATGTCATATTCTGCATGTGAGAGGAAGAAAGTTGAAATATGACATTGCTACTTTTTTTCCCAAGAAGTTTCGGAAAAGGAGTGAATTTTGGCAATTGTCAGTTATTGTTTTCACTTGGCATTAGTAATAATTTTGTTTCACTAAGATAAATGTCAGAGGTAAAAGGTAAGTAATTTATGAAAGCTGTTCTCATAAGTAACAACTTTATTTTTTTATGTTTTTAAAGGTTGATGATTCTGTGAGTGTAAATGACATAGATTTAAGCCTGTATATCCCAAGAGATGTAGATGAGACAGGTATTACTGTAGCCAGTCTTGAAAGATTCAGCACATACACTTCAGAAAAGGATGGTAAGTATGCTAACTTTTGTATTCCAAGATCCCAAGAACTAGGATGCTATCTAAAGATAGCAGGGGTGGACAGTTAGATCAGACTGGCAAACTTTGATGACTGCAGGTACCAGGCTGGTAACATAAATATGTATGGTTTGGCTATATATAGAAATAGTGAGTCGTGGAAGCTGTACAATTGGTGGCTAGGTGGATCCTGAAGCCATTAACTGGAAGTAGAAGGGGACAAAAATGAATTTGGAGATGTAGCTGATCAGTTTGGAACCTCCTAATTTTGAGATATTTTAATTATCAAACGTGACACTGTCAACAGGAGGAAAACTTTTGAAAATCATTTTCTTTGGTAGCTCAGAGTGAATGAACGTGATCACCCAGGCACAATACTTAATGTGAGAACTTTGTAGAATATACTGCAAACATCAGTTAGAGTACTCAAAAGAGGGAAAGCTTGAGAAGTACAAAGGAAAAGAAAGAAGAATTTCAGAAAAATTAAGTAGGATTTAGACTGGAAGTCTTTAGTTGTAGTAAGAAAGGAGTTGTAGGAATTAGGGTGCCAGTTCTCATCAGGACTGCAATGATAAGAGGAAGGAGGAGAAAAATAAGTGCAGATCACTCTTACAAATTTTGTTTGAGGGGGAGACATGGTCATGGGAAGAGCTTATATACCAGGGGAAAAAGATCTGGGAGAAGAAGAAAAATGGAAGATGAAAGGGTGTTAGTTACAGAAACAAGATCTGGAAATGGAAGTAATAAGTTCAGTTAAGAGTGAGAATGGGGGGGCGCCTGGGTGGCTCAGTTGGTTGGACGACTGCCTTCAGCTCAGGTCATGATCCTGGAGTCCCGGGATCGAGTCCCACATCGGGCTCCCAGCTCCATGGGGAGTCTGCTTCTCCCTCTGACCTTCTCCTCGCTCATGTTCTCTCTCACTGTCTCTCTTTCAAATAAATAAATAAAATCTTTAAAAAAAAAAAAAAAGAGTGAGAATGGGGGGGCGCCTGGGTGGCTCAGTGGGTTAAGCCGCTGCCTTCGGCTCAGGTCATGATCTCAGGGTCCTGGGATCGAGTCCCGCATTGGGCTCCCTGCTCAGCAGGGAGCCTGCTTCCTCCTCTCTCTCTCTCTGCCTGCCTCTCTGCCTACTTGTGATCTCTCTCTGTCAAATAAATAAATAAAATCTTAAAAAAAAAAGAGTGAGAATGGGGGAAGGACTGGGTGGTAAGGCTTGTTGATAAAATTTATGTCTAATGGTGCCTTGACTGAGGAGTTGAAAGAAAAGGGAACGTTTGGCATGGTTAGTATGAGAGGAAAACGTAGAATACTAATCAAGGCAGAGGTTGAGAGAGCAAAAACTAACCTTATTTTTACAATAAAGGAATGCAAGTTATAACTTGAAAAACTGGCTTGCCCTCCTGAGGTCTGAGTGCTGTCAGCCTATTGTCTTAATGCCAATCTGAAGACTGGATTTGCTCCTTTTAGAAGTAGGGCTGGTAACAGTAGGGAAAATTGCAAGTACTTCAGAGTTTATAATCCCCCAAGACTTGACATCAAAGATGTTTAAAATAGCTAAAATCTAAGTAAGGCTATTAAAAATTGTCTTTGTGTAAATATTGGTGTCTTTGAACATTAAAAGACAGCATTTTTGTTGTCTCAGTATTTCCTAGCCTATAAAGTAGCTACATAACCCTAGGTTCTTTTTTTCACAATTTGATAGGTTGAAATGTTTTTGGATTCACATCTCTTTGCAGCATTACAACTAGTGTGATTTAACTGCTGTCCCCCAAATCAAAAGCTAAGTAGCTGCTAATAAACATTTTTTGATTCCATGGTCATTTATTCAAAATACTATGTGGAAGTTGACTTTCTAAAAACCTAATTGCTGGGTCATATAGGAAACACTAAATTATATAAGATAAATCTTGCTTTCAAATGTATACCATTAAGCAATCAAATGTCTATAGTGCACAACATACCTGCACTACGTATATAGCTTAAGCTTTCTTAGGCTTAGAAAAAGATCATTTCTTGGGACGCCTGGGTGGCTTGGTTGGTTGAGCAGCTGCCTTCGGCTCAGGTCATGATCCCGGCGTCCTGGGATCGAGTCCCACATCGGGCTCCTTGCTCAGCGGGGAGCCTGCTTCTCCCTCTGCCTCTGCCTGCCATTCTGTCTGCCTGTGCTCGCTCTCTCCCTCTCTCTCTCTCTGATAAATAAATAAAAAATCTTTAAAAAAAAAAAAAAAAGAAAAGAAAAAGATCATTTCTTGTTGGAGTAATCTTAGGAAAGGCTTTCATTGAAAAAGGAAAAAAAATGTAGTATGTCTGTGACTCTCAGTTGCTAATGGAATAGTGTTTGTTTCTTGGCCTTACTGATTTCAATGTTTACTTTTAGAAAACAAATTAAGTGAAGCTTCTGGAGGTAGGGCTGAAAATGGTGAAAGAAGTGATTTGGAAGAGGACAACGAAGGGGAGGGACAGGAAAATGGAGCCATCGATGCTGTTCCTGTTGATGAAAATCTTTTTACTGGGGAAGATTTGGATGAACTAGAAGAAGAATTAAACACACTTGATTTGGAAGAATGACACCAGACAAGTCTGAAAAAATTAGGCCAGCTCAGCATGAGTTGAAATTGACTACAGTAATTTTTTTCCACCTAGAATTCTTCAACAGGATGTTTATTTCCCATGCTGATTCTGGAGGGCTTACTCTCCTCCAAAAAAGGAATATTCTCCCTACGTCTTGTCTTCTGACTTTGGCTACATCTCATAGTAAGTTCAGAGTAGTTCATGATAAATTGAAAATATAATGGTCATTGCAGAAAATGATTGTTGTAACTGTCCATTCAAGTAGGAAGTGTGACTGCTTTTCCAGCTTTTTGTTTTCATTGGGCATGTATTATAAGAACAACATAAATATCAATTTAAATTTAAAATACCCTTCATTTAACACAGTTTTTAATGAGTGTTTTTCTTTGTATTTATGTGTTTCAAAGACTGCCTAAAATATGAGCACTGTATTTCATAAAGGAAACTGCATATGCAGATTCAGTATTGTATATCTTTGGACGATTAGATGGACATTTAAAAAGAAACTTCCTTAACCTGACAGAATCAGCTGCAATGCCCTGTGTTAAACTGTTTTAAATGTTTCCCCTCTTCTTTTTTGCCAATAAAGTTGTAAATAAAGACCATCATACATTAAAATCCTAATATAGTCCTTTTTTTCTTTAAGTTTTTATATGAATATTTTCTTAGAATTTATAGTTTGGATTATATATAGTTCGGATTATATAGTTAGCACAGAAGGTATACACAGTTAATGGATTCTCTTAAGTGGTTATGGGACTACTGTAGAATACTGACAGTACTACTATGAATTCAGTAAACTATGAATTTGGCTTTAAAGAGACTATAGATAAAACTATAGGAAAGAGTAATTCCCTAATTGATAGATATCAGCCTAATTAAATATCACCTACAGAACTAATTACTACTTAGCCATTTTTGTGGAGGCCAATGGTATTAACAATATTACATGCTGAAATTTGATTACAATGAAAGAGTGTAAACAAATTCACCAGAAAACTGAGCTGAGGGTCTTTGTCATTGAGTTCCCTGAAAAATTACGATGATACAGTTAAATGGACATAATTTACAAATGGAAAATTGTGCCAGCAGCTTTTTGTCATTTTATTTTCAAATATTTGTGCTGTGTTTCTTTTGTTATCTGCAAATAAAAATGGATTCTAAAGCATTAGACTAAGATAATAGTATGAGCATATCTGGTGATGGCCCCAATTTCATTTCTGCCTCAGATAAATTGTTTGATTTTTAAATCTGAAACTTAGTTTCTTCATCTGGGTATAGCAGTTAAAGTGCTTCTCAGTTATAAAACCTAAGAAAACATGATTGTAAATTTTGTCAAATGATAATATCAAAGTTTATAATGACTTTTATTGTAATTGACACTTTTAAAATGTAGAACATGAACCAAGTTTATTTCCCATATGCAATGAAAGTATACTGTGTATATAAAAAGACTGCTTGAGTTTTAAAATTTTGATCTATGAAAGATCGTTCATTTCTTTATGAAAAATTTTAAATGTTACCAATAATAATATTTAATAATGAAATATTTTCAAAATAATGTAGAGTTTAAATCTTTCTAAAGCTATAAACCAAGCAATTTTCTTTTTCACTTTTGAAACCATCTAAAACTTTTGCAAATAATTGTATTACTTAAGAGCTTACCTTTAGTCCTTTTACTTTAGGCCCTAAATTGTGTGTGTGTTTAAATGTATGTGGAAGGCCTTTTTAAACAAAAGTATGCTGAAGACTTTTAGTTCTTGAATTTGAAGTAATACTACCTTACAGCAAATATGTGATTTTGAAAACCCAGATTTTCTTTAGTAAGTCAGTCAAAGGGAAATGCTATCATGGAGGTAATTTTTGATACCAACAATTTTTTTTTTTAAGATTTTATTTATTTGTGGGGCGCCTGGGTGGCTCCGTGGGTTAAGCCACTGCCTTCGGCTCAGGTCTTGATCCCAGGGTCCTGGGATTGAGCCCCGCATGTGGCTCTCTGCTCAGCAGGGAGCTTGCTTCCTCCTCTCTCTCTGCCAGTCTCTCTTCCTGCTTGTGATCTCTCTCTGTCAAATAAATAAATAAAATCTTTTAAAAAAAAAAAAGATTTTATTTATTTGTCAGAGAGAGAGTTTGAGAGCACAAGTAGGCAGAGTGGCGGGCAGAGGCAGAGAGAGAAGCAGGCTCCCTGCCAAGCAAGGAGCCCAATGCGGGACTTGATCCCAGGACCCTGGTATCATGACCTGAGCCTAAGGCAGCAGCTTAACTGACTGAGCCATCCATGCGTCCGGATACCTACAAATCTTTAAGATGGCCTTCACCTATCTTGCCCTTAGGTTTCTTCCATTATAAATACAATCAATATATGCTCAGAGAATACAAAATATTTTAATATGAGAAAATTAAAATGTAAAATTAAATCTAAAATAACAGTATATTTCAGAGGCCAATCAATACAGTTTTGTATTATTAACAGTACAGTTATGGTATATTCGTACAGTAAATCTGAAATTAGCTCCTTTTTTCAAACCTATTTACACATAACTACATAGTTTTTTCCTACAAATTGTTCTTTTTTCTCATTCCCATTGTTAACATAGTATATCTCTGTAATCTAATTTCAGTTATGTGACTTAGCTTCATTTTAAAAGGCTTGTGATTTAGACATTCAGAAACTTACAGTATAAGCCTTCCATAGTTTTGCACTTATTTCCTTATAGTCTGTAAAATGAGATTATTTTCCCAAATGTAAGAACTTTTAGTTTTCTCCTCAATACCCAGATTTCATCAGCCCATGTTCTTTTTATCCTATTAACCACTTTTTGGGTAATCTCCAGGTTGTACCAATGTCTCAGAAGAACATACATCAGTTTTTTTGTTTGTTTGTTTGAACTATTTTATTTATTATTTTTATTTTATTTTTTATTTTTTCAGTGTAACAGTATTCATTATTTTTGCACCACACCCAGTGCTCCATGCAATCCGTGCATACATCAGTTTTATTCTACATGTGCATCTGTTTCTACCTGTGAATCCTTGAACTATTTTTATCTTAGTCTTAAGGTTCTGTGTATATCAGTGACAAAGGTCATCAATACCACTTTGACCACACTACATATTTTAAGAATTTTGTGATGGTGTTTATTTAATATTTATTTTGAGTAATCCTGTTTATGGCATATAAAGTAAGAATGTGTAATTGAAAGTACTTGAGTTAATAGAAACCCCTCAATTTAAAAGTACAGTGTATAATACACTAATTGTGTGGATCAGTTCGTAATTGTGCATGTTATTTTATATGTTGTATGTATTGCGCTTAGAAAAGTTCAACGTAGGGTAGTAGAATCCACTGCAGTAAGTTATGTAATGTTCATCCTTGAATTTAGTTACTAAATCCTTTTGATGATTTTGTGAATTAACATGTGATTGAGAAGCCAGTTAATTTGTGGAGATAATGCATAACTATACCAGCTGTTATCCATTCAGTTATAGTCAAGCTAATTAACTAACTACATTAGTAGTTCACTCCATGGATTATTTTCTTCTTATATGCTAAGAATTATTAGGTAGTCCAATACCTCTTGCACTGATTACCCACCACGGAGGAAAAGTAAATAATTAATATCTTTTATACTCCAGAACTATCTTCCACTCCTGTAGGGGGGTGGGGATTAATTGCTAATAGTTTTAGCCTATTTGTCTTCAGGCAGGACTAAAAAGAATTACGATACCATCTAGTTTGAGCTAATCATTGCCGTTTTTTAATTATTTGATTGGTCTTTTTAATTTTTTCCCCCAGTGTAGTCTTTTAATGGGAGGGGTAAAGACTCAGCTAACTAATATGCATGCAGCCTTCAAGGACACTTAGATGTGTGAAATGGCTTATATATAGGAGACCCCATTCATCCTTGACACCCATGGCCACACCTCCCCTCTCCTGAGATTTTTGACAGAAATGAGCTTGATCATCCAATATTAGAGATAAAAAAAAATTTATATATATTCTTTATTTAAAACAGTAAGAATCACTATTAGAAGTGACAATTATCAGCACAGGTGAGTTGTCTGTAAGAAAACAGTGTTCGGAAGGCTGGGAAGGCATTCACTGAAACAGTAGTTTCATGCTAATCATAGAACCCTGCGTCCATACACAGCATGCTACTGTACAAACATGTAATACTCCTTAAAAACATAGGAATGTAAGAACAAGTGAAACGGTTTAGGATCAATTTTCCTGATAATTCATTTGCATAAAATCAAAAAGTTTCATCTGGGCAAGAACATAAATCTCTTCATCCTTTACATGTGTCATGTATATATAAAAGGAAGAAAGGAAAAAATTTCTTATTTTCTTAAATTCTTTATTTGGCAGGGGTGGGGGGTGGGGTTGCAGAGGGAGACAGAACCCCAGACAGACTCCCTACGCAGCACAGAACGTGACCACAGGACAGGATCTCAGGACCCTGAGATCATGACCTGAGCCTAAATCAAGAGCCAGACTCAACTAACTGAGCCACCCAGGTGCCCTTATCATTTAATACAACCTTTAAATGCTGCTTAGAACTCTGCCAGTTTATTTGAAGTCAAATGAAAATAAGTACAGATTCTTTTTTAAGTTTCAGTAAGATTCTTAAATGATAATGCATATCACTCACTGCATTCTTCCTGAACAGAGTTGAATGGTGCTAACAGTTTTCAAAAGCCTGTCCATCTTTTTCATTTTCTCTTCTCTTTGATAGTTGAAGATCAGAAGACCAAGTGCAAAACTGACTGTCAGAACTTGTCCAGAGGCAAACATTAAAAGCATAGGAAAAAATTAAAAGTGAGCCAATAATATTTCAGAGGCTTTGACAACAAACTTAAGCTGCTAACAGGTTTATTCTTGTACTTATGTTTTTGTATCTGATCTAATTTCATACAAAAGAATCATCATACTTGTCTGTAGAACCGGGAATAAGTTTTTCTATGAGAAGTACATAACACATTGGAATTTGCTGTGCAATGGCCTTCACATGGAGATTTTTGCCACAGTTTTAAATGAAATTTATTTTTCAAAATGTGACCTTATATGGTGAGTTACTAACATTTGAAGGCGTAAAATAGGCAAATTTCAGAGGTAAATTGATAGAAATATCTGAATTAATTCCTCTGATAAAACCAAGTGGCTTTTCAGAGTACCTGGGAGGCTCAGTTGGTTAAACATCTGTCTTCGGCTCAGGTCATGATCCCAGGGTCCTGGGATCGGGTCACACATCAGGCTCCCTGTTCCTTGGGGAGTCTGCTTTTCCCTATGCCTCTCCCTCCACTCTTTCTCTCTCTCTCTCTCAATATCTTTTTTTTTTTTTTTAAGATTTTATTTATTTATTTGACAGACAGAGATCACAAGTAGGCAGAGAGGCAGGCAGAGAGAGACGAGGAAGCAGGCTCCCTGCTGAGCAAAGAGCCCGATGCGGGACTCGATCCCAGGACCCTGCGATCATGACCTGAGCCGAAGGCAGTGGCTTAACCCACTGAGCCACCCAGGTGCCCCAATCTCAATATCTTTTTTAAAAAACCAAATAGCTTTTCATTAAACAGATTTACTGAGGTATATTGACACAAACTATGCATATCTGAAGTAAACAGTTTTGTTTGACAAATGTATATACCTGTAAAATCATAATCACAGTTAAGATGTGTTGTACATAATCAGCCACACCAGAATATTCCTCTTGCCTTTGGTAGTCCTTCCATCTTCAAGCAAGCACTTATCACCATAGTTTCATTTGCATTTTCTTTAACTTTATGTAAATAGAATCCTATGTATTTTTTTTTAACTTGGCATAATTATTGGAGATATATCCATTATGTTGGAGGTATCAACGGTGCATTCTTTTTTGTTGCTAAGTAGTATTTTCTTGTATGGATAAAATAACTTCTTTATCTGTTAGTCTGTTGGTACATTTTAGGGTTTTTTCCAGTTTGGGGTTATTATAAAATTACCATGAATATTCACATACAAGTCTTTGTATGAACATACAGTTTCACTTCATTTGGATAAATACATAAAAATGGAATGTCTAGTTCATATTTCTTTTTTTAAAAGATTTTATTTATTTGACAGACAGGAAACCACAAGCAGGGGGAGTGTGAGAGGGAGAAGCAGGCTTCCTGCTGAGCAGGAATTCTGATTTGCGACTGGATTCCAGCACTCTGGGATCAAGACCCGAGCCCAAGGCAGCCACTTAACTGACCAAGTCACCCAGGTGTCCCATCTAGTTCATAATATTAGCTTTTAAGAAATTTCTATGATGTTTTCAAAGTGGTTGTACTGTTCTGTACACCAGCAGTTTATAAGAGTTCTGTTTGCTCTACATACTCACTAACACTTGTTGTAATCGGTTTTAATTTAGGTCTGTTATCCATTTAGGGTTAATTTTTAATCTGGTCCAAAGTATGGATATAAGTTAATATATTTGTGCATAGTGAACAACCTGATAATTCCAGCACCATTTATTGGTAGACTGTTCTACACTGAATTGCCTTTGTATCTTTGTTGAAAATCAACTGACCATCAATTGACAATTCAACTGTTGTGGTTTTTTTAACTATTTTGATTCATTAATCTCTTTGGCTACACATTGATATCATGCTTTCTTCATGACTGTAGCTTTATACTAATAGAGTCTTGAAATCAGAATAATTTCTCCAACTTTGTTAATCTTTTACAAAGTTGCTTTGGCCTTTCTAGATTCTGTGCATTTCCATGTGCATTTTAGAATAATGAGCTTGCCAATTTTTACCAAAAACAAAACAAAACAAAACAAAAAACTGCTAGAATTTTGATCAGACTTACATTAAATTTGTAGATCAGGTTTGCAAGGAATTGACATTTCAGTATTGAAACTTCTGATCCATGAGTATGATACATGTGTCCATTTTATTTAGGTCTTTGAATTTCAGTGTTTTGTATTTTTCAGTATGCTGTTCTTACACATGTTTTGTCATATTTATCCTTAAACATTTCATATTTTTTATGTTACTGTAAATGGTATTTTTAAAATTTCAGTTTACAGTTATTGGTGGTTAATATACAGAAACATGATTTTGCGTTTTGATTGTATTCTGCAACATTGCTAAACTCACTTAATTCTACTAGATCCTTTTGTAGATTTCAGTCTTCCACATAGATGATCATCTGAGAGTCACATGTGAATAAAGAGGGTTTTCTTTCTTTCCAGTCTGGATATGTTTTGTTTCTTTTTCTTCCATAATTGCATTATTGTGCATGAATCAGCAAGCTTGTTTTTGTAAATGAAGTTTTATTGAAATACATTTGTTTATGTATATTATCTTCCCTTCTTTCATGCTATAATGATAGGTTAGTGGTGACTACAAAGATGAAATGGCCTCACAAAGCCTGACTTATTTACTACTTGAACCTTTATTTAAAAAAAATTTTTTTAATATTTTTTAAGAAGGCTAGAACCTTTAGTAAGGTATTGAATAGAAGTGGTAAAGCAAACATTTTTACTTTGTTCATGATCTTAGGTGAAAAGCATTCAGTCTTTTCACCAGTAAGTAATGTTAGCTCTAGATTTTTTATAGATTCCTTATATAAGACTGAGCAAGTTCCCTTCTTTGCCAAACTTACTGAGAGTTGGAGGGGTTTGGTTTTGTTTTAGTCAAGAATAGATGTTGGTTTTTGAATCCTCTGAAGTGATCATATAATTTTTTTAATTTGTAACATGTTAATATGGTGAAGCCAATTTTTAATTTCTGAGATAAACTCTACTTGATCGTAATGTATTTTTTAATACATTGTTAAATTTGATAAAATTATATTTAGAGTATTTATGGTTATGTGTATAATTGATGAGTTAGTTTGTAGTTTTCTTGAAATGTCTTTCATTTTGGGATCAAGGTAGTACTGTTCTTATAGAATGAACTGGGAAATATTTCATCTCCTTGATTTTCTGGAAGGTGCTATATACTAGATCTTCCCTGAATATATGGTAGAATTTACCAGTGAAACCACCTTTGTAGAAAGGTTTTCAAATATAAATTCAGTATCTTTTAATAGATAGAGGGGTGTTTAGATTATGTCTTCTTGTTTAGGCTTTGTTAGTTTGTGTCTCTGAAGGAATTTGGCTATTTCATATGTTTTCAATGTATTAGCATACATTTACTTATATCCCTCAATTACTGCTTTGGCTGTATCTCATAAGTTTTGATACGTTATATCCCATAAATTTGCATTTTAATTCAGATCAAAATACTTCCTAATTTCACTTGACCAGTGAGATATTTAGAAATGTGTTTTTTCACAAATATTTGGAAATTTTCCAAGAATCATCTGTTACTGATTCCTGATTCTGTTTTGAATGGAGAACATATTTTTTTTTATTTGGATCCTTTTAAAATCATTGAAATTTATTTTATGATCCAGCGTATGGTTAATCTTGGTGAATGTCCCATGTGTATTTCTGCTGTTGTTGGTTGTTATGTTCTATAAATGTTTATTAGGTCAAGTTGGTCAGTAGTTTTTTTTAGTCCTTTTATATCATTACTGGTAAGTGCTAGCATGGCTTATCTTTTCTGTCCTTTTACATTTATCCTATTTATGTCTTTATATTTAAAGTGGGTTTCTTTTAGACAACATGTAGTTAGGTCTTGGGTTTTTTTAATCTAATCTAATAATCTGCCTTTTAATTGGGGTTCTTAGACCATTTACATGTAATATGATTGCACATCTGATTGGGTTAAAGTCTACCATCTTGCTCTTATTTCTGTTTGTTCTTTTTCCTTTTACTACCTTGTTTTTAGATTGACTGTATGATTTCATTTTATTTCTTTTCACTTATTAACTGTAATCTGTGTTAATTTTGATTGGTTTTCTTCTCATTATGGGTTATATTTTTGTGCTGCTTTCACCTGATAATTTTCAATTGAATGATTAAATATTTTGAACTATTCTTTGTTGAGTGCTGGATATTTTTGTATTTCTGTAAATATTACTTGAGTTTTATATGTAGTTAAGTTGCTTAGGAACATATTTAGTCTAGGTGTAATTTTCCTCACAAGTGAGGCAAAACCTTTCTGAGTACTGTGCCAGATGCCCCATGAATTAGGATATCTTCCTCTCTGATTGGTGAGAGCAGGAATTGTTCTGGCTCGGTCTGAGCTTTGAGTATTATTCTCTCTAAAACTTTTAAGTGGTTTTTTCCTCCAGCCTTGTATACTTTACTGAAATGCATGGACATGTCATTAGTACTCAGTTGAGAACATCTTCTAAATATCTCTAGAGTGGCCTTGTGTATGGCTTTCTTCTCTCTGGTACTCTTGTCTTACAAATTGTAGTGCTTTGGCCTTCCTAGACTCCATATCCTCCTGGGATTTGCCTTCCTGCTCTGTGGCCTGGAAACTCCAGATAGTTAGCTGGGAGCAATCATGGGGCTCACCTTTGTTTTCCATCTGTTAGGGATCACTTCCTATTGTCTTGTTATTCAGTGCCTTGAAAACCATTTTTCAAGCAGGAGATAAATCTGATTCATTGTGACATCTTGGCCAAAAAGTGGAAGTGAAGTCTAAATTTAGATTTGCACTACTTCTTTGTTGCAGGAAAGATTTGGCCTAAACTTCAAAATCTTGCAGAAGTGTGGGGGTTCACAAAGTTACCACCCCCCCCCCATTAATTCTTCACCACAGATCCTTATTGTTTACCCAGGTATCTTGTGTTCTTAGTCAGTACTATTTGTGAAATTACTTGACAGAAATAGCTTTGTAAATATTTAGAATGTTCATACTCAAGAAAGAACAATTTGCTTTATTTTGTTAAGATTTTTTTTATGGTTAAACATTTGAGTAGAAATTCTCTGTGTGATTATAGTATGAAATATTAAAATCTCATGAGAACAACTCAGATATAAGTAAATGTAAAGAACTTCAGTGGAAATTGATAAAGAGGTCTACTGAGTGGCTGAAAGAATGATCTTATTATTGCACATACTTCTTTTGAATTCACTATTAAAAAGATGTGTCTGTATTTAAATGATTATGTGAAACAAAAAAATTTTTCCCAAATTACTGCTTTCAAATCTTTCCTAAGACTTTTTATGTAAAAGCCACAATAACTAACAAATTCTTTAAAACTATATAAATTTATAGAAGCTTAAATATTCAGTGGATTACCTTCTCAGAAGATATAGATGTATCTTTTTGCTTTGTTTTTATTTCCATATGTTTAGGTTAAAAGCTGTTGCTTTAAATTGCATCTCAAGAACTATTTTGACACATTTGACCACTTCTGGTTTCTTGGTTCATTTACTTGCCTGTATGTTAATGATGAAGACCAAAGTTAACACCATCCTAAAAATGGGGAAAACATTTGAAGTGATAATAACAAACTGTTCAAGCTCTCCACTTTAAAATTGGAAATTCAGGGAACATACAAGACCACAATTTATTTTGCCTCATCCTCTGAACCTATCATGGAAATAGTTTAGCTCCTGGGAAAGAAAAATTCTCAGCCTCTATAGGCTATTTACTAAACCTATCAACCCAAAAAGTGTTTACAGATTTTTTTTCTTGATATGAATATAGTAGTCCTTTAAAAAAAAAAAAAGATGAAGCCATTAACAATGTCAAATGGCATAGTGTCTAGCTAGATTCTAGCCATTAATTGACTTTACAACTTAATAATGAATGTGTTTTACCATCAGGCACAAGTTTCCCATGATGACTATATATTTTTTTTAAAGATTTTATTCATTTATTTGACAGAGATCACAAGTAGGCAGAGAGGCAGGCAGAGAGAGGAGGAAGCAGGCTCCCTGGTAAGCAGAAAGCTTGATGTGGGTCTCGATCCCAGGACCCTGGGATCATGATCTGAGCCGAAGGCAGAGGCTTTAACCCGCTGAGCCACCTAGGCGCACCCCCATGATGACTGTATTAAAAATTTTCAGTTTTACATGTGAAAGTCCTAATACCAACCTGGAAAAATTGGTTGCATTGATGAGCAATGAACTCTGCAAATTGCGGATTACCATACCACCTGAATTCATCTTACAATATTGGCAAAGTATCTGAGTTCTTAACTGGACACACACATTTTTTTTACCCCCCAAGCAGGTATTAAAAACACATTGCTTTTCAGAGAGTCTTAGCAGAGTTGCTGCACTGTCTTTTTGACAGTAGGTTAAGGTTTGGAATGTATTGAAATTGCTTGGAAAGATTCATTATAATCCTCTGTTTTCTTCCTCATAAATTAACTCCAGTTGACTGTGCCATTTGTTTTCAGATATATGGAAAAATATGTGGTTTACTTTAAAACTGTTTCTACTCCAAAAAGTGAATTTTGTTAAATGAAAGAAGAGATCGTAGCAGTTGCAAAGTCTCTGTTTTCAGTTAGACTTGTAGTTAATTATAAATGTTGTTGGTACTGAAACATCAAATTTGGTTTTGTTTTGTTTTGTTTTGTTTTGTTTTGTTTTAAGAGACAAGCTAAAAACCATGGGGGTACTCATGTTTAATTTCAACTTCCAGCACAGTACATGAAGTTTTGCATTTAAAGTGCTTTCCTATGGCTTTGTTTTAAGGGAAAAAAGAATATGAATTTGCTCTATAAAATATAAACATTTTTAAGGCACCCTTTTCTCAATTGTCAAAGTAGCCTTAAATTCAGATCTCTTTTTTTTTTAATATATTTATCAATTCCATGTAGTAATTTTAAGATGTATCTGGTCTTTCCTGGATGAAATTTACATCTCTAGATATAAATCAAACAATAAATCATGGGCTTTTACATATGAATGCTTGATAATTTGCCAATGTACCCTGTAGTTCTGAAGGCACTGATAATACAGAGATGAATTCTATTCTTTAGTCATGTACAGGGAAGTGAGCGACAGAATGTAGACTCTTAAGTGGCCCACATCACCTACTGCAATATTTACCTTCTTATATCTGAAGGCTCACAAAATATGCCACTTAGGGATTTTGATTATTTTGAATTAAAGTACTTAAGAAATAGCCAGTGTAAAAAGGACACTCTGAATGCAGGAAATAAACCTCCCATGTGAATTTATCCTTTCTATACCAAGTAGGGAGAAAGCATCATTATTGCCAGAGATAGGGAATTCAAGGCCAAGAAGGCTGGATAAGCAAACTTTGTTACTTCTTCATTAATTTGTTACCTTAAGCCCAAATCTCTTTGCTTTGTCAAATCTTCACAGATACTGTTTCTTTGTATGAAAGCTATAAAAGCTGCCTGCTTTGGTCACTTTTTTTGAAGTCTCTTATCTTTGGGGCTCCCATGAGTATGAAATTAAATTTGTTTTTCTCCTGTTTGTTTTATGCCAATTTAATTATGAGACGAGCCAAGGAACCTAGAAGGGACGAAGGGAAACCTTTTCTTCACCTGCATATTAATCACTCTAGTCCTGGACTAAGAATATGTGTTATGGTTATAACATAATACTTGGGAGGAATTCACATTCGCAAGGAAAATGTTAACGCAAATTTCACCAAGTGTTAACAAGCAGGAAAGTTTGTGAAGTTGCCCTTTGGTTTCTTGACCAGCTACTTTCAAACTCATCCTTCCCCGTGGGCGGTTGTTGGCTGGGCTGGACATGCTTTAGTAATTGTAGAATTATCTATTAACTCCATTAACTTCATTTAGTATTTACAGTTTCAGAATTTTTCTAAATAGACTTTCCTTGAAGTCCTCTAGCCCTCTTTGCCATCTTTAATTATTCCCTATTCTTTGGCAATCTCATTCACTTCCATGATTTCAATAATCACTTCCATATGAACTCCAGCCTCGTATTTCCAATAAGCTACCTCATGGCTCAACATGAATATCCTGCCACCGCATCAGATTCCAGGTTAAAGTCATCATTTTCTCTCCTAAATCGTTTCTTCTTTTTCTTTTTTCTCTCTTTAATCGTCCTTGTTACTGAGATTTTACTATCGATCAACTTGAACTAAAAAATGCAAATTGATTATTCTAACAACACCAAGATTCTCTCACATCCATCCTCCTTTCTATTTAACTATCCTCCATTACTATTCTGTATTACTCGGGCTCTCAACTGCCTTCATAATTATTTATCTTCCAAACTGGGATATTTTTGAGTGTGAAAAAGACATTGTGAAGTGAAGCGAAGAAACTCTTTCAATACTTATACTAGTACAACTGACACACATTGAAACTGCCCCTTTCAAACCTGCGCATTTGGTCACTGTGCTCTAATTAATCTAACTTATTTCCTTTCCTTCCTATAACTAATCATCCAAAGCACTACCAGATTTAGCTTCTTAAAGCATTGCTTTAATCATGAGGTCTCCATCTTCCTAATTCTTCAATGGCTCTAAATTGTCTAAAACAAACAAACAAAAAAAAAAATCTAAATATCCGGGCATTATCTTCCAAGTCTACTTTGGTCTGGTGCCATCTTCCCTTACATTATCACTTCTTTTTCCCCCCAGTTTTATTGGGGTATAACTCAATACATACAGCACTGTACAAGTTTAAGGTTTACGGCATAATGACTTCACTTAAGTATATTGTGAAATTATCACCACAATAAGTTAACATCCATCAACTTATATAAATACCCAAATTTTTTTAAGATTTTATTTATTTATTTATTTGACAGAGAGAGAGAGAGCAGGAACACCAGCAGGGAGAGTGAGAGAGGGAGAAGCAGGCTTCTTGCTAAGCAGGGAGCCCAATGTGGTGCTCAATCCCAGGACCCTGGGATCATGATCTGAGCTGAAGGCAGAGGCTTAACAACTGAGCTACCCAGGTGCCCCAATACCCAAAATATTTTAATGTTTTTTCCCTGTAATGAGAACTCTTAGGATCTACTCTCTTAACTCTCTTTTTAATGTTTTTATTCAAATTCCAGTAGTTAGCATACAGTAGCATGTACATTATAGTGATTAGTTTCAGGTGTACATTATAGTGATTCAAACACTTCCATACAACAGCTGGTGCTCATCACAAGAGCACTGCTTAATACCAATCACCCACTTAACCTACACCCCCCCCCCCACCTCCCCTTTGGTAACCCTCAGCTGGTTCTCTATAGTTAAGTGTCTGTTTCTTGGTTTGTCTCTGTTTGTATGTCTGCCTCTCTTTTTCTCTCTTTTCCTTTGCTCATTTGTTTAGTGTCTTAAGTTACATGTATGGAGGCACCTGGATGGCTCAGTTAAGCATCTGCCTTCGGCTCCGGTCATGATCCCAGGGTCCTGGGATTGAACCCCACATTGAGCTCCCTGCTCAGTGGAGAGCCTCCTTCTCTCTCTCCTTCTGCTCTTCCCCCTTCTCATCCTCTCTCTCTCTCTCTCTCTCTCTCTCTCTCTCTCACTTTCAAATAAAATCTTTGAGTAAAGAAAAAAGTTCCATCTATGAATGAAATCATATGATATTTATCTTCCTCTGATTTATTTCATTTACTGTAATACTCTCTAGCTCTATCCATGTCATTGCAAATGGCAAGATTTCATTATTTTTTAATGACTGGGTAATTTGTGAGTGTGTGTGTGTGTGTGTGTGTGTGTGTGTCTCATTTTTTAAAAAAGATTTTATTTATTTGACACTGGGGGGGGGGGGGGGGGCTGGCAATGGGAGAGGGAGAAGCAGGCTCCCTGCTCAGTGGGGAGCCTGATGTGGAGCTCAATCCCAAGACCCTGGGATCATGACCTGAGCCAAAGGCAAACACTTACCCATCTGAGCCATCTAAGTGCCCCTGTATCTCACTTCTTTATCCATTCATCATTCAAGGGACATTTGGGCCCTTTCTGTGATTTGGCTGTTGGTGATAATGCTGCTATAAACATTGGGGTGCATGTATTCCTTCAAATTAGTATTTTTGTATTCTTTGGGTAAATACCTAGTAGTACAATTGCTGGATCATAGGATAGATCTGTTTTTAACTTTTTGAGAAACCTCCATACTATTTTCCAGAGTGGCTGCACCAGTTTGTGTTTCCACCAAGAATGCAAGAGGGTTCCTTTTTCTCCACACCCTCAGCAAGACCTGTTGTTTCCTGTGTTGTTGATTTTAACCATTCTGACAGGTGTAAGGTGTTATCTCATTATAGTTTTGATTTGTATTTCCCCACATGATTAGTAATGTTGAGCATCTTTTCATGTGTCTATTAGCCATCTGTATGTCTTCTTTGGAGAAATGTCTAGACACATCTTCTGCCCATTTTTTAAGTGGATTATTCATTTTTGGGATGTTCAGTTTTATAAGGTCTTTCTAGATTTTTGGATACTAACCCTTTATCAGATATGTCATTTGCAAATATTTTCTCTCATTCTGTAGGTTGCCTTTTAGTTTTGTTGATTGTTTCCTTCACTGTGCAGAAGCTTTTTTATTTTACTGTGGTCCCAATAGTTTACTTTTGCTTTTTTCCTTGCCTCAGGGGACATACCTAGAAGGAAGTTGCTATGGCTGATGTCAAAGAGGTTACCGCATATGTTCTCCTCTAGGATATTTTCTTGTCTCATATTTGGTTCTTTCATCCATTTCAAATTTATTTCTGTGTGTGGTGTAAGAAAAGTGGTCCAGTTTCAGTTTTTTGCATGTTCTGTCCATCTTATAACTTTCAAATATAATATACAACAGTATTAACTATAATCACCATGTTGTTCATTAAATCCCTAGTACATATTTATCTGCTAGCTGGAAATTTGTACTTTTTAACCACTTTTATCCAATTTCCCCATCCTCATCGTCAGAGCTGGTAACAAGATATCTGACCTCTTTTTCAATGAGTTGGTTTTTTGTTTTTGTTTAGATACCACATGTAAGTGACATCATAGGGTATTTGTCTTCCTCTGACTTATTTCTCTTACCATAATGCCCACAAGGTTAATCCATGTTGTCACAACATTATCATTTCTTTAGTCAAATAACTCAAAATGTTAATGTTTACCTTTCCTGATCCTGAATTACCTCACTAGTAAAATAGAAATAAAATAGTCCTCAGTTGTGAGGCTAAAATATGGTATTATGTGTGAAGAATGAAGCTTTGTACATGGGTACTTAGTACTTGCTATTAAGTGCTTAGTACATAGGTGGTGAGGAACTGGTAGGTTTTATTTTATTGTATTGTAATTTTGTATATTTTATCTACCTGTTCCTACTTTGTGAAATATTTTGCTCTTTTCCAGTCTACCAATCTCCACGTTCCTAAATCCTTCCTATCCTTGAATAGTCTGAAGACACATACCCTTAAAACCACCTTTGATTTCCCTAAATTGGTGGTCTAAAATTCACGTTCGAATATTTCTACCTTGTTTATTAATGTATATATCTTTGCCTCCATAGTAGAATATTATTTGCTTGAGGACAGGAACTCTCATTAATTTTAGCCCTTCATTCCCCCAGTGCTGTGCTTTGAATAAATATTTATTCCTTATTAAAGCATTTATCATTAAAGTGCTCATTCCTTTGGTAATATTAAATCTCTGAAGCCTGTGGTTCTACATTTGTCAAATAAGGTGCATCCATACAACGAGGTACTGTGCAGCTGTTTAAAAGAATGAAGTAGAGGGACACCTGGCTGGCTTGTTCCATAGAGAATGCGACTCTTTCTCATGGACTTGTGACTTCAAGCCCCATGCCAGGTGTAGAAATTGCTTAAAAATGAAATCTGAAAAAAAAAAAATGAAGTAGATTTTTCTACATACTGACATGAAAAGATAATTATGATACTACATTGACTATTAAAAAAGAAAGGCAAGTATCAAAAGTGTACTGAAAAGCATGTATAGGTGTATTGTGTGTATCTTGTTAAAAAGAAAAGGTGTTGAAGCTATATACCTGTTAACAGTAGTTGTCTTTGTATTACGGTTTTTATGTAGAATAATCATAGTAGGGAGGAAGTGTAGTTACAGAGATCCTAGACGTTCAGATTTGTGTGTGTGTAGCAAAAAAAAAAAACACCAAAACCAAAAACCATAACATTAAATATACTATCTTGACTATTTTTAAGTGTAACAGTCAATAGTTTTAAGTATATTCACATTGTTGTTCAACAGATCTCTAGAACTTTTTCATCTTGCAAAACTGAAATGTTAATTTCCCCTTTCTCCTTTCCCCAACCCAAGCCTTGGGAAGCCACCTTTTTACTTTCTGTTTCTATGATTTTTGGCTACTTCTGATAGTTCATATGAGTGGAATCATATAGTAGATGTCTTTTTGTGACTGGCTCATTTCTCTTAGTTTAATGTCCTCCAGGTTCATCACTGTTATAACATGTGACAATATTTTCTTCCCTTTAAAGGCTGTATTGTATTCTATTGTATGTATATACCATTACCGTTGCTTTGTAGTATATTTCAAAGTAAGGAGATATGAGGGCTCCAACTTTGTTCTTTTACATTGTTTTGGCTAGTCAGGGCCCCATGGGATTACATATGAATTTTAGGTTTTTTTCTATTTCTTCAAAGGATATTGTTGGGATTTTGATAAGGATTTCCTAAATCTGCAGATTCTTTGGGTAGTATGGACATTTTTAACAATGGTAAGTCACTTCTAAAGTTTTCCACTTTTTTGGTATCTCCTCCAGTTTATTTTAGCATTGTTTTATAGTTTTCAGTATGTAAGTGTTCCATTCCCTTAATTTATTCCTAAGATTTTATCCTTTTTAATGCTTTTATAAATGGGATTGTTTTTTTAATTTCCTCTTCTTCAGATTGGTCATCATTAGTGTATAGAAATGCAACTGAAATTTGCATGTTGCTTTTGTATCCTACAACTTTGCTAAAATAGTTTTTTAGGTTTAACAATTTTTTTGTGTGAAATATTAAGGATTTTCTACATATACATGCATTCTACATGTCATCTGAGAACAGAGATAATTTTACTTTTTGCTTTATAATTTGGGTGCCTTTTATTTATTTTTCTTGTCTAATTGCCCTGGTTAGACATCCAGTACTATATTGAATAGTAATGGCAAGAGCGGACATCTTTGCCTTGTTCTTTTTAGAAGAAAAGTTTTCAGTCTTTCATATTTGATTATGATGTTCTGTGAATTTTTCATGTATGGCTTTTAATATGTTTAAATACTTTCCTTTTATCCATCATTTTTGTCATGAAAGGGTATTGGTTTATGTCAAATGCTTACTCTACATCAATTGAAATAAGTATTTTCTTGTCTTAAAAACTATTTCAGGGTGCTTGGCTGGCTCAGTCAGAAAAGTACATGACTCTTGATCCCGGAGTCATGAGTTTGAGCCCCATGTTAGGTGTAGAGATTACTTAAAAAAAAGAAACTTTAAAAAAACCCTATTTTCACATCCTATCAATAGGTTGAGTGGCACAAAGTTTCCTTTTCATGAGACTATGCCTAAATTCCTAAATTATTTACAAAGTATGTATATAAATAAATAAATATTGTTATTTTGTATTTTATTATAAATACATTATAATTATAAAAAACAAGATATTAGAATTGTCTACTGGATACTTAAAAGTACTGTGAAGGATTTTTTTAACCTATTTATTTATTTATTTATTTTTAAAGATTTTCTTTATTTATTTGACAGATATAGATCATAAGTAGGCAGAGAGGCAGGCAGAGAGAGAGGAGGAAGCAGGCTCCCCGCTGAGCAGAGAGCCCAATGTGGGGCTCAATCCCAAAACCCCGAGATCATGACCTGAGCCGAAGGCAGAGGCTTAACCCACTGAGCCACCCAGGTGCCCCTTTTTAACCTATTTAAATTTTGTTAATTACTAAATTTAGATTTGATTTTCCTCTACTTGGGGTTCAACCCAATAGAGTTGAGGAGGAACAACACTTACATGATAACACTCACATGCAGAAGCGGTAGTAGTAATGATGATGACGATAGCACTTTACATCTATGGAGCACTTACTGTGTACCAGGCATTATGCTAAATTCTTTCCATTCTAATCTCATGTATTCCTCACAAGAACTCTCTGAGCTGAGTACTCTTAAAACCAAATGAGTACCGGAGAGGTTAAGAAAATGTCCCTGGGGTGCCTGGGTAGCAGAGTCAGTTGAGCATCCAACTCTTGGTTTCAGCTGAGATCGTGATCTCAGTGTCCTGAGAGCAAGCCCCGTGCTCAGTGGGGAGTCTGCTTGAGATTCTCCCTCCCTGTCCCTCTGCCACTCCCAATCATGCTCGCTCTCTCTCTCTCTCTCTGTCTCTAAAATTTAAAAAAAAAAAATCTTTAAAAATGAAAAATAAAATGTCTCAAGGTCAAATTACTACTAAGTGTTAGAAGCAGAATTAAATCTCAGACTTTTGGACATTATTTTATGAATAGTTCTTTATTTTTAACCTCAGCTAATATACTATAGGGCTATTGTGATTATCAATATAAAAAATCAACACTGTGATTTAATTAGAAAAATATCTGAGTCTATTCAACTACTCATTCTGCTCATATTCTGGGCAGTGGATCTGCAAGATGAATTAATTGGGCTAAGGCACAGCAGATCCTTTCAGAATGAATACTGAACCCTGGGACCCAAATGATTATGCAGTGATACCAGTGAACTTCTAAGGCGAAAACTTAGCCATTTAATGAATCCACTCATTCCATTTTTTGGATCTAGTCATTCCCTTCTTTTCAGGGTAACATTATCCTCACAATCATCTTTATAACTAGAACTTTTTAATTACAATGACCAAGTCATCCCCATTAATAATGTGCTATTATTATATATAGCATTAACTGCTTGGTAATTCACTTGAAATCATTAGAGGAGAAAGAATCAGTATAGAAACACATCTGTGTGCTGGGTTTACTTAGCAATGACTAGTTCAGTCGAGCATAGAAGAAAAAAAATTATCTAATCCCCACAATTTTGTTCCTTTGTTAAGCATCTCAACTTCTTCATTTATTCAACAAACATTTGCTGTGCAGGTACCACGTGCAAGCACTATACTAGGCTTTAGGGATAACAGAGGTTAAACAAAACAAAACTCTCACAAGGCCCCAGTCCAGAGGGGAGGTTGGAAAATAAGTGGATGAGTTTAATACAGTGTCACAGAGATATCACCTAACTCAAAACAGGGAGGACCAAGAAGGTATCCCATAGAAAATAATACTTTAGGGTGCCTGGGTGGCTCAGTGGGTTAAGCCGCTGCCTTCAGCTCAGGTCATGATCTCAGAGTCCTGGGATCGAGTCCCGCATCGGGCTCTTTGCTGAGAGCCTGCTTCCCTCTCTCTCTGCCTGCCTCTCCATCTACTTGTGATTTCTCTCTGTCAAATAAATAAATAAAATCTTTAAAAAAAGAAAATAATACTTTAAATCTTGAAGTGCAGAGGGACAGAAACATAAGTAAGTATGGCTCTTAGTTCAGTTTAATCAAAGGAGGGAAGGAGTCATGAGAGATTACTGATTTCATGGCTGAAAACATTTCAGGCATAAGAGAACCATAGGTTAAAAAAAGAAGGAAGGAAGGAAGGAAAAAGAAAGGAAAGAAAACCACAGTTAAGATGCAGTTTCTTAAAAATCCATAAACAAGTTTTCACAGTCAAATGATACTGCTAAAAATAAAGGACTAGTCTAGGCTTGATATTTTTTCCAAAATAATAAAATTCTTTGTTTTTTCTAAGGCTTTTAATGACTTAAGTCAATCTAGTACTGCTGGCCTTTACTTAAGCCCAGAAAATAAGATTTAAAGTCCTGAAGTAGCATGTGCAGGAGGACAAAGACTACAAAAAGGCTTGTTCCTGAGATGGTTCAAGAAAGAGCACGTAGAGCAAAGAGTAAATCAGCTTCTGTTTCTTAAAATGGCTAAAACAGCCTTGCTGCCTACTGAGTCCTGAATGTTAACCAGAGATGGTGATCTTTAGCAGTCAATTTCATCAAACCCAAGCAGTAGCCAAGTTAATACTACTATGTTACACCATCAAAAAGGGTCAGATTCTGATCTCCAAAATGAGGATTTTTTCCACCTTATTTCCATATCCTGCCTGCTCTAGCTTCCTCCAATCCTTAATGAGTTACTCAACCATAGCTTTAAACATAGTTGTTATTAATGTTTCAGACTAATATGTTATATTAGGTAGGCATTAGCCCATTTATAAAGCATAAATTAGATTTGATTGAACTACATTGATCAAATTCTCTTATATTTATTGAATTAGATGACCCAGAAAAAAGAATTAAACAGAACAGTGTTTAATCTCATGTGATATACTTTAACTTGACAAATGAAAATTTTGAAACCATGGATTGTTATACATGTCCGGTGTGAAAATACAAAATTTATTCTTGAGTCATTTCATGTATTCAACATTAAAATGAAAAAAATCTCATTTCCAGAGTTGACTTCAACTTCAAGTTAATTTCTAGAAACTGTGAAGGTCTCTCAACCATTACCTTAGGGGTTTTTTTCTGAAAAATAGTAAAGTGACATGTGAGAGCTTTGTATTTTCCACTAAATTGGAAGGTATTATTATAAGTATGTTCTGGAGTCCCATGTTTGAACATAAAAAAGACACGTTTCTCTCTCCTTACACTCCTCCACCTTGCCCACCATGCTTTTGCACAGACCACAAACTGACAAAGTTGTGTATTCCATAACTGGATAAAGAAGAAAGAATAAAGTTACCTGGTAGTCATGATTTCTCACTTCTTATGGTTCCTGAAAACTGTCTCATGCCTGAACACATTCACAACAATCATAGGCGCCTCACCCAATCTCCAGAAACCACATAAGCAAGGTATGGTAACCACCACTAATAAGGGTTTCTTGAATCTGGACCCACCGAAGTCTAGAGTGGATTGAAGAATACAGAAGTGCAGGCGTAAGGGCCCTCTTGGCTTAAGAAGTGAAAATTCATAGCCAATGTGTCATCCCTCTCCCCCCCACCCAAGCTGTGTTGTGGTTTTATTTGCCAAGTGGTTTTCCCATCCATGTACAGAAATACTGCTGTATATGTGTATTAAAAGGTGTGGCTAAATTGGACTTTTTCCTGGAATCTTTTAACTGTATGATATAACACCATGAACAACTTCTTTATTAAAGCATGGTAACACACTGGTGGCCCTAAACAGAGATCGGCTCCTATTGCAAATTCTTGAGAGAGAAGAAACAAACAAACAAACAAACAAAAAATGTTATATAGATTAAAAACTTGTTTTAATTGGCACAGCACAAAATGTTAATGGGAGTGAGAACATTTTCAGTGACAAATGAACTAAACATGGGCTCTAACAGGAAAAGTAGATACCAAACTAACATGGCTGGAGTATCAACAATAAACCTCGTAGGGCAGCTCTCCCAATAAAAACCCCAAGTGATGATTTTTTTTTAAATACATGTTTTCATAAGAATTACTGGAAAATTTTTGTGTCCATTTGTCCATATCTCAGCACTGGGAATATAACATATTTTGGCATAGATTCAAAAAATAGCAATGAAAGTAATTTATGTACAAGACAGATTAATTGAAAAGACACTTCAAGGATTAATTGTAGGTTGGTTATGCAAAGGATTTTAAAAGAATACCCTGCCTTTATTTCCGTTCTCCGACTTCATGAAGGAGGTGAGGTGGCCAATTTAAATGCCAGCTTTGTGCTCAGGAAATAGCTCATCCCAAATAGCTTTTGCTTTGCCTGGGAACTCACAAAAGAAGTGGCCCCTGGAGGATTTCTAGAGACTATGGACTAGTTTGAGTACACCATGCTCTCTTTGTACATAGTATCCAACAGAGTTCAAAGCACAAATAGACACTTAATAAATAATGTTACTTGAGTGAATTAACCTGATATCTTACAGTAGTTTAAAGTTAATTTCTCTTGGGAAAGATATCAAATTATCCTCCTTTAAATGTTTCTCATGTGATATACTTTAAGCCACAATATAACAGTAAATAATCATAATTTCTTAAACATATACTCTTCAAAAATTTTTGCTCACTAAAGAGCAAGTTCAGGGGGACTCTTTAATTCTCACCCTAGATACTAAATTTGACTTCATCTGATAAAAACAGATGAGCTGGGTGCCTGGGTGGCTCAGGTCATGATCCCAGGGTCCTGGGATCAAGCCCCATATCCGGCTCCCTGCTCAGTATGGAGACTGCTTCTCCCTCCCCCTCTGCTGCTCTGCTTGTATTCTCTCACGCTCTCTCTGTCAAATAAATAAAATCTTAAAAAAAAAAAAAAGAAAGAAAGAAAAAGAAAAGAAAAAAACCAGATGAGCTGATTTTTCTATTTTTTCTATTTGTAGTTAATTCATAGCCTTCTCCCTCATAGACTTGGTTCCAAGAAATAGATGGGTTATTGTCCCTATATGCAGTAACATTTTACCAATCTTTAATCTTTAAAAGTGCTGATAGGAAATTTCTTCTGTTCCTCATATTTTTACAAAAGCCTGAGTTACAAGATTTTAAGCTCAATGGTAAGAACACAGCCACATATTATCATCCTTGACATTTGCAGACTGAAAAGAATTTTTTTTTCCACTTGGTTTCTGGCTTCACTCACTGACTCAATAAATAGTACTTATTTATTGTAGAAAGATTTAAAGACCAAACTCTGCATGGTGAAAATGGCAAAAGGATAGATTTTGGAGTAACACAACCCTAGTCACAAGTGCTAACTATTCCCCTTAATAGTAGATGACCTTAACTTTCTACCCTTCCTCATCTGTAAAATGCAGTGGAAAACGTTTGCCCTGGGGGTGCTGAGTTTCAGAAAAGAAAATACATGTGAAACATTTAGCACAAAGCCCAACAATTTATAACTGTCCGCTCTCTTGCCTTTGTCTCCTTACCCTGCCTTACTCTTTTCTCTTCATGTTGTACAATAAAATAATGTCTTTAGAAGAAAAGATTAAGCAATACATTTCTCCATCCTTTATTTACACAAATTATGATTTTCTTTTTGCTAATACTCATTATGCAATTCTACAACATTAAAATATGAATAATAAGTTATGATTAAAATATGTTAATGATAGCGATATTTTTCACATACAGTGCCTTCCAGGTTGTTTGCCAGAAATGTTAATCAGCTCTACAGGGCGTGGTTACCTCATGTAACAGTCCAAGGGTACGGCTGTCATTAGGCAAGGCTTGATCTAGATGCTCAAAGAATATCATCAAGAAGCTGGTTTTGAAGTTTTAACATTATCTACAGGCTAGGTCCTCTCCTGGTGTCCATGATACTCAAGAGAGGGGAAATTTTTTTGAGGGTGATACGAAAGAAGGCAAGAAGTGATGAGCAGAGACATTTGAGCAGATTATCTGGAGGAAGGACATTCCAGGCAGAGGGAAATCAAATGCAAAAGTAATGGAGGAAGGAATATATTTGGTATAGTTGGGAAACAACAAGGAGGCTGATATGCTGAAGTGGAGTGAACTACACAGAGAGTGGTAAGAGATGAAATCAGGAGCACCAAGCCAATTAATCTAAGGTCTTGTAGGCTATTGCACAGACATTGGCTTTTACCCTGTATAAGATTGCACAGCCCTTGGAGGAGTTTGAACTAAATAATGTCAGGATCTGACTTACATTTTAAGAGGAGCACTTTGGTTGCTGTATTGAACTAGACCAAAGGGCGATAAGGAAAGCAGGGAGACTTGTCCGTAAATTTATGGTAGAGTAGGTGGAAGGTGATGCTTGTACCTTGGATAAGGATCTAACAGGAAAAGTAGATATGATTCAGCTTTCTGCTCCAGTGATGAGAATGGGAAGAATTAGGTCCTGAATATATTTTGAAGGTAGAACCACCAAAATTTTCTCGTAGACCAGATGGTGAATATGTTAGGAAGTAAGTGATAATTTGAAAAAAATCTACAGGAGGGGGAACCCAAGAAAGAAAAATTGGAAATTTAGTTTTGAACACATACCATTTGTGATGCCTACAGCTACCAAGTTTCTAGCTGATTATGTAAAGTACTTACTCTGTTCCAGACATAAATTTATATATATTAACTTACTTAATCCTCCCCACAGTCCATAAATTGGGTGTTTTGAATGAGGCATCCTCAGTTATCCATAGTAATTAAAACTATGAGTCTTGATGAAATCACCAAGAAAGTAAGTAGAGATACAAAAAAGAAGACCAAAGACTGAGCTCAGTCCACTCCAGTGATTAGCATTTAGGAACAGGAGGGAAAACTAGCAAAGGAAATTAAGAAAGAGTGATGCATAGGGAAGAAGGAGAATATTTAACCTAGGAATCTAGTGAAGTAAGTCTACCCAAAAAAAAAAAAAAAAACTGAAATGATCACGTTGTCCAAAGCTACTCATATCTCAAGGAAGGTGAGGACTGGCCACATTTTGGTGAAGTTATGAGGGCAAAGGCTGGGTGTGAATACATTCAAGAGAAGGGAAGAGGGGAAATAGGGAGTGAGCACAGGCAGCTCTTTTAAGGCATTCTCCTCTAAAAGGGAGGAGATGAGTGAGGTGGCAGCTGGAAGGGAATGTGAGGTCCAGGGAGGTTCTTTGTTTTGTTTCAGTTTTTTTTGTTTGTTTGTTTGTTTTTAAATTAACTTTGTTTTTAAGATGAGCTTCAGTTTATAGCAAAATAGAGCGGAAAGGTCAGCGGTTTTCCACATACCCGTTGAGCACACATAAATAGAGGCCTCCCAACTATCGAAACCCCACATCAGATTGGTACATTTATTACAATTGATGAACCTATATTGACTTTTCATTATCACTCTAGGTTCATGGTTTACAGTGGGGTTGCTCTCGGTGTTGCACAGCGTGGACTCAGACAAATGTGTAATTGCGCGTACCCACCATTACAGTGTCCCACCTGACAGACCCACTGATGTAAACAACCAGCACTCCACTTGTTCATCTTCTTCTCCCCCAAACCCTAGCAACCGTTGATCCTTCTACTTCCTCCATAGTTTAGCTTTTCCAGAACCAAATTCTCTAAAAATCCTTTGTAACCTATTCATATCCCCAACCCCTACCCCCAAAACAACTGATCTTTTTATTGTCTCCATAGTTTTGTCTTTTCTTAGAAGGTCACATAGTTAGAATCATACAGGATGTAGCCTCTCCCAACTGGCTTCTTTTTAATATGTACTTAAAGTTCCTCTGTCTTTTCATGGCTCAATAACTCATTTCTTTGTAGCGCTGAGAAATATTCACCATTGTCTGGATGTACCAGTCTATCCATTCACCAACTGAAGGGTATCTTGATTGCTTCCCCATTTGGCCCTTATGAATAAAGCTGCTATAAACATCTTTATGTGCAAGTTTTTGCATGGATATAACTTTTCAACTGATTTGAGTAACTACTAAGAATCTTGTGACAAGATATGTTTAGTGTAGTAAGAAGTTGTCACACTGTCTTCCAAAGCCTTTCACATTCCCACCAGCAATGACACTTCCTATTCCTCCATATCCTCACCCATTTTTGGTGTTTGTTCTGGATTTTGACCATTTTACAAGGTGGATAGTGGCTTCTCATTGTTTCTTTCTTTTTTTTTTTTTTTAAGATTTTTATTTATTTATTTGACAGACAGATCACAAGTAGGCAGAGAGGCAGGCAGAGAGAGAGAGGAGGAAGCAGGCTCCCCACTGAGCAGAGAGCCCAACACAGGCTTGATCCTAGGACTCTGGGATCATGACCTTAGCCGAAGGCAGAGGCTTTCACCCACTGAGCCACCCAGGTGTCCTGGCTTCTCGTTATTTCAACTCACGGTTCCCTGATGACATATGATGTTGAGCATCTTTTTATGTGCTTATTTGCCACATATATTTTCTTTGATTGAGTATTCAGGTCTTTGACTCAGTTTTTAATGTAGTTCTTCATTTTCTTATAGTTGAGTTTTAAGTGTTTTTGTGTATTTCAGAAAACAGTCCTTTATCAGATATGTTTTGGAAATATTTTCTCCTACCTTGAGGCTTGTTTTCTCATTCTCTTGATATTGTCTTTTGCAAAGTAGAACTGTTTGATTTTAATGAAGTCTACCTTACCAGTTTTTTCTATCATCTGAAAAACTACCACCATACCTAAGGTTACTCAGGTTTTCTCTTATGTTCTCTTCTAGGAGTTTTAAGATTTGTGTCTTACATTTCGGTTTATAGTCCACTTTGAGTTAGTTTTTGTAAAGTGTTTAATTATCCTTTAAATGTTTGTGGAATCTATAGTGCAGTTCCCTCTTTCATTTCTCTTTTTCTTCTCCTTCTAGTGTTCCCATTATGTGTATATTCCACCTTTTATAATTGTCCCACAGTTCTTGGACATTCTTTTTTGTCTTCTTCCCCACAAGACAGTTTTTTTCTCTTTGTTTTTCAGTTTTGGAGGTTTCCATTAAGATCTCCTCAAGCTCAGAGATTCTTTTCTCATCCGTATCCAACCTACCAATAAGTACATTGAAGGTATTCTTCACTTCTGTTATAGCTTTTTTGATCTCTAGTATTTCTATTTTATTCTTTCTTAGAATTTCCACTTCTCTGTTTACATTGCCCATTTCTTTTTGCAAGCTATCCGTTTTATCCATTAGAGCCCTTAGCATATTAAACGTAATATGCCCTTAGCATATTAAACGTAATTTAGCATATTAAACTTAAAACGTAATTGTCTTAAGTTCCTGGTCTGATAATTCCAACATCCCTAAGATATCTGAGTCTGGTTCTAATGCATGCTGTCTCTTCAAACAGTATTTTTGCCTTTAAGTATGCTTTAAAATTTTTCCTCGATAGTCATACATGATATACTAGGTAAAATTAACTATAGTAAATAGGCCTTTAGTAATGTGGTAGTAAGGTGTAAGGTATTTTTTTTATTTTATTTATTTATTTGAGAGGGAGAGACAGTGAGAGAGAGCATGAGCGAGGAGAAGGTCAGAGGGAGAAGCAGACTCCCCATGGAGCTGGGAGCCCGATGCGGGACTCGATCCCGGGACTCCAGGATCATGACCTGAGCCAAAGGCAGTCGTCCAACCAACTGAGCCACCCAGGCATCCTGTAAGGTGTAAGGTATTAAGGAAAAGTGTTCTATAGTCCTACTAGGCCTCAGTCTTTTGTAAATCCCTCTAAATTGTGGACTCCACCAATGCATCTCAGTATTTTCCCCCCAGGTGGGACAAGATGCCTAATGGGGCTGGAGTGGGCTACTTACCTTCCCCGTGGAGACGGCTAGAAGGGATTGGGTTGGGCATTTCCCTTCTTCCCCATGGAAGGCTAGAGCTGGCTAGAATTGGGCATTTCCCTTCTGATAAAATCTCAGTAGCTTAGGATCTATAAAATAGTTTCTCTTGTGGGCAGGCCTTGTTAAGAAGAAAATGCTCTTGCAAAATAGTTTCTTTTCTCTTCTCCCTGCCAGAAACACAAGCTGATTTTTCTCTGATACTCACTGTGAGAACCAAGTCAAGTTTCTAGAGATAAAACTCACAAAATTGTTGGGGGTCTCTGAGGACTGAGTCTCTCTGGAGTTTTTAACTCCCAGACTTGTCCACACTGAGCCTCCAGTAACTCACCAATTACAATTCAAGTTTTCCTGTCACAACAATGGTTCTTACACAGTTTTCTGCTATAGTAAGTTGTTACTCTCTGTATTTGCCTGTCTGTCTCTCATATTTGGAGATAGTGATTTGCGTATAACCTCACCTCTCTGGTGAATCTAAGAAAAGTTTTTGAGTTTTCAATTTATTCAGCTTTTTACTTATTGTTAGGACAGACTGATAATTACCTACCTCTTTTTTTAAAAAGAAGATTTTATCTATTTATTTGAGAGAGTGCTTGGGAGCCATGCAGGCATACTATGGGGGGAGGGGTTGGAGGAGGGGCCAGAAGGAGAGGAATCAGCAGACTCCCCATTGGGCAGGGAGCCTGACAAAGTGGAGTGGGATACCGGGATCTCAAGATCACGACCCCGAGCTGAAGGAAGATGCTCAACTGACTGAGCCACCGGATGCCCCGGTTACCTACCTCTTTACATGCCAGCCCAGAAACCCAGAAAGTCTGTTTTTGTTTTTAATATAGGATATATTGTAGAATATCTATACTGATGGGAATAATTTAGTAGGTGGGAAAATTGATACAGGGAGGAGGACAAATTTGAAAGAAACCAATCCTAGAAAATGTAAGGAAATGGGATGCAGTGTACTAGAAGAAGCTACTGGATCTAGACAGGCATGTAGACATTCACCCATGGTAAAAAGTCAGGCAGTGTTGATAGGACCCAAAGCTAGTAGATCAGAAGATGTGTTGGTGGGAGCATATGGAAGTTCTCTTCCGATTCTTTGTTTCTTCTCAATGAAATGGGGAATAACACTTCAGCAGAATGAAGATTGGAGAAGTGGCAGCAAAGGTGTGAAGAGAGAGAAGGTGTGAAATAATCCACAAATGAACTGTCTTAGAAAGTAAAGTAGGCTTTCAGGACTATGTCAAGGCCTGAATGTGAAGGGAGAACACTCAGCATGATCATTTTTGTTCAATGATGTTCAATTTCCCAAGGACAGGCAGGGGGAAGTATAGAGTTGAATTTAACCAAGGAGAAGTTTTACAGGAGCGTGAAGTCTAAGAGTATGGACTCTGCAGTCAGACTGTTTGGATTTGAATCATGGTTCTGCCACTTTGCAGCTATGCGGTTTTGAACAAACTGCTTACTCTCTCTGTACTTTAGGTCCCGCATCTGTAAGATAAGTATAGCCTGTTTCTCATTTGGAGAAGACTAGAAGCATTTAGAGAGATCTTTTGTATGCTTCCACCACACTGTCTTCCAACCTCTCTGCCTTTGGACCCATATACTCTGCCATATACGCATAGGGTGTTGTCGAGTTAGTAGGTGTGCAGTGCTTAGAACAGCGTTTGGCACATAAAAAATACAACAGAAATGCTTTATTATCTGCTGGGGGGGAGTAAGATAGAGGAAGAAAGTAGCAAGAAAGTGATTAAAGTAATGAGAGGAACTGAAATCCAGCTTCTTTAGATCTCAACAAAAGTGAAAGAAATCCTTCAATTTCAGGGAAACCCCTTCTTCCAAAACAATACCATGGAATTTGATTTGAACCCAAATGAAAGTGAGGCAGACTTGAAACATGTGATTTCTCATACAGTTTGGTGATGAAAGGAAAAACATATGCCAAGAAAATGACAAATGCTTAATCCAAATTAGAGAAATTCTGCAACTTTATTGCAAATGGTCCTTCTTTTTTCTACTGTAATTACTTTAGTGGGATAGGATTGACTATAATCCCTGCTCAGAAGCAGCCTTGGAGCTGTTTCCATATTACCAATTTCCGGAATTTAGAGTTACATAGTAGCTTGGTGCGTATCTTAAGTACTTTACGTTCAATGGCCACAGAATGACTTCCATGTTTTTACTTGTTGAAGTGAAGGCAATTTCAGTGGTTGTTCTTACAGAGAGATGCACCAGATTTTCCCTGTGCCTTGACTGTATTATGTTTGTCATGAGACTCTTTCTTCCCTAACGCAAATAAGGAAGTCTTTTAGAGAAGGAAGAAGAGAATGATTTTAGGAGGTAGCAAGGCTTTGACAGTCATGCAAATGAGCAAGTGATGCCTAGTGCTTGGAAGACAGATTACCCGGTGGTGGGATCCGTGCCCACTTCCCATCAATGCTGAAAACTGTACATCTTTGGAGATCTCTCTTGGTTTTCTAATTTGTAAAATAGCCATAATAATGACGTAGGTGTGAAGATTAAATAAACTAATATTTGGAAGTATTCAGAACAGTACTTGGCACAATATGCACTCAATAAATATTATACATCACCATTAAATAAATAACACATGAATGAGTTGTGGTTTTCAGTAGTTTTCTTCTTAAGTCCCATGCCTTGGGACTCAATGAGCAAAACATATTTATATACCCTTATCTTTTTTGCTTGTTTGTTTCTTTTCTCAAATAATCCTGGGCTTGCCCCTACAAAAACTGTCTGCTATCTTAAGGATAGCTCAGTGTATGGAGGGGCAGAAAAGGTCTAAGAGGAGGTTTTCCAGTAGGGTCATGAGTTCATGTATTCTATCACATACTCACTTGGCTATTGTTGAGTTAATACATATAAAGTGCTAAAACAATGCCTGGCTAAAGTATTCTCTGCTAGGAAAAAAAGAGGGAGGAAGAGAGTAGCAAGAGAGAGAACTATCTCCAGTTATCCAAATCATTACCCGGTTCTGTCTGTTTTCTCCTAACTACCTTGGGGGATGGATCCGCTTGCCACCAAGCTCCTGAAGACACTGGGCTTCCTTCTGCTACAGGCCCCCTGGGAATGTTTGTTGTTCTTCCTGGAATGATTTTGCCCCCCTACCTTCTTTCACTTTGTAACCCTTGTTCCTCCTCAGATCTCAGCTCAGGTATTGGTTCTTCCTGAGAGAAGCTTGTTGGGACTCTTCAGTCAGGTCTTCAGTCCTTTGTTACAGGGAAACTTCCTAGCACGGGTCTTTATAGTCATGCTTATGATAATTTGGTTAGTCTGTCTCTTTGTGGTTAGTCCAACACATGGTAAGAAATCTACAAGTATTTATTGAACAGTGAATGAACTGCTCCCATTCTCCCAGTTTGAAAGTTTCTCTTTCTTCCTAAGTGCCTCACTGTTAAAGGTTTAACAGTGACTTCAAGAAGTAACCAGAGGAGAAAAGGGTCTGGGGGACGATATCATCTGGTAGCTACATAACAGGGGCAAAAACAAAAAAGGCGTAAAGCTCATAAAAAAGTGTAGGACGTAAGAGCTGGGAGTGTTCTTGGAGATCATCTAGTCCCAACTTCTTCGGTATTGACAGCACAGGAAAATCCACCATTTAGGGTTTTAGTTGAGGATTTCAGTCAACCACCTTCCAAACAACAGCCCTATACACGAATAAAACATGTGTTTCAAACTATGAGAGCTTAAATGTGACTCATCAACATCTGCTTTCTTTAAATATTTCTTTCTCTCAGAGACTAAAACCAGTTACAAGGATGGGATAAATTCTTGCAGCTTAACACATGGCAAAGACAAACCTTTTATCCCACTTTGTTTGTAGTCCCTTCATTTTCAATCTCAAATGATTTTCTCTATCATATAACTCTTTTGTGAGGAATATTCAAAAGGATCTATTAAGTCCTAACTGTAGAACTGCTTTAATAAAGGAATAATCAAAATACCACCTAATTTCAGTGGAAGACTATCACATTTTCATACTGACCTAGCAAGTAGCCCAGTAGTATTAGAAGACAAAAAGAACTTTGGTCAAAGGGAGGGGGGGAAAATCATAGTTTGTTTTGAGAATATTCCTTTTTGTCTTTCTCCTTTCTCCCTACCTGACAAAGAGAAAATGTGCCTTGAAGCTGCCTCTTGCTATTCAAGCCCTCCATGAAAGTGCTTCAATAACATGGGCCAGGCACAGTGTTACAGAAGTTCTTCACTTTCCCTGAACACCTTGCTCTTTCCAATAAAAATGAATGGCAGAAACGTGTAACCAGAAAACACAATCAGTGTAAATATGTTAATTGGTTAATATGTCTGAGCAGGCTAATAATACCCTTTGCTCAGTTAAAATCCAAGTTCCCAGAAAGTCCCTTGGGAGTGACTCATGGCGGGGGGAGTTTTGATGGCATCAGACTCAGGGGTTAAATTATGTTTAAGGAGTTGAGTCTTTCTTTCTTTACCCTACAAGTAACAATGTATAGGGAGCTGCCTGGATTAACTTTGAAAAGGGTTGATCCTAAAGATGAAATAACTAATTACTGCCAGGAAAACAGCCCAAGAACCTTAGAGTGCAAAAAGTTCTGTGTAAATGAAAAGTTGTTTCCTACCATAGACAGCTTCAACAAAGCAAAAAGACAAAAGATAGAAATAGCAGTCACTGGTACCTGGGTGGCTCAGCTGGTTAAGCATCCGACTCTTGATCTCAGTTCAGGTCTTGACCTTGGTATATGGGTCCAAGCCCCACATTGGGTTCCACACTGGAGTCCACACTGGGCTCCATGTTAAGCATGGAACCTACTTAGAAAAAAAAAAAAAAATAGCCATCAAAGGATTGCCATGTAGTATCCAGACTATATAAAGAATTTCTGTAAATTGAGAAAACATGAACAGCCCAACAGAAAAGCAAGCAAAAGTTATGAGCAGGAAACTCATAGAAAATTAAGTGCAAATGACCCAGAAACATTTGAAAGGATGATCACCTTCATTTATAATCAGGAAAATGACACTGAGAGAGCAATGAAATATATTTTTTATCTGCCAGATTAGCAAATATCTAGAAGTTTGACATTACCAAATTTTGGATGAGAAGTATGGAAATGTTTACTTTTATATACCACTAATGAGAGAGAAGAGTAAAGCAGTAATGCCATCTGTAAGATTGGACAACCGTAAAAAGTGCCCTCTTTGGAACACTCTATCTCCTTGATCATCCTAGAAATACTTCACACATGTGGAATGAGGCCTCTACAAGGGTGCTCATTAGAGTATCACTTATTTAGCAAAGTATGAAATGGTGCTTCTCTGTTGTCTTCTCCCCAACCTGAAATCAATAGGTACTAACCCCCTCACATCCCAAAGAGATCCACTAATGATCCCTCAGATTCATTTCCTAAAGATGCCTGAAACTAAAGCTGCCGATACTGGGGACATGATGGCAAAACAGCCTAAGAAGACAAGCTAACAAGGAGAGACAGAATCTAGGTTTTTCGGGATATCATTAAGCCAGTGGCGCTAAACTTCGGAGCAGTTCCACTTGGGAATTTCTTGTTTTGAGGTAGTCAATCTCTATTGTAGAAGGCATTTTTAGCTGGGTTTCTAACCTTCCTTACCCAATCACCCATTTATCTCTAAAATTAGTGCTGAATTTATAATCTTCCTCTTCACCTTAAGCCATGTCTTCCTCCCAAGGATAGACACTGATGTATGATTCATGTCAATTTAGGAAGGTAACACTAAATATTAATAAAAACTATGCTTTGAACCCTTATTAGGTGTCAGATGTGAGACACTTTATTTGTATTATCCCATTTAGTGCTCACAACAATTCTAGAAGTTGGGCATTAATATGACCCCCATTTTCCAATGAGAAAACAGATGTGGAAAGGCTTAGAGCTTCCACAGAGTCATCTAAATAGAGAGTAAGTTGGGCTGGTCCCTGAGGCCAGACCACTCTTACTGACCCACCAGATCATATTCTCACACTGCCTTTCTTTATATTCAAGAACTTAGTAAATCTTCACAACAATTTTAGGAACTACTAGTACTACCATCTTGAGAAGTTCTAGGTATAGATCATTAAATTTTTACAACCATAGAAATGAGCCAACCAAGGTTTAAAGAGGCTAAATAATCACACAGCAAATAAATGACAGAGCCAGTATTTGAACCTGTCTGTAAGGATAATGACAATAGTGATAGCTATCATTTCTTAGCAACCTACCCATTCCAGGACCCATGCAAGTTAGGTCCATGTGTTATCTTCTCTTACTTTCAGAAGTCTATGAGATTTTCCTTTTGACATATTAAGAAACTAAGGCTGAGAAAGTTTTAAAAGCCATAGGTTACAGAGCTAATAAATTGAAGAACTGGTATAATGGGTTAAAAGTAGCAACAAATCCTTTGTATTTCCTGCCATAAAGAGGTAAGGTCTATTTTCCTACCACTTGGAGGATACAGTGGAGCCAGAAGTTACTACAGTAATTCACTTGAATGTTCCTGTGGCATCTCACACTCAATATATAAGTCTGAGCTAATTGTCTTATCCCTCTAACATAAGTCTTTGTTATATGCTTGATATTGATAAACCAAGACTTAGAGTCAAACAGATAGGAAACAAACTCCACCCCAATTACTCCCATTCTTCAGTCTCTGAATTGAATCTACGTTATGTATCATTGCCTAATTAATCTTCATTAAATGCACCTCTAAAGTTAGTGTCCCATTGAAAAACTTTGCATGGGTTTCCGCTATGTAGCCCATGCATGCCCAGTCTCTTCTCCTACTTCCTTATTTATACTCTAAATTTCAGCCAGAATGAACTATTTATTGTTTCTCCACAGATATCTCCTCACCACCCCCCGACACACACATTCACGATTTTCTGCCTTTATGTCATTGCTGTTCGCTTAAAATTCTCTCCTCTTCCCCAGTGCAATCTGCCAAAGTAATAATCAACTTAAATACTATCTCTTCCTTGGGCTTTTTTTTTTTTTTTTTAATGTCTGGAAGTGATTTTTCTCTCCTTTGAATTGCCCATAAAATTTTCTTTTATTATTTTAAGTATTAATCTTGTATTATAGTTATTTACAAAAGGTTGTCTTTTGTTTTCTAGATTTCAAGCTCCCTAAGGAAGAGAAGGTATCTTAATCATCAATGTATCACCTACGGTAACCTCCTTTAACCTTACACATAATAGGTTTTGAGAATCTGAGGATCCAATAAATGTTTTATTCTCTCCCTGAGTCAAAACCAACTGAGGAAGACACTGAAGTCATATTGGTGGAGAAATACCAGCTTCATTATTAATAAAAACTAGATTAGAAAATATGACCAAATGACTTGATCTTATACCTCTAAAATAGTAGGCTTATCTACCCTCTCATGGAAGAGCTAGGTAAGTTCAAATCTTCCCCAGGACCAAGACTGACTGGTGTAGAACCAGACCAGAATATACTGGTTCAGCATATGATGGATGCATGGACCACAAAGCCTATATTCTTCTCCCAAACCCTCCCAGAAGAGAAATGAAAAGCAGGGGCCTGAGATACTTGAGAGCGATTGAATTCCCTCTGCTTGGATTGAGGATTGAGGATTGGCCTTGATGAAGATGATGAAATCTAAAAGGCTAGTCTATCTTCAACTAACACCCAATCAGATTCATGGAACAAGGAATAGAAGAAAAACGATTTACAAAGGAGAGTTTAGAGATGTACGTGAATGTAATAATAATGTTAGTACTCGTAGCAATATGCACTGAAATTTACAATGAGTTGGAGCATTGTTCCAAGGTTTTTCATTGTATTAATTCAGTTATCATCCCAATAACTCTATGAAGCATGAACTAATATTATCTCCACTTTATAAAGAAACTGGGATACAGAGAATTTTAAAAATTCATCCAAGCTCACACAGCTAGTATGTAGCAGAGCTAGAATTACACACAGCCTCCCTCTAGAACCCAACTATTCATAAGCTGAAAAATACTAATGGCCCTTTTCATACTGCTTTGCTATTGAAACCTTCCCAACTCATACTCCACTTCGCCATGCCTAGCAATTTCAGCCACTCGAGGTTTCTCTTTGTCACAAATAGGTTATTATTGTTTTGGTAGCCTGCAAATGAAAACTATCTGTTACTGTGTGATCAAACCATTATATGATGCATCAATAATGAAATCCCAGATTACTCTCCAGAACCTACATGACTTTCTAGAAGTAGTGAAAAGCATGCTTCAGTTGTTTTATTTTTCATTAACTTGATTTCCATTGTAAAATAAGTATTCAAGTGATAGTCTCTTGTCTAGAGGTGCCTTTTTCCTCTCACTCCTATTCCCCCAAGCCAGGAATGTGTTGTGTTTTCTTTAAAAATTTCAGTTTACTACTAAGACACTTTGCTTAGCAAATAAAACATGATAGAAGCTGTGTGACATGAAGGTATTCCTAGGGAATGAAAAAATTCCTTGCTGATTAAACGCAGGCCTGGCAGACTAAACTGGCTGTTTCTTGGGACATGCTGAGTTGGCACAAATCAAGAGCCATGCATTCTGAAGAGAAGTAGGTATATACAACAACTCAAATATTGAAGACAGTTACCTCCATTGTTGCTACCAGTTCAAAGCTCCAGAAAAACACCTCCACACAAGCCTAATAGGAGGTAATAAACTCCACCCAGTGTTACCGCAAGCAGAGATGTAGTGCACCCACTTTAGAATTCCCAGAATACCCTGGAATGCGTGAGTCGGTTAGGGGAGGTCAGAGAGGGGGAGCAAGATAAGGTAAAGAAAGGGCGCCTGGGTGGCTCAGTGGGTTAAGCCGCTGCCTTTGGCTCAGGTCATGATCTCAGGGTCCTGGGATCGAGTCCCGCATCGGGCTCTCTGCTCAGCAGGGAGCCTGCTTCCCTCTCTCTCTCTCTCTCTGCCTGCCTCTCTCTCCATCTACTTGTGATCTCTCTCTGTCAAATAAATAAATAAAATCTTAAAAAAAAAAAAAAAGATAAGGTAAAGAAAGCAACACACATGGACCGATTCGATAATGTCGTAGACATCAGTTAGTTGCCTTTTGATGGCCGATTTAATGAAAATCAAAGTTTAAATTATCTTTGGGGGGCACCTGGGTGGCTCAGTGGGTTAAAGCGTCTGCCTTCCGCTCAGGTCATGATCTCAGGGTTCTGGAATCAAACCCCACATCGGGCTCTCTGTTCAGCAAGGAGCCTGTTTCCCCCTCTCTCTCTGCCTGCCTCTCTGCCTACGTGTGATCTCTGTCAAATAAATAAAAATAAAATCTTTTTTAAAAAATGAAAAAAAATTATCTTTGGAACATGGACAAAATCTGGGTACAGTCTGATATGCTCTAACACACTTGAACAGTCCCTCCTCACCCACAACCAAGCCTGGGAGACCCTGTAGGAAGGGTCAGCAATTTCAGTTAGCTGCCCAGTGACTGTCCCTGTATCTGCTCCTGATCCTCCATGCCTTACCCCACTTGTTTTGTTTTGGCAAATCCAGCCTCATTTTATTCAACAATATTTATTGAGCAAGGGGCCCTACAAAAAAATAAACGCATTCTCTACCCTCATTAAAGCTGTAGCCTAGAATAGAGAATATGTATTCCTGTGTGAAACACTTAGATAGTTCTTACTTCATAATTACATAGAATCATACAGATATTATTATTAATATATTATGTATGATATTATTAGTATCCGTACTAATCTTACTTCCTGTTGCCCCCTGCTTGGTTTCAGCCTCTCTGCTTATTTCTCTGAGATTCATATTTTGGTCAGACTTTGATTTTGTTTCTTTTCTTTTTTTTAAGATTTTATTTATTTGACACACAGAGAGGCAGGCAGAGAAAGAGGGGGAAGCAGGCTCCCTGCTGAGCAGAGGGCCCGATGCGGGGTTTGATCCCAGAACCCTGGGATCATGACCTGAGCCGAAGGCAGGGGCTTTAACCCACTGAGCCACCCAGGCGCCCCTTGATTTTGTTTCTTAGCATTTTCTTATAACACCCTGAATTCCATGTTCCCCAGAGAACTGATCAATTTTGATAATTCTCTGTCCCTGTCTCTCTGTCTCTTTCTCTCAAACACACACACCCCGTTCCCAATATCCAGGATGAGAGCTCAGGTTCAGATGCCTCAAATTTAAACAGATGCTTCTCAACCTTAAACTGACTAACTGACACCTTAGTTACAATCGAAAGGGGGAAATTTTCCTTTCCCTGCTCTAGAAAAATCATCCATATTCAAAAGAAAAGTAGCATGGACCTAATTGCTAAAAGCCGCTTGGTAAATGATCCAAATTAATTACTTAAAATTTTGTTTCCGTTTAAAATGTAACTGTTGAATGAGCAATTGCTCTGTGGAGGGATTGTATACATCTTTCCAGTCAGCAGGATGTTCAAAATATGTTTCCAAAGAACATGAGTTACGATGATTTCACACTTGCCAAAAATAATTATAATTCCTATTTTGAAGCCAACAGAAGCTCAGATGCTTCTGACTGTGTCAGATCTGACTGGAAACAGAACCCTTAAGTCAATGAATCATGAACAAAATCATGTATTGATACTGACATTACATAGGGCACTGGGTAGACCCCAGCGGCTTGCAGTGTAAGAGAGGGACAAAGCTGTTGGTGAGAACAATGGCTTCACCACTAAAAAAACAGCCTGAATTACATGCTAGTGAGTAGCACAGCCCTGCTAAGCATCTCTAAGCTGGAGTGAAACAATTACTGGTACCCTTTAACTCTTAAGGGGATTTCATACCTAATGCCAGAGCAAGGGTATGTTTTCTCAGGATTACCACTGTATAGAACATAGTAGCATTTTAGCAGTGCCTCTGACACATGGCAATGGGTAGTGTGGGAAACATTTTTTCTGGCTGCCCAGCAAACATGACTGCCCACATATTATGTTTAGGGATTGACCCCCTCCGCACTCTCAGTCCATGTGGTTACCGTGCAGCTAATTCCACTTTCAGCTCTGGAGTGTGTCACATGACCCAGGTTTGGCCAGAGCATTATTTTGTATGTGCCCATTAGTAATTCACAAGCATGTCAGTCATGCGGAGACTCCCAGATTTTTTGGAGCTGTCAGGTCGTCAGTCTTCTTTCATGCTGGACTCCAAACAGAAATATTGTGAGGCTGGGGCTACTGCAACTCTCTTGTCACCACTGGGAGCCTTAGAATGAAGCGTGAGTGTAACACGCCTGGTTCTTCATATGCATATTAAAGAGAGAGAGAAATCAAGAGCTTCTGGGGCACCTGGGTGGCTTAGTGGGTTAAGTGTCTGCCTTCGGTTCAGGCCATGATCTCACGGTCCATGGATGGAGCCCCATGTGGGGCTCCCTACTCAGCAGGGAGTCTGCTTCTCCCTTGCCCTCTGCCGCTTCCCCCAGCTTGTGCTCTCTCCCTCTCTTTCTCTAAAATAAATAAATAAAACCTTAACAACAACACAACAGCAACAACAACAAAAAATTTCTTACCCCTGGATTTTTCAGGTATGTGCACCAATGAATTCCTTTCTTCATCTAGTTTGTGTCGGAGGGTTTTATGTGTTTTGTTTTTGCCTACCACAACTTGCAAGTGCAGTTTATTTTATCTTAGGCAAACATTGGCTGATTCAGGAACTAGTCCTTAAGGAAACTCCCCTTCTCTTCAATCCCTTGAGTCAGTGTTGCTTTTTTCTCCAGAACCCATGACTCACGTGACTACAGCCGTGTTTTGCTCCCTCTGTGAGCAAATTTTTAAGTCAGATTATCTCTACCTTCCACTTAATCCTGGAAGTTCCCCAAGAGCCAGTATGAGCGGGACTCCACCACCCTCTCCCTCCTTACCACCTCATGGTACTGCCACTTACTGGCTGGGGGGGGGCTTTGGAAAACCCTCTCCTTGCCTACCCCATCTCCTCCCTTCTCACAGTCCCCTCTGCTAGAGTCCTTTCTCCCAGAAGTTCTCTTGCGCAGCCATTATTGAGAAGGGTCTCGCTTACCCATGGAAAATGTGAGCATCATCTCCTACCATTCTGTTTCATGACCAAGTAATAATTGTTAACATATGCTGAATCAAAGTGAGGAGGCAGTTATTGCTAAGAGATCTCCATGGATTACCTCATATAATCCTTTCAACAATCCGATGTGTGGGTTTATTATTCCCACTTCAGGTAACAGAGGCATAGATCAGTTAAATAAATTTTCCAAGATCATACAGCCAGTAAGTAGCACTAATGTAAGAGGGGAAGGAATACTGCGTCCTCCTGTGAATCTCCGAAGTGCGGTTTTGGACTCCACTCAGGTAATGCCTATTTATCTATGTCACAGGACTGGGGCTGGGTAGGAGAGAATGAGCCCAGGGTCTGGCAGAGACTAGATGATTCAAGTAGAGATAAAGTAAAAGAATATATGTAAGATCTGTCTTTTGGTAGAAAAGAAAAGAATAATTTATTATTATAAGGAAACTGGCATCTTCCGATTTACAATTGCTTATAGCAAAGCCTGTTCTGGAAAGACGTGATGCCTCACAAATTCACGTACCTTTTATCTTTGAAAGGCACCGCTCCAGACCTTGTTGTTATGCGTTCTGTCTGCATTCTTTTCCTATCACCGTGTCTTCTACATCTTCACTTCATTAATTCAGCAGTTTGTTGGGCTTTTTTATTATGTGCCAAGCACTGCGCCAGGCATGGGGATATAACCAGTTCAGTGTGCCTACTTTAAGGAAGCTTATGCCATCGATCTATACATTACACAAATAAGTACTAACTCAGTGTTGAGACAAATGTTTCAAAAGAGAGAGGATGGTCACACCTGTAAGAGTCTAAATGGGAGAAGTGGCCAGTGAGGGAGGCTAAGCAAAAGAGAACGAGGGGGGGGGGGGAATATATATATATATATATATATATATATATATATACACACACATATATATGATAGATAGATAGATTTGGAACACATTTATTCAGACCCTCAGTCTCAACATTTTTCCAGTTGATTTGCTCCACCTCCATTTACTCTACCTTTGTTCCTTCCTTTCTTATTCTTAACTTCTCAACACTTTTATGAACACCCATAACCCATCCAACATACTGCCTAACCTGGCCTGCCCTTCCCTGTCCATTTCCCAACCTCTGGGTCATTCTCCAGTCCTAGATTCTCATCAACATGCATATGTCTTCATGTCTGTGTCTCATCTCACTGGCCTTTTCTGTTTTAAAATCATATAGCTGTGATCATACTGTATACATGTGGCAAACAGCCAACTGCCTAGCTGGTATCTATGGTCCCTTCTTCCATAGTAGTAGAATCTTGATTTTATTTGATTTATTTATGCACTTGGCCAAAAATAATGTTTCTCCAGCTCCATTGAAGCTAGGTGTGGTATATGACTAAGCTCTAACAAATGAGAGATAAGCAGAAAGATGGTATGGGAACTTCCAAAAAATTCCTGAAAAGGTATGTGGAATGAGTTGCTTGCCTCTTATTCTTCTATGCCTCTTTCCATTTTCTGCTGGCTAGATTACAGATACAGTCTACAAAGGAAAAAACACTCTGTGTCTCTCTGCTCTCACTACTCTACCTCCACCCAGAACACACTACTTCAGAACACTTCTGACCAGATGTGTGGGGTTTCCACATACCAAGCAATTCTACAATAATATCTGGGTGTTGTAAAATTTAACTCAACTCTGAGACTATCTACCTGGATATAGTGCCAGATCCCACAGGCTAAGGGCTCAGTCCCCTAAGACTGCCCCCCAACCCACCCACTGTAGAGGGCAAGTGAAAGCTCAGGTTGTCACCTATGCTTCTGACAGAGGTTCACATCTGTCATCACATCAAAATAAACTTTGATTATACTTAAGCCACCATTGTTCTGAGCGTCTGTTACTTTCTGCCCAATTTAATTGTAACTAAAACAGTGAGGCTTCTGGGAACACCCCTTCAAAAGATGACATGCCCAGTAGCATGAACTTTTTTTTGCTTTTTTTTCCTTCTGCTTTCTGCCTGTAGCATAGACACAAGGGCCAGTGCATGGGCAGCTATTTGAGCCAACTTGGAAGATTATAGAAAGAGATGGGGTGCCTGGCGACTATGGAACTGCTTTGCCATGGATTTATTTTGTGTGAGAGAAGTGCAAACCTCTCGTTTAAGGACGGGAGTTTTAGTTCTTTGGTACTAGCAGCTGAACATAATTTCTAGCGGATAATATTTATAATTCTGTAAAGAATCTCCTTTATCCACTTGATATAACAAAGCATCTTTTATGCAGTTTTAGAACTTTACTTGACAAACTGCTGTTAGCACTCATCTACGTCAACTGTCAGTAGATTTTTGACAGTGGTGACAGGTACATAGGTAACCAGCTATATGGCTTTCCGCATGTACTGTCATCCTCATTGTGTCTCTGGAAAACTGCATTTGGATATGGCATGGAACATTCTTTATTCCTTTAACCCAGATAGTTTTGTTGAGCTTTGGTGTCAAAGGTACCTCTGGAGTTCCCCATCTCCTTCATGGGAAATTTCTGGATCTCTTTGAGTGCCCACGGGGCATGCCTCTTGAAACCCACTTCATGGATGTGCTTGTGGGTGTTGATGATGAATTCTCTAGTAGCCACCTCCCTAATGGCAGAATGGTCTTCTTTCCTCTCCACTCTTCTTTTTCTGAGCCATTCAACAGGGCTTCTGTTGGAAAGGAAGAACTCAAGCTATTGTGGGAGAGGGAAAGCAGCATCGACCAAGAACATTTTTAAGTCATCAAAACTCTTTGTGATTATATTGTTAATGTCACCATGATATTCCATTGCCTAAGAGAGCCATGATTGAACCACATGAGTTCTGGTCTTAAGAAGTTTATGAACTTTTTCTCATTTAATTGCCATTCTAAGCCATGCTTAAAAAGTATTTCACCCTTGGGGCGCCTAGGTGGCTCAGTGGGTTAAAGCCTTTGCCTTTGGCTCAGGTCATGATCCCAGGGTCCTGGGATCGAGCCTCACATTGGGCTCTCTGCTTAGCAGGAAGCCTGCTTCCTCGTCTCTCTCTGCCTGCCTCTCTGCCTGCTTGTGATCTCTGTCTGTCAAATAAATAAATAAAATCTTTAAAAAAAAAAAAAGTATTTCACACTCAAGTGCAATTATTACACATGTCATTTTCTACCAAGACTCACACTTCTCAGGTTTCTGGTTTCCTCATCTCAAGCTTTTTGATGAAGAATATTACATTGGGTCTGAATAAACTCAGTGCCCTTGGAAGTACCCACCTCACTCCCTAAAAGGGGGGCCTCGGTAAACTTCTCTTCCGATGAGAGTACAGTGTTTCCCTTCCTGATCCACTACCTGTGTGCAATTTCAAACCCTCCACTGACATTCTGGATTTCAGGCTTTTGCTTGATGCCTAAATTTTGTCTGTTTGTTAGCTTTCCCTTGAACGACACCTCAGTGGTACCGTCTGCCTGGATTCTCATTTTCCTTTAGATGCTGTATATCTGCTGCGCCTCATGCAGCCAGCCCACTCTTGCGTCCAGCCTGGGTCATTCCAGGTAGAACACTGAGTAATCTCCCTGTGGGCTTATGTGGTATGTTTTACGTATTTGGGTGAATTTTGCTTGGGTATCTCGGGTGTTTGACATTTCCATACCCCCAGGCCTCTAACTCCAGTTATGATCTTCTGTGGGGAGTTTCACTACTTTCCTATTGGCTGGAGATCTGTATTCTACTTGTCCTTGTTGATCAAAACTACTTTTCAGAGCCTGGCCACTTTTCACATTCTACTTTGCTTTGTTTCTAGATGAAATTCTGGGAATATTTGGGCTATGTGACACTAATTTATGCTGCACTTGGCTTGTTTGTTTTTATTATGTTATATCAGTCGCCATACAGTTTTCGATGTAGTGTTCCTTGATTCATTGTTTGTGTTATAACACCCAGTGCTCCATGCAATACGTGACCTCCTAAATACGCATCACTGAGCTCACCCTCCAATTTCCCCCCTTCATTCTTCCCCTTCCTTCTTCTAATGTCTTCTATGCTATTCCTTATGTTCTGCAAATAAGTGAAACTATATGATGATTGACTGTTTCTGCTCAACTTATTTTACTTTATGCTGCACTTTGAGAGCTTCTTCCCATGCCTCCAAAATATGACCCCACTTTGATTTTGGATAACTGGCCATCAGTAGATTAAATTTAGAATATCCAAATTTAGCTCCTGTCATTTGGTCCTTTATCCTGGCCACTAAAAACCGTTCTTAGTTTACCATTAATCTTACTAGCCTTTTATTAATTCCTCTCCCTCCCTCGGTGTTAGTTTTCTTATTCTCAACTTGCCACCTTTACGAGGAGAGGTATACTGGTAGATCCCAACCCCTCTGGTCTCTAGTTTGCTAGGAACCAACCATGACAACCAAAGATGCTGTTGCATCTAGCAGAGAGAGAACCACCAAGTTAATTCAGTGAATTACAGCAGCAACAGATCAAGTCGTTGATCTCATCAAACATCAATAGTCATACCAGAGGTCAGACCCGGGTGAATCCTGAGGATACCAAAAACAGAATTCAGCCACTAAAGGCTTACATTTATTATCCAGTTACCTATGTACCTGGCATATGGATAAGCACTTTAAACCTTACCTCATTTAATTTTTACCAAAGCCACACAGTATGTGCCATCATTATCTCCATTTCTCATACACAGATATCCAGGTTTCAAGAGGTAAGAACACAGTTCTGGTGTTATGGAGGACTAAATAATAAGACCCCTTCCTACCAATACTGTAAGACCAAAAATAAACAAACAAATAAATAAATAAATAATTTTTTGAATACTTAGGTAACCTTACAAAAAAGAATGGGAAACCACCAGGCATTAAGGGGGAACTAAAACTTGGTGTGGTAAAGTAAGCTGACACTATGTCTGCATGGGGGTTCTAAACTTGAAATAGGTCTTACAGGCTAGAGATTTGGGATTCACCATTCAACAGAAACAAGAGACAAGGTAGAGATTTGAAATGGAGGTTTCTATATGCACCAACACTACCAAGGTCTCCATCCTTGATGAAAGAAAGGAGAACAAGAAAAAAGTCTGTCCAGGAGACAAAGGAAAACTTACCTCTGACTAAACGATTTGGTTCTGGACCAAATCCACTGGTTCTGTACTAGTGATTGTCCATGATATCTGGTAGAAACGAATAAAACATTATGAGAAGCACTTCCAGAAATAAAGCCACAGGAAGTTTCCCTAGCAAAAGCCATCACTGATGAATTCTAGGAACATCAGCAGGTACTGTAATTGGGGAGATGATCACCTCCACGAAGCTGAGAAAACAGAATCATAAGAAATCGGCTATGAAATAAGTTTCCTGAAAAAAGTAAACAGATGAAGGAAGAGAAATATAAGGAAAAAAACTACAAAGAAAAAAAGGATAGGTGGATTTGGAAAATGACTGGATAGAGCAACTGGAAAAGGGAAATAGTCATGGAGAGGTTAAGTCACTTGCCTGAGGTCACTCAGCCAGAAAGTGGCAGAATTGGACATCAAAGCCCAGCTTTCTGTGTCCCACACTGTGCTCTAAACATCAGGCCACTCTAGCTTCCTACAAGTCAAAATCTAAGATACCGAATTCCATAGGAAAACCTCCCTCTGATGGCAAAACCTCTTTGGAGTAAGCTTATTACTAAAAATCACATGCAGGAGCTTGAGGTGAAACAAAACCAAACCCTTGCCTTTCTAGAGGGATTTAACAAGTTACAGCAAAAAGGTTTTGAAATTAGTAAGATCCCTGGGAAGATTTTTATAGATCACTAAGTGACGAGATTCATCAATGGCTTTAACCATGAATGACACAACCCATTTAAGTTTCTGAATGCTTGTCATTTGTCATCTGTGGTTGTTTGAATGAGTTGGGGAGGAGGCGGGGTGAGACTGCTGGGTGGAAGCGATACGCAACTGAGCTGGAGGCTGTTCACTGTTTTGAAAAATATAGACTCTGCTCCAGTTAGCTCCCTTCTCCTCCCCTACTCTTCCACTAATCCTGACACACAGGCAATTTACAGATGTTTACTCCAAACTGAACAACAACGGCAGCTGAGGGTTTGCTCAGGTTGATTGCTCTAGAAGCCTGGCAATCACCAGAAACATTGTTACCCTGCTTCGTCTCCGGGGCACGGAGCTAGCGTCCTCATATCAGACTTTTCTTACGAGGCCTATCACATGGGACATTTAACAATCCTTCATTGTTTTTAAGTAATACCATTTCCAACCTGAGGACCTGTAAAGGTTATTGTTAATGAAAAAGTCATTATTTTACCCTGTTTGTTAGATTAGCATTTTTTTCATTTCATTTTATTTCTTTTCGGTGTTCCAGAATTCATCGTTTATGCACCACACCCACTGCTCCATGCAATACGTGCCCTCCCTAATACCCACCACCAGGCTCACCCAACCCCCACTCCCATCCCATCCAAAACCCTCAGTAGCATTATTTCACAGGTAGTTATCTCTGGGTTCCCAGGATCTCAATGTAGTTAAGTATTATTCTGTTCTTTCCACACTTTCCATGATGTCTTGTGAAAGCCATCTCATACATAAAGTGCTCAAAATGTTAGTGAACACAAAGAAGAATAGAATGGGAGCTTTATGTGGTCGATGCCAGGTGGCAAAGCGTAATGAAATTAATGTAACATATCCTCTTTCTAACTAATGCCTGATCATAGGGCAGAGTGTGTCTCTGCTCCTCCAGCTAAGCTACAACTTTCAAAAAGGTGTTTACTGAAATCTGATCTTTTACAACTAGAGGTTTATGATCTCATACAGCTAACAAGGACTGGTCTTGTGTTTTCTGCCCTTTCATATTTTCAGGATGTAATCTGATTTTAGTTTTTGTCAGGCAACCGGAACCTGGCAGATTTAAGAGCACTGAATAAAATTGGGCCATCCAGTCCAGCTGAGCGGACCACGTAGATAAGCCTCTCTGGAAAAGTGTCTCTCTGCAGTTAGTCATTCAAAAAGAGAGGGCGGTTTGGTCATCCTTTCAGGCGATAATTACATTCTGTTCCGGTGACCGGTGGTAATTAATTGTACTTTGTGCCCAACATAAAAATAAACACAGGGGAAAGTGCAGTGTCTGGTAAATGCCGCTGGCATTCTTGGAATTTAGGCGAGTTTCTTTGAGTGGTATAAAGGAAGAAAAAGCCTCACTTCCTCCAAGAATAATATCGGGTTAGAACTGCAGCTGACCTGTAAGAGCACCCTCCTCACACCTCCAAATGAGCCTTTATGTTTAGTAATTTTTGATAAAAACAGGCGCTTGATGAAACTAAGCATTAATGTCGTTTATGTCCTCTCAAGAAAATGTAAACAAAGATCCACTTGGATAAGCACTTTGGAAGGGTTAACCTTATAAAGAAAACAATTATTTTACCAGCAAAAAATGGTCTTATTTGGGAATAGCATGGATTTGCAATTTGGATGTAAAAGCTATGGCAAAACTTAAGCAAGTCCAACAAACAAAGGAGAGGACTGTCAGGGAGAAGGAAGAAGTTGGGAGGGGTTGTTTTGAAGGAAAAGTCCGTTGGCGGTTTCTCATTAGCAGAGTTGCTGAAGTAGTGGATTTCTTGTAGGAGATTCAATGTACATCTCCCCCTGTTTGCCTGTAACTGGTGATTCTTTCCTGTTGATACCTTTCCCTTGGAGTCTGTAACTGACAGTTCTTCCTATAATTGACAGTTGAGTGGAATAGTTCCCTCTTCTCTCACTTTAGTGAGGTTTCCCTTTATTAATTTCCACAAAATAAAGGCAATACCTGTGCAGGTCACGGAAAGTACATTGACTGAAGCATCACAGACTAAAAAGCTAGAAGACAATTTAACAATATGTTAACAAACTAGAATTTAAATAAAAGCTTGAAATTTGGGCACCTGGGTGGCTCAGTGGATTAAGCCGCTGCCTTCAGCTCAGGTCATGATCTCAGGGTCCTGGGATCGAGTCCCGCATCGGGCTCTCTGTTTGGCAGGGAGCCTGCTTCCCTCTCTCTCTCTCTCTCTCTGCCTGCCTCTCCATCTACCTGTGATTTCTCTCTGTCAAATAAATAAATAAAATCTTTAAAAAAAAAAGTCTTAAAAAAACCTTGAAATTTTAAAAAAGGCTAAAAGAAATCGTTTCATTTGGGCCTTTATTTCTCAATAGAGAAACCGCATTCAAGGAGGTATTGGACCTACCTAAAGTTAGTGGCAGAGCTTGGACCCAACCTATATCTGCTGAGTGCGAGTCCAAGGCTCTTTCTACAGTACAATACAGCACAGAATGAGGGAGGAATAATGAACTTTCCCATAGTTTAAAACCCTAAAGTCTAGAGACTAGGGAATTCAAAAGCAGTTAACATTCTGTCTTCATTAGGACTAGGAATTAACAAACATTTTCATGCAGCTTACAGAAAGGAGACTGCAGAATCGATTTGGTGGTGGGTTACTTTTTTCTTTTTCTTATTTTGTTTAAAGTATTCCAGATTTTAGCAGCTGAAGTACCAATGGTGTGATTTTTAACACATATGCATGTCCACTGTATTATGTAGTTTAAAAAACAGTATTTACATTTTATTATAAGAGCATATAAGAGTCATAAATTGAAAACAAGATCAAAGAAAAACAGAATCATTTGTCATAAAGAGCAGGTAACCTTAGAATGAATATAAAATAGTGTTTCTCAGCTTTCAGTATATACTGTCGTCTACTAAATATCTCTACTCCAAGGCCCGCCCTTCTTTGTTAAAAAGGAAGATTAGAGGGGCACCTGGGTGGCTCAGTGGATTAAGCATCTGACTTTGGCTCAGATCCTGATCTCGGGATCCTGGGATGGAGTCCCTGCATAGGGCTCTGTGCTCAGCAGTGAGTCTGCTTCTCACTTGCCCTCTCTCTCTGCCCCTCCCCCTGCTTGTGTGTGCTCTCTCTCAAATAAATAAAATCTTTTTTTTTTTTTTAAGGAAGATTAGCAAATGTGGGTGGGAATGTTAATATAAATTAGCACCACTCTGAGACTTGATTTTTGTTATAATCAGAAAAACTGAAGGAAATTTGAAAAGAAAATAAATTATTCCTGTGATTCATTTATATAACCCTTCTAATAATCTCTTTAACCATTGGATCAGTTTAGAGAAAACTACTACAGCTACTGCATTTATTGTCATTATTACTTAAAATTAAAGTCCTTTAGGACCCTGTTATTCCCTGCAAGAACTGTAAGAGGTGGTACAAGATAGCGGAGGTCATGGACATATAGAAATACATGGAAGCAAAGCTATTCAGGGTTTCCCTCTAACTTGATTTCTTTTTTGGATTCACATCCTGGCTTTACTACCAATTATCTCTGTGACTGTGGGCAAGTCATCATTCTCTAAGTTTCAGTTTCTTTCTTTCTTTCTTTCTGTGAAATCATATGGTTTTTATCTTTCTCTTTTGCTTAGCATAACACTCTCTAGCTCTATCCATGTCATTGCAAATGGTAAGATTTCATTCTTTTTATGGTTGAGTAATATCAAATTGTGTATATGTATACCACCTCTTTATCCATTCATCAGTTGCTGGACATTTGGGCGCTCTCCATAATTTGGCTATTGGTAATAGAGTTGCCATAACACCAGAGTGATGTAACCCTGCAAATCAGTACATTTGTATCCTTTGCATAAATACCTAATAGTGCAATTGCTGGATCATAAGATAGTTCTATTTTTAACTTTTTGAGGAACCTCTATACAGTTTTCCAGAATGGCTGCACTAGTTCACATTCCCACCAACAGTGTAAGAGTGCTCCCCTTTCTCTTCATCCTTGCCAACATCTGTTGTTTCCTGCATTGTTCATTTTAGCCATTCTGACATGGCTATGGTATGAGGTGATATCTCATTGTAGTTTTGATTTGTATTTCCCTGATGATGAGTGATGCTGAGCAACTTTTCATGTGTCTGTTGGCTGTCCCTATGTATTCTTTGGGAAAATATCTATTCATGTCTTCTGTCCATTTTATGACTGGATTATTTGTTCTTTGGGTGTTCGTTTTACCAGTTCTGTATATATTTGTAGATACTGACCCTTTGTCAGATCTGTCATTTGCAAATATGTTCTCCCATCCCATAGCTTGCCTTTTAGTTTTGTTGATTGTTTCCTTCACTGTGCAGAAACTTTTTATTTTGGTGAAGTCCCAATAATTTATTTTTGGTTTTTGTTTCCCTTGCCTCAGGAAACATATCTAGAAAGAAGTTGCTACAGCGTGTCAAAGAGGTTACTGCCTACGTTCTCCTCTAGGATTTTGATGGTTTCCTGTCTCACAGTTAGGTCTCTCATGCATTTTGAATTTACTCTTGTGTGTGGTGTAAGAAAGTGCTCCAGTTTCATTCTTTTGCATGTTGTTGTCCAGGTTTCCCAACACCATTTTTTGAAGAGACTGTCTTTTTCCCACTGGCTATTCTTTCCTGCTTTGTCAAAGATTAATTGCTGATATAGTGGTGTGTTCATTTCTGGGGTTTTCTATTCTGTTCTGTTGATCTATATGTCTGTTTTGGGGCCAATACTGTATTGTTTTGATGACTACAACTTTGTCATATAACTTGAAGTCCAGAATTGTGATGCCTTCAGCTTTGCTTTTCTTTTTCAAGATTGCTTGGGCTACTTGAGGTCTTTTGTGGTTCCATACCTATTTATTTATTTAAAGTAGGCTCCATGCCCAACATGGGGCTTGAACTCCCAGCCCTGAGATCAAGAGCCTGACAGGTACCCTGTCAATTTCTTCATCTTTAAAGCCAGAGTTAGGGTTGTTACAAAGATTTAAAGTCCTGATACACATCAGACAATTAAGTATCTGACTCTTGATTTCAGCTCAGGTCATGTTCTCAGGGTTGTGAAATGGAGTGGGCCCTGCACGGGGCATGAAGCCTGCGTTAAGATTCTTTCTCCCTCTGACCCTCCTGCCTGCCTCTCCAAAAAAAAGAGAGGTCTAATGCATATAAAAACACACAGTGCTTTATAAATGTTATCTCAGTTACTGGTTTTTTAATATTGTACACTGCTATACTACAGGCTAAATTTTAAGAAAATGTGTATAAGGCTCTCATGACAGGAAGAGTAAACTACCATTATTCAGAACAAAAATATTTTTAGGTGGATACTTTGTATGCTGGACAGATCAGATTAACTTCCTCCTCATGGGAGACTTCTGTTGCCTAAGAGCTGCTCTCCTAGGTTCTCTGAAAGGGCACACTACAGAGAGAACCCACAGTTAAATGTTTACAGAACAATTTGCCATCCACCCCCTAATGGTCTTGTTGTGCCTCTTCTGAGGCAACTGTTCATGTTGGCAGGCTTTCAGCCGGCTGCTTGGGCCACCCAGGGTCAGGGACATGTGTGAGATTCTTAAGGGTTATTTCCCAGGGCATCGTAACTTCTGGGGCTGGTGAGGGAGGCCGGCAACATGAAGTCTAGTCACAGACTCTAGAATGTTTGGACACAAGGTAGGAAATCGAGCAGAGAAGTGATGGACGGTGTAGGTTAGGCATGAATACAAGAAAAATAAATGCATGAGGAATGACATGGACAAAAACAAAACAAAACAAAAAACAGGATAAAGTTTTAAAAAGCAAAAAAATAAAAAAATAAAAAAACCTGTGAGATAACACTCCACTGTAAAGTACTGGAAACCCCAAAAGCATTCTTCAAGCGAAGCAATACTGCAGAAAAGATGTGATTTAAGGGAAGATGGGATAAAAACAGATGACACTGCCCTGACAAAACTAGAAGGTGAAAGAGGAAGGTATTTGGCTAAAAAGGTTTTTATAGAAATTTCCCACAGCTAACTTTATGTTAGGACCTAGTTTGTGAGAAGTATGTTGTATACATGCCATATTTTTATCAGCAGCTTTGAAGGCACACTTTCATTTTAACTGACATGTCTTTATATAAAAAACAAGAATGTAAAGATTTGATTTTCTTCCTTAAGTTGCATTCCTCGACTCTAGCCAAGCCTCACAAAGAGTAACAGATGATAAATTCCAGCATTTTCCAAGCCAGACTGACTCGGAGGTGGTGGCTGTTTGGCTTTTATTAGAAACATTAGGAGAAATAAATTATTTGAGACTCACAGAAAAATGTGTGTTATAGACATAAAATCTCCAAATTTGGAAAATATTTAGTGATCTGACAGTTAAAGTAATAAAATCTATTGCTTTTCTCCACTGCTTAGAAAACATGTCTGCAAGTGGATGCATTGAAAGACCGTGGTGGCAATTCCGCATATTTCAGTTTCTCAAGATTATAGTTAATGTGTTATAATCACTAGGCCGACTTTTTTTTTTAAGGCTTTGCTTCCCAGGCAAGTGATAGTAAACATTAACTTGCCCATAGTGGATTCATCAAAGAGAGTGGTTCTCAACATTAACTGTGTTCTGGAGGCAACAGAGGAGCCTCTAAAAATGCTGACACCGGGCTCGCACCTCTAGCAATTTGGATTTAACTTGCATGGTATGAATCTTGGGCACTAAGAGTTTTCAAAGCTCCCTGGGTGATTTGAATATGCAGCCAAGTTTGAGAAACACTGAAAACCTTTTCACTTGCTACTGAAAAGGAGGGTCCAGGAACCCGTCTCATTGCTATCAGCGGGGAGCTTGTTAGGAAAGCAGGATCTGAGGCCCCACCCCCAGATGCTGAAGTAGAATCTCAATTTTGCCAAGATCCCCATGTGTCTTACATGCATGTTCAAGTCTGAGAATCACTGCTCTACAGAATTCTTATCTTTGATCCCTTTTTCTTTCTTCATGTTAGGCAGTAATTACATGAAAGGAAGAATAGCTCAACTTTTGTTCTCTAAAACTTCGGAAACAGACGTTCATTTCTATGACATTCTGCAAAGTAATAAGCGGTGGATGATATGAAGAGAGATTCATATATTCAGGGTTGCCAGATAGAATATAGTATGCCTAGTTAAATATGAATTTCAGATAAGTGATATTTTTGTTTGAGTAAAAGTGGGTCAGAAATATTGTATGGAACATATGTATACTAAAAATAGTATTCATTGTCTGATCTGAGGGTTGCTGGGGGGAGGGGGTTTGGGAGAAGGGGGTGGGATTATGGACATTGGGGAGGGTATGTGCTTGGGTGAGTGCTGTGAAGTGTGTAAACCTGGTGATTCACAGACCTGTACCCCTGGGGATAAAAATATATGTTTATAAAAAATAAAAAATTAATTAAAAAAAAGATTATTAAGGAAAAAAAATGAAATCCAAATTTAACAGGCATCCTGTATATTTATTTGTGAAATCTGGTAACCCTGTATATATTCCCAGGAGTGTCTGTTTGCTCTCTGGGCTGTCCCAGTAAAAAAAGAGGAAATGATACCATAAATGGCCAAGTAGCTATCCCCTAAGCTGTCTAGACTGATTGACTATAATGTTTCTCATCCCGCCCAGACAGCCAGGCCTCTGTGACTTTCCTAAACCGGACTGGTGACTCACCCAACTGGGAGAGTAATGGGAAATTTACTTGCTGACTCAGGAACACATAAAACTTGGCAAACTTTTCCTTTAGTCTAAAACAAAAGAAAAAAATTCTAAAGCAAATGTTAGATACAGTACAATGTATAAAACACTTCAACTTGAGGCTGCAGGCAAAGGCAACAGCTTGTAATCACATGTTTTCTATTGTTTGATTAAAAGACATTTTCACGGTTGGTTCCACTATTGCACTCAGAAGCTGGTATTTTTCTTAAGAATCACTGCTATTTAAACCCCTCCAAGGCTGCTTTCCAAGAATACATTTTAGATCCATTTTCTCAATACTGCATGTAGTTGGCAAATCAAGTAATACATTTTTGAACAGAGATGTGGGTCTGGATTGGATGTCCACCCTCCCTTTGTCAATGACTCACAACGGGCTTGATAACTACAGGCAATCCAATATCTCCTAGGATGATTTAATTTTAAACTCTTGTATCTAACTTGTCAGGTTGGCTTCAATCCTTCACTCTGTCCTGCAATTTTACTATTTTTAAATAAGACCTCTTGCTGTTATCAAAAACACCAAATCATAAAGCTGTGGTAAAAGAGGAAAGTAAATTTACATCAGCCAATTCTGAATATTTTAATTTAGAAAATTTTTATCAGAAAATCTGAATAAAACAGTCGTGAAAATATTGTGATTTTTGTATAATAATGATTTTCCTTAAATATTTTCACAGTTGATTTTGAATATGTTGAAAATGATAGTGTACATACCGGTTCTTTTTCTCAGCTGGTACATCTTTTCTGCTGAGGTTGAACCCTTATATTTAATGAATCATCATACTGGCAATCTGGTTTTAGGACCTGAAAACAAATCAACTTGTTTCTAGCAAATACAGACTAAACTTCCATTTATTTATTTATTAATTTATTTACTTTTCCTTTAAAATTTTTTTTATTTTATTTAAATTCAATTAATTAACATAGAGTGTATTATTAGTTTCAGAAGTAGAGTTCAGGGTTTCATCAGTTGCATGTAATACCCAGTGTTCATTACATCATGTATCCTCCTTAATGCCCATCACCCTGTTACCCCATTCCCTCACCTTCCTCCCTTCTAGCAACCCTGTTTGTTTCTTATGGTTAAGGGTCTCTTATGGTTTGTCTCCCTCTTTGATTTCATCTTGTTTTATTTTTCCCTCCCTTCCTCTATGCTCCTCTGTTTTGTTTCTTAAATTCCACATATGAGTGAGATCATATGATAATCGTCTTTCTCTGATTGACTTATTTTGCTCAGCATAATACCCTCTAGTTCTATCCACAACATTGCTGATGGCAAGATTTCATTTGTTTTGATGGCTGTGTGATGTTCCATTGTGTATATAAACCACATCTTCTTTATGCATTCATCTGTTGATAGACATCTCAGCTCTTTCCATGGTTTGGCTATTGTGGACATTGCTGCTATAAACATTGGGGTGCAGGTGCCCCTTCAGATCACTACATTTGTATCTTTGGAGTAAATACATAGTAAAGCAATTGCTGGGTTGTAGGGTAGCTCTATTTTTAACTTTTTGAGGAACCTCCTTATTGTTTTCCAGAAAAATTCCATTTAAAAGCAAAGCCCAAAACGGGCTTGGCTGGCTCAGTCAGTAAAGCATGCAAGTCTTGATCTTGGGTAGTGAGTTCAAGTCCCTTGTTGGGCGTGGAAAAAAAAAAAAGTCCACAAATCACATATTTCAGGAGTATTCCAGGAATATCACATATTCCATTTCAATCCCTGCAGACATGAAAGCTAAAATTATTAAGTACCTAATGTATATTTAGTAATACTCTATGGCAGCTACAAATGCTTTACCACTATCAAGAAATAGTCTATTTCCCATACCAGCACCCCATCCCAACACCACCAGAGGGGTGGTGAGTGAGGAAAAACGAACAAACACTTGTTCCCAGGCCGGGAGATCTCAGAACCTAGTCTGGCCTTGTGACTTGCTATTGACCAATAGAGTGTGGGAGAAATGATGTTATATCAGTAAAGCCTAGGCTCAGGAGAACTTGCAGCTTCTACCTTTGTCCTCTTGAAATATTGCCCCAAGAATGCCATGTAAGGAAGCTGTGCTTGATTTCAGGAGCCCAGTGGAAGATGAGAAGCCACAAAAGGAGAGGCCCCCTGCTGATAGCCAGCTCTGACTACTATGTGAGTGAGACCATCTTGGACCTTCCATTCCAGCCATGCATCCACCAGAGTGAGGCTGCTGAGTGGGACCAAGAGAAACAGCTAGTCAACCCTACATAGAATCATGAGAAATAATAGATTGCTTTAAGCCACTCTGTTTGGGGAATGGGGGTGTTATTTAACAGTCGGTAGCTAAAACTCCACAAAGGAAACTGTTTTTTGGTTTTTTTTTTGTTTTTGTTTTTGTTTTTTTTTTTCAAAAACCACGGGAGCCTGGGGAGCTCAAGCAGTTAAATGGCTGCCTTTGGCCGAGGTCTTGATCCCAAGGTCCTAGAGCCCTGCATCGTGGGGAGTCTGCTTCTCCCTTTCCCTCCGCCCCTCTCCCCTGCTCATGCTCTTGCATGTGCACTCTCCCTCTCAAATACATACATACATACATACATACATACATACATATATACATACATGTAGATCCCAGGTCCCCACTTCATTAATTCGGGTTTGGTAGGCCTGGCTTGGGATCTCCATGTCGCACTCTTCACACAAGGACCCCAGGTGGAGGTACTCCTCAGACTACCACTTGAGAAAACATGCAGAGGCGATGTCCTTCAGCACAAAGGAGGCCTAAAGCAGGTGGCCACAGAATGGCGCGTCACACCTGCCAGCAGTGCTCCTGGATTTGTGCAGGGTACGTTTGCATCGCCATATTCAGTGTCTGGGGAGAGACAGAATTCTTGAAAAATGTTGTATGAGAAGAGAGAGCCATATAAACATATGGTTGCTTTTTGTTCCTCTTCATTTGCCTAATATGGATTCATTGGCATGGGGGCTGAATGGGAGAGCAGTAACAGTCCTGCTGGGGAAGATAAGATTTAGTGCGAGATTGTCAGTGAAAGTGATATGGCCTAGAGTCTTGAAGTAAGAGGTCAGGTTTAAGAAATGCAGCAGAAATGAGGCAGAAGCAGAAAAGGTGTGCAGATTTTCTCAAATGCTGTGAAAGGAGGAAACAGGACAATGGGAAAAGGCAGATGCTTGGGGAAGTTTATTTACGTGAGTGGAGAGCAATATGAAATGGAGGTGAATCTTCTGAAGTCATGATAGAAAGGTCATGAATTTGCTTGAGAGAAACACCTCAGGCTTTTACTTTTGTTTCCTCCTTCCTCCTATCCGCACCATAGGGGGCATCATACTGCTAACCTGGTATGGCCCTGGCTCTCAGGTGTGCTGCGCCCTGATACTTAAGTGTCTGGGTCCTGCTTTTATCTGTCTTGTTTGTGTGAATTAACATACCATTGGAAGAGAAGGTTCCATTGCCAAGAAACATTTGAATAAAACAGAGCTAAAGCCTGTAGGAAATTGTTACTTATAGTTTCAGATTATGGACCTGCAGTTGTGAAGTAAAGATTAAGGAAAAAAAATCATAGAGAAAAAATCAACAGAGAGTTGGTATAGATGATCCATCTGGCTTTTATGGGTTTGAAGACTCTCTAACACCCACCGAGTTATGATTGTTTTTTTCTCTGAGGAGGAAAAAGGTAGAATTAACTCACTGCTAGGGAAATCATGTAAATCTATGTGGTTTTTGCCTGGAATATAAATTATACACATTGTAATAAGAGAAAAGTTACAATATTTACAGAATTAGGTGAGAATCTTCTTGTGTACGAATATGATTATCCGTGTTCACATCTATATTTGTCAGGATCGCATGGGATATATTATGGTATCAAATTAACTAAAAAATCTCAGTGGCTGAACCCAGCAAAAGAGTGTACTTCACACTCTTGCGTGTAAGACACATTTAGTAAAAATATGTGACTCAAACATCAGGCTTTTTTCCTTTTTTCTATATACCATGACAGCATGAGTAGAAAATAACACAAGTTATGCTTTCTAGTCAATACACTTCCTCTAAAAATAGCAGGTTTTTCTGTCAAGGCTAAAATAAGTTGTCTCCAAATATAGTAGGAACCAAAGTATGGCTAAACCAAGAAACAATTTTCAAACCATCGCAACCACAAAACCAGAGTTAACTGAGGAAATAGCTTGTTAGATTTGACATAGTTTCCACAATATCTAAAGATAAATTTATCATTTATCATCCGGAAAAAAGTTTTAAGCCAAAATTGCATTTTGACCACAAAAATATTAGGCTAATGATCAAATAATTTTCACACTTAGTTTATAACTAACAAAAAATTTACATAAGAATAAGAAGGGGGGGCGCCTGGGTGGCTCAGAGGGTTAAGCCTCTGCCTTAGGCTGAGGTCATGATCCCAGGGCGCTGGGATCAAGCCTGCATCAGACTCTCTGCTCAGCAGGGAGGCTGCTTCTCCCTCTCTCTCTCTCTGTCTGCCTCTCTGCCTAATTGTGATCTCTCTCAAATAAACAAATAAAATATCTTGAAAAAAAAAAAAGAATAACAAGGGGCATCTTTAAATGTTTCATAATCTAGATAACTGATTAACACTGAAATTAAAAGTTTTGGGCATGGGTGCTTGCTTGGGTCAGTCACTTAAGTGTCAGACTCCTGATTTCAGCTCAGTCATGATCCCTGGTCTTGAAATAGAGTCCTGGGTGGGGGCTGCCGGGAGGGCTCCATGCTGTGTGTGGGGAGCCTGCTTGGGATTCTCTCTCTCTCTCTCCCTCTACCTTTACCCCTTCCCCCAGGAGAACATATGCTCTCTTTTGTTTTCTCTTAAAAAAAAAAACAACAACTCATAAATAATAATTTTGGAGCACATATGGGGATTTTTTTTTCTCTTACATAACTACTAAGATTTATACAAGGAAAACTCCCTGAGGACAAGACATGTTAATCCACAGGAGCACATATTGTATTGTATGTGTGGTTTCATCCCCTTCTTTGCAGAACCACCCTTGCTCCATCCTGAATTGTTAAAAAAATCCTATTTACTACTGTGCTGTGTCACAGCCTTGCCACAGGAGTGATCACCTGACCAAGGCATGGCCAATCATAGTATCTCCCTTCTCTGAACATAGTAATTGGTTCAATGGTGAGCAGTTATTATAAATAGGGCCAGTAAGAATCTTTGCCTGGAGTCGATATGTTTATTTGAGAGGAAGAGAGTTTTTTCATCTAGGATGGGATTGCTAAACTATGACGCATAACCCAAAATTGCAGATAGTAATCTGCAGATAGTTAACATCTGCAATCTAGCCTGAAGCACTAGGAGAGGATAAGACCAAAACAAAGAAAGAAACAGAATTGGAAAAGAGGGGAAAATGAGGAAGGGCATGGGGACAACATTCCTTGGGAAATATGCTATGTTTGAAGCCAGAGCCAACCCTGAGTTTCCTGGTTATGTGAAGCAATCGATTCTCTTTTTGCTTCAGCTAATGTGAGTTGGGTTATTGGCACTTGCAACTGAAAGAAACCCAACAAACACATCATTCCTGAAAGCCCTGTAGGATCTGCCACGTGGTGTCTTACATGTAGTACTGTCTCAGGAAAGGTTTACACTCAGTGAAAGCATCTACCTGATGGCATCATGGAAAGATACTCTAGGTGACATGGCATAATGTTGTCAACATTGTTATTATTACCTAGTTGTTTCTGTAAGTCAACTCAAAAAAATTTTTTTTTCCTTTTAAATTTCCATTTTCTCTATGTAACATTATATCCTCACAGTATGGCTGAATTCTTATTCTATTTTATTTTTTAAAAAATAAATTTATTTATTTACTTACCTACTTACATATTTAAGTAGGTTCTATGCCCATTGTGGAGCCCAGTACAGGGCTTGAACTCATGACCCTCAGATCAAGACCTGAGCTGAGATCAAGAGTCACATGTTTGACTGACTGAGCCACCCGGCACCCCTCGAACACATTTTGAATTCGTACAGTTTTCATTTTTATATGATTTGTTTTCCAAATGTTTGTCATGCCATTTTCCAATGCTCATAAAATATTTCCTATAGAAGACGATATTGTATGTAGGTTGTGAGATTCTCAGACCTGTTTACAGAATATCATGTAGCCCACACTGGTTATGGCTACGATATAATGAAAACATAAATGCTTCTCAAGAGCCCTGCCTTCCAGTCTCCACAACACGTTTTATTAATTTTATGACGAGTCTTCTCTGAAATTACTTTAGAGTAATATATAGTTATATGAAAAATAGAAAATTTTATTTTAAAATCTGGAGCCAGAAAATTTTGTTCAGGTAAGAAGATATTTTTTAGTTAGTTTTTTACTTGGAAAATTGAATCTGACGATGTAAGTCCCAAACACGGTTTGAAAAATTGGGCAAAACAAAGAAGACTCAATTGCTCAGGATCTGTGCTGAGAAATGAGAAAGATTTAGACACAGCCTTACACGGTTTGAAAAATTGGGCAAAACAAAGAAGACTCAATTGCTCAGGATATAGAAATGAGAAAGATTTAGACACAGCCTTGGCCCATAGGGAAGAGATGGGGGCCCAAGAGTGAGGAGAAGAGAAAAGAGTGTCTGGTGGAGGTGGGTGCAAACAACACGATGGGAGGTCAGGAGTCTGAGAATGAAACACACACAGGAGGGGCTCCCACAGAGGGAATGCTGAGGGCTTTAAAGAACAAATCTAATATTCACTGCAACCTACTCTATCCCACCATCACCCTCAAACTTTCTACTGAATTCTGTTGCATGTGACCACCTTGTTTTTAGGCTGCTTTTTGGAATCAGTGTAAAAGGGACCATGCTGCATGTTTGGGTGGAGCGAGTGTATGTGGAGGTTGGGTGAACAGACCAGACGCAGAAGTGACATGCAAGGAAGACTGAGAACTCTGTGTAGGTGGAAGCCTCTTCATGAGTCTTGGGAAACATTGGGAAAGATGCTGGCGAGAGTGGGAATTCCAGCCCACCAGGAACATATCTCAGATGTGCAAATAATATCGCCCTATTTACTTTAAATCACTTTGAATCTGAGTCAGAATGCTTAGTGCTTCTGCATGAGCCCATCGGTTCCTGTGGCTTTGCTCTATCCGAGCACAGATATCTCCGGTGAGTCTGGAAATTCCAGCATTTAGGTATGGTCTCCATACCCTGCTACCTAGCCACCACATCTGAAGATGAGAAAGGTGTCCCAAAGGAAAGGCTAATGAGGGCAGTAAGAAGGAAAATCAGGAAGGTTAGAAATGTTAATGCCAGAACAGAGTTTGGTTTTTTTCCATCACACTTGGCACACTGTAGTTCTGTGATGACTAAATTAATGAAATATTTACTTCTAGATATTAGAAACAGGGAAATTTTGGTGCAGAATAAAGACAAGGGGAAGAAATAAAGTTTAACCATTCATTTTTGTAGCTGTGGTAGTATCAAGTTGGAAGAGACTTCAGAATCCAACCAATCTGGTTCTTTTACCTCTGTGTGAATACCACCTAGCCACTAGCTACACATGGCTCTTAAAATTAAATAGAATTTGAAATTTAATTTAATTTCTCAGACACATTTCTCAGCCACACACGTGGCTAAGTGCTCCATAGCTATGTGTGGCTGATACGAGTATTTGAGACTGTATAGATACAGAATATTTCCATCATTGCTGAAAGTTCTAGTAGACAACACAGATCTCTATCAAATCATCTCTGTCATTAGTTTAGTTTAAATTACTATTATTTTTTTTTAAAGACTTTATTTATTTATTTGACAGACAGAGATCACAAGTAGGCAGAGAGGCAGGCAGAGAGAGAGAGGAAGAAGCAGGCTCCCTGCCAAGGAGAGAGCCTGATGCGGGACTTGATCCTAGGACTCTGGGATCATGACTTGAGCCAAAGTCAGAGGCTTAACCCACTGAACCACCCAGGTGCCCCAAGTTTAAATTATTTTTAGTGAATGTCATTAACCACTGCGTTTTGGTTCAGACATAATTGTTAGGTTGTCCTTGAAGATTTCTTCTATAGCCTTATCCTGGATTTTTTTTTTTTTTTTTGATGTATGAAAATATTTATTCTCTATAGGGAGCATATTGTTACAGTAACTTTTTAAAAGATATATATTTTAAAGAATTATTTATCTTAGAGAGAGAAAGAGAGAGAGAGAGAGAGAGTGGGGGGAGGGTCAGAGGAGGAGAGAGAGAGTCTTCAGCAGACTCTGAGCTGAGCACAGACCCGACATGGGGCTTGATCTCAGGACTCTGAGATAAAGGCCTGGGCTGAAACCAAGAGCTGGATGCTTAGCTGACTGTACCTCCCAGGTGCCCGTACAGTACCTGTTTAAAAATTTTGTTACTGATAAAGGAATTCTAAACTGAAATAGATTAACTGACCTAAAATAGCTGGAATAAAAAATATACCCCAGTTTCTTAAAGAATCTCATTTATCCCTAGGGTAGCATTAATGTAACAAACCCCACAATAGTAATTATTTTTTCTTAAACTCGAAGGGAAACAAAAACCTGTAGAAATACCTTTAGGATTCACAACAATGCTGAACATGCATCAGACCTTTTATTTAATTCTTTTATGTTTCTATGAGCTAGACCTAATGCAATTATGTGATTAAGAGCTCTGTATCTAACTTCTTAGTGAATGTAATCATTTCCTATTAAATGCAAATTTTTAACAATTCATGAAAATCCCCTGGCACATTTCCATAATGACTGAAAGGTGGAAATCCTAATTGGTATTCAAGTTTTTAGAGGAAGTAAGAGTGGAGAGCTTAGAAAACCCCTCAAATGAATCATTTAGAAGGAACAAAATTGGTAAAGGTACCAGCTGATCTAAGAGTATTGCTCATAAGAACTTAACTCATATTTGTTTTATTGAAATCAACAATAGAAAGAGCTTCCATAGAGCATGTAAACCTGAATTAGGCACTAAAAAGTGAACTTATTTCTAAAATCAAGAAAACTGTTGGGGCACTTGGTTGGCTCAGTGGGTTGAGCATCAAACTCTGTGTTTTGGCTCATTTCATTATCTCAGGGTCATGAGATTAAGCCCCATCATGTGGGGTTCCACACTGAGCTTGGAGCCTGCTTAGGATTCTCTCTCCTTCTTCCTCTGTCCCTCTCTACTCTCTCTCTCTCTCTCAAGAAGAAGAAGAAGGAGGAGGAGGAGGAGTAGAAGAAGAAAACTGTCAGATAATGTTTCTGTTTTTGGTACTTTTTTAAAAAGGAGGAAGAATGGTCAATATATCCAGAATCATTTATATCAAATAGGGTGAAAATACAGATGTTTGGTACTCAAATTTAAATCTATTGGTTGAAAAATTAAGGTGGGTATATCGTAGGTTAAAGTGTAACTGAAAACGCTAGCAATATCTGCTTAAACAAAGAGAGAAGTATATTTTTCTCTTTTAAAATATAATCTGCATGTTTACTGCCCAAGACAGGAATGATGGGTTCATGGTTATCAGAAACCCAGACTTTCTGTTCAGTAATTATTATACCTTGAGCTCTTTTACCACATGTTCATCTTTATGTTTTCATAGAGGCTACCATAGCTCCAGCCATCACATCCACGTCCCAGGCATCAACTGTAAAGAAATTACAAAGGAAAAAGGGCTCCTGATAGTTAATCTAGCCCTCCTCTAAGAGGCTAGTAGGTCTACTGAACAACTTTTTTTTTTCTTAATGATTTATTTATTTATTTATTTTAAAGAGCAGTGGAAGGCTGGTGGGAGGAGGGAGCAAATCTCCAAGCAGACTCCCTGCTGAGTGCAGAGCCTAATGACAACATGACACTGGATCCCAGGACCCATGAGATCATGACCAGAGCCAAACCAAGTTTCAATACTCAACCAGCTGAGCCACCGAGGGGCCCCTCTACCTAACAACTTCTACTGATATCTTCTGGGCATCTATAAGTGTGCTGGGAAGTGCAGGGGTTTGGGGGTTTTGTTTTTTCCAGCTAGACATATTACTGTCACCACAGAATATAAGAATTTTGTTACCAAACAAGAAGGGGACAGTGAATATTGGGGAGGTAGCTAGAAGTCTCTGCAGGCCAGATGGATTGTCTTCTCCCTGTACTTTACCTCAGGTGTTGAACTGGTCACACTGCGTATACTTAATATACAGGAGACAGAGTAGTCTAACAGTAAGGAATATAGGCTGTAATTAGAGTGATCCTATGCCCCAGTTCCCCTAGATAGTTCCAGGACATAGCTTTTGTATCACATAATTATTATCAGTATCTCTTTACTCTCTACAGTGTCCCTGTTGGACAATAAATTATATGGTCACTTTAGCTATATACACTGGGACATCTTTAACACTTTCCTGCTCTGTGACCCTAATGACAAATAGTATAACTTCTCTAAACTCATTGTGTTAGTTATCTGTTACCCAGTAACAAATTGTCCCCAAAATGTATTGGCTCAAAGCAACAGTATTGATTATTTCACAGTTTCTGTGCCTCTGAAACTAAAGAACAGTTTAGAGGGATAATGTCTTAACTCAGGATCTCTCTTGAGTTTAAACATTGTCAGGGGGTGTCATCATCTGAAGTCCAGATGGGGAAGAAGAATCCACTTTGTGGATTCCACTCAAGTGGTTGTTGGGCGGAGGCCTCACGTTCTCACCATGTGGGCCTTTCCCTAGGTAGCTTGTTTGTTCTTACCAGATGGTATCTGGCTTTCCAACTGAGAGAGAGGGCCAAAGGAAGTCATGTGTCTTTTATGACTGAGGCAATGAAAGTGCAGTCACTTCTTTATCCTAGTCATTAAAAGCAATTCATGAACTCCAGTCCACACTCAAGAGGTAGGGAGTTCTGCTCCACGTCTTGAAGGGAGCATATTTTAGTTTAGTTTTAAGATTTATTTATTTATTTATTTATTTATTTGATAAAGAGAGAGAGTACACACAAGGCAGGTGCAGTGGGAGAGAGAGAATCCCAAGCAGGCTCTACCCTATTGCACAACCCTGAGATCATGACCTGAGCTGAGATTAAGAGCTAGATGCTCAGCTGATTGAGTCTCCCAGACACACTGAAGGGAGCAAATTTTAAACAATTTTTTAAAAGTAGGCTCCACACCCAATGTGGGGTTTAAACTCATGATCCTGAGATCTTGAGTTGCATGCTTTACCAGCTGAGCCTGTCAGGTTCTCCCAAAGGGAGCATATTTTAATATCACTACACTAACTGCTCTCATTTGTAAAATGGAGTAAAATTACCCACATACAGTAATTGTATTTTGTGAAGGGGCCTTCTGATTATGACTGTTTATATTTACCATTCAGCCAAAGGAAAAAAAGAAATAGAAGTTTTGAGTGTTAATCTCCAGTAACAGCAAGGCTACATTTATACAAAATGATTAGTAGGAGGAAAATATTAGCAATCATTTCAAGTGCCAGAGGCATTTTAAATTATACCATGATTCCTTTTACAACCCATGATATAAATAAAACATAGTGTTCTTTTGAAACTCTGTTTATTCAATGTATTATTTTTAAAAATGTGTTTGCTAATTCTGGATATAGGACAAACACTATGTTTCTGGATCTAAGGCTCTATCTGAGCCTCTTGACTTCTTAGTGATAGAAAAGTAATTTAGACAGCATTACCCATTTTCAAACATGGATTTTTCGGTATTACAAGAGCTGTACTGAGAAATGTAATTGATGTCTTAACACACATCCACACTTCCAAGACTTTAAAACAAATTAAATCCTCTTAGGTAGTTATAATATAAAAGGACTCTATAATCTTTAATTAGTTTAAATGAAATAATATACATAATTTTACTTTTAAATTTGTACAACATGTTGATTATTTGAAGGGAAATTTGGAAAACCACCAGACATGTCCTTGTAGTAAAGAATGCCTCAGGGTACTTGGTTGACTCAGTTGGAAGAGCATAAGACTTTTAATCTTGGGGCTGTGAGTTTGAGCCCCACATTGGGTGTAGACATTACTTAAATAAACAAACTTAAGAAAATGCCTATTTTAGAGCACAGTGGTTTTTCACAATGAGATGCAGAGAACTCCAGGAATGCAGAGGACATTTCTTGTCATTTGTGATTAATTTTTATCTCCTTCATAAGCCCTAAGACCTAATCCCAAAATGCAACAGGAATGAAAAGCAGCTACAAATCTTGGAAGCACTATTCTAGATAAAGTTAGTAGTTTAATCCTATTTCTTTGCTAGTTATAAAATGAACTTATTAGATATTCTTGGACTTTTCTACTTCTTGAAAATATATTCATTCATTCATTTATAGAAGAATATTTATTGAGTTATTGCCTTTCTGTGTTCAATTTATAAAGTTGACAATTGTTATTTTATTCTTTTTTTCCATTTTATTTTATTTCTTTTCAGTGTTCCGAAATTCATTGTTTATACACCACACCCAGTGCTCCATACAGTATGGGCCCTCCATAATACCCACCACCAGGCTCACCCAAGCCCCCATCTCCCTCCTCTCCAAAACCCTGTTTGTTTCTCAGAGTCACAGTTTCTCATGGTTTGTCTCCCCCTCTGATTTCCCCCAACTCACTTCTCCTCTCCATCTCTCAGTGTCCTCCGTGTTATTCCTTATGCTCCACCAGTAAGTGAAACCATAGGATAATTGACTCTCTGCTTGACTTATTTCACTCAGCATAATTTCTTCCAGTCCTGTCTTGCTATTTTATTCTTACATTTGTTTATTTATCCTTTAGCAAATACTTCTTGGTTTCTTACAATTCAGTAAGAACTGTGCTTGGCACTGAACATTTAATGATGGGTAAGATTAACTTGTTTATTTGTCAGTTATGCCTTAGTAAATGTGTGGGTAAGATCAACATGTTTGGTTCTCTCATGGAATTTTATAGACAATTCTTTAACAACTTCTTTGTGATTTTTTGAAATATAAATTTAGCACTGCATTCAATATTGTGGGAGAAATATAAATTGAGAAAACACGGCTCTTACTTTTAAGGAACTGATAATTTTATTAGAAAAAATACTAGGTGTCTGAAAACATCAAGAATTAATAAGAAATAGAATTTTATTCAAATACTGTCAAAACACCAGAAAATAAGTACAAGAATAATTAAATGCTAAGTTGTGAGTGGGTGAGACTTGGAAATACAAGTCATTTTAAAGAGAAGGGAGAAACTGAAGCAATGTAAAGCTTCCTGGAAAAGTTGAGTCTTAGGCCAAATGCTGAAGTTTGGGCGGAACTGGGATGGGACAGCAGGTGAAAGAAGATATTCCAGATTGAAAAAGAAAAAGAAAAGAAAAGAAAAAAAGCTTTGGGAATAGAGGAAGTGGTGATCATGGCACATTTGGAAGACTTGAAGAGACCTGTACAGGTACTTACCTTACCAAAGCTTCCTGGCCACCATGCTCTGCTCCCTTTGGGCACAGAATTCCAAGTGCTTGTTTTCCTATTTACAGGTATTAAAGTTGCTTTGTGTTGTGACTTTTTTTTTTTTTAAGATTTTATTTATTTGACAGAGAGAAATCACAAGTAGATGGAGAGGCAGGCAGAGAGAGAGAGGGAAGCAGGCTCCCCATGAAGCAGAGAGTCCAATGCAAGACTTGATCCCAGGACCCTGAGATCATGACCTGAGCTGAAGGCAGTGGCTTAACCCACTGAGCCACCCAGGCGCCCCGTGTTGTGACTTCTGATTTGGTGCTTTGGATCTCAGTTATCTACTGTATCTTCTATCTTAGTTTATTCAAACCCTGAAAGATTGTTTGATAAGACTCTTCTGCATGAACAGACATTTCTCCAGAAAAGACATAGAAATGGCTAAGACACATGAAGAAATGTTCAGTGTCACTTGGCATCAGGGAAATACAAATCAAAACCACAATGAGATATCGCCTCATGCCAATCAGAATGGCTAAAATGAACAAGGCAAGAAATAACAGATGTTGGTGAGGATGCAGAGAAAGGGGAACCCTCCTACACTGTTGGTGGGAATGCAAGTTGCTGCAACCGCTCTGAAAAACAGTTGAACATAGAGCTACCCTACAACCCAACAATTGTACTACTAGATGTTTACTCCAAAGATACACATGTAGTGCTCCAAAGGGGCACCTGCACACCAATGTTCATAGCAGCAATGTCCACAATAGCCAAACAAGGAGATGTGGTGTATATATATACAATGGAATATTACTCAGCCATCGAAAAAAATGTAGAGGGTATTATCCTAAGCAAAATAAGCTAATCAGAGAAAGACAATTATTATATTATATCACTCATATGTGGACTTTAAGAAACAAAACAGAGGACCATTGAGGAAGGGAGAGAAAATAAAACAAGACAAAATCAGAGAGGTAGATAAACCATAAGAGATTCTTAATCGTAGGAAGAAAACCGAGGGTTGCTGGAAGGGATAGGGAGTAGGGAGATGGGGTAACTGGGTGATGGGCATTAAGGAGGGCAAGAGTTGTAATGAGCACTGGGTATTATATAAGACTGATGAATCTCTGACCTCTACCTCTGAAACTAATAACACACTGTATGTTAATTAATTGAATTTAAATTGAAAAAGGAAAAAGAAGTCTTACGGCAATAGGGCCATAAGGAAGGTGGTCAATAATTGTACATCCCCAGGAGGAAACATGACTGGTTATTTAAAATGTAAGTTTGACTTTAGTGGAAACAATGTGTTTTATGTATAATTTCTTGATCCATTTACTAACTTTCTCTTTGTATTTGAGGTTATGTAGTGATATTATTAATTTTTTAATATTTGCATTTATACATGTTACTGTTTTAGGACTTTTATACAAAAGTAATCAATATGGTAATTTCGGTTTTACCATTAAGTCTCACAGTATTAAGTAGAAAACATGAGGTGTGCCTGGGAGGCTCAGTGGGTTAAAGCCTCTGCCTTTGGCTCAGGTCATGATCCCAGGGTCCTGGGATCAAGCCCTGCATTAGGCTCTCTGCTCAGCAGGGAGCCTGCTTCCCTTCCTTTCTCTGCCTACTTGTGATCTCTGTCTGTTAAATAAATAAATAAATAATCTTTAAAAAGAAAAGTTTAACATTTTAAAAGCTGGCGAAATGAATAAACTGAAAGCTTGTTGGTGAGCAAGGAAATATTCAGATGGTGAAATGTTACTTATTCATCAAATTAGAAAAGACAGTACATATTTGCTTTGGCTTATCAACATATTTAGTTCTCAGGGTAAAAAAATCAAAAGAAGCTTCTTGGATAGCAAATATTTCGATTAAGCAATAATCTACATAAATTAAACCCACTGAAAGACAAAAACAAAACAAGACAGGAAGAGTTGCATATTTTTTGAAACTTCAAAAGATTAATTATCTTTGTCTCCTTCTTTCAGCAGAACTAAGATATTTCCACGTTTTTCCCAGCATTTATCTGAATGTTACATTTGTAACCGGTTTTTGCTAGTATATAGAAGGAATGTCTGATCTAAAGGCAACAAATAACTGATTCCCACTATTATGAAAATGTTATGATGAGGATTAGACCTATAAATGAGGATGAACAAGTTTCCCCTTTTAATTTCTGATGTTTTTGGATGTGAGCCAGTTTATGTTCAGTGGGCATCTTTATTCTGCCTAGTGTAGAAGAAAGATAAATGAATGTGACCAGATGACTTCATTTCATGGGGTTTATGAACAATCACTCTAGCTGGCCTGGGGAAGTCACTGAAGGTCCAGGTTCTCAGGCATGGGGAAGACCTTGGAGATTATCACTAGCTCCCTTCCTTGCCCACACAGATATGTGATGGCTGGAAAAAATTATTCAGTCTCCTAGAGAATCAGTTTCTTCATCTTTATATTTGGACTACTAATAGAACCTATGTGATAGGATTTTGTGACTAATAAGTGATTTAGTATGTATCAGAATGCTTAGCACAGTGCTCAGCACATAATGAGTAAACTTAATAGAATTGTTAGTTATTATTTAATCTTTGGACAGTAGAATTAATTCCATTGTTGGGCTCAGTGTTGAACAGAAGGGAAACAAAAACAGTAAGTCATGGTTCTTTATAGGCTTTGTGGAGGACATGATGTAGCCTGATATATGTCTTGAAAGAAAAGGAGGAAATGGCTAAGTGGAGGACCTTCTGTAAGTTTGTGGCAGAAGGAAGAAGGCTGGGGGAAGTGGTTGAAGAGGAGGCCAGTGTTTTCTAGGAAGATAGAGCCCTGCGAACCAAGATGTTCTTGTGGGGAAACTGGAAGTAATTAATTTAATATGGCTAAAGCTACTTTGTGAGGTGGAAAGTGGTGCATGATGAGTAAGATCATGCAGGGATTATGTAGAACAAGAAATGCAGTAAATCAAGACAAAGACTTGGATAATCCCAACATGGTGTAGATTAGGAAGCAAAACCCCCAAAGCAAACAAGTTTTCTGCTTGCTTTCCTTTCCCAACCACCTAAGGAACACCCGGTGCTGTGCTGGCTGGGAATCATTTCTTATCTTTTCAGATAGGAAAAGGCAGCACTGGGGGTGGGGGTGGGGATGAAGCCTGAGGGGCCAAGTAAATCTTCCTCAGTAATCATAACTGGGAGAGGAGAAGCCGGAGAGAGTCTGACAAAAAAAGCAACAAAACCAACGGCAACACTGGAGGATTGAGTTTAATGGATTAAAGCCATAGAGTAATTGAGACTAGCAAAAAGGGGTTTGCAGAGGGTTATCCTAAGTGATGACCTGAATCCACCTTGATGTTGAGAGAGAAAAATTTGAAATTTCTCTTACATTATTTTGGAATAACAGGACTGTGCTTTTGTGGGGCAGAGACAAAGCCAAGTGTAGTCCTAGTTTGATTATGGTTATTGAAGGAACTGTTGGATAGGTATTAGGAAAACTAAGAGTGTAATAATACAAATTTAGTGTCATACAAATATACTATTACTACTATACTAAACTACTAATAGTAGTAAAAGTATTGCCAACAAGTACTATTCAATTCTATGGGTAGGTACTATAATCCTTCCCATTTTACAGATAAGAAAACTGAGGCACAGAATGTGCCCAGGGTTACAGAACTAGTACTGAATGAATTCCAGAATTGAACTCATTCAGGCTTTTGAATTTACAGAAGCCAGTGGAATCAAACTTCTAATTAAAGGACAACATTGGTAGAGGGTAAAATTTGAAGTCAAAATACATTTTTACTATCTAATATTTTATTTCCTCTGTAAAAGGAAATTATACTTAATGTAGATATATTATTATCCCGTTCATTTAAGTTGGGAAATTATTATAATGTAGTTAAAGAGTAGTGTCATTGGACTGGGGGAGAGGCATATGTTTTCTTCCATAGAATAAAATACGCTTCCCCCTTTCCCATGCATGTAGTACCTTAGCACATTGTGGCTCCTGAATAAGTGCTGGCTGAACTGATACGTACTGTAATACATTCCTCAATTTGCAAGGTGCTTGGTAGGTGACTGCTCAAGCATGACCACTCTGGTAAAAAAAAAAAAAAAAAAAAAAAAAAAGCTTGCATTTATTTATTTGAGAGAGAGAGAGAATGCATGAGTGTGCACACTTGCCCATGCATTAGAGGGGAAGGATAAAGCAAAGGGAGAGGGAGAAGCAGACTCCATGCTAAGCAGGGAACCCAACGCAGGGCTTGATCCCAGGACCCTGGGATCATGACCTGAGCTGAAAGCGGTCACCCAACCAACTGAGCCACCCAGGCGCTCGTAGATGCCTGCATTTATAACCCAGAGTGCCTTAAGGTATTGGGTTAGTCTGATTCATTGTCTCCTAATAGAAATGAGGTCCTAAGTTTACTCAATTAAAAAAAAAGAATTTATTTATTTATTTGATAGATTACAAGTAGGCAGAGAGGCAGGCAGGGTGCGGGGTGGGAGTGAGGGGTGGGAAGCAGACTCCCTGCTGAGCAGAAAGCCCGATTGGGGGGGGGACCGTGCAGGGCAGCTCCATGTGGGGCTCGATGTGGGGCTCAATCCCAGGACCCTGAGATCATGACCTGAGCCGAAGGCAGAGGCTTTAGCCTACTGAGCTACCCAGGCGCCCCGAGTTTACTCAATTTTGGTGGGCATAGGTGTTGCCATTGCTTTGGATTCTTCCTTTTTCTGGTGTTTTTCCTCCCTTCCCCTGATCTGTTGGATCTCTGTCCTGGATCAGAAGTTGGGGAGTGGGAGGACTTACCCGTTGCAGCCAAGTTTAAACCTCCACACTCTTCTGTCTTTCCAGTCTGGATGGATTTCCAAGAGGATGGTTATCAGGCTTTTAGGGAATAAAAACCCCTTTGAGTTTTTACCTCTTCGGTGCATCTGGAACACAGGAGAAAGGTACATTTGTATTTTTGTGTATTTGTTTAGGATCATCTGTCTCACATGGTAATTTCCTTTAGACAATTATGCTGGGCCATGGTCTGTGAAACATGGCCAAGGTTTTGCTGTATATTTTTTAGACAAATTTAAGAATCAATATATATAAACCAATTAAGTATTATAAATTCAAACTAGCCATTTCATTTCTCCTTACATACATATTCCTTCACAGGATTAATTAAAAGCTATGAGATTAATGTGCATTGTGATTGAGTTTTAATATCTACTTTCAGAAAACGATCCAAAATTACTGTTCTAGTACTTGTAAGTTTTTAAGGTCTATACATTTATACTCTCTTGTCTTGTTCACCAAATTCTTCAGCACATGATACACAGTATAGGAGTTAGGTCCCTGGCCAGAGTTTACCCATCATTTCAAGTCCATTCAACGTTTTATTGATCGCTGACTCTCTGCTTGGCAAGGTGGTAGGACTACAGACTATAAAGACAGAGATCAGGGTTCCTGCCCTAGTCTCTCAATTCTACTGACAGGAACCTGGACGCCACGAAACACAACAAAAGCAACGTGTCCAGAGAGGCCTTTCTTCAAATGTGCACATTCCTTCCTCCAACTCTAAAATAGTACTTGTACTCAAACGTCTTAATTCAATGAGAGTTATTTGAAATCTCACAACGTCAGCTAATAAACTTAGGGTTTCGACTAGTCCTACTTGATTTAAAACTGTTACTGCCAATTCTTCGGCTCGCCAGTCCTTCCAGGTCAGCTTTAACACAATTCGCCTGGAAGAGGCTGTGCTAGCATTCTGAAGTTTATAATTAAGTTCAGTGTGTATGGGAGAGTGGGGGGAGGAAAACGAGCGTTAATTATAGAGTTTCGTCTGTGAGAGCCTGCCAGGGTTTTAAGAAGCAGAAACAGAGAGGCGAATAAAGCTTTCCTCGGCTCTAAACAAAAGTCGCACGGAGTTCTCGGCGGGACCGGGGAGTGCCGGGTGCCCTTGGACGTGGGCGGGTTGGGATGCTCCGCCAGCCCTTCGCCCACCACCATCCCCTTTGAGCTGGGTCTGAGGCCCTCGCTCCACAGCGCCAGCGCTGCCGGGGACTCGGAGGGACCGGGGCTTCGGCGCAGGCACCTCACTCCCGGCACGGGAGGCGGCAACGCGCACGGAAGTGCGCTCAGCTCTCCCCGGTCGCAGGACGACTCTCCTCCCCCACTTCCTCCGGCGCGCGGCGGCCCGGCCTCCCGAGCCGGCCCCTCCTCCTTCCCCGCCTCCTCCCCCGCCCGCCGCCGCGCTCCAGCTGGGGGTGAGGCGCTCACCCGCGCAGTCCCCAGCGCGAACCGAGGCGCTGGGCGGCCGAGCTGAAGGGAGGCGAGGGGCCGCCGCCGCTGCCGTCCCCGCCCCGCGCGCCCCGCGCCCCACTTCCCGGGCGGCCGCTCGGCAGCTCAGCCCTCCTGCTTCCTCCGGCGGTGTCCGGGACTCGCCGCCGAGCGAGTGACGGGCAAGTTTCGGCGTGCGAAGGCGGCGGCGGGCCGCGGTCACCGTGCGCTCCGGGAGGGGTGGCCGCGGCTCCGGCCTCGGCGCCCCGCGCGCACTTCGGCGATGCCTTCTCCGCCGCGGCAGCGACTGCGCCTTCGCCCTCGCCGCCTCCTGTTCCTTCTTCCCGGATTCCTGCTGCCTCTTTGCGGCGCCTTCAACCTCGACGTGGACAGTCCTGCCGAATACTCCGGCCCCGAGGGAAGTTACTTCGGCTTCGCGGTGGATTTCTTCGTGCCCAGCGCGTCTTCGTAAGTGGCCGCCCTGGGAAGGGGAATCAGCCCCCTCCCCCACCGCGCGCACCCACCCTGCGTTTCCCGAGGGAGAGTCTCCGCGAGGGATCCCGGCGTCTGTCTGTCGGTACCCTCCACCCGCCACCGAGGGGTTAGCTTGTGGGGGGATGAAGTATCTGGGGGACGTGAACCCCCGCGGCACCCACCCCTCTCCTCAGTTCCCCCTCCCCTCTCCCCAGAGGACCAGCTTTGAGGTAGACTTGTGCTTACAATCCCGGGGAGGTGGAAAGCAACAAAGGCTGGTCCCGCCGGACTCCGCGCAGCCCCTGCTGGTGTCCGGGGGACTCGGGACTCGGATGGTCCCATTGCCGAACTTCTTTTCCTCGGGTACCCGTTCGCCTTCCCCGGACTCGGACCGCTTCACGGACTTGAACACCAGCCCCTTTCGCTCTCCCTGCGCAAGCCCTCCCCCCACACTTTCCGCCTGTTTCTCATTTACTCCTTTTACAGACTTTCTGATGACTAAAATGACCAGACTGTCGTCGTATATTCATTGTGTCTTATCTCCGGTACTGACAGACCTTTGCACATGTGAGAGTGAACAGATGCATTGAATGTGTCCTGTGTTCTTTTTATAGTGATTCATTATTTAGGTCATTGTTCAGAAAGAACAAGGGTGTTTGCTGAGTTTTCATTCACTTCAGGTCATTTGAATACTGCAGTATTTAACAATTCAGTTATATTTTCAAACTGCCAGTGTTTCGCGTTTCAAAGGCCTTCAGGATTTGTAACAAGAGTTAATGTCATTATTGGATTCAGAGTTGTCTCTGACCCCAAACGATGACCTCATTGTCACCACCTCACCCCATATTAGCGTTAGAAGTACTTATTTAATAAATGTTCACTAGATGTCTTATGATGTTTAAATATTGTTTTCAAGAAGCAAAACTATCTTTAGGACTCTTTGCAAGCTCTTAGAAATTGCAACATGCCCCCCCTTCTATAATGAAGATATTACTTTTGAGGTGGGGGGAGAGGGGATAATTTTGATGGTGTACTCGGATAGGACCATTTTTCCAACTCATTCGTGCCTAATTTGAGTTTGATCTAAATATTATTTTATGACTTATAACATTCAGCAGGATTTCTTCTTAATAGTGCGAGTGTTGATTATCATTCATTGTAGTGAAAACCTTTGCAGCAGTAAGTTGGTTGGAAGCAGTTAGTGGAAACTAGACATTTTATGTCATGAACTCAGTTTTGTTTGTTGTCTCCAGGTTCAGTCCTTCTTGTTGAGCACAAATTTGCCAGAATGATAAAAAATAATCGTTGACTTGGAAAATGTTTTCTGTCTTCTCATTTAATTTAATCATTTGCCAGTCTTACCTGTTATTTAAAAGGTTTTTTGTTTTCCAGGTATTTTTAAGTGTGTGCCTTTATGGTACGGATTTTATTTAAGATTTTATTTATTTGACAACGAGAGATCACAAGTAGGCAGAGAGGCAGGCAGAGAGGCAGGCAGAGAGAGAGAAGGAAACAAGTTCCCTGCCAAGCAGAGAGCCCGATGTGGGATTCGATCCCAGAACCCTGAGATCATGACCTGAGCCAAAGGCAGAAGCTTAACCCACTCAGCCACCCAGGTGCCTTATGGTACAGATTTTAGTTCTTAGTGGTGCTCTTTTAGATTTAATTTGTGCAGAAATTCTAATAGTTTTGAAAAGACCTGTCAAGAGTTGATAATTTAAAATTAGCAAGAATGTTTTGCAAAAGGTGGGAGTAATTTTCTGGCAGCCCTCTGAGTTTAGTAGTGTTAAGAAAATGACAAGATGATAAACTTTAAGTGTTGTTGGAAAATGGAAAATGCAGTAATATTGAATGGTTGGCTTGAGTTGTTTACTATTTTTGATTACAAAGCTGGATGGCTAATCTTTGACTAATCATTATAGTCATTGAGTATATTATGAACCCACAAGTTGACTTCTCATGCCAGCCTACAATGAATGGTAAGGTAAAATTGAACTTGGTTTGGTTTCATGTAATATTTTGAAGTGTTCATCAGTGACTTTATAACTGATAGACAGGTGAGGTCTAGATGTAGCCTACCTTAAAAAATAGACATCAGTCTTGAGATTTAAAAAAAAAAAACCAAAAAACAAAACCCAAAATACATAGAAACAGATTTCTAGTTACTGAGCTTTTCAGATTTAACAAAGATTAATGTAAAATTATGCTTAATTTTGTAAAAGAGGCCTTTAAATTTAACAAGCACTGGGATCCAAGGTATATGAGGATGCCATTTCTATTAGCAGCTACGCTTATTGTTGTTGTTATTTGGTATGATTATAAACTTCTAAAAGAAAAAATATCCACATAATAAAAAAATGTTTCCTAATTAAAGATTCCTTTCTTCTGAAGGAAGAATGCCTGGATTAATGAGGAAGCAACAGTAATGAAGTCTTCTCCTGTCCCTTCTGGTTTCTTTCTGTGTCTAAATACCTACAGCAGTTGGGGGTGGGTGGGTGGGGGAGGGGCTCCTGGGTGGCTCAATCAGTAGAGCACCCAAACTGTAGCTTTCTACTCCTGTAGTGATCCTCAGGGTCCTGAGATTGAGTCCTGTATCAGACTCTGCGCTGTTTCTCAGCACCAGAGTCTGCTTGGATTCCTACTCTCCCCTCTTTCCCTGGCCCTACTCCCTGCCCCCTCGAGTGCTCCCTCTGTCTTTCTCTAACATAAATAAAAATAAAATAAAATCTTAAAAAAAAAATAAGTACCCACAGCAATTATCTTAGGTTTCACTTTGTTGTTATAAAAAATGGTATTGAATTATTTCCGTATTTATGTGAAAAGTAATGAATCTGTTTATTAAAGAAAATGAAAAATAAATTACTAAGGAAAAATATTAAGGGGACCCTCAAGAAAATCCCCCCAGTAATGAGTCCTAGGTTTAAAGTGAAAAGTCACAAGAATTGTGTTTTAAAAATTCTGAAAAATGAAGAGTTAGCATTCTATACTTGTTTTTCTTGTATGCATTAATTTATAGTGACTATATTGCCAAACTTGGATAAAATTTAACGATCATGTATAGGCCATGGAGTAAAGTCACATTTATCCTTTGGGGAATAATTGGAAAAATTAAAAATTGTACCCCAGGTTTAATTATAATAATGATCTTATGTTGGTAAGTCTATAAATTATTATTTTTTTTTTTAAAGAGTTAGAACTTTTTTTTTTTTTAAAGATTTTATTTATTTATTTGAGAGAGAGACAGTGAGAGAGAACATGAGCGAGGAGAAGGTCAGAGAGAGAAGCAGACTCCCCGTGGAGCTGGGAGCCCTATGCGGGACTCGATCCCGGGACTCCGGGATCATGACCTGAGCTGAAGGCAGTCGTCCAACCAACTGAGCCACCCAGTCTATAAATTATAAAGCAGTTTACTTACGTACATACGATCTCTCACTTCACTCTATATAGCATAAGCCACCAGGGGAAATAGGGAAGTGGCTAAACTCATTCTTACGAATGAGGACACTGAGGCCAGAAGGGTTTTCAGTCATTTTTTTTTTTTTTTTAAGATTTTAAAATTTATTTACTTGAGAGAGAGTGTGGCAGGGGAGAAGGAGAAGAATGCTCCTTGCTCAACATGTGGGGCTTGATCCCAGGAGCCTATGATCCTTTGTGACCTGAGCTGAAGGCAGGTGCTTAACTGGCTGAGCCACGCAGGTACCTCCACTTTTCAGTCTTTATTTGTTAAGGGTGGATTTGTGTGGGGAAGAGGGCAAGGTGGAATCAAAAGACAGTGTATGAAATTCAAATCCCATTTAATTTTCCTATTCAAATTTAAATTTTTGAGAAGAAAGTAATTGGATGATTTTCTTCCTTATTCTTCAAATAGAAGTTATACAGTTCTCATTTTACATCTACTTTTATTTTTAAATAATGCTATAATGAGCAACACTGGATTAGAATTCTTGCCCTTTTCTCTGTTTAACACTAATGAATCCTGGGGCCCCTGGGTGGCTCAGTCAGTTAAGTATCAGCATCTTGATTTCAGGTCATGGTCTCAGGGTGGTAAGATCTGAGATCCAGGCCCCAGTCAGTCTCCTGGCTCGGAGGGGAGTCTGCTTCTCACCTCCACCTCCCACTGCCCCTCCGTGCACTTGCACTCTGTCTTGGATAAATAAATAGATATTAAATAGATATAAAATATGCTAATGAAGCATATTTACTGTTACTTCATGTTTCTATGACCCCAAGGACAAGGTGAGGGTGAGTATGCCCTCAGCACAGGTCTTGCAGAACATTCTGTAGTTCTCCATCTAACTTCCTGTTTCTGGCACCTGGAAAGCTTTTAAAATAAAACTGCTGCTCTGGCAGCATCTTGGACTTAAAAATAGAGCTCCACCTTCATATTCCAACAGCTTGTGGATCATTTCTCCTTGTCTAGCCCATCTTACCTCAACTAAAAATGATCCCTTTCACCAAATGGGGTCAGTTGCACCTTTGTTTCTATTACTGGTGCCATCATCTTCTCTTGTTGCCCTGGAAATAATTTCATATTCCTCCCTCTCGTTTTCTATTTTTCTTTGTCTCTCTTCTTGTACTCCCCTAATATTAGTCAGTGATTAGTCACCAAACAGAAGGTCCTAGAAATTCTTGGTTGTTAATGTTTCTTGCATTCATCTCTGCCTTCCATTTCGACGTCAGCCTCCTTATTTCAGCACAGTCCAAAGTGTGGTCTGTGGTACTCAGATCCTTATCACTTTGCCCACCATTTGGCTCTTAGATCTTACTTTTTCCTAATAGTTTTATCTTTCTGAAGTGTCTTTTTGATCTGGTATGCTACTAAAATTTCCTCAGCAGTGGAAGTCCAGACTACTTTACTTGGATGAAAACCCTTTCAGTCTATCACAGTTCACATGTCCTTTTCAATGTTCTTGCGCCATTTCTCCCCCTCACTATTGTAACCATCTTCATAACCCTTTACAAGGTGATGCCTGCTCATTTTTTTGAACTTAGTGTGGATTTGGCTATTTAGTTCTTTATTATTTTTCTTTTTTTAAAAAAGATTTTATTTACAGAGATCACAAGTAGGCAGAGAGAGAGGGGGAAGCAGGCTCCCTGCCAAGCAGAGAGCCTGATGTGGGGCTTGATCCCAGGACCTTGGGATCATGACCTGAGCCGAAGGCAGAGGCTTTAACCCACTGAGCCACCCAGGAGCCCCGGTTCTTTATTCTTATCATAAATAATATATAGACTACAGCCTTATTATTTAAAAACCAAACTCTATGTTGATTTCTCTTGATTAAAACCCTGAATTTATAAGACCTTATAAGAGAAAATGGAAAGTGCATAGAATTTACAGTTACTGTGCTGTTTTACATCATATAAATGTTGACTCTGTAGCTTTTTTTTTTTTTTAAATGAAAAGTAAATCTGAGACTGGAATTACAGCTCTGAAAAAATATTCATGCTATTTTATACAGATTTTTCTATATATGCAGATGATAATTTTTATAAAGTTGCTTTTGTTCAAGCCTCATTCATTGGTCAGCCCAGAGTCAGCCAACTATATTAAACATGCTTTATCTTGGAGAGGTCAGTGCTGAAAGCAGCCAAATAACTTAGTTCATTTGGAGGGTTTAAAAAATGTACTTGTCATTGTTTGGCTGGTTGCCTCTCCTTGGTACTGAAGGTCACAAACCCTGAAGCAGCTGCCCTTAAAGTACATTTTGGATAGGAAGTGCATCCCAAGGGCATCCTCCTGGCTGGTTTCTCTCATCCTCTTGCTTCTCTCACTTCCTCTTCCCTCTCCCTCCCCATCTCTCCTTGTTTTCTTCTCCCCACCTCTTCTCCACCTTTCTTCCCTCTTTCTCTTCTCCATCCTCTGCCCCCACCTTCTCCCTCACTTTCTTGCCACTCCCTCTACCTCTTTCTTCTACTCCTCCTCCTTCCTTTCCCAGCACACACTCTGCCCTTTATCTTTTAGAATTTATTGGCATAATTTTAATTAATAGTGTGCTCAGGTATGTAAACTGTAATGTATAAATCATATAATGGAAAGGTCTCAAGTCATTTGAGAAGAATGGTGAGGATGAGGATCCTGATATTGTTCTTGGGTAAACTTTTTGGAGGGAGATGGAGTCCAGGAGAAGGCTGCAGGCATATGAAACTAAGTTGTTTAGCTTCAGATTTTTGCTGCTAAGCAGTGAAATCTCTTGTTAGCCTCAACTAACCCCTTGTATCTTCCCCAACTCATCACCATTGTCAGGAAATGTTGCAAGTCCCCTATTTGGTACTCTACTTCCTTTTCTTCTATTGAGATCTTGCATTTAAGTTAATGACTGGTTCTTTGAGGAAGTGGGAAAAAAAAAAGTCCTTTTGAAAACAGATTTTAACTATTATATTTCTTATTTTATTAGAGAGTGTTTTATTAATTGTTTTTAATTCCAGTGCCATCATTTTGTACTTTTATGATGCTTTCAGATTTTTCTGTTGTCTACTATCCACATTCAGAAATTTTTTGAAAGTACTTATAGTGGGCATTGTTACATTGAAGAAGAAACTGAGGCTTGGAGATTTAGAAGTGACTTTCTAAATTAATTTATATTGGTGATATAACCTATAGTATCAGATTATCAGACAGTGTTGCTTATGTTGCAAAATTTTCTCAGTGCTGTGGCTTCCCTTATCCTAACTAAGCTGTTGTAGACATTAATTCTTAGATAAACTTAAAGTAATGTTTACTTAATTTTTAGAAAGCATTTCATTAACAGGCTATTCCACTATTGTGGCAGAAAAATACATATGACATAAAATTTACCCTCCAAAGACACATTAACAGGCTTTTGTTTTCTGTAATATGTGTTGTTTTTATATTCCTTAATATTCTCAAATATCCTTTTTAAAAAAATTATCCTATACCCTATTCTCTACAAATATTTAATTTTTCTTCTATACAACCCCCTCTTAGGACTTAACATTTGTCTAAGGTAGTTTACTTTTTCCATCTTTCCATTTTCCATTTTTTACAGAAAGTTCCTGAACTTTCTGTAATACTCCTTAAAAGTAACTTAAATATCATGTTGACACTTTGGACAAAGCACTTTTATTCCTCAGCTTTTTTCCCCCCATTAACACAGCATTTATAAATTGACAATGCTTACACATTCCTTTTATATTATCCTACCATTTCTGTGGCATTTCACCAATGTGCAAGACTGCACATGAAGGTAAGCTTAGGAAAACCTGGTGAACAGCCATTTAGTACGTCTAATTACTATCATTTCATGCTTTCAATGTGCAAATGCTCGGATGAAAAGCAGCAGCCTTATTCCTCATCTTATCCAAGGAAGGTGAGCTTTGTGCTGCCAGTGGAGTGCAGTTTTCATTCAGAACTCTCCTACTGTATCCTTTTTCTGTCTTTGCTGAAGTCCACGTCCACTAGTAACTTCTCAGCCTGCTCTCTGTCTTACAGTGCCCAAGTAAAGAAAGTATCTGAAATCCAAGATTAAGAAGAAATATGTTATATAAATTATTTTAAGGGTAATTTAAATAATTGGATGTTTAATAGAGGATGATTTCTGCATTCTAAAGGGATTGGTGAGAGTGGAAATGGCCTGTTTATACATGGCTATTTTAAGATTGAGAACTGTAACTATCCAGTTTACTTGCTACTTACCTGTCAGTTTAAAAATATTTTCTTGGGGCACCTGGGTGACTCATTTGGTTAAGCATCTACCTTCACCTCAGATCATGATCTCAGGGTCCTGGCATTGAGCCCTGTATCAGTCTCGCTGCTCAGCGGGGAGCCTGGTTCTCCCTCTCCCTCAGTGCCTCCCCCCCCCCTTCATGCTCTCTGTCTCAAATAAATAAATAAAATCTTCAAAAAAATTTTAAAAAGTCAAAAACTTTTCTTAAGTGCTGGTGATGTGGCAGATGCATAGATAAATTAGAGCCTCCTACTTTCAAGGAAGTGATTTATTATAAAGTAGGAAGAATAGCTTTGAAAAAAAATTACAGACGATTCTGTAACATGCACTATGATGGTGGTCCAGAAATGAGTTTTGCTTGTACATTGCTGGGCGCATTCTGAGAGCATCTTTTCTGTCCTCTTCTGGAACCTGGCTATTATCCACAGCACTGAAATCATGCGCATACCTGTGCTTGTACTGTGCTTATTAGAACTCTTGCAGGAATTGATCCTATGTCTTTTCAGATATAGATCTTGAAAAGTACACTTGTATGATACTCTTTTTCCCTGTCATGCACTCAAAAATCATTTCATCCAGATGAATGGGGGAAGTTTTATGATTTTTGTGGCCAAATTTTTGACCTGTTGAAATAGAAAATTTCATACATATATATGTAATTTATCTGTTAACGAGCTCTGCTGCCGTAAAGGAGGGTATGGTGATGCTTAGTGCTCTCTTATTCATGGGGGGTAAGGGCTCTCTTACTCATAGCCTTATTTTGTTTTCCTGTTGAATGAAAACTCAGTTGGCTCTGATGAGAAGGAGCCAACATTGATGTTTTACTGATGCCAAATATGACTGCATAAAGCTTTATTAAACAGGGTGTGGTTCAGTTGGGAGTTTTGCCTTTATTTTGAGTATGGAGTTTTAAGATAAATATCAGAAAGCAGGATTTCTGTAACCCATCCATTCATGCAGCCAGCTCTTGACTAGTTTAAGTAAGATTTAGCAAATGCCACCCACAAGAAATGAAATTGAAATTTATAAATAAAAGTTAAAATGAGTGCATTCCATATTAAAATGTAGGTTTGTTCATAACTTTACAAAAAAGGGAAAGGCATTTAAATATTTTCTTTGCTAGAAGTTAAGTGACTGTTTAATAAGGAAATGGAATAATGGTGATAGCATTTATTTAGGGCCTTCTGTGTATAACTGTATCCTGTTTTCTTTTCTACTTCAATCAATTTCTTCTCATTCTCTTTTACTCTTTGCTCTTTTTCTACCTGACTCCTAAATGCCCATGCTCCTCAGAGCTTGCTCTTTGATCCCCTTCTCTCTAAAGCTCCTCTCTTCGTGAAGCTGTCTGTTCTAAGTTGACATTCTTCGTACATTAACTCGAAGGCAAAACTCCATTCAGAGCTTCTGACTAGCAGTTAGGTGCCTCACAGATGTTTCAGACTAACATTGACAACTGAATTCTTGGTTTTCCTGTGAATACTTAATCTGCCTTTTGCTTCCCTAATCTTGAAGCTTTTTTGTGTGTGCAGTAAATGGTTCTCCCATTCATGCAGTCCTGAAGGAAACCTAAGTGACTTTTTAAAAATTTTTCTTTCCCCATACTCGAGCCAACAGCGATCCCTGTTCATTCTGCCCTCAGACATTTCCCAAGTGTGCCCACCCATCTCTTTCTCCACCCGCCCTTCCAATCTAGGTCACTATCATCTCTCAGCTGCTAAAAGTCTCTTGCTTTCCTTGTTCCATTTTGCTCCCCTCCCTTCTTACTCCTATCCCCAGAAGGTGCCAGATTTAGTTTTCTTTATTAGATTGTGTCATTCTTTTGCTTAAAAAAAAAAAAATTCCAAGTCTTCACATGGACCCATGGACCGTATGATAAAATCCAAAGTTTTACCCTGGCTGAATAGCGCTGCTTAGTTTAGCTTGGGCCAAACTCCTCCCCTGTATCTTCTGTCACTCTTAGCTTGCTATCTTGCCTCAGCCATACCTCTTTTCTTGAAACTCTTGGAGACTAAGCTCTTTCTAGCCTAGGGTCTTTGTCCCTGCTGGGGTGGGGGAGTGGGGAGGGGGTGCTGCCATCTACCACTTCACTTCCTTAATTCTACTTTATTCACGATTTCTCCCCTTCTCCCCCTGCCCCCCTCCCCCCCCCCACTGCTGACCCACAAATACTACTTGGTGACCTTCTAATCTTGGTTTATTTAGAAGTAAGTTTCCTTGCTAAGTGAGGTTCTTGTATATCTAAATGAGGTCTCTCTTCATTCTTTACAGAAGTCTTTCTCTCTCATTCCTCAAAGATAATCACTTTCCTTTATCTAAAGAAGGTTTCCTCTCCTTGTTTCCAAATAATCTGTCTCAGCCAACTTTGGTTTCCTTCACAGCACTTGTAACCATGACTAATTTTTTTGGTTAGGTTCTCTGTGTCTCCGAAAAGGGAATGTAAACCACACTGAGAGCAGGAACCAAGGTTGTGTTTTTCATCTTGGTGCCTCCAGTGCCCAGCACTGTGCTTTGTGTAGAACAGACACTCAGGGCATTTCTTTTTCTGAATAAATAGGAAGAAAACTGAAGAAAAAGTCTCTTTTGCTTAAAAACTTAACTCCTGATTATTTTGTCTTCTGCTCATTTTATCCAGATGACTGCTGATCCTATTTTTTGGCCAGGGATTGATTAGATCAGTCCTCTGAAAAGAGGAATCTGTTTGGCACTTAAAATACAACAGTTCTGAAACAAGTTTTCCATAAAGGAAAATACTAATAATATTTAGAATTGCCATATTTTTAAAAATATTTTATGTATTTAGTTGACAAAAAGAGAGAGCACAAGCAGGGGGAGTTGTAGACAGAGAGGGAGAAACAGGCTCCCACTGAGCAGAGGGCCCAATGTGGGGCTCATCCCAGGACCCTGAGATCATGACGTGAGCCGAAGGCAGAGGCTTAACTGACTGACCCACCCAGGCACCCCATAGAACTGCCATATTTTAGAATAATTTATATATATGTTTTTTTGTTTAGCATTCAAGATACAGAAAATCTGTAGCTGACCACGAGCACAGACAAACAAAACCCTCCCAAAAGACAAAATATAATACCAAAAAATCAAGATGAAACATTCAGACTCTAGCCTAGCATACAAAAAACCCTGAATCACAGGGTTTTTTGACATGTAATTGACACATGATAAATTTTCTATATTTAAAGGTAAAGCTTGAGCAACATACATTTTTAAATGAGATGTAACCCTGAAACTGCCTTATAATGTGTTATTAGGATGAGTAAACTATGTTAAATAATACATGTATGTAAGAACACCAAATGAATCTAGAAGATTGATTATGCTCTCAGTGAATGCTTTTTAAAAAATTGGGATAGGGGCGCCTGGGTGGCTCAGTGGGTTAAGCCACTGCCTTCGGCTCAGGTCATGATCTCAGGGTCCTGGGATCGAGTCCCGCATCAGGCTCTCTGCTCCACAGGGAGCCTGCTTCCTCCTCTCTTTCTCTCTGCCTGCCTCTCTGCCTACTTGTGATCTCTCTCTGTCAAATAAAAAAATAAAATCTTTAAAAAAAAAAAAAATAAAAAAAAATAAAAAATTGGGATAATAGCAAGAGAATGATTTTTCTTCCTAAATTATAAGTTATTATTTATGCTTTGTTCCATTTAAAATCCTACCTTCCCTTTTGTATTTTTGCAGGATATTTCTTCTGGTGGGAGCACCCAAAGCAAACACTACCCAGCCTGGGATTGTGGAAGGAGGACAAGTCCTAAAGTGTGACTGGTCTTCTCACCGGGGGTGCCAACCAATTGAATTTGATGCAACAGGTAAAGGTTGAAGCAGTGATCCCTTTTCTTACTATTTGATATTTTTCCCTCTCTTCCCTTCCCTCCTGTTGGGGAACAAGAATACTTGTCTCCTCTAAAGGTCCTTCTAGCTGGACTAAGAATCGAATTGATATGAGACACAGGAGAGAATGAGAAGTGCCAGAAAACCATGGAGACATGGAAATTTCAAAGATAGGCAAAATGAGGTATATATCTGAACTAAGGAAAGAGGGAGTAGGGGGCTGGGATTTCAGAGGAAAGGAATGCATTCATGGAGTGGTAAGAAAAGCAGATATTTGGGGCACCGGGTGGCTAAGTCGGTTAAGCTCTGCCTTTGGCTCAGGTCATGATCTCAGGGTCCTGGGATCTAGCCTGTTGGGGCTCCCTGCTGAGCAGGGAGTCTGCTTTCCCCTCTCCTTCTCCCTCCCCCCTGCTCATGCTCATGCTTTCTCTTTCTCTCAAATAAATAAATAAAATCTTAAAAAAAAAAAAGAGCAGATGTTTGATAATTAGATGTTTGCCCTACCATACAGATGGGTCACTCAGCTAAAATTTATCTCTGTTACTAACTACTCTGGGAAAGACCCTCAATTTAGCTTCTCTGTGGTTAAGGGGACAAAAGCAGTCTTTTGAGCTGGCAGGATCTCAAGTGTCTTCAGCTCAAAATAATCCATATGCCAAAGTGGTGCATTCGGGAATAGGGAGACAGCAGTCCTGAATCCCTTCATTCCACCTATTTGGTATGTTTTAATATTATTTAATTTTTGAAAGAACTTACCTTAAGTGTAACTACTTAATGAAACAATGTATATAAGCAACTCAATATCCCCAGAGAAAGTTACATGAACACTAAAGACGTATTATTTTTTCTTATAATTTTGTGGTATATAAAAGCCTTAACAGTACATGGCGTTTTCACTATTTTGGATGTCTTCAATTTCAAAGTGATAGTCTGTAGAAATCTGGGGAAAATCTATTAAAATGTTTTTGTACCTCTTCGAAGAAGAGGGAGCAAAGCTTTCTTTCTGTCCTTTTTTCTGTCAGCAAAATTGAAGAATTTTGACAATTGTAGATCAACTCCCTAATCTTGAAATAATCTAAGCCTTGAGTTGTACTACCAAAACCAGTTGTGGAATCTTTTATATTCAAGTAGATTTGGTTGACTTAAAAAAAATTCTTACCCCAGATTTACTGGGGGAATTATACATTATTGTTTGGATAACATTAAAATCTTATCTACAGGGATAAATTTCTGTATCAGTCAGGATTGTGGTAGAGAGGAGAAAAATCACATAAGGAAGATGAGAAGAAATAAGTTGAGTTTTAATTTATATCTATGAAAGAAAATATATATAATCCTATACACATATGTATTAGTATATTTATCTACATTTGTGAAAACTTAGAGTCTTCAAAGAAGTAATATGACATCATTCTGGTAAAATAGTTTTACAAAATTTTTTTAGCACTTCGGATTTGCTGGGCTTTGATAGAATATTTTAAGGTGAGCCTGAAGATAAATGATTTTTTTCTTTTCCATATCGTTGTTTCCTGCTAGTTCTAAAATATAGTAGTTCTGGGAATTACATTAGTGAAACAGGAGTCATGATGTAGATTGTTCCATTTGACATCCTGATCAGTGCCAAAATGAGTGTCAGTCATTAAACTAACTTTTAATGGAAATCAGGTCATGTTTGTTTTTTTCCACTTGAAATCGTCTACAATAAACCCTGTTGTTTTTTCCGTATATGGCTGACATTTGGAAAAACCCCAAGAGTATGTAAATAGGCTCAATTTTACCACAAATGGAGAAATACCAGTGACTCAAAATATTAATGGTCAGGGCATTTATATTTTCTAACAAAATAGAAATGATAATAGAATGAAACTGTAGTTCAGTTTTGATAGGTGGTACTGTTGATATATTTCTGTATACAGCACTACTTTTATGCATATAAGATAATTTTTTTTTATATTTGGCTTTATATACTATTTTGTTTATTCAAAAAATAATATATGTACTTGGCCAAAAATTTCAAACAGTCCACAGAGGGTATATGATGAAAAATAGGAGTCTGTAACATCAGCCTGCTTAAAGGCAATTGCATTAAACAATTTCTTTGATCTTTCTAGAATTTTTTTATTTCTACATATGTGTATATCCTTCAGAAAAAAAAAAAACCTCACAAATAAGAATATACTAAATACTTCTGTTACGCGCCTGACTCCTCCACGCCCCCTCCAGCAATATAAATCCTTTGTAGATCTTTCTTTTCCATAATTGATATATATTGATATATGTATGTATTTACTTCATTCTTTGCAAACCATTGATAGTATTTTATTCTTTAGTATATATAACCTAATTTATTTAACTCGTATTTCTTTTTGTTGGACATTTAGGTTGTTTCTAGTCTTCTGTAATTATAAACACTCCAGTAGTCAAAAAAATCTTGTACTCATGATTTGTGCAAATATGTGAGTATGTTTATAGGATAAAGTCCTAGTAGGGGATTTTAAAATATATATATTTAAAGTTTTGGTAGATATTGCAGATTACTCTTCACAGAGGTTTAGGCTCCTTCAATTATGTTTTCTGATATCCATGACAGTACCACTTATCACTGTATATTTATCTATGTCAATTTTATATGGGATATTGTTTCATATATTATGTATTATATATGTTTTATTGTTTTATATGGTTATATTAATTTGCGTTCCTTTAAGGGTAAGAGAAACATCTTTTCATTTGTTTGTAAGCCATAGTATTCCTTTTTCTGTATGCCAGTTTTAATATATTTGCACATATTTTTTGTTGATTTGTGATTTTAAGAAATGAATCTCAGTTGATGGTTTTACATCCTTTTGGTTGCTTAGGCCAAAATCTGGAGTTACGCTTGACATTTTATCTGTCAGCAAATGAAGATCTAACTGCTTCTTGACATTCTGCTGCTAACATCCTAGTCTAAGCTACCATTGTCTTCCACCCGGACTGTTGCTCTGGACTGCTGAATTAGTTAGTGTGCTGCCAGGAAGGAGATGGTACACTTAAATTGGGACGGTTTGAGGAGCTTTTAGTAAAAAGACTGTTTATAGAAAGTACAGTGCAAGGTCTCATTAAAATTGGGCCTCTAGGCCTGAAGGGAGACAGGAAAGAGCAGTTAAGGAAAGGGAGTAGTTACCAGAATCCAGAGGATGAGGTGGAGAGAGCCCCAAGACCGGGGCTGCAGCATTTGTCGGAGGGTAGTAGTCAGCCCAGAGTAACTGGAAGGGAGGAGCCAGGGAATAAAACCTGACCTCACCCTTCTTCCTCCCTGTAATCCTGTGTGTGCTCCCCACTGCTGGAATCCTTCTGGGAGCGAGCAGGCAGGGCATCCTGGGCAAAGATCAGGGTGCATAGGAAACCTGGAGGGGCAGTTGGGAAGAGAGCTAGCACATCTCACTGTTCTCTCTACTTCTGCCTTGTTCGCCTCTGGACTGTTCTCTACAGCAACCAGAGTGATTGTTTTAAAACATTCAGATGACAATACTCCTGCTTGTATTCCACTACTATCTTCCCATATGTCTCATAGTAGCTGAGAGGTCCCTGAGTATTCCAGTCCCCTGTTTGTATCTTCACCTCCATCTTCTGTTCTTCCCTCCGTTTTCTTCCAGCCTCATTTGGCAGGGGCTCATAAACAAAGCACACAGTCCCACCTCATCCTTGCATGGGCTTTTCCTCTGCCTGGAACATTGTTTGCTCAAATGTCCATCGGGTGCCCCCTCCACCCCTAGCTTCAAGAATTGCTCAAATACCATCTTCTCAGTAATTCTCTGACCATCTTATTTAAAACTGCAGTTACCCTTTTCCCACTTTGTACTCGGTCTTCTTTTTGCTTTATTTTCCCCTGGAATACTCACATAGCTACATAAGGTATTTAACGTCTCCTTCTCTCCATTAGTTTATATGTTCCATGAGGACAGGGTTTTTTTGTTTTTGTTTTTTTTTTTTGTTTGTTTTGTTTTTATCTGTTTTATTCACTGCGGAAACCCTAAAGCCTACTAGAATAATGTGTGTTGCCTAGCACAAGTTGGGACTTCTGAGACTTCCCTCGCGAAAAGAATATACAAATTAAGATTTCATTTTTTTACATTGGAATACATTCATTTCTTATGTTAGAATTTTTGTCCACATCGTGTTCATTGGAATTTAAGAAAGAGGACAATATAGATTGCAATAATCTAGTCAAGATAATGTGTATCTGGATAATAGACTGTGTCTTGACTGTGGAAGAACTGCTTACAATTTAAGCATCCCCTCAACTTGCCTTAAACCTCTCTCCTGAGGCGCTCGCACTCTATCCAAGCCCAAACACATAAGCATCTCCACACCGCAGATGCCTTTTATCTTTTCCAGCATCTCAAGGGAGATAGTGGATTTTCTGTCTTTCCGTCATCTCAGTCACATTTCAAGGGAGAGAGTAGCTAAGGGGATGCATGTGGTTTCTAGAGGCTACCGGCCTGGGCTCAAACACTGGTCCTGCCATTTATTGTGGTTTAACTTGCATGGTTACTGTCTTTTTCCTCCTGCAGTGTCCTCTTCCAACCTCCTCCTGGGTATGCATTAAATTGAATGAGTTAAAAATGTGTGAGTTCAGCCATGTAAGGTGCTTGGTACAGGGAGCGGCACATCACCGTGGTTCAGTCAATACAGGCTGCTTTGTATTGTTATCACCTGCTCGCTCAGCCTTCTCATGGACCCTGCCTGTTCCTTCATTATTCTCTCTGTCTCTGTTCTTCATTTGCCCTTTTTTTCCCCTTTTAACTTGCAAATATGTTTAAATTGTTTCTACCTGAAAACTAATCAAAACAGCGTCCCCGTGAACATCATTATTTCCTTTTAGTCATTTTCCTTTCTCCTTTTATCACATTCAGCAAATTGAATGCTCTTCATCACTTCCCATGTCCAGCCACTTCAGTCTGGCCACCCAGCAGGGGCTCTGACTGAAATCTTTTTTGGCTGCCTACTCAGTGGTCCCTTGGGGTCCCTCATCTTGTTGGACCTCTCACAGTTTGCCTTGCTGACCATTCCTTCCTTGTTTTAAAGTCTCTGCTCTTTGTCCGGAACTATTGTGTCCCCTTATTGTTCTTAACTTTCTTGATTCTGTAGTTGAGTTTGCCCTGTGCCGACTCTTTCTTTACTTTATATTTGTTGTATGTTGTAGTGTCTTGAAAAGAGAATAGGCCTTTCCGGTGTTGGTTGGAAAAATTACCTCCCTTTCTATATTCTGTAGTACATTTGTGGGGTGATCCTGAATAATTTAAATTAGGTAGTTATCTGCTACTTTATTGTGTTTCTGGGTGCAGAAGAGACTTTAATGGTTAAAAGGGCTCCATCTTCATATTTTTAATATTTTGAAAATAAAATTCCCAGAATCATTTAAATAAGCTCTGGTTTATATGATGTGGTAGACAATACAACTATTCCTCAGTATCATGTTTCTAAAACTCTGGAGAAAACCTTTGAATTTAGGTACACTCATATGACTTTTTCTAGCCAATAAAACATGAGTAGAAGTGTATCACTTGTGGGCAGAAGGGTTTAGGAGTTGGGGTGTTATTCTGCCTCTCCTCTTACCAAATGCTCTAGTGAGTAGTGATAGTTTAATGATAGAGCCTCCATCAGCCAGGGTCCCCCGAGTGAGGAAGGCGTGAAGCATAGATGCTTACTAACCTACAGTGTATATGTACAAAATAATTCTTGGTTGTTTTCAACTAAGATTTTAGGGATGCTTGTTATTATAGCATAATGCAGCCTAACTGAATAATACATGGAGGTACAGTAAAATTGAATATTCTGTTGAAAATTGGTTGTTGAAACCCTTTCCTGTTCTACATGCCGACTTGATCTTACTAAGTTTTTTGCTCCGTTTTACTGGATCCTGAGTGGTTAAGTGACTAAATATCATTGCTTATACGGAAAATGGTCCCTGGTTGGTAAATTGCATTTAGACTGGTTGCAATTATAAACAGACTGAAATTCATGATGGGCATGCTGTACATAGCTTTGGGGTTCCCTGAGTACAGTTAACAATAGATGGCATGTCCTCTGTGGGCACTCTGGAACTCTGGCTGTGGAGTCATTACAAGAGAGGCTTTGAAGCCAGGGTAGCTCCTATACCCACCTATCTGGTTTCTTCCTGTGTGAGCTGTCACTTGGTGAGGCCAAGAGAAGAGCTCTGGACAGCTGTATGTACATACTGCTGCACAGGCAAGTTCATGTAAGCACTCTCATTTGGGAGGTATGTCTGATTCTGTCCAGTGTCCTCTAAAGAGACTGCTGGTATGTGTGGCCTTTGGTAGTTTTTTGAGTCTGAAAGTTCACTCGAATCTTGAGAAGTCTCCCTAGTGATTTTTGCTGCAACATTTGATGTTTGTAACTGCGTGAAGTACTTTAGGCTCCTTTGTTTCCTATGCTGTTTATCCTTAAAAAAACAAAACAAAACAAAACAAAACAGTGACTTTATCCCTTCCTATAAAAAGAACAAACCTCAGCTAGCTCCAGAATCACTATAAAAATTTTTATAGTAAGGTGCTTTTTGGGGATGTATAAATGCTTGCTGTTAAATCATACATTTTGAACAGCCTTTGCTATTGCCAAGTTTCCCTCCTCTTCCTTTCTGTCAAGTTCTGCTATACAGGCAGTCTTAGTGCACTGAACACAGCTCTTTTTGTTTATTAAGGTAAAATTTACATTGATTTTTTTTTCTTTTTCCTTTTTTTTTTTTCCTTTTCCTAGTTATGTTATGATGTATTTGTTTTCCTGGCTAGACTAAGCTCTCCAAACCAGGGAACAAACTTATTTCTGCTTACTGTTGAATGCTAGTGTATGGAGAGGTATCTAGCATTAGGGTAGAATGCATAGGTGTGTATTTTGCATATAGGTGTTGGGTTCTTTGTGAAAAGCAATAAAAATTGACTTTAGCTACATTTAACTGAACAGAAATTTATTAGAGGGATATTGGTAACTCACCAGTTTTCTGAAAAATGGGCAAGAGAAGCTAGCAGAGGAACTATCGATACCGTGTTTTATTACTACTAGAATTGCTGTCGTTGGCCAGGGACACCATGAGAATGATTTCTGATCTCTCTCTCTGCCTCTTTGCATCACTTGCTAGAGATTTAGAGCTTTTGTGGTAGTATTTGATGGTCTGAGTCTAAGTCTCATGCCTGTGAAAATCAGGAAAAGCCTGGCTTATCTAGCACAACTAAGAAATGATAGGTTAGCTTGTAGAAATAAAAGTGTCCTTCAAAAGAAGAAAAAGTATTGAAGCAAGAGGGTGCATATTTCTCTTTTTGGCTGGAAAAAAAGGTAATGGAAAGAAAACATTCTATATAAATACAAGGTGTGTATATTACTGATCAAAAACAATTCAGGGGCTAATTTTACTTTTAGTGTTTACCAAAGATGTCCCTGGATATTTAGGGAGTGTGTAATTTATTAGAAGTCAGTTTCACTGTAGCTGGTCATCTGCATTAAGACATATAGTAGCTAAAGGAAGGAAGTCTAGATTTTGTTTTAAGATGGCGTAATGCTTAGTTTAAGAAACTAAGGAAGCTCTTACAGAAGAAAGACAGATACGCTTACTGTGCTTTTTTTACTACCCGAGTGCATGATTTTAGGTAGTTGGGGCAGAGGAAGACCAGTCTACATTTATTTCACTTCAACTTTGAGTAGTAGGCAAATACATTTATACTGAAATAAAGAAAGCATAACTGGGAGGTCGAACTCTGCTGGCATTTTTGAAGAAGGCTTTAAAGCAGTTGGTGACATTTGAGCTAGCTAATGAAAAAGGAGATGGAATTCACCAGACGTAGAAGAGGGTTCCACGTGAAGGAAACAGTATGTGCATAGATTGGTAAAAGATGTTTATAATGAAAAGTCATTCTGTGTGACCCATGTATGTAGAATCTATGTGAGTATCAAGTTTCTATGTATAGTGTGAGGGCAGTAAGTCCTCATTGAGGACATGAGAGAAATGAAGTTGAAAGTAAGCTGAAGAAACATCTTAACGAATTTAAAAGGTTCTCTAAACCGGTAGCCTAACGAAATCCAGCGACCATAAAGCCTAACACATGCAGAGCACGGTATTAAAAACAAGAGAATCTAGAGCTCAGTGGATAGATCTTGGTTCTTCGTCTTACTATGTCGGTTTGATGTGAAAATTACAGAGAAAAATAACACTTTCAGTACCCAAATTATTAATTTTATTAGTCATTATTTTTGTAGAATTATATATAGGTTATATGAAGTGATGGATATTATCATGGATATCCTCAAAATATTGTACAGAATGCCTTTTAAACAGTAAGGGAAAATACAAGGTTCCATGATTGAAAGTTTCAGTAGAAAATTCAGTGCAAAATGGCAAGTGTAATTGCTGCTTTGATTTTTTTTTAAAGATTTATTTATTTATTTGACAGACAAGAAATCACAAGGAGGCAGAGAAGCAGGCAGAGAGACAGAGGAGGAAGCAGGCTCCTCGCTGAGCAGAGAGCCTAATGCGGGGCTTGATCCCAGAACCCTGAGATCATGACCTGAGCCGAAGGCAGAGTCTTTAACTCACTGAGCCACCCAGGCACCCCGCTGCTTTGATTTTTGAATGATATTTATGTATGACTGAGCCTTCAGGAACAAAAGGAAACCTCAGTGTAAAATTTCTTATCTCTTGGATTTGTGAAATTTAGCTTTCAAACACGTTGTGTTATTTTTCTTTCAGTTTACTGACTTTTGCTTGCCATTTTTTTTGTTAATTTCTAAACATAACCTTTATTGCATTCCTAGTTGTGTCCTTTTGTGTGACTTCTTTGTTCTTCTTTTCCTGCTGATTTTCTTGACATTATATGTAAACAGTCACGACTAGGATGTAAAAAGGAGAATCTAATGTCTTATTTTACAAATATTTGGATAATGATTGAAATAGTACAACTTGGGACACCTGGGTGGCTCAGTCGGTTAAGCTGCTGCCTTCGGCTCAGGATCATGTGATCCCACAGTCCTGGGATCAAGTCCCCAGTCAGATTCCTTGCTCGGCAGGGAGCCTGCTTCTCTCTCCATCTCTGCCTGCCACTCTGCCTGCTTGTGTAGGCACGCTCTCTCTCTCTCTCTCACACACACACTAAATAAATAAATAAATAAATAAATAAAATCTTAGAAAAGAAAGAAAGAAGTAGTACAACTTGCTTTGAATAGTAGCCCTCTTGGATTTTTAAACCCATTGATCTAATGACTGCGCACCATTTGTAGGTTTTAACCAAGGTCTGCATAATGGCTGAAATGGGTTTTTCCCTAAATTGACAGAATAATATGAACTTTGAACCAAAGTAGAATTAGTAAAAATGAAAACATCATTTTGGTGATTTGTTTATCTTATGTGAAGTTGATTAAGAGTAGAAAACACAGTCAATCTATCTGAATGTGGATGTGAAAAAGTAGGACTTAGGAACGCTGAACATATGCTTTAAGATTAATGTGTTTTAGGAAGTAAAAATATTCTAAAATATATTATATTGGGTTGTAAAACAATGTCAAGAATATTCATGTAGTCTACGAGATCTAGTCCATTTCCTCAATTTTGTCTTCATGCCCGAATTAGTTTCTTATTGTTGTTGTAACAAGTTACTTTAAACTTGGTGGCTTAAAAAAAAAAAAATTACTTATTTGAGAGAGAGAGCATGAGAGGGAAAGAGCACAAGCAAAGGGGAAGAGGAGAGGGAGAGGGAGAAGCAGGCTTCCAGCTGAGCAGGGAGCCGGATGTGGGACCTGATCCCAGGACCCTAGGATCATTACCTGAGCTGAAGGCAGATGCTTAGCGACTGAGCCCCTAAACTTGTGGCTTAAAAATAGAACAAATTTATTATCTTCAGTTTTGGAGGTCAGATGTCCAAAATGCAAATGGGACTAAAGTCAGGATTTTGGCATTACTGCCTTCCTCCTGGAGGCTCGAGGGAAGAATCTGTTTTCATACCTTTTCCAGCTTTTAGAAATCACCCACATCCCAGCAAGGGCTAATCTGGTCCTTCTCTGGCTACATCATCTGACACTAACTCTTCTGCCCCCTCTTGTGATTATAATGCAGAGAAATCTTCCACATCAAGATTTGTAATTTAATCACATCTGGAAAGTTTCTTTTGCTGTGTGAAGACACATTCACATATAAAGTTCTGGAGATTAAGACGAGGAGCTCTTTGGGCATAGAGGCATTTTTCTGTTACTCTTATATATTTTGTTGTTGGATACTGGTTATACTGTAAGCTACTTCAGGGAAGAGCCATGCTTGTCAAAGTCAGCATTATTCCCTCTCTTGTTCTTTTTGTTTTGGCTCCAGGAGTATGAGGAGTGCAAATTTGACTTAGAGGACATAGGCTCACACTCCTTAGATGTGACCTTGGGCAAGTGACTTGTTTGCCAGCCTTCATTTTTCCCATTTGTTAAATAAACATAATACCTTCCCCCAAGGGTCATGGGGCAGGGGGTATCAAATGAGATGATGTCTGAAGGTGTTTTGTAAACAGTGAAGAGATACACAAGTGAAGAAAGAGTTGTTTATATCATGCCCATAAAACAGCTGTGGGGAAGTGAGTAACCATAGAAAATGGAAGAAATAAAGATAATTATAGATATTCTTAAATGGATTATATTTGGGTTCCCGTTTTGACCCATTACAGTGACATTTGGGAAAAAATCCTCTCCCTGCAACATGATTTCCTCTTCTATAAGGCAGATGTTGTGAATAGACTGACTACTGCCTAGTTTTCTCAGTGGTGAGTCTTTTCCAAAAAGATTAGACTGGTGATCTGCACTGAGGGAGGAGAACATATAGTACCTGGCCAAAGTCTCCTTTTAGAAATACGGGCTTTCATTAAGGAGGGCACATATTGCATGGAGCACTGGGTGTGGTGCATAAACAATGAATCTTGGAACACTGAAAAAAATAAATGTGTTAAAAAAAAAAATATGGGCCTGGGGCGCCTGGGTGGCTCAGTGGGTTAAAGCCTCTGCCTTTTTCTCAGGTCATGATCTCAGGGTCCTGGGATCAAGCCCCGCATCAGGCTCTCTGCTCAGCGGGGAGCCTGCTTCCTCCTCTCTGCCTGCCTCTCTGCCTCCTTGTGATTTGTCTGTCAAATAAATAAATAAATTTTTTAAAAAAAAATCAAAGCAGCAATTACGCTTGCCATCTTGCACTGAATTTTCTACTGAAACTTTCAATCATGGAACCTTATATTTTCCCTTACTGTTTAAAAGGCATTCTGTACAGTATTTTGAGGATATCCATGATAATATCCATCACTTCATATAAACTATATATAATTCTACAAAAATAATGACTAATAAAATTAATAATTTGGGTACTGAAAGTGTTATTTTCTCTGTAATGTTCACATCAAATCGACATAGTAGGACGAAGAACCAAGATCTATCCACTGAGCTCTGGATCCTCTTATTTTTAATACCGTGCTCTGCATATGTTAGGCTTTATGGTTGCTGGATTTCGTTAGGCTGCTGGTTTAGGCTTCCTCCTCTCTCTGCCTGCCTCTCTGCCTACTTGGGATTTCTGTCTGTCAAATAAATAAATAAAATCTTAAAAAAAAAATTTGTAAAAAAAAAAAATATATGGGCCTTCCCTCGTGATTTTTAAGTATGTTCTTTGAGGGGTGCCTGGGTGGCTCAGTTGGTTAAGTGGCTGCCTTTGGCTCAGGTCATGATCCCAGAGTCCTGGGATCAAGCCCTGCTTCAGGCTCCCTGCTCATTGGGAAGCCTGCTTCTTCTCCCTTTGTCCCTCTCCCTGCTTGTTTTCAATCTCTTGTTGTGTCTCTCTCTCAGATAAATACATAAAATCTTAAAAAAAAAAAAAAAAAAGTCCCTTAAAAGAAGGAGAAGCTTCTATGTTTATATTCCAGATTCAGTGAATGAATGTCACCTCTCACTAACCATATCTGTCTTAGAGAAGGTCAGAAGTCAGTTTACTTCCCTGCCTACCCATAACAGCTTGCTGGAACACTTAAACCACTTATTCCCAGAAGGGCTTGGCTGTAGGCTGTGGGCAAACCCACAAACTGGCTCTGCCAGTTCTCTGGTCAAGAAAAACACTGTGGAGTATTTTCTGGATATTACTACACTTTGTATTTAATAGAAAATAGAAAACTTTTAGCTGCTCTCTGACCTCTGTGCCATTCAATTTATAATTCATTGCACTTAAAATAATCAGAAACAGCCTAAGTTTGTCTTTGTTGTCTTTGTGCATTTTCTTTCAGAGTTCTGTCTCAGTGTCTCTACAGCTGTGACAGGACTGAGAATTAGAAAGCCAAGACACACAAAAAATTGTTTCCCTTCCTTGTTTAATACAAAATACATACATTAAAAAAAAATTTTTTTTTTAAAGTAAGCTCAAGGCTTAAGGTGGGGATTGAACTCATGACCCTGAGATCAAGAGTTGCATGCTCTGCCTACTGAGCTAGCCAGATTGTTCCCCAGGAATTTTTTAAAAATTTATTATTATTATTATTATTATTATTATTACTATTATTCTTGAGAGAAAGAGAGAGTGTGTGCATGCCTGTGAGGCAGAGGGAGAGAGAATCTTAAGAGGTTCCATGCCTAGTACTGACCCGAAGGCAGGACTTGATCTTAGGACCCTGAGATATGACCTGAGCTGAAAGCAAGAGTGCTTTGTTGGGTGCTTAACTGACTGAGCCACCCAGATGCCCCAGGAATTTTGTTTTATTTAAATGAAATTGTTTCTTCTGATATAACCTGTCATTCCTTGGTACATTCCTTTCCACAGTTGGACAGCTGGGAGGCAACCTAGAAATCAGTTAATCCAATTAATCCATTTCCTTTCTTATTAGTCAAGTAATACATAAGCAGTTAGTTGTTATTTTAACACTTTAAATGTTTCACCAAAACTAAATTTAAATGAACCTTTAAAATCCATCTTTTTCCTGCTCCACTTTGACCAGATTCATACCCATTATTTTAAGACTTAACATTGACTTGGCTTTTTTTTTTTTTTTTTTAAATCTTCAGTAAAGAGTTTTTGTTTTAAACTGTTAGATGCTTTCAGGATCATTTCCTTCTCATTGCTAGGAGGAAACAAACCAGCATTGATAAAGCAATAGAGGTTTTCAAAGGGCCTGTATTCTTTGTGCTGGCTCCCACAGAACCATCAGACTTGCTCATGGAAGGAGGAGATCTCGATTCTCTCTGTTCCCGGTGGTAGTCATATTCAGTAAATAAATAAATACAAATCCCAGTGGAACGAGCTTCATCATGTTTTCTTCTGGCTCTGCTTTTGACTTTTTTGGAAAACAATTTAATTTATATAAAATGTTTCTCAACACCTCTGTGTGAATTAGTGACACTTTCTCATCTTTGTAGATTGTGATTTCAGAACTTCCTTTTTATATTCACAAATAATTAGTTTTTCAGTTATCTGCAAATCCAAACACTTTGAGTGTAGGGATTTTTATCTCGTGTCATTTTAAGACAATACTGTTATGCTTCTGAAGACTTTTAAAGGCATTTTGAAGTTAAAGAAAATCACTCTTTAATACTGATGTATAGCTGCTAGCTATTTATCAGAGTTTCTTAAATTAAGAAACTGTTTTGTTACTAAGTCAAAGAAATCATTAACTTCTATTTTGGTTTTCCATAATATCTAGAATTTTTATTTTTTTAATGGATTATTTTTTGCAACATTCTGCTCAATAATTTGACTCTAAAACAGAATTTAAACATAGAATAGAGGAATAGGAATAGTAATCCATACTCAGTTTACTAAATATTCTTGAATTTTATGAACTAAAGCTGCTTTATGTGTAGGGGGTGAAAATGTAAACATAAAATTGATTAGGAGAGAATGTAGGGGACACCTGGGTGGCTCAGTTACTTAAGCATCCTGCTCTTGATTTTAGCACAGGTCATGATCTCAGGGTGGTAAGATCAAGCCCTGTGTCAGGCTCTGTGCTGGGTGTGGAGGCTGCTTGGAATTATCTCGCCCGCTCTCTCTCTGTGTTCTCTCTCCCTCTCTCAAAAAAAGTTGGGGAGGGGGATGTAGGAGTTCCTGACTAAAGCTTTTATATGTGAAGATTGATACATATCCACACTACTTCCCACCCCCCACTTTTTAGAACATATAAATAATTCATATTCATTGGTTGAACAAATGAGAAAACACCAAGAGGTAAAAAGAAAAGAAAATCTCCCAAATCCCAACCACCGGGGAAACTAGTAGCCATAGGATTTATTTGTATGTGTGTGTCTAGTGTGTTTTTGTATGTACCCTGTGGCCTATGTAGATATTTGTGTGTGTGTCTGTACACATAAAATTATAGTTCAGTCTATTTCCTTTGGGGCATTTTGTTGCTTTTTTAAAGCTATTATACCAAAGCTTTGAACATGTTTATTAAGTCTTTGTTCATATTTTTATTTACTTAGAATTTCTAAAAATGAAACTTAGAAGCCAGTGAGATATGTTTTTTTTTTTAACATACGTCTGATACAAATTTGCTAAATAGGAAAAAGTGATGCAGCCTATCCCTGAATCAAGCTTTCTTAGTCTTGCTTAGTCCCACAGATGAAACATTTATGTTTTAATTTCTATTTCTGATTTCTAGGGAGGTTTAAGTCTTTTCTCATATGTTTATTAGCTCTTTCTATTTTTTTTTTGTATTTTCTATTCTTATTCTTTATCTGTTACCCTGCTAAAGCATCTGTTTATTTCTATTAATTTTGAAAAGCAGTCTTTGTTATATACATACATTTTTGCTCAGTATTGCAGTTACCTTTGCACTTGACAGATTTGTTATTTGTTTTTTACAACAGCTTTACTGAGATGTAATTTACCATACAGCTCACTGGTGTGCAGTTCTTTTTTTTTTTTTTTTTTTTTTTAAAGATTTTATTTATCCATTTGACAGAGAGAGATCACAAGTAGGCAGAGAGGCAGTCAGAGAGAGGAGGAAGCAGGCTCCCTGCTGAGCAGAGAGCCCGATGTGGGACTCGATCCCAGGACCCTGAGATCATGACCTGAGCTGAAGGCAGCGGCTTAACCCACTGAGCCACCCAGGCGCCCCATGGTGTGCAGTTCTTAAGTGTACACTGAATTGTACATGTTTATAGAGTTTTACAGTATTGTAATTTAATTCCAGAGCATTTCCCTCACCATGTTCATGGTAAGTCACTCTCCCATTTGCACCCCTAACCCTGAGCAAATCACAAGTCTACTTTCTAGGCCTGTGTGTTTCCCTTCTCTGGATATTTAGTAGAAATAGAGTTATATACTATGTGGTCTTTAGTGTCTGGAAGTTCATCAATGTGGCCACATGTGTCAGTACTCCATTCCTCTTTTATTGTCTGGTAGCGTTCTTGAACCCCTGGTTATTCATTCACCAGTAAATGTACATTTGGGCTGTTTCTTTTTGGTTACTGTAAATAATGTTGCTGTGAACAATCATGTGCAAGTCTTTAGACATATGTTTTCATTTCTCTTGGATGAATACTAGGAGTGGAATTACTGGGTCATAAAGTAACTCTGTGTTTAGCTTTTTAAAGAAACTGCCAAACTATTTTAAAAATTGGCCACACCATACCATTTTACATTCCTACTAGCAATATGTGAGGATTCCAGCTTTTCCACATCCTTATGGACATATGTTGTTTTATCTCATTATAGTCATCCTAGTGAATGTGAAGTGATATTTCACTGTGGTTTTGATTTGGTAGACCTGATGGCTAGTGATGTTGAGCATCTTTTCATGTACTTATTGGCTATATGTGTATCCCTTTGGGAGAAACATCTATTCAAGTACTTTGCCTATTTTTAATTGGGCTAGGTGTGTGTGTTCATGATGTATACAGGTCTCCTATTGAATATAAGCTTTGCAGATATTTTCTCCTATGCTCTGGGTTGCCTTTTCACTTTTTTTTAATGATGTGTTTTAAAGCTCAAAAGTTCTGAATTTTGATTAAGTCCAGTTTGCCAACTTTTTATCTCTTGGACTTTGGTTCCCTAAATCTTGTCTAATCTAAGATTTTAAGGTTTATTCTTGTTTTCTTTTAAACATTTTATACTTTTAGCTCTTAGGTTTAAGTCTGTGATCTGTTTTGTTGTTGTTTTGTATGGTTTGAAATAGGGTTTCTCATTAATCTTTTTGCCTGTGTAAGGATATCCAGTTGTCCCATTACCATTTGTTGAAAACAGTATTTCGTTCCCATTGAATTTTCTTGGCATCTTTTAAAAAAAATCATTTGACTGTAAATGTAATAGTGCCATTGATGTCAAAATGTATTATATGTATTTCCAAACATGCTAATTTTAAGTCACTACTGACTGTAATACTCTGATTTCAAAAATGTTAATAGTATCCTAATATTTGTAGCTCCGAATCAGTGAAATACGTTATTTCACAAGAGCATTAGATTGCAAATACCAGTCCTGTCTGACTACCTCTTTATTGTTTTCTCCCAAACATCTTTGATAGCATTTGTAACTCCCTGAAGACATCTTACATAATTATTTGTTTATCATTTCTCTCTTAAAAGCCAGGGACCTTATCTTTCTCATTTACTGCTATATACGCCTTGCATTTAAATGTAGGAGGTACCTATGATTTTATTTAACTGAATGATCAAAGAGATTCTTCCTCTGGCCTGTTAATTTTCAAAATAAGTGAGCAATATTGGGAGATTTTTCTTTGATGCAAATTTATATGAAATGCAACTGAGCAAAAGTTACGTTTGAGGCAAAAAGCTGCTTAAAGAAACTTGTAAATTGTTTATTAAAAGATGACTGTGGGGTAAAGCATTGGTTTTTTTGTTTGTTTGTTTTGTTTTTATTGAAGTACAATTGATATGTGATACTTGTTTCAGATAGGCAGCGTAATTATTAGATATTTGTATGTACTACAAAATGATCACCACAATTAGTTACCATCTGTCACCATACATAGTTACAGAAATTTTTTTCTTGTTAGAACTTTTAAGATCCACTGCCTTAGCAATGTTAAAATACATAATACAGTATTATTAACTATAGTTACCATGATGCTGTATATCACATTGTTTTAGTAGTCACTTGTTTGAGCAAAGAATAAGCTCTCTGAGGACCTAAATAATTTCTTGACCCATAGAGTCATATAATTATGAATAGGAACCAAATGAGTAAAAACACAGGTAACTTCTAAATAGAAGCTTATTGCCTTGGTTCATTCTTTTTGACTTTGGTTTCAAAAAAGAAGACATAATCTTGTTGCTCCAAAGGTTATTCTTTATGTATGAAAAGAAGAAACAACAACAAAACAAAGATTAGCTTTAGGGTGATAAGGTAACTTTGTCTTAAAAAAACATGCCCTGTAGAGCAAGTTCAATGTTCATCAGTGTCTTTTGAAACACTCCGAGGAAAGCGCTGGCTCCTAATTGGGGCAGTCTAAAGCTGTGACAGTTTGCTCTGCTCAATACGCTTCTGTCCTGAAATATTCAGTCATAGGGGTCTGATAAATTGCAATTGACAGTTTAAACGCAGGCAAAAAAAGATATTAAATTTTCAACCCTCTAGTGACTAGCTTGCTAATTAACATCAAGTTTCTCTAGCAACATTTTTCTCTGTATTTTTGAAAGTGACAGTACAGAGTTTTATGTTATGTAACACATGTCAGTTTCTTCTCATTTTTACCATTGTGAGATACTCTTTTCCCCTTTAATTTATTTGGAAGATCAGAGCTGGTCTTCCAAGGTGTTTTATAGAACTATGGGTAGAAATCTTTGTTCATGGGGTACTTGGGTGGCTCACTTGGTTAAACATTGGGCATTTGGTTTTGGCTCAGGTCATGACCTCAGTTAGAGCCCTGCGTTGGGGCCCTGCGCCCAGTGGGTAGTCTGCTTCAGGATTTTCTCTCTCCCACAGCCCTTCCCCCTCCCCTAAAATAAATCAACCTTAAAAAAGGAAAAAATTTTATTCTTTCTTGACTGTTGCCTGAGGAAGCATTTCATATGGCTTTGCAGTCTCTGCAGTTGTCTGTGTCTAATTTCCCTTTCAAGGTTGGTGGTGTGGTCCAGGCAGTCTGTGGAGTCCCAGTGTCACTTGAAATGGTAACTTCAGGGCTGTGACTCCAAATATTTACTTCACTCAGGCCCCAGAATTGCTGCCAGTTTTAGCCAGGTTATGAATGAACCTCTTGTCAGTTTATTCAGAGAGTACACTTTTCTTTTCTTTCTCCTCACCCACCCCTCTGTTCACACTTCCTCTGGATGAAACTTACACCGGAAGCAAGTATTTTATTTCAAGATAATTATTTTAACTTTCTGGGAAAAAAGTTCTGATTGGTAAAGGAAAACTTCCTGTTGAGGAAACTTCTTGAAAATTTGGTAATCTGAGTTTGTGACCTTATTAAAACTGAAAGCATTCAAAGCAATGGATAATATGTATTTTCTTGAAGACTTTTGCCTAAGTTTTTTTTTTTTTTTTTTAAGATTTTATTCACTTATTTGAGAGAGGGAGAGAGAGAGCAGGGGGGAGGGGCAAAAGAAGAGGGAGAAGCATACTCACCACTGAACAGGGAGCCTGACTCAGGGCTCAATTCCAGGACCCTGGGATCATGACCTGAGCTGAAGGCAGCCTCTTAATTGACTGTGCCACCCATGCTTCCCAGCTCTAGGTTTTTGAAATGTACTTTTTTTGTATCAAAAAGAACCAGAAAGGGGCTCCTGGGTGGCTCAGTGGGTTAAGCCTCTGCCTACGGCTCAAGTCATGATCAGTCTCTGCTCAGCAGGGAGCCTGTTTCCCTCTCTCTCTGCCTGCCTCTCTTCCTGCTTGTGATGTCTGCCTGTCAAATACATAAATAATTTCTTTTTTTTTAAAAGAACCTTATAGCTTGATGCGTTTTCGCACTTGACTGGTAGTCCTTCATTCTTATAAAAAACTATTGGGAATAGCTTGCCAAATGGAAAGAACTTTGGATTTTTGTGTTCCACAATACTTGGTGATGAAAATAAAACAAAAGTTTATAAAATTTTAAATTCTTTTCCAGGACATTTTCTAGCTTAAGCTAAACCTGTTATCCACAAAGGCAGATATCATAATCATTGTAGCAGCGAATGTTTTTGATGCTTGTTTAAAAAGGAAATAGAATATGGTGGCAGTTGAGAAGCTTATGCTACATGACAGTGTGGAGTCATATCCTGTTGCTACTGCTGCAAATTTAGAGAAAAGTCTTTCTTCAGGAAAAAAGAAGTTCACAGAGATAGTTTATTAAGAGGAAACTTCTTTCACTTTTCAGGAATATAATTAAAGAAAAATTGCTTAGCATAGAGGGCAATTAAAAAACCCCATGGAACCCATTCTTAGCATGGCAGCAAATAAAGCTCTTGACAACCATGCCCCTCCTGACCCTTCCCTCTAGTCATAGCCAACAGCTCACAGTTTTCTGAAAAATTCAGTCATATCCACTCTTCCATTTCTTGCCACACATTGTCCCTTGGCCTAGAAAGCATTCTCTTCCTTGTTCTCTGCCACCCTCTTCTGGTAACACCTCACACATTCCTCTGCCAGAGCTCCACCGTCATTGCTTGTTCTGTGCTTGTGTTTGTTAGGTATTTCCCAGTGTCAAACTCCTTTATTTGATCTTGCATTAGGGTCATGACAAGACAACTACAACTTAAGGGTTTTAATCAAGAATGGAAAGGAATAAGATTTTCCAGGTTAGAAGCCCATGATTGCAAAAGCAGGTGGGAATTGAACAGGGAATTGCAGGTAAGAATGTACATGACTTGTTTCTGGAGCTGGGGCCTGAGGGTAAGGCAACTCTTACCTGTAAAAATAAGTGTATCCTGGAACCTTGAAAAAAATTTCTCCATTATAATAATATTATATATTACACACCATTTTCTGAAGGGTTTATTGTGTTAATTTTTCATTTAGTCCATCTCAAACCCCAACAGTGCTTATTATGCTGTGCTTCTTACGTATATTGGAAGAGAAAGTAGATAAGAATGTGAGGAAATGTGTATGTTTCTTTTTTTTTTTTTTAAGATTTTATTTATTCACTTGAGAGAGCACAAGAGAGAACAGAGAGCATAAGTGGGGGGAGGGCAGAGGGAGAGGGTGAAGTGGACTCCCTGCTGAGCAGGGAACCTGACATGGGACTTGATCTCAGGATCCTGGGATCATGACCTTAGCCAAAGTCAGAAGCTTAACCGACTGAGCCACATAGGTGCCCAAGGGAATGTGTATGTCTCTTAAATCAAAATAGAAATATTCTTAAATGAAACTGAGGGAGGTAAGAATTGGTTAAATAAACTACTTTATGGCTATATAGCGATGTACTACATAACAATGAAAATAGTGTTGTAGGTCAACCTTTTTAATGTATTGTTAAGGGAGGGAAGGTATGTACATTTATATATAATAATAACTTTAATGTTTTGTAAATATTGGCTTAAAATATATATTCTACAGATAAAAGGATATGCATGTATTCATGAAACAAGTCATTAGGATAGACACTAAAATATTAGCAGAGGTCATTTCTTTATGGGGGATTGTAGAAATTAGATGCATTCGTACATGTGGCTTTATGTCTTAATTTGTTTTGTAATGTTTTATAATCAGAGTATAATAAAGAGTTCAAATAAAAAGAAATAGAAGATATCCTATTGGGACCTTATAATACATATAGTGTGTACTTTTTGGTTGCTATGCTGTTAACATTTTTAAACTTACATAAAATTTGAAACTGTAATATAGTGAACAATATATACTTCATCTGCATTCAACCATTCCTGCAGATATGGTAACATTTTTCCCCTAAGCATCAGAGCATGTATCTTCTAAAAACTAGGATCTTCCCTTACATAATCAGAACACTATTATCACAGCCTGGTAATGTGTTATTATTATAGTACGGTTATATACTGTATAGTCCATATTTAAATTTCCACAATTATCCTAACAAAGTTCTTTGTAACTTTTAAAAGAATTTTAGACACAAGATTCAAAGATCATATCTTCCATTGGGTTACTGTATTTCATTCTTCTTTCTTGAATCTCCGTTACTATTTGTTTTTCTTGACATTGACATTTTTGAAGAATCTGGATCAGGTCTTGTAGGCAGGAATAATTGTATTGGCAAGAATATAGTGATTTTGGATAGTCCAAGATGACAGAGGAATAGGAGACCTTAGTTTTGTCTGGTCCCAGGAATTCAGCTAGATAGTTGTCAGATCATTCTTAATACCTGTGAACTCAACCAGAGGTCTAAAAAAGAATAGGTGCAATTCTACAAACAGAAAAGCAACCACTTTCTGCAAGGTAGGAGGTGCAAAGAACTGAATCCGAGGTGATATATGAGAAGATAAACTGCAGGGGGGTGGAGACTTCTTAGGCCAGCACCAGAAAGTAATAGAGCAGTGGAGGGCAAAATCAGTAAAAGTCTGCTCCATTGAGGTGGCAAAATGGGGCAGAATCCTAGGTGGAACAGTGTGGTCTCAGGATCCCTGGGGTCACAGGAAGATCATGTGTACCTGAGTGTGGCAGAGTTTCCAGGCATCAGAGTAGGAGGCCAGCTATGATCAGTGACCCCAGGATGGGCTCTCAGCTCCAGGTTGCCATGACCTGGAACCACGGCTCATTTGGGGCACGGCAAGGGACAGAACCTCAGTGAGACCTCCATCCCTTCCCTCGGAGGAGCTGTGCAAGTGCACGCTGCAGGAATTTGCAGGGTTTGGAGACTTGAAATGGGGTCATGGGCTGGTTGAGCACCATGCAGTTGGAGACCAGGGAGACCAGAGTGATTGCCAACTTTTCTCTGAGGGTGCACTGAAGAGTGGGACTTTCAGCTCTGGGACTGGAGATTGGGAGGCCCCCATTCTCATGGTCATCGTCATCCTCTAAAGGAACAAAAGCCACATAGAGCAATCAGGAGCAACGTACTTAGCCTGGCCCCCTGGCAAAGACAGTACAGTTCTGCCAGGGGGAAAGACACTTGAGAATTCAGTGCAACAGGCCCCTTCCCCAGAAGATCAGCGAGAACATCCAGCTAAAACCAAGTTTCTGATCAGAGAGAACTGCAAAACTCCCTTCAACACTAGGGGAAAATAGTATATAGAATTTATGCTTTTTTTTTTTTTTCAAAATTCTGTAGTTTTTCAATTAATTTTTTCCACTATCCTTTTTATACCAATTTCTTATATTATCAACTCTTTTTAAAAAAAATCTTAAATTTTCATTTTTACACTTACATTTTATTCATTCATTGTATTTAATTTTATTTTTGCATTTATATAAGTTTCTCTTTCTTTGCAGTTTTGAGATGCACTTTCTTTTAACAAACAGACCAAAATACACACAGGATCCAGTGTGTTCCTCTGTTTTGTTCACCAATTGGATTATATTCTCTCTTTTTAATTAAAATTTTTTGTTTGTTTGTTTTTTGGGTCTCTTTTGATTTGTCTAGTGTATATTTTTCTGGGGGCTGATATTTCCATTTTAGTACTTTGTTCTTCTGTTCACCTGTTCTCCTCTGGACAGAATGACAAGAAGGAAAACCCACTTCAAAAAAAGAACGAGAGTACTGACTGCCAGGGACCTAATCGGTGTGCGTATAAGTAAGATGTCAGACCTAGAGTTCAGAATACCAATTATAAAGATATTAGCTGGGCTTGAAAAAAGCGTAGAAAACACCAGAGAATCCCTTTCTGGAGAAATAACTAAAATCTAATCAAGTTTAAATAAAAAGGCTATTGAGATGCAATAAAAAGTGGAGGCTCTAACTCTACTAGGATAAATGAGGCAGAAAAGAGAATTAGTGACATAGAAGACAAAATGATGGGGAGTAAAGAAGCTAAGACAAAGAGAGATAGACAGTTATTGGATCATGAGGAGAAAATTTGAGAGGTAAGTAATACCATAAGGTGAAACAATATTAGAATTATTGGGATCCCAGAAGAAGAGGGGTAGAGAGGGGCAGAAGGTATTTGGGAGCAAATTTTAGCTGAGAACCTGTCTAATCTGGGGAAGGAAACAGGCATTCAAGTCCAGGAGGCACAGAGAGTCCTCCTCAAAAATCAATAAAAATAGTTCAACACCTTGACATATAATAGTGAAGCTTGTAAATCTCAGAGACAAAGAGAAAATCCTGAAAGCAGCTCAGGACAACCTTTACCTTAACCTAAAATGGTAGAAACATTAGATTGGCAGCTGACCTATGCACAGAGACCTGGCAGGCCAGAAGGGACTGGCATGATATATTCAGGGTGCTTAATGAGAAAAAGATGCAGCCAAGAATACTTTATCCAGCCAGGATGTCATTCAAAATAGGAGAGAGAAAAAGCTTCCAGGACAAATAGCAGTTAAAAGAATTTGTGATGGGTGCCTGGGTGGCTCATTGGGTTAAGCCTCTGCTTTTGGCTCAGGTCATGATCTCAGAATCCTGGAACTGAGTCCTGCATTGGGCTCTCTGCTCAGCAGGGAGCCTGACCCCCCCCCCCCCCTGCCTCTCTGCCTACTTGTGATCTCTCTCTGTCAAATAAATAAATAACATCTTAAACAAGAAAAGAATTTGTGATCACTAAACCATGCCTGCAAGAAATATTAAAGGGGATCCTCTAAGTGAAGAGAGAGCCCAAAGTAACATAGACCAGAAACAGTGACTTTACAGGGAATACAGTGGCACTAAATTTGTATCTGTCAGTAGTTACTCTGGTAGATGGGCTAAATGCCCCAATCAAAAGACACAGGGTATCAGATTGGATAAATAAGCAAGACATATCCATATGCTGTCTGCAGGAGATGCATTTTAGACCCAAAGCACCTCCAGAATGATAGTGAGGGGGTGGAGAACATTTATCATGCTAATGGACATCAAGAGAAAGCTGGGGTAGCAATCCTTATATCAGACAAATTAGATTTTAAACCAAGATTGTAATAAGAGATGAGGAAAAACCACTATATTATAAATAAAGGGTCTATCCAACAAGAGGATCTAAGAATTATAAATATTGATGCCCCTAACATGGGAGCAGCCAATTATATAAACCAATTAATAACAAAATTAGAGAAACATATTGATACTATTACAATAATAGTAGGGGACTTTTTTTTTTAAGATTTTATTTATTTATTTGACAGAGAGAAATTACAAGTAGATGGAGAGGCAGGCAGAGAGAGAGAGGGAAGCAGGCGCCCCGCTGAGGAGAGAGCCCCATGCAGGACTTGATCCCAGGACCCTGAGATCATGACCTGAGCCTAAGGCAGCAGCTTAACCCACTGAGCCACCCAGGCGCCCAATAGTAGGGGACTTTTTAAAAAAATATTTTTTTTTAAATTTTTTAAAATATTTATTTATTTGACAGATAGAGATCACAAGTAGGCAGAGAGGCAGGCAGAGAGACAGAGGGAAGCAAGCTCCCTGCTGAGCAGAGAGAGCCTGAAGCGGGGCTTGATCCCAGGACTCTGGGATCATGACTTGAGCCGAAGGCAGAGGCTTTAACCCACTGAGCTACCGGGTGCCCCAATAGTAGGGGACTTTAATACCCCACTCACTGCAGTGGACAAATCATCTAAACAGAAGATCAAAAAGGAAACGGGCTTTGAATGGCACACTGGACCTGGTGGACTTCACAGATATATTCAGAGCATTCCATCCTAAAGCAACAGAATACACATTCTCCTTGAGTGCATGTAGAACATTCTCCAGAATATGGGTCACAACTGGTACCAAAAGATTGGGGTCATTCCCTGTGTATTTTCAAACCACAGTGCTTTGAAACTTGAACTCATTCACAAGAGGAAAGTTGGAAAGAACTCAAATACATGGAGGCTAAAGAGCATCCTATTAAAAATGAATGGGTCAACCAGGAAATTAAAGAAGAATTTTAAAAATTATGGAATTATAAAAAAAATGGAAAGAAATGAAAACGAAAACATAACTGTTCAAAATGAAACACAACAGTTCAAAATCTTTGGGATGCTGCAAAAGCAATCCTAAGAGGCAAGTATATAGTAGTAACAAGCCTTTCTCAAGAAACAAGAAAGGTCTCAAATATACAACCTAACCTTACACCTAAAGGAGCTGGAGAAAGAGCAGCACATTAAGCCTAAACCCAGTAAAAGAAGGGAATTAATAAAGGCTAGAGAAAAAAAATCAATGAAATAGAAACCAAAGAATAGTAGAGCAGATCAACAAAACTAGGAGCTGGTTTTTTGAAAGAATAAATAAGACTGATAAACCCCTGGCCAGACTTAACAAAATGAAAAGATAAAGGACCTTGATAAAATCTTGAATGAAGGAGGAGAGATCACAACTAACACGAAGAAATAAAATAATTATAAGATCATATAATGAGCAGCTATATGCCAACAAATTAAGCAATCTGGAAGACATGGATGCATTTCCAGAAACATATAAACTATTAAAACTGAAACAGGAATAAAGAAAACCTGAATAAAAGCATAATTGGGAAGGAATTGAAGCAGTAATAAAAAAATCTCCTGACAAACAAGAGTCCAGGACCAGATGGCTTACTAGGGGGATTCTACCAAACATTTAAAGAAGAATTAATACCTATTCTTCTGAAGCTGTTTCAAAAAATAGAAATGGAAGGAAAACTTCCAGACTCTTTCTGTGAGGCTAGCATTACCTTGTTCCTTAAACCAGACCCCAGCAAAAAAGAGAATTACAGACCAATATCTTTAATGAATGTGGATGCCAAAGTTCTCACCAAGATACTAGCCAGTAGGATCCAACTGTACATTAAAAGGATTATTCACAATCTCACAAAACAAACTGAGGGTTGCTGGGGGGAGGGGGTTTGGGAGAAGGGCGTGGGATTATGGACATTGGGGAGGGTATGTGCTTTGGTGAGTGCTGTGAAGTGTGTAAACCTGGTGATTCACAGACCTGTACTCCTGGGGATAAAAATATATGTTTATAAAAAATAAAAAATTAAAAAAAAAATTACACTACAAAAAAAAAAAAAAATTATTCACCATGACCAAGTGGGGTTTATTGCTGGGCTGCAGTGTTGGTTCAATATCCTTAAATCAGTCAATGTGATACACTACATTAATAAAAGAAAGAACAAGAACCATATGATATTCTCAGTAGATGCAGAAAAAGCATTTGACAAAGTAAAGTGTCCTTTCTTTATTTAAATTTTTAAAAAAGATTTTATTTATTTGACAGAGAGCACAAATAGGCAGATCAGCAGGCAGAGGGAGAAGGAGAAGCAGACTCCTTGCCAAGCATGGAGCCTGATGCAGGACTTGATCCCCAGACCCTGGGATCATGACCTGAGCTGAAGGCAGCTGCTTAACTGACTGAGCCACCCAGGCACCCCTAAAGCATCCTTTCTTGATTAAAACTTAAGTGTAGGGATAGAGGGAATATACTGCAGTATCATAAAGCCATATATGGAAAGCCCACAGTGAATATCATTCTCAGTGGGAAAAAACTGACAGTTTTCCCCCTAAGGACTGGAACATGGAAGGGATGTCCACTCTCACCACTGTTCTTCAACATAATACCAGAAGTCATAGCCTCAGCAATTAGACTCCTGAAACAAAAGGCATTTGAATTGGCAAAGACAAGTCAAACTGTTACTCCTTGCAGATGACTTGATACTTTATGTGGAAAATTTGAAAGACTCCACCCCAAAACTGCTAGAACTCATTCAGGAATTCAGCAAAGTGGCAGGATATAAAAATTATTGTACAGAAGTCAGTTGCATTTCTATATGCTAACAATGAGCCAGAAGAAGGAGAATTTAAGTTGATCCCATTTACAGTTGCACCAAAAAGCAAAAGATATCTATAGGAAAAAACCTACCAAAGAGGCTATGGATAGTAACTGAAAATTATAAAACACTCATGAAAGAAATTGAGGGTGACACAAAGAATTAGAAAAATGTTCTATGCTCATTGATTGGAAGAATAAATATTGTTAAAATGTCTGTGCTACCTAGTGCAATGTATACATTCAATCCAACCCCTGTTAAAGTACCATTAGTTTTTTTCATGGATCTTGAACAAAAAATGCTAAAATTTGTTTGGAACTGGAAAAGATCCCAAATAGCCAAAGGGATGTTGAAAAAGAAAACCAAAGCTGGTGACATCATAATTCTGGACTTCAAGCTCTATTACAAAGGTGTAATCTTCAAGACGGTAAGGTACTGGCACAAAAACAGATACCTGGATCAGTGGAACAGAATAGAGAACCAGAAATGGACCCTCAACTCTATGGTCAACTAATCTTTGACAAAAGGGGAAAAATATCCAACAGAAAAAGACAGTCTCTTCAACAAATGGTGTTGGGAAGATTGGACAGCCACATGCAGAAGAATGAAACTGGACCATTTCCTTACAACATACACAAAAATAGACTCAATATTGATGAATAACCTCAGTGTGAGATAGGAATCCATCAAAATCCTGGAGGAGATCACCAGCAGCAACCTGTGTTACCTCAGCGGTAGCAACTTCTTGCTAGACATGGCTCCAGTGGCAAGGGAAACAAAGGCAAAAACAACTATTGGGACTTTATCAAGATAAAAAGCTTTTGCATAACAAAGGAAACAGTTGGCAAAACCAAAAGACAACTGACAGATGGGAGATGGTATTTGCAAATGTCTTATCAGATAAAGGGCTAGTATCCAAAATCTATAAAGAACTTACCAGACTCAAGACATGAACAGACATTTCTCCAAAGAAGATATCCTAATGGCCAACCAACACATGAAAAAGTGCTCCACATCACTCAGCATCAGGGAAATACAAATCAAAACCACAATGAGATATCACCTCACACCAGTCAGAATGGCTAAAATTAACAAGTCAAGAAATGACAGATGCTGGTGAGGATGCGCAAAGAGGGGAACCCTCTTGCACTGTTGGTGGGAATGCAAGCCACTCTGGAAAATAGCATAGAGATTCCTCAAGAAGTTGAAAATAGAGCTATCTTATGACCCAGCAATTGTACTACCAGGTTTCTACCCCAAAGATACAAATGATCTGAAGGGGCACCTGCACTCCAATGTTCATAGCAGCAGCATCCACAATAACCAGACTATGGAAAGAGCCCTGATGCCAGGGCAACAGATGCATGGATAAAGAAGATGTGGTATATGTATGCGGTGGAATATTACTTAGGCATCAAAAAACCAAAATCTTACCATTTGCAATGACGTGGGTGGAACTAGATGGTATTATGAAAGTGAAATAAGGCAATCAGAGGAAGACATTGTATTATCTTCCTCATATGTGGAATTTAAGAAAAAAAACAGAAGATCATAGGGGAAGAGAGGAAAACATAAAATGATGAAATCAGAGAGGGAGATAAACCCTAAAAGACTCTAAATCATAGGAAATAAACTGAGGGTTGCTGGAGTGGAGATGGTGGAGGGATAGGGTAACTGGGTGATGGACATTAAGGAGGACATGTGATGTGATGAGCCCTGGGACTCTTGACAGGGCCCCTGGGTGGCTTAGTTGGTTAAGCCTCTGCCTTTTGCTCAGGTCATGATCCCAGGGTACTGGGATCGGTCCCTGCATCAGGCTCCTTGTTCAGCGATGAGCCTGCTTCTCCCTTCCCCTCTACCTCTGCCTGCTGCTCAGTCTTCTTGTGCTCTGTCAGATAAATAAAATATTAAAAAAAAAAAAAAAGACTGATGACCTCTGCTGAACTCTACTTTGAAACTAATAATACATTATATGTTAATTAAATTTCAATTAAAAAAAACCATAAAAGATAGACATCCTCCTTCCCCAACAAAGAATATAGTGATACTGGTTCTGCATCATTTTGTTTTTGAAACTGGCAGTTATAGAGCTTATGAGGAAATGTATGGAGCCTTAATTTGAGCCTTTCTGATGTGGTACAGGCAAAGTTTTCTTCTAGTGAAAAAAAAGCTTTATTTCTTCTTGGACATCTTTAGGGTCTTGCTGAAAAGGCTTTGTTTTAAATGAAAGCAGAAGGGAGACGTAGCAATTCTGAGAATGTTGCACTTTTTGTTCACATGCATTCTTAGCTCATTAGCTCAGTTCCCTTGGGCTACTATTACCTGAGTTTATTTGTGGTCTCAGGGGACAATGAGTGGCAGTGAATCCAAGCACCAGCTGTTTCACAGTCCTGCTGTATTTCTCCTCCTTCATTAATGTGAGAGGTAAATGCCTTCATCTCCTTTGTAGTTAGAATAGAATAGAAAGTCTGTAGCACAGTAAGAGAACAGTTAGCTTGCAGTGGAATAAAAAAATCCTGTTAAGTAAATTGTAACCATAAATTTTATGGTTTAAATCATTGAAAATTATCAGTTAAATCCCATTTTGTCCAGAGGCTAAACTTCTTTGTAATAGTTGGTCAGGCCCTTTTGGAATCAGTCATGCTTTATTTCCAAACAAAACCCCGAATTTCACTTAAAAAATAAAAAAGACTCTTGTTCATATCATCCTCTAGTGTGGGTCGTTCGGCTGCTCTTAACCATTTCAGAGCTTGGGCCAAAGCTGCTTTTATCATGTGATTTTACCATCTATTCTAGCCTAATGGATGGGAAAGAGAAAACATGTAGATTTCATATCTACTTTTTTTGGTTTTATTTGCTTTTTAGTGAGTTGATTATTTTAGATTCCACTTATAAGTGATAAAATGAAGTATTTGTCTGTGTCTGACGTATTTCACTTAGCATAATATTCTCTAGATCCGTCAGTGTTGTCTCAACTGGCAGGATATTCTTTTTTGTGGCTAAAAAACGTTCTATTGTATCCTGTCTTTTTTACCTATTGGTAGGTATTTAGGTTGCTTTCATGTCTTGGCTGTTATGAGTAATGCTGCAGTGAACATGGGAATACAGACACCCCTTTGAGGATAGTGATTTCATTCCTTTATACTTAGAAGTTGGATTCCTGGATCATACAACAGTTCCATATTTAATTTCTTGAGTAGCTTCCATACTGTTTTCCATAATGGCTGTATCAGTTTACATTTCCACTTGTAATGTATAGGGGTTCCCTCTTCTCCACGTTCTCACTAACACTTGTTAGCTTTGTTTTTAGCTTTTGTTTTTTGTTTTGTTTTGTTGTTCTGGGGTAATTTCCATCCTAGCTGGTGTGAGATGATATCTTACTGTGGTTTTTATTTGCATTTCTTTGAGGATTAGTGAGCTCACACCCACTTTTAACGGTGAGTGACATCTGCCACTTCTACTCATCTTATTGGCCAACCACTAGCTATGTGGCTTTAACCTAACTGTAGAAGGATGGGAAATATAAGGGGGTCTGTGGACAGATGGATTAGTGATCTATGGGTCATTGGTATGTATTGTTCCCAGTGGTGATGGCAAGATGAACATAGGCTTCAGAGTCAAGCCAACCACTGCTGGGAAACCTTGGTTTTCATGGTGAAAGGCATATAATAAATAAGTTCCATTTCTACTTCCTTCTACTTCTAAAAATGTATATATTTTTTAAAATATTTTAATATTTTATTTATTTATTTGACAGAGATCACAAGTAGGCAGAGAGGCAGGCAGAGAGAGAGGAGGAAGCAGGCTCCCTGCTGAGCAGAGAGCCTGATGCGGGGCTCGATCCCAGGATCCTGGGATCATGACCTGAGCCGAAGGCCGAGGCTTTAACCCACTGAGCCACGCAGGCACCCCTAAAAATGTATATTTGTGACCACTGACAAAGAATAGCTATATTTAGACTACAGATAGAGGCCTTTGGAGCTTGACATATTAAAGAAAATTTTTTTGAAAATAATGGAAAAGAGGGGTGCCTGGGCGGCTCAGTCAGTTAAGCAAGCATCTGCCTTTGGCCCAGGTGACGATCTCTTGGTTCTGGGATTGAGTCCCACGTTGGTCTCCCTGCTCAGCAGGGAGTCTGCTTCTCCTTGTGCCTGCCTCTCTGCCTACTTGTGCTCTCTATCAAATAAATAAATAAAATCTTAAAAAAAAAGAAATTTACATGTATATATGTGTATATATATGTATATATAATTTATATATATGTATATATAATTTACATGTATATACATGTAAATTTCTTATAATACATGTAAATTACATGTAAAAATATATATACATGTATATATATATAAGTATTTAAGATTTATTTATTTATTTTAGATTGAGAGAGTTCTCATGTGAGTGGGGATGGGGACAGAGGGGTGAGTGAGAGAATCTCAAGCCGACTCCAGGCTGAGCTCGGAATCTGATGGAGGGCTCCATTTCAGGACCCTGAGATCATGACCTGAGCCAAAACCAAGAGTCAGACACTCAACCCACTGTGCCACCCAGGTGCCCCTTGGAATGAATGCTTATAAAGAATGATTAATATAAATGGATTTTAAGAAGAACAGACTAGACTTTAAAAATAATTACTCTCTCTCTCTCTCAAAAAAAAAGAAAAAAAATAGTTTCTCTTTCCCTAAATACTTTATGGATGTTTCCATAATTTTTTTCTTGAACAATTGAACAGCTTTTCAGTGGAAAGGATCCTCTCCTCGCCTCTCCTCCTCTCCTCTCCTCTCCTCTCTTCTCTGTCAAGCTAACCGATTTTGGGTTCTGTGCCCAGATCACCCCAGAGCAGAGCAAACAGAGCACCATGGTGAGAACTCCATACTGGATGGCACCAGAGGTTGTGACACAGAAGGCCTATGGACCTAAGGTTGACATCTGGTCCCTGGGAATCATGGCCATCGAAATGATTGAAGGGGAGCCCCCATACATCAGTGAAAATCCTTTGAGACCCTTGTACCTCAATGCCACCAATGGGACCCCAGGGCTTCAGAACCCAGAGAAGCTGTCAGCTTTCTTCTGGGATGTTCTGAACCGCTGACTGAGGTGGATGTGGAGAAGAGAGGTTCAGCCAAAGAGCTGCTGCAGCATCGGTTCCTGAAGATTGCCAAGCCCCTCTCTGGCCTCACTCCACTGATTGCTGCAGCAAAAGGGGCAGCCAAGAACAGTCACTAAAACCACGCTTACCCCAGCCTCATTGTGCCAAGACTTCTGTGAAATAAATGCTCATTTTAGAAATTCAAAAAAACCCCCCAAAACAAAAAGCCTCTCCTCTCCTCTCCCTTCCCCTCCCCTCCCCTATCTTCTCGTCCATTCTCTTTTCTCTTTTATCTGTTTCTTTTTTCTTTTCTTTCTTTTTTATAAGTGCTTTACATGAGTGGCTGGTATGTTGGAAATAATTTTCTCAATAATGTAAACTGAAAGTAAATATTTGCATGTGTCAAATTTAATTCCTTTTTCCACCAGCCGAGTCATGTCTTCTGGTTCTAACTCCTGTGTTATAATGTCATTTGCACTGTCTCAGTCTTTTACTTTAGTCTTTTGCTACTGGTGTTTTATAAAGGAGCCTTTTTTTTTCTTAAAGATTTTATTTGTCAGAGAGAGAGAGAGGAAGAGAGAGAACGAGCGAGTGTGCACACACAAGCAGGGGGAGCAGCAGGCAGAGGGAGAAGCAGGCTCACCGTTGAGGAAGGAGCCATATGTGGGACTTGATACCAGGACCATGGGATCATGACTTGACCTGAAGGCAGTCATTTAACTGAATGAGCCACCCAGGCAGGCATCCCGGCAGTAGACTTTTGTTTTCATAAATATCTTTATATCGCAGAATTTGGGCGAATACAGTAGGTGACTATAAGTATTTGTATAATAGTTAATTATCTGATAATTAATAGTTGGGAAACTTTACTATTACTTTTTCACATCTACATTGTAATAGTTAATATGGGTTAATAGTAACCCTGAGACACTTACAGTCATCCTGTGTTTGTTTTTTGATTAGTTGAAAGTTTTGGACATTCATAAAGTACGTGAGATAAAAGCTGATGTGGAATTTGATTAATGAAAGGCACACTGTTTGTACACCTGGCCGGATTGAAATAAACTGTTTTACTAAGAATATATATTTTGTTTCTCACCCCTCACAATATTTTTCTTAGGCAATAGAGATTTTGCTAAGGATGATCCTTTGGAGTTTAAGTCTCACCAGTGGTTTGGAGCATCTGTGAGATCAAAACAGGACAAAATTTTGGTAAGTCTTTTGGTTATTTCCTCATAGGTGGGTTTGTCGATTTATGTGGATACACCGAAGATTTTGTGTTTGAAAGCTGATATTAAAACTCAGTGTGTTCTGGAGCACAGTGCAAGATGAGATAAGATAGCTCTGATCCAAGGTCATCCTGTCTGCGGATCCCATCCATACCGCCCTTCACAGACTTGGGTTCTGCTCCTTTCCACCTTCATGCCTACCTTGTTCCTTTCTCCTGGCCCTGTTGATGCTTCCCGTCAGTATGTTTCTCTCCAGCCAGGTTTAGGACTGGTGGGTTATGATTCATCAAACACACGAACACCTCCTCTCTTTAAAAACACAGCAGTGTTTGTTCCCTTTGCCTCGTCTCCACTGCCGTGCTTCATTACGTTGCTCCTCTTTTCAGAGGAGAAGTTTCAGAAACTTTTTGAAAGTCTTTTCTACAGTCACCATCTCTACCTTCTTCACGTTCTCTTCCCAACCACTGTAGTCGGGCTCAGGCAGGCACAGCCAAAGTCACCTTGGCTCTCAGGTCACTGAAATCGGTGTTTTCTTATGTTTCTTGTCCTCTTAGCACCATTCAGTGAGGTCAGTTAGCCCATTTTTTTGAAATGCTTTTCTTCCCTTGGCTTCTGGAGCACTGTATTTTCCTGGTTTTCTCTCATTCAGTTGCCTGCCCCTTGCAGCCTCCTTTTTGCTCAGTCTCTAGATGTTGGGTTATTCCCAGGCTGTGTTCTGGACCCCTGTCTTCTCTAACTACACCTTTTAGCTGTCTGTTCCTATCCTGTCTCATGGCTATTAATAGAACCCATATGTCATAATCCCTAAATCTATCATTCTAGCTCTTAATTCTCCTTGGATATTCAGAGTCATATTTCCTCAGAGTCGTATTTCCAAACTAGCTGTGTGGCATTTCCATTTGGATATCTCGTATATTACTGAAAATGAACACGGCCAAAATAGAACTCTTTTACCCACTATCAAAAAGAAAAAAACACAGGGATACCTGGGTGGCTCAGTCAGTTGGGCATCTGCCTTTGACTCTAGTTGTGGTCTTAGGATGCTGGGATCAGGCCTGTGTCAGGCTTCCTGCTCAGTGGGGAGCCTGCTTCTCTCTTCTCTCTCTCCCTCTGCAGCCCGCCCTGCTTGTGTTCTGTCTCTCTCTCTCTCTCTGAAATAAAATAAATACATAAATAAATAACAATTTAAAAAAAAGGAAAAATACAAAGATAACTGTTTCCATATAAAACCTTCCCACCTCGTTTAGAGGCATGACTCTCCACCTCATCCACCAGCAAGTCCTATCAGTTTGGCTTTGGGAATATATTCCACATCCATCAGTAAGTCCTCACCTGCACTATTTCCACCCTGTATGCAGCCACCGTCATTGCCTGCCTGGGTTATGGCAGAGGCTCTCCTCTTTCTGCTTCCTTTCCTGCCTCAACTACAATCCATTCTCCATGGGAGGACCAGAGGGAATCAGAGCATTTCATCTTCTTGATTAAAACAGTTAAGTGATTTTCTATCACTCTCAGAGGACAAATCCCTGCTGCTTCTGGTTTAGGAGCACCTCCATAATCCGGTCAGTGGCTCTTCTCATGCCACCTCACACGCTTTAGCTAGACTGGTCTTTGTTCCTTCCAGATGACTGGTCAGTGCAGTTAGTATCACAGTGTTTTTGTTCCCTCTGCCTGTCTTATGCTCATCTTGTTGATGTTCACTTGGCCAACTCCTTTGTCATTCTGATTTCAGCTTCCATTTCACTTCCTCAGAAAGCCTTTCCTTGTTTTAATTATCTGCATTGTTTTCATTTCTGCTTTTAAAAATCCAGTTGTGGGGCATTAGGAAAGAATTCGTCTAGGAGCTGCAATTTCAAAGGAGTTTTAATGGATGTGTCCAGTTGGAAATGAAGGATGGGGTTGAGAGTGGGGGCACTCTAGGCAGAAAGCACAGAAGCAGACATAAGCAGGAGGAGCAAATAAATAATCTGTGTATGTGAAACATCAAGTTCATGTAGAGAAGTAGCAATAATTGTCTCCTTTCACCTTTTTCAAGGTAGATATAAAATAACCTGCTATTAATTTCTGCAGTGTTTGTGTTAATGTTTTGCTTCAAAAGAGTATTACAAAGAGTTAATTGAACCTTTTTCCAGCAAGTTAAATGTTCATTTTGGTAAATTACTATGTTATTAAAATACGCATTATTTCACTGCTTGTACATGATGTTAAAATCTGTAACACCAAAAACAAAAAGGTCATTATTTTAAGCACTCTGAAGTCTTTTTTCTTTTTCTTTTTCTTTTTCTTTCTTTCTTTTTTTTTTTTTTTTTAAGATTTTATTTATTCATTTGCCAGACAAAGAGAGAGTGCACACACAAGCAGGGGGAGCAGCAGGCAGAGTGAGAGGGAGAAGTACACTCCCCACTGAGCAGGGAGCCCATTGTGGGACTTGATTCCAGGACCCTGAGATCGTGACCTGAGCCAAAGGCAGATGTTTAATGACTGAGCCACCCAGGCATCCCTATTTTTTCTTAATAACAAATTACTTGCTTTATAACTTCAGGGTATATTCTACATGCATGAGATTGTTATTTAGTTAAAACATTAACTTGATTTGTGACCATCAGCCTAGTGCATAATATCAAGAAAAATGCTATATGAAATAGTTTTGGTAACTATTTTGAAAAGGAATATGTGAGGAAAGTACTTTTTAAATCTGTATCCACTGTGGTAATAAGGAATTCTTGGTACAAGACAAGTTTGATTAATTTTTATTAATGCTTAGAAAGTGTTTTTGAATTCTAGAGTAATACAGATTGTCTGAAATGCTCAGTTTTTCAGGGAATTTTTATGTTGTGGACTATCCCCTTTGATTTTAGGCCTGTGCCCCGCTCTACCACTGGAGGACTGAAATGAAACAGGAGAGAGAGCCTGTTGGAACATGTTTTCTTCAGTATGGAACCAAGACTGTGGAGTATGCCCCATGTAGATCAAGTATGTGTAGGAAGTTGTACCAGCTTTTAAAAGAGGGTTGGGAAGCCTACTTTGTTATGTGTGTGTGTGTGTGTGTGTATTAAAAATTGTAGATATATTGTGTGTGAGCCAAAAGATGCTCCATTGAGCTTCTCTAACATAGATGTGGGACTCCTATATAAAAGATTCTGATGCAATAGATCCTCTGTCAGGCCTGGGTACCTTCCTTTTTAGGAAAACTCCACAGGGCAATTTCATAGCTACCAAAGTTTAAGAACTAGAGTTTTATATTAATAATGGTGTTAAATGTTAAAAAAAAAAAAAAGTCTTTAAAAAGAGCCAGAGTTTATATAGAAAGGTGAAGCATTGAGCTCAGGACTCCTATGTTGGAGTTTTCCTCCATTAATTTTTTTTTTTATTAAAAAATTTTTTTGAAAGATTTTCTTTTAAATAATCTTTACACCCAACCTGGGGCTTAAACTCACAACAGCAAGATCAGTAGTCATATGCTCTACCGACTGAATCAGCCAAGCGTTCCTGAATTTTCTTTCTTTTAAATCAGAGTTTCTCTGTTCATCTTTTATCAAGCTTACTCCTCTTTTTTTTTTTTTTTTTAAGATTTTATTTATTTATTTGACAGAGATTACAAGCAGGCAGAGAGGCAGGCAGAGAGAGAGAGGAAGGGAAGCAGGCTCCCCGCTGAGCAGAGAGCCAGGGATCATGACCTGAGCCGAAGGCAGCGGCTCAACCCACTGAGCCACCCAGGCGCCCCAAGCTTACTCCTCTTTTGATGGTTGAAAAGATCTCACTTTGTTGTCTAATATTATTTGAAATTTCATATGAAATTCATATTTTGATTAAAGGTGATTTTGAGCACTTATAGTTTTGATAGTGCTTTTCCAATGGAGATTCCAGTTCTTTTTTTTTTTTCTTTTTTTAAGATTTTATTTATTTATTAGAGACAAAAAGAGAGAGAAAGAGCACAAGCAGGGGAGAGAGGCAGAGGGAGAAGCAGACTCCCCACTAAGCTATGTGGGGCTTGATCACAGGACCCTGAGATTGAGACCTGAGCTGAAGCCAGATGCCTAGCCTACTGAGCCACCTTAGACTGATATTTTTCTTTGTTCCATTGGTCACCAGATAGTTTGGTAGAGGGAATTAATAATAGAAGTACAACATGTAAGACTGTTAGTGCTAAAATTCTTTTTTTTCCATGTTAGTTGACTTAGGACACCAGGCCAAAGGAATTTTTCAGTCTTCAAAATTCTAAGCACTTAAACCTTCAGGAAATTGCAAATGATTTTTATTAACACTTACTTCTTAATCCACCAACTTTACCCTATTTGTTGTAAGTGAGAGGTACACATCAAAAGAATGATACCTCCAGAACTGCATTATTTATGAGGATAGGCCAGAAAGCATACAGACCAGAGGAGGCTGGCAGCCCTACACTCAGTGCTTGATGTCATCTGTATCATCACCTTTGTGTTGCTGTCTTGGTCACAGGACTCCTGTCTTTGTGGTATGTGGAACATGCGAGAACTAAATTCATGTTTTGCTGTATTGCAAAGATGTTCCTGTTATGAAAAGATAATCTTATAGCTATGAGGAATGAGCTAACTCTTGCATGCCAGGTTTGTAACTTCCCACTTACATGATGGACTGACCTATAAAAATCACCCTTATTCACACATGGTAGGTGTGGGAACTGAGATTAGGATGATTACAAGTAATTTTTTTCCCAGATCTTATAGTAGTGAGTAGTCTTTTTTTTTTTTTTTAAGATTTTATTTATTTATTTGACAGACAGAGATCACAAGTAGGCAGAGAGAGAGGAGGAAGCAGGCTCCCTGCTGAGCAGAGAGCCTGATCTGTTTGTTTGGTTTAGACACAGAAATTTTACATATCGGCACAGAAATTGTAAAATTGTTTTCAACCTTATTTTCTGAAGTATTTAACATCCAAATCAGGTCACAAAACTGGCTTGTGAGCCTCTTTTCGTAAATAAAATTTTATTGGAATACTGCCCCCCCCCCCCCAATTTGTTTACATGCTGTGTATAAAGGGAGAGCTGAGTGGTTGCCACAGTGACCATATAGCCCCTAAGTCTAAAATAGTATCTGGTCCTTTACAGAAAAAGTTTGTTGATCCCTGATCAAATAATAATACCTCAAATCTTTGAAAAAACAAAAGAATGACTTCAAAAATCAAAGTGAATGCCCTTCTTCCTAATAAATCTGGCTTTCAGTTTCCCCTGATCATTGTACATGCATGCTTTTTGGTGTAACCTTTGAGATATGAAGCTACCTACAGGCCCAGACTACAAGGGGCAACATGACCGCAGGAAAAAAAAAGTGCTCAGGGAAGGGAATCTGAGAACCTGGGTTATATTCTCACCTTTTGTCAACAACCTCCTGTAGCTATGCGTGATTTACTTAATCACTCTGGGCCTTTGTTTTCACCCTTGTTAAAAACACAGATTTGGATAACAGACTTTAGAGGTACAGTTTTTGTATTTTGTATTTTCTTCATGCTTCATTAAATCATGCAGACAATGACTGATTTTACATGCCAAGTTTGAAGGGCTGCGTTGTTAATTGATAACTTGGCTTGTTTTGGTAGTTTGTGGGGCTTTTTGTTTGTTTGTTTGCTTTTGTTTTCAGCATGACTTCTGTGGACACCCTGGGCATGAAACTTCACTGTCAGTAAAAAATTTCCTTATTCCGAATTATATTTGCTTTTGGCTTTTCGTAACTATCTATGGCCTAATGGCTTTACACAATAGGCCAGGTGTCTCTCTAAAAGTTCCAGAGCCACAAATCCTGTAACTTCAATACTTTCAATTCCATGATCAGGCTGTGTCTGTAGATTTTTCTGTTTTGAAAGCTAGTTGCCTTTTCTTCCCCCTTGATTTTTACTCAGGAAATTCTGAGTACATGGTTGATTTGAGATAGTGCAGGTTAATGGTGTGGACACACTGGGCTCAGATCCCTGCTCTCTTACTAGCTGGCTGACTCTGGTCAAGTTACTTAATTTCTGTAAGCCTTCATTTCCTTATCTATAAATCGTGAATAATAATAGTATCTCTCATAGGATTGCATAAGATTTTAAAAGATAATGCCTTGGAAAATACTTTAGTACAGTATGTGGCTTGGGGAATGGGCTTAATAAACATTAGCTGCTCTTACTATCATAATCAGTAATATTATTTATCATGCTGTCAGGCTTGAGGAATGGGAGAAATATTATTTATCTGTCAGAATGAAAACAAAAGCCTTCACTGAAATAGCTTATGGTTAGCATAAAATTCTTTACATTGCCTTAAACACTCAGTTTAATACGTACCTGTTAAGAAAATTTTAAAGGACGATCATGTGTTCTGGGAAACCAAATAAAGCAGAAAAATATACGGTTTGATAATCAAAAAGGGATGTCTTTATAAATGGCCTGAAATAGTTCCCCTGAATACAACTTGAATAAGGGAAATAAATGGCTGACTTGAGGTCAGAGCAGGATTCCTCAGTATGATTCACTAGATACTGGAAAGCCCAGCACACATTTTCCCATTCCCTCTTGGTTAGAAAAATTTACATTGGGGTAGCATTACACTCTTGAGGCTATTTTCTAAAACAAATCTAAATTTAGTTATTAAGTGTGTCATCTTGGGGCAGTTCCCAGGTTTTTAGAATGTGTTCAAAATTTTTGATGAGAGTATTTGACAAAAATTTTTGGAAGTTGTCCTTTCAGTTGTACTGAAAATAGATATTTTTGGTTCCTGTGTTTGGGTGGGAAATTTAGTAAATACTATATAGCATAATGATTTACATATTGTAACATTGACTAGAAGAATTCCTTGATAACTAAAGAGTAGTGTTTTCATTGTTCCTTATTACCCTCAAAATAAAACAAGGGAGAGTTTTCAGGTTCATCCTAACCTGTATTCTAGGTACAGTATTACTCATAATTAGAGTTAATTTGCATGATTAGAGTTAATCTGAATGAATTGGCTAATTGTCCAGAAATCGTTTCCTTTTGTGAAAACTGCCAGATAAAAGGTAACTACAAAAGAGTCTAACTAGTGAGTCCGTTAATCATCTGGAAAATAATTGAAAGTGTCATGTTTAAAGGTGTTCACGCTCATTAGACTGCAGTTCTAAATAGGTTGTGAAGATAGTTTCATATTTTGTTCTTTGCTCTACGTTAAGTTAGGGCCTGGCTTTCTCCCAAAATTCCAAGCTACGTTTTTAATAGTTTTTTTTATTGTTGTTGGCTACAAAATGTATGTGTGGTAAGTATGTATTAGGAATGTATGTATCTCTTTACCAGTATTCGTAATAGATTTGTGAAGACCATAGGCTAGACACTGTAGGGTAATAATAGGAATTTAGGATTGGAGTTTTAACTCATAGAACACAAGTCATCTTTGTTTCATGAGTTCAAAACAGTGGTTCATAGCCAATAATTTTTAAAAAAATGGAATGAAATAGAAAATGTCAGAATATATTGTACATGGTAATACTAATACTGTTTTGTGAAATTTTGTCTTATCGATGAATCTATTATATACACATATAACATGTAAATATTGGGTTTTATGGGTTATGATATATAATCTTGCTGTAGGTTGTGGTTAAAAATAAGTTTTAAATCTCCCATTTTAGGGGATGTTTCTGTTTCCTTGTGACTATTCCAGATACTTTGATCTCTCTTGCCATATCTGAGAAAATGGTGCTGATAAAAATGGATACTAACTTTTTCAGAATGTGATAATAGCTCTTTAAGTGCTTGAGTGAATGAACATTTCCAATTCATGGTACACTGTCTTATGGTTACAGTGATAGAGATTTTTCTCGTGTTTTGTTTTATGTTATTTGTTTTGGGGTTTGTGTATATTTCTAATCTTTTTATTTTAGAAAATATTGATGCTGATGGACAGGGATTTTGTCAAGGAGGATTCAGCATTGATTTTACCAAAGTAAGTTCTTACTTTAAGACTGAGTGAGATTCAGATCTATCTCATTATCTAAACCATTGTTAAAAATTAATTGCTCAATACTTCAGCTTCTCAATAACTATTACAAGTTTTAGGAAAATAGCTAATAAAAATGACCTATGTATTTTGATATTCTTTGCCTTACATTATTCTCACCCTAAAAGATGTTGCTTATGTGAAACAGACATCAGAATGGGAATGGAGGACAGTAGATAATCTCAGAAATGCAGATAACCACTATGACTTAATATTAAAATTTCCAGTTAGATAAATTTATATAATATTAAAATTTTTCCTGTTTGACTGGAATTGGCTTTTCACAAAATCTTGTCAGTAGGAGCTCTGTTACAAAATTGTAGTTTTGTTACATAAAAGCTGAGAAATGTGCATGTTTACCATCTATCATGTGTCTACAGGCACGAAGTAAAGTTGGACAATTTAATTACTGTAAAAAATCTCATATGTGTCGCTCTATGTATTTTTCACTAAGCTAGTATGCTCTCTAGAGTTGATAGTTTTTATCCATTTTCCTAAAATAACAGTTCAGTGTATGTTTTCAAAGGAAAATTTTCTGGAGTATTTTTCTTTGTATCACTTTCTTTTGTGTATGTGGGTTTTTTGGGTGGGGGGGCTGGGATATATGAACATTTTGAATATCAGCCTGAGAATATTAATTATACCTAGAGAAATCTTACATATATTGATTTAATTTAGAGCATCCTTAGAAAGCTCAATATGGCCTTCTTAGAAAATGCCTTAAATTTATTAAAACAATAGAAACTACACAGTTATGTAATTCAGAAAATTAATAAAGCTTATTAATTTTTTAAAATTTGTATTTTATCTTTACTAAAAAAGTTTTTTCTAGACTAGGTCTATAATTATAGTTAACTTTCTTTACTTCCTAATTGATTTAAATCACTCAGTTTGAGATTCATAATTCAAAATTTACTTGTAATTACTAAAAATTCAAAATTTGAGGAAGCAAAACAAGAAGTATATTAATAAATACTAGCTTTAAACTTTCATGAAATATTTTCAAATAGATGTTGATTCCAAAAAGAAAGTCCATGTTTTCTGTACCTGTGCCCATGCAGATGTAACCCCAGAAATAGTCTCATACCATGAATATTCGTAGCTAAATTAACTGTTTGCTTTCTTCAACTCATTTGTGAAAAGTATCTTTTTTTTAATAAGATTTTTCTTTATTTATTTGACACAGAGAGATCATAAATAGGCAGAGAGGCAGGCAGAGAGAGAGGGGGAAGCAGGCTCCCCGCTGAGCAAAGAGCCCAATGCGGGGCTTGATCCCAGGACCCTGAGATGATGACCTGAGCCAAAGGTAGAGGCTTAACCCATTGTGCCACCCAGGGGCCCCTGAAAAGTATCTTTTTAAAGTAGACAATTTAGAAGTATCTTTTTCATAGTCAGGGCAGGAAATTGTCGGTTGAAATCTTAGGGCTATATGTATGTTTGGAGGGGAAAACTATTTTCTCTCCAGTTGGAAGAAATATCAAAATATGCTCAAACACTAAACACAGTTTCCTTGAAATAGATACTTACAGTTTGTTAAAGATACAAGAAATACTAGTCAAGTGTAATTCGTATATATAATATACCCTGAAAATTTTACCTTCTAACTTCATTTCTGTGTAGATCTGCAGGATGAAAAATAATTTTTCCTTAGCCAAAGAATTTTTTTTTTTTTAAGATTTTTATTTATTTGTTGGACAGAGATCACAGGTAGGCAGAGAGGCAGGCAGAGAGAGGGGAAGGGAAGCAAACTCCCTGCTGAGCAGAGAACCCTATGCGGGGCTCAATTCCAGGACCCTGGGATCATGACCTGAGCTGAAGGCAGAGGTTTTTTTTTTTAAGATTTTATTTATTTATTTGACAGACAGAGATCACAAGTAGGCAGAGAGAGGCAGAGAAGCAGGCTCCCTGTCGAGCAGAGAGCCCTATGCAGGACTCAATCCCAGGACCTTGCGATCATGACCTGAGCTGAAGGCAGAGGCCTTAACCTGCTGAGCCACCCAGGCGCCTGGAGGAGGTTTTAACCCACTGAGCAACCCAGGCGCCCCTAGCCAAAGAATTTTTAATGATTTTTTAGGAAGGAAATTTGCCTGTGTAGTCACAAATGTAATAGACATAATCAGTGATTTTTGTCTTTATTGTAACTCAGAAATATTTTGCATTAGTCCTTCATAAAAAGTATAGGAAGCAGCCAGATCTATAGAATCAGTGTGTGTGTTTGTGTATTTTCATATATTGAATTATTATTACTATTTTTTTATTTGTATTGTATTTTAATGTATTTTAAAAGGGGCAGTGAAAATTTACTGAGAATGAGTTAGTGGAGTTTGAGATTTATGATTTTGTTATATGTATATATATGTATATAGCTTTTATATATATTAAATGTTAGATGTGTATGCATATATAGCTCTTATGTGTATTACATTGCTTTCAACTTTCAAACTGCCTGTTTTTAAATACGTGTCTTTCTGTTGATTGATTTAATCTAGGCTGATAGAGTACTTCTTGGTGGTCCTGGTAGCTTTTATTGGCAAGGTAGGTTAATATTTTTTTAAATTACTCAGCAATGATTGTGAATGCTTTCTTGGCTTATATGCCTGAGATTTTTCAAATTATTTTGAAGGAAGAAATTGAAAAATACAATTTAAATGTATAATCACTATCTGTTGTACAGTATTTTTTTAAAAGGACTGTAGTATCCTATATATAGTATGATATATAGAAAATAAAATATATGGCATATTGTAATATATTTATATATATTCCTAGGAGAAAATAAACAATGTTTTTAAAGTAAATAATAAAGCAAATCTATTAAGTAATTTAAAACAATTTATTTTTGTTTGTGGCCAGAGGCTATGATGTAAGTATTAGGAAGTGTGGAACTGATCTATGACAGGCAAATTTTGGCATTCTGAAAGCTCATGGTTTTAAAGTATTTTGAATTTGCTCATTAGAATATTTAAGTGGTTATTTTCTCATTAATTACTGACATCAAGAGTGATTTCTTTGTGTGTGGGGAGTTTTTGAAATTGAGGATCTTATAAGTTTCAAAAGAGTGTAATTAAACTGGCACTAGTATAAATATAAAACACTTGCTTCAGTCATTTTGAGAGGCCTAGTAAAATTACCATTTGTACAAATGCATAACAGATCATTATTTGTTGACAGTTTCAAAACAGGTAACTAAACTTGCTTACTTGCTTTACTAGTTTCATTTATCATTACGTACACATGGATATTTATTTAATTCATATATTCATACATTTGTTTTCTGCTAAGAAGTGCTGTTTACAATGTCAGAACTTTTGTTTTTTTGGCATTCTGATATTTAAGCATTACCAATATTTGGAAGAAATCTATAACTACATTAATGTGCAAATACTTCATAATTCTGAATTTTACTTCTGTATTCGACACTATGGTTTCCTTACTTGCTTTTTTTGTAGGAAAATCCATGCTTGCTTTTGCTTCATAGAAAAGGAAACTAAAGGAAGAGATTTACTGAAGAAAAATAGTAAAGAAAGAAAATAAGAAGGGATGGGAAATGGGAATAAGTAAAAAGTTGAAAGGGGTGGCAAAGGAGAAGATGGAGAGAAAAATCAGGGAGAGATGGATCAACATACTCACTGAAACAGAAGAATGTGAATTTCAGTGAATTTATACACCTATGGGAAAATGAAATGATGTAGGAAAACCGTTTTGGGTTTTACAGTTTAAAAATGAAAACAAAAATAGCTTAACTGCATAGAAAATTAAAATAGGAGATATTAGTGCTTTCTAGTAAGATAAAAATCACGGATTTTTATTTATTTATTTATTTATTTTCTTCAGTGCTAGTTATGTCATTCAGTGGAGGGGAGGGAGGTGTCTGCTGGGAGTCCCGGGGAACCAACAATGATTCTGTGATTCTCAGTCAGGACCACTTGTTACCACTGCCTTTTTAGGAGACACAGCTGTGAACATGTTTTTGTGACTAGTTTTTTTTTTTTTTTTTAAATTTTATTTATTTATTTGAAAGAGAGAGAGAGAGAGAGAGAGAGAGCACAAACAAGGGAAATGGCAGAGGGAGAGGGAGAAGCAGGTTCCCTGCTGAGCAGGGAGCCCAAGGCAAGAAGGCTGAGGCAGGGAGGCAGGATTCGATCCTAGGACCTTGGGATCTTGACCTGAGCCAAAGGTAAACACTTAACTGACTGAACTAGATGACTCGTTCTTGAGTATTCTATAGTGCCTGTTTATTCCTATTTAAAAGTTAGGACTGATAGAGATAATTGACACTGTGTTGATTGGTATTTTATTATAAATGGTCTAGGCTGTGCCATTGAAAAATTCAAGGGCTGGACAGAATATTTTGTTCTAATAAGAGTAAAATCAGCAGGTTTTACTCTGAATTAATAAGTATGTCAGAATGAATTTTTCCATAGATCTCAGAATTACCTCTGTACAAATAGATAAAATTACAATGTTTTATTCAAAAGAGATGATGGCATTTTCCTGTGTTTGTTTGTTTTTTTAAGATTTTACTTATTTATTTATTGACAGAGAGAGAAAGAGAGATCACAAGTAGGCAGAGCAGCAGGCAGAGAGAAGGGGAATCAGGCTCCCCACTGAGCAGAGAGCCCAATGCAGGGCTCAATCCCAGGACCCTGAGATCATGACCCAAGCCAAAGCAGAGACTTGACCCACTGAGCCACCCAAGCGCCCCAGATATGTTCTTTGATTCAAGGAATAGTTACTGAGTTCTTGCTATGTATTAGGTACTGTTGAGGCACAGAGCATGAAGTAGTGACTCAAACAAGAAGTGTTCTTACCCTATAGATGACTCAAATTCTGTGGACAGATTGGAACAGACTGATAAACATTAATTATGAATTTTTTTCTAAAACAGCAGAATCAAAGAGATTATTTTCTTTATGTATGGAGATGACATTTGATAAATTAGCCAACCTTTCTTAGGGTAGGAAACAATCTGATTTTTGTGTAGTGCTCTGGATTTCTTATTGACCTGGTAACTTAAGGTTGTGAAGAAAAATGAGCTTACCCATTCAGGCTTCTTAAAGGTGTCCAAATAATTTGTAGGGGGAGAAGAAAAAAAAAAACAGTTGAACCAATTATTCTTACTATAAAAGAAAAAGTAAGTGTTTAAATGGATTTTCAAATTCTAATATTTGTTTGGGAAACAGCCCTTGATTTTATTATTCCAGTTCTTTAACATTGATTTTCTTTGTGAATTAAGACAAATCCTATATTCATAACTTTAGTTTACTAGCAATGGCTAATTTTAAGAACTATCTTGAATAGAAGTAATTGTGACTTTAGAAATATTAGATTTCAGACCTAGTATTATAGAGAGTTATTTAAGGTTTAAGAATTAGAAATACTCATCTTTAATGCTATCTGTGCAGGTGCCTTCTATCATCTGGATCATAAATTCCCATTAGAAACTTATTTTATATATATTTTTCAGGTCAGCTCATTTCAGATCAGGTAGCAGAAATCGTATCTAAATATGATCCCAAAGTTTACAGCATCAAATATAATAACCAGTTAGCAACTCGGACTGCTCAAGCTATTTTTGATGACAGTTATTTGGGTGAGTAAAACTAAAATATGTATTCATTTTCTGGAGTTGCAGTGTTCCTTTTCCTGTATTCACATATGCTACTTTAAGCTGGAAAATCTTATATGTTGAAATAGATTACGATTTTTTTTTAAATATAAAGAACAGGAACATAACAGTTTCAGACTGTTATTGAGTACTTAGGTTATATTTCAGTAGTTAAATTTAAGAGTGGTTATTTATACAATGATGATTAATAATAAATAACTTATTTATTTTTATTTTTTAATTTAATTTTTTTTTTTTTTTGAGAGAGAAAGAGTGCAAGGCAGAAAGAGAGAGAGAGAAGAGAGTCTTAAATAGGCTCCAAGCCCAGCACAGAGCCTAACTTGGGGCTCAGTCAACTGAGCCACCCAGGCACCCCAGTACTAATAAATAAGTTTTAAAGTGTGCTTGCATATTCTAGGCATTGTTCTAAATGCTTCATCTGTATTGATTGACTTAATCTTTACAACAAGTCTGTAAAAGTATAGTGCTATTATTCCCATTTTATAGGTAAAGAAACTAAGGCACAGAGGCAAAATAACTTGCCTAAAGTCACTCACTTAATAAATTGCTGTTCTAAGATTCCAATCCAGACAGTCTGATTCCTAGGCTTCTGTTTACTGTATTATTCATGATGTTAAACTATGGTTTTTAAGACTTACTAAGTTTTATTACCTTCCTTTAAACTTCTCTTATTAAACCAAGTACATATGACAGAAGCTGTACTTTGCTGATTGAGGAAATCTATTATTTGTTTCTTCTTTAATTACAGATTTACCATTTAAAAAATTGAGATATAATTGACTTGTAATATTATATTACTCTTAGGTATACAACATAATGACTTGGTATTTTTATATATTGTGAAATAATCACAGTCAGTCTAGTTAACATTTATCACCACACACAGTTAACGAATTTTTTTTTTCTTGTAATGAGAACTTTTAAATTCTACTGTTACAACTTCCAATATACAATGTGGTATTATTAATTAAATCACCATGTTCTCATTACATCTCATGACTTATTTATAAGCAGCTGTTTGTACCTTTTGATAACCTTTATGCATTTTGCTCATCTGTGACCCCCTGCCTCTGGCAATCTTAATCGTCTCTCTCTTCTCCATATCTATAAGAAATTTATTGTTCTTAACAGATTCCTTTGTAAAATTGGTAAAAGTCTTATTTTTCTAATAGAGCTATACTATTTGAATGTTTAGCTGTTTCCTTTAAATTCACTTACCATTTGCATATGAATCTTTTACCCCTAGAGAACAAAATATTACATTACTAAGGGAATTATTTTCACCCTTGATCAGTGCAGGGCTAGGTGTGTCAACCCCTGTGCAGTTCACAAATCTGCATATAACTTTTGATTCCTCCAAAACCTAATTAATTGCCTGTTGTTAACTACAAGCCTTAGCAATAACACAGTCAATTAACATTGTAGGAATATTGCATATTGTGGGAATATTATATATTCCTAAAATAAAGTAAGCTAGAAGAAAAGAAAATGTTAAGAAAACCATAAGGAAAAGAACATACATTTACAGTACTGTATATATTTATTGAAAAAAAACCCGTGTCTAAGTAGGTCTGTGCACGTTAAACCGCTTGTTCGGGAGTCTGTCCTACTTGAAAATATTTTCAGGGAAAGCCTACTCGGCAAGTATGCTGTAGGTTACTGTGTGTGCCCTGATGGTGTCTCTTATTTTGTTCCTCCTTCAGGTTATTCTGTGGCTGTCGGAGATTTTAATGGCGATGGCATAGATGGTATGATGCACTTAAGCTATATTTAATTCTTTTCTAAAGACATAGACTAAGCATCTGAAACAGGTGCCATTGAAAAACAGGTGCCATTGAAAAACCTAAGTAGTTAGAGTTTGAAAACATTGCTAAATAATGTAACAATAGAAATGAGGGAGATGTTAGTACATGACTTGAGCTTGGTCTATATTAAACTTTCTCTAGCAGCTGCTGAACGCTGAGCCAGCAGGTTGCTGGGGGCCCCTGTGTCTTTCCGGTCTGCTCCTTTCCAGCCCCTAATAATGTATTTTATCTTCAGCTTCTTCCTTCTTACTTTCAGTAGTTTGAGTCCTCTTGGAAGGGCTTAGTTTCTTCTTTCTGTAGATATAATTTGTAACTTTCTGGGTTCTGCCTGTAAGATTGTTACCCCATCCTCTGTCCATCCATCTTCCTTCTGAGCTCAGTTTAGGGGTCAGAGACTGCCTGGTTTTGACCATATTCCTGTGTCACTGCCACCTCTACCCTATTTCACTTTGTTCTGTATTATTTGTCATTACTGTAGATACAGCCTTCTTTGTTCTTAGGTCACTTTATCTTAGCCATTCTTTTTAATAAGATTACAAATGCCTGAGGGCACACATGCATATATCTGAGGGTTCTCAAGAATCTTTCTGTATTTTGTAAAGATTTGATTTTTGTAGTTAAAAAATACTATGGTCATTTATTCTGGAGTACCAATTTTTTAAGATTTTAAAATTTGTTTTCTACTGAAATAATAAAACAGAACTTGAAGTTTTCTGATATATCCATTTCTTCCTGTAGTTTTCAATATTGGTCTTGAAAGTGAGTAATCATGGTTTTCTTTTCAGACTTTGTTTCAGGTGTTCCAAGAGCAGCGAGGACTTTGGGAATGGTAGGAAAATTAAAAGGAATCTAAAAAAAAAACTCTGGGTTGTCTTACATTTTACTATATTTCATATGCTTTTGTTTTTCCTCCACAGGTTTATATTTATGATGGGAAAAACATGTCCTCCTTATACAATTTTACTGGTGAGCAGGTATGCTTTTAAAATGTTTTGTTCATTTTAACATTTTAACATCAGCATTCCTAATGTTTTGAAATTTTTCTTTATAACATCATAATGTTTTACATTGACTATATAATAAGTATTGTTTTAATATTCAGTATTGTAAATATAAAGTAAGCTTTAAAGAATTCACCTTTAACCAAAGTAATTTGTATAAGCAGAGCCTTTAGTAATTGCACATTATGGCTTGCTTTTTAAGGAAATAAAGAAATTGCACGCATACGTGTTGTATACACAAAACCACAAAAACTTCCTTTTTCTTTGCTGATGTCATCAAATTCTCCCTTAAGAAGGGATCTATGCCTTTTAATTTTATTTGATGCAAAACAAAACCTGGCACAGATGTGTACATTATAGATATTATAAGTAAACTTCACATGTAGTACATGAAAAAAAAATTCTTCAGTTAAGGGCGCCTGGGTGGCTCAGTGGGTTAAGCCTCTGCTTTTGGCTCAGGTCATGATCTCAGGGTTCTGGGATTGAGCCCCACATTGAGCTCTGCTGAGCAGGGAGCCTGCTTCTCCCTCTCTCTCTGCCTGCCTCTGCCTTCTTGTGATCTCTCTCTCTGTCAACTAAATAAATAAAATCTTTAAAAAAAAGTTCTTCAGTTAAAAAGTAGTACTTTTAATTATATAAGACTGATGAATTACTGACCTCTGCCTCTGGAACTAGTAATACGTTATATGTTAATTAATTGAATTAAAAATATTTTTTAAAAATAGTACTGTAAGGTACTAGACATTTTCTGCAGGGGCATCTTATAACATTTTTGATTGTATATCTCAGAGAATTAAATGACAAGTTAGGAAAGACAAAGGGAAAATTAGTACGTACTGGAAAAATATGTATCTTCAAGCCCACTTCTTGTTCAGTAGAGATTGTTGGTCTTTGTGAGAGGATTGATAGAATAAGGAAGTAGACTCATGATCTCCAGAAACCTCATGTGTGGCAGTCAGGGTTGGCGCACAGCACAGAGTGGCCTGCAGCTGACGGCTGTTAAAAGTTGGGACAACGGTGGTTATCCTTTTGTGTGGCTGTGACTTCTTGACCTCCAGCAGCTTCTCCTGTTGGATGCCCATGTGTGTCTCTGGATCATGTTGTACACAGTCCAGAAGCTTTCTTTAGTCCTCCTCAGCTGTTTTGTGGAAGGGGGAAAATATAGGTTTTGCTTTAGGACAGAATTAGGCTCTAAATTCTCAGTCTTATTGCACTGGACAAGGTATATACCACTGTAAATCTGGTGGATCATTTGTAAAAAGGGGGATACTTGTAACTTCCTTATTGGGTTGTAGTAATAATCAAATGAAAATGTTTTAGTCCTGGTGCTTAGGATAACACTGTCTCAGTAAATGCTCTGGTTTCTTTACACTTTCAAGCAGAGCACCTGCAAGATTAGGACCCCAAAATAGTATTCTATTAAAGTGCACTACAGATACAATATACTTTATACACATGCTCTGATCCTGTAATTGAATACAGACTGCCCCTTTCATTGTCTTCAGTTGTACTGAATCAACCCCAAATAGGTAATATAGGAATCTCCTGTATCATTCCCTTTTAATAGCTCCATTAATCAAATTTTGGAAGCTTTGCTAACTTTACTTCTTTTGGTTTGTCGGCTCATTCCTCACTTTAGCTCATCTTTAAACTGTTATCTCTCTTAGTTTTGCTTTGCATGTTGGGCTATCTCTAGAACTTTTCTTTTCACATTTATTTCCAGCCAGGCTGTTCTGTCTGTGATGGTCCAGTCTCCTGTAGTGGGGGAAAGGACATTCCTGCACTCTACGCATAATCCTGTAATAAATCCAAAAACATTTCTACTGTGTGTAATTCAATAGCAAATCCACTGGCAAGTCATCAGTTGAGACGTGAGACAAGAACAAAGCCATTCCAGTATCTCTCTAACCAGTGATTTCTTGAGAGTAGGAGTGATTTCACATAGGGAGAACCAATTATGATCTATTAATAATTATTATCTATTATCTTTACTGCATAAACTCCCACTGATAACTTCTTGGGCTCATTTTAAACTTCTCTCTGTGACTGTATGTATGGCTTTCTGATAGTGTGTCTGTATCTGGCACCTGTTGGGTAGTGGAGAGGAAGGGAGATAGGAGATTAGCCCTGGGAAGGAGCATTTATTATACTTGGACTTAAGTAGGATGTGTTGAAGACACTGAAATAATATACATGGGATATGTTTCGCCCATACATCTAGGAACATAAAAAAGCCTCATTACCTGATTGTGTTGGTAGTATAAACAAAAGAAAAGAAATTAAGATTGAAACACTATGTGCAGAGAGAAAAAAATAACCCAGATATTAACTGTCCAAACTAGTTGGAGGAAATGTAAACATTTCATTTTCTTTTTATTATCCAGATGGCTGCATATTTTGGATTTTCTGTTGCTGCCACTGACATTAATGGTGATGAGTAAGTTTAAAAAGATGCTTCCAGGAACAGTTTTCCTCTCATGTTTATGAGTGCTTTACTAAAACTAAGCATTTTTTTCTTCTGTTTCTTTGTCCCCTTCCTGCTAATCTTTCTATTTAAGGAAGCAGTTTGAAGCAACCTTATCATGAATATGGGAAAATCTCTATGTTGTTCATAATTACTTTCAGTAGCTTTTTTGCTATGAAGGAATAAAGTAATTTTTATGAATTACTTATGGTTTCTTATAGGAGTTGGAGGAAGGTTTGAATTTGAAATGATTCTGTGTTTCAGTTTGGTTATTAGAGATACAGAAAGAGGGAAACTGGGTTTTATAAGAAAAGATATTGCTAATAGATGGAATTTGATCTTGCGTTGGTGACGAAGATTTTGTTCTTCTAGTTATGCAGATGTGTTTATTGGAGCACCTCTGTTCATGGATCGTGGTTCTGATGGCAAACTCCAAGAGGTGGGACAGGTTTCCGTGTCTCTGCAAAGAGCCTCCGGAGACTTCCAAACAACCAAGCTGAATGGGTTTGAGGTCTTTGCAAGGTTCGGCAGTGCCATAGCACCTTTGGGAGATCTGGACCAGGATGGCTTCAATGGTAAGATCAAATTCAGCAACGGTGGGTTCCTAATTTTGTGCCTTCCCTCAACTAATGAAGTTTGTACCAGCAAATCTTCCTAGAAAGAAACGTTTAATTGACAGTAACATACTAGGTCAAACAACAGTTGCTCTTTTTTGTTCAAAAGCTGATAAAATTTCAAAACAAAAAAAGGATTCTCATGAGTTATTATTCATATAGCCTCAAGTTAGAATTTTGCAGTAGTAAGTTTCTGAAAGGAGATCTGCCTTCTTAGGGAGCCCAGTAGAAGGTGGGGATTTTCTCTGTCCTGCTTAGCAGCAGCGCCCTCTACTGTTCCCTTTGGATACAAATGTAAAAACTGCACCCGGGTACATTGTCAAGGCCGTGTTTACTATAATTGAATCTCTCAAAGGATTAATTGGACATTCATATTTTTACAGCCATAACTTTGTTGTGGCAGTCTAAGAAATTCTGAAGGTGGTTATAACGCCCTTCATGGGGGCAAGTAAGGAATATAAGCTCATTGTTTTGTGATATTCCCATTTAATACTGTAATTAATAGCCATAGGTATCTTTAAAACTCAAAGTTGGCTTTTATTTTAGAATAAAAGCTAGGTTACAAATTATCAAAACTTTAAAAAAAATAAACACATTACAAAACTCTGGAGATCACAGAATAGAGTTGAGTGGTTGGTCTTTTGAATAATAGATAATATTTAGGAATATACCCCTTAAAATTTGAAGAAAGTTATAAATGAAAGAGAGGAATTCAAAAATACAGTTGACTTGTGTCTTCCAAGTAGTAGTGGAAAAGAAAACATTTTCTAGGCTTCAAGACCACTCCACTCCTGCCTCTTGGATAGTTTGGAAGTGTCATTTCTGAGATTAACCCTAGATGTTTTCAGTGTTAGTGAGAACTACTCATGGAGACATCTTGCTTCCTAAAATAGAGTCCTAAAGATCTTTACTACCAAGAGGACATAAATCAAATGGAACTCTGATGTAAAGTTTAAAATAGAACTTGAAAAGAACAGCATAGAACAGATGAAGCTATCACTTATTGATAATAAAACTACCGAGAAAACAGGGCCAGATTTGAGGTGCCTTCTATCTTGAATAGATGTAATGAGTTCTTTGCTATAGCAGGACCTTTGTCTCTGGGTTCTCTGGGAGATCTGGGGCACGTTTGCTGTCACTTTGTCTTAAGGGTACTTCAGCCACTTTAAAGAAAGCTTTCTCAGTATCATGATCCGGCCAGCATCTCATTCTGCTTTCTGTACTTTTATCAAAATGCAACCTGTGAATATAACAATTATAAACAACAGATAAAAAATAATAAAGTTTTGTGAAGATTTAAGAGATTTTACTTAAAGATTTTACTTCTAGAGATGGATACTGTAGAGGATGATTTTGTTCTTCCCAGGTTTCTCCTGGAGTCTTACTGTCCCAAGTAGTAGATTGTGAATGAGATGAGCTGTGTTTATGTAACTATTTATATATATTTATAGATTATTGATTATATGTCTATATAGTTAATATATATAAAATGAGTTATTTATAACCTGGATCTTTTCTTTGTTCAAACCTGATGACATTAACCCTTGGTTATGCTATTCATCTTCTGTTCCTCCCTTTCTACTGACACCCCCTAGAAAACCCTCAGTATCATCAAGAGGGATACTGAAAACAAAACAGTAAAGTCGTGTTCTATAATAATGTGCAGTTTTTGTCAGTACTTCTCCAGAAAGAGGGAAAAAACACAGAAAATAAAAAATGGAATGATCAAAGGAAGAAGTCAGTTGAGTAAAAAAGAAGGGCTTTCCAGATTGAATAGATGTCAGCCAAGAGAGAAGATGATTAGAATATATAAAATAATGAGAGAACTATGGAAAAGTTAAAGTTAATTTTATTAAATGATTTCTCAACACTGGAGTTGTCTTTTGGGAAATTGTATTTTGATGAATACATTCTTAATGCATATGTCAAGTTAGAAGTTATGCTTCCCTTTGAAACTTAAGAAAAGTAAAAAGAGTCTTACATAATTTAATACTACTTAAAAAAAAAAAGAATAAATTCTTAGTTGGTGTTTACTGTAGGCCATGCACTGTTCTAAGGATAAATCAGAGCTCATTCATGCCCTTAAGGAATTTAGCATCACTAGGGGCAACTTTTATGTAAACAAGTAAACATTAGAATGCAGTCATCACAGCCTTGAGATGTTCCTGGGCACAATGGTCTTACATAAAAGGTGAGAGATCAAGGTGTCTTTGGTGTGTCAGAGGATGCAGCATGGAGGAGGCTGAAAACAGTTCGTGTATGTTAAGATATAATTAAGGCAGTTTGGAATGGCTGTCACCTAGGGGCTGTCCAGGCAAGATGTACACATCCTTGCTCTTATGAAAGCTATGTTTTGTGGGGAAACCATAGAATAAACACATAATGGGGAAATTCAGACAATGATAAAGGCTATGGATTAAAAAAAAACAACAACAAAAAAGCAGGTTAGTGTGATAGTGCCTAGACAGTGTGAGTCATTGTCAGGGGAAAAACCTTTCTGATAAGTTGACCGTTTCATCTGTGATTTGGATAAACAAAAGGAACAAAGCTTGAAAAGCCTTGGAGCAAGAGCTGTTAAGGCAGAGGGAGCAGCAAGTATAAATCTGAAGATGGGAACTAGCTTGGTGTGTTTAGGAACAGAGGAAAATGCCAGGATTGATAGGAAGGGTGAAGGAGAGATAGAGCTAGGGCGTGGGGAGGTGGGGAGGTGATAGAATGAATAGACAAATCAGGTAGTGTTTAAATGCTTTGGGAAATAATTGAAGGATTTTCAGAAGGAAGGTGACATGATACTAACCTTTGGGAGCTTTGAAGAGAGTGGATTTTAGGGTCAAGAACAGAAGTGGGAACCAGTAGGTTGCTTTAGGGGTCCAGGGAAAGGATAGGAATGGCTTGTCTAGGATGGTACCAGCAGAAACAGGGGAGTGGACATATTTATAATACATCTCAGAATTAGAAATAGTCATAGCGACCTAGTCATAGTGACCATTTGCTTTCTTTTGTTTTTAGTAAATTTCAAGCTTGTAGTTGATATAAGATTGAGATGAAATCGTAACTTCCAAGTTTCCAAGCTAGACTGCTTCTGCTTCGAGAAACAAAAACCATGTACATCTTAATTAAGTAGAATTTTGAGAGCTGGAATGAACCTTAGATGAACATTTTGACATGTGCCCTTCTTTCCATTTTAAGGGTGAGGTATTTTAAGGTCCAGAAAAGTTAAGTGATTTATCCAAGGTCAGACCCAGAATATCTGACTCTAAGTTAGTGTCATTTCCACAAAGTTTTGCTTGAATCTCCTTAAATTATGTTGTTGCTTTTGAATAAATAATATGCTATAGAACTTTGAATCTGTATTTATTGTGATACATGGGTTGTGTGAATATAGGTTTCTCCCCGCTGTCCAGAAGTGTAGAGAACTTTTATAAGCAGAGGGGCACCTGGGTGGCTCAGTTGGTTGGGTTTCTGTCTTTAGCTCATGTAGTGATCCCAGGGTTATGGGATTGAGTGCTTGATTATGACTCCCTTCTCAGCGGTCTGCTTCACCTTTCTCTGTTCCTCTGCCTTGTTCATGTGTGTTCTCTCTCTCTCTCAAATACATAAATAAAAATCTTTAAAAAACTTTAATAAACAGAAGTGGTGTAAAGAAGCAACTATCATTAATATATGGAAACTTGTCCAGACCCAGAAAATTTCCCAGACCCAAAAAGTAACTTCTCTCAGGCTTTTGTGATACCTTAGGACACACCTTGCTAATGGATGCAAAAAAAAAGTTGAGATAAAGTACAGATGTTCACATAGTTCCATGCAGTAGTGGTTTGATGCTGAGATGCTGTATGTAAATTTCCCAGGCAAGAGCTTAGGGGTGCCACTGTTGGAGCTCAGGGCGAGCACAGCCTCCAGAAGGTTTCATTGCAAAACAAATGCTGAAGGCTATTTTGGCTTTTCTTTGTAAAAGCAAATCCTCTTCAGATTTCTTTCAATTAGCAAAACAGGTACTAATGTAGGTCTTCCTAAAAGCAAGTGATGGTATGTTTGGAAAGCAGAAGCTATCTGTATTAAGATCTTCACCATGTAAATAATAAGTACTGAGACTTCTCTCTGACCTTGCCCTCCTGTCCATCTTCTTTCCTTTTTTTCCCCTTCTTCTTCCTTCTCTCCAAATCCCCCCTCCCCTCCTTTTTGTCCTACAGATATTGCAATTGCTGCACCATATGGGGGTGAAGACAAAAAAGGAATCGTTTATATTTTCAATGGAAGATTAACGGGCTTGAATGTGGCACCGTCTCAAATCCTTGAAGGGAAGTGGGCTGCCCGGAGCATGCCACCAAGCTTTGGCTATTCCATGAAAGGAGCCACGGATATAGACAGAAATGGATACCCAGGTGCTTTCCTAGAAATACATAGTTTCTTAGGTTTTTCAGTCCTAATAGAAATAGTTTTAGTTATTGCTCTCTTGATTTATATATTATGAGTCCTTTCCATTACATACTTCAAGTATTGTTCATACCCCTGCTAGACTGAAAGCACTGTTCTCATCACTGAAGGGGGAATGAAGCAAAGACAGCTCTACGTCCTGGGAACTTCCAATAAAACACGTATACTCTAAGTTTCATCTTTTGTTGCTGTCCTGAAGTCTGTAATGAAATGTCAGGGGAAAATGTTGGTAGAAGCTAGAAACAAAAGCTGAATGTTCATTCTGACCTTTTAAATGTCTTTTTTGTTTGTTTGTTTGTTTGTTTTTAATGGTCTAGCATTTTTATGACTTGACTAATCATTGATTAAAAAAAAAAATACATTATCTCATTTAATTTTCCCAGTAAGGCTGGTGAGGAGTATAAACTAGCTCATCTTTGTATTATATCATTTTATGGATGAGAAAAGAGACTGAAAAAGTGATTTGCCTGAGATTTGCCTGTTGGTTTGCACCTGAGCAGGAAAGAAGGCCTTTTTCTAGCTCTTACATACTTTGGAATATTATAATGGATCTGGATCATAATGGATCCATTCTTTAAATGAAATAATAATGCAGAAAAATTGGTTACCTTTATTGTTGAAACAGTTCCTATGAGCCCAATATACAGGTGTGTTGACATGCTTTTAGAAGTAGGATAGGAAGTTGATTTTTACCTCTTATTGTTATTTCAGGAGATTTTTTGGTTATTAATGCAATATATTTATTGTAGAACTTCTAGAAAATACAGCAAAGCGTATCTTTCAGTCATTTTTTCCAATGCATTCATACAGTTTTTTAACAAAATGGAAGTATGCTTTAGGTACTGTTAATAGCCTATTTTATTCACTTAAAATCAGGAATGTTTCCCTGTATTATTAATTATTCTTCTAAACATGAATTTGATGTTTCCCATTCTGTCAAATGTCAGCATCATATCTTATTTAACTTTATGTTTGGGCTTTTATTTCCTTCCATGTATGTAATTCCAGGGCATTACTTCCTTAGGACAAAATTCTAGAATTGCTGTGTCAAATAGGCACTTTTTTTTTTAATTTTTAATTTTTTTTTGTAAACATGTAATGTATTATTAGCCCCAGGGGTACAGGTCTGTGAATCACCAGGTTTACACACTTCGCAGCACTCACCATAGCACATACCCTCCCCAATGTCCACAACCCCACCACCCTCTCCCGACCACCCTCCCCCCAGCAACCCTCAGTTTGTTTTGTGAGATTAAGAGTCTCTTATGATTTGTCTCCCTCCCAATCCCATCTTGTTTCATTTATTCTTTTCCTACCCCCCAAGCCCCCCATGTTGCAAAAGATAGGCACTTTTAAAAAAGTCTGTTGGAACATATTGTCAAATTATAATCCCACTTCTTCCAAAGGAAGGTTTTACAACTTTTTTAAGCGCTCACCAGAGTGAGTGATCATTTCCCCACATTTGTGCCTACACTGAGGGTCATCTATTGTTTTTTTAAAAATAACTTTAAACTGTATGATCGGTAGAAAATGTTACTTTGTTCTACTTTATCATTTTTAATTTTTAGGGAGGGTAAACATTTTAATTTATTTTGTATATATTTGCTTTCATGAATTTCTTTTTACTTTTTTTTGCTTTGTTCTTATTGAGATGATGATTTTTTCTTTTTTTTTCTTTCTTTTTTTTTTTTAAATTTGTGGTAGTGCCTTCAATATTGAAGATTCTAACTCCTTAACATATATTTATTTTTTAGTTTGCCATATTTGGTTTTTGTGCATAAAAAAGTTCTTCATTTTTATCTGATCCAATCTACCGATCTTTATGGTTTCCCATGTATTTTTTTTTTGCTCTGAAAGGGTTTCCCCAGGTTTACATTGGATATACTATGAGATTGGGCTCTTACTTCATTTTTTTGTAATCGTGAACCTGTTGTTACTAGCTGCATTTAGAAATTAATGCATTTTATTCTTGTTAATTCGAATGCTATCTGCTACTATTCTAAGTATTCTACATATATGTAATACGCTTTTTTGGTTTTGTTTTTAAACAGTGAAAAAATTTATAATGAGATTTATGTATATAATGAATCTTATAGTGAAATTGTAAAATCCACAGGCACATATAAAACTTTTTCCTCTGAGAGGTATACGTATTTGGGTGATATGCATTTCCTTATTGTAGAAGTATCCATCTACCCAGATGAAAGATTAGTTTTATAATGAGTGTTTGCCATTTGATATTCTGTTTAGAGTTTTGATATGTTTTCGCCTTTTAGATATTATCTGACAACCATTTAATGAAGAATAGTTTTGAAACTATGTGTAAATCTTTATTGTATGCACTGAAAGTTTTATAGAACAGTATGTGAATAAAAAAGCCAATATTGTTATTTACATGTTTTTCTACTCTCTTTTAAGACTTAATTGTAGGAGCTTTTGGTGTAGATAGAGCTGTATTATACAGGTGAGCATGTTTCCATATCCTGTAATATAGGAATAATCTCAATTATTTGACAATTTTATAGTTAAATCCAGTGTTTGAATTTCAGTTTAATTTTCTTCAAGTAATGATAAAATTTGTTTGTTCTTTTTAGTTGTATTGCTTCAGGCAGGTAGCATTTATATAAGGAAATCCCGAAGTGTAGAGAAAGGTATAGATTTTTTAATTTAGGAAAGCATACAGATTTTTCCGTCTTTATTCTTTAAATTGTATTAAAGAATATTCTCCTGCATTTTAAATCTCTTTAAAATTTATATGAGCTTATATTTTCTTCTAAAGAGGCAAGAAATTAACTTGATGTTTATGCTACAGCATTCTATGACCACAAGGGCAGTATGTAATGCCTCCCCAAATCAGTATTTTTATAATTAGAGCAATACCTATAAATCCATATAACCTGTATTTCTCAGCTTCATCCATGTTCCCGGATATTCTCTATATTTAATCAATTCTCCATGCTTTAGGCTACCATGTGGCATCCCAAGTAGATTAAGGTGTTTACACTTCCATGGGATGTGTTTATGTATGCCAGGATAATGAACATTAATTCTACATAATGGGATTTATGTTGGCTATCTTGGCACCACCTGTGTATTCATATAGATTCCAGGATTTATCATGATTGAGATTGGCACTCTGATATGAAGCCTACCCGATTTTTATGCAGGGTTTAAGTCTGTTCCTCTGAACTTTGGAAAACTATTTATTTTATCATTTCAGGTTTTAAAATTGTTATCAAAGAATTAATAATGCATGTAGTAAAAGCTGACATAGTACAGAAAGGGTATAGACAAAAAAAACATACTTTATCTCATGTCAGTTACTAGTTTATAAGTATACCCTACCAGAAATATTCTGTGCATTAAAAAATTGTGGGTATGTGTCTGTGTGTGTGTGTTTGCATGCATCTTTTGTACATCGTGGGGTTTTTTCTCTCTCATATAAAAATTGTATCTTGGATATATCTTAGGAATCATCTCATATCCACACAGATGTTGCTCATTTCCTCTACTATATTGCGTTGCATTAGATAGATGCCCCATGACGTTTTAGCCATTCTGCTGTGGTAGACTCCGTTCAGATAGGTTAGCCAGTTGTTCCTCTTTGCCTGAGAACTGAGGGATTTATCAGGTCATGGGACTTTCAGTGCTAAAATCAGCACTGTCCCTGGCAAACTGGAATAGTTTGTTGTTCTATGTTTAGGTTGTTTTATTCTTTTTGCTATTATAAACAATGCTTTAATAAGCATTGCGCTTATATATACTGTGAATGTAAACCTAAAATGTTTAGGTCAGTCTAACATTTCAAATAACATTCTTTTTCTTTTTTTTTTTTTAACCAGGGCCAGACCAGTTATAACTGTAAATGCTGGCCTTGAAGTATACCCTAGCATTTTAAATCAAGATAATAAAACCTGCCCACTGCCTGGGACAGATCTCAAAGTTTCATGGTAAGGGCATTAGTTTCATAATAGTTATTATTGTGATTATTTATGTAGTCATTGTCAAAACAATTGAAAATAAGCTAAAATATTGCTTAAACAGTTTCTGTGAGTATACTCTCTTTTCATAGATTGAATTATGGAAATAATTGTTTCAAAGGAGATACGTAGAAGGCTCTAGAAATACGGTACAAACTAGTATGAACTTAATTTTAAATAAATGATGCATGCTCAATCAGTATTTTCAAAAAGGAGAAAAAGCTAGTAAGATCGCAGAACTGATTTATATATACTTTTAAACAGGCCCATGAACATTTTAGTTTTCAAAAGATAGATCTTTTCCAGCTGTAATATCTGCAAATAGTTGTATGAAAAATATTATATATATTAAATCTTTATTATAAATGATATATTACTAGTATAATGTACTTGTTCTTCTACTTGTTCCCTTACTAGTTTCTAAAGAAAACTAATTTTTTTGGTAAGTTTAATGTCTGAATTCTTCTCTAGCCCAGTGTTTCTCAAGTCTCCTTTATTTGCTTTTTTGTTTTTTGCTACGTTATATATTTTTTGCTATATTTTCATTCTACCTGTATTTATAATTTTTTTAAGCTTTTTTTTTTTTTTTTTAAAGTAACCTCCATGCTCTGCGTGGAGCCCAATGTGGGGCTTACACTCATGACCCTGATACCAAGGCCTGAGCTGAGATCAAGGGTTGGATGCTTATCTGACTAAGCCACCCAGGCATCCCTAAAGTTTATTTTTTCTTTAAATTGATCATGTTTTACTTAAAAGTGTTCGAAAATAAGATAAAAAAAACCCAGTACTTTTCTTATACATGTCAAAATAAGTATTAAATTAAGAAAAGTCTTGATCCATTTACTACTAAAATTACCATGAGTACCCTACTTTGGATGACACTGTTCTTTATGTTCCTTGGTTACACAGAAAAATCAGAGAACTTCTGACAAATGCAGGGTAGAATGATTGGAAGCTGAAAAAATTTTACTTCAGAAGAGCTAATGAAAAAAATATTTTTCCTGATATTTTTTGAATTATTACACTCATTAAAAACATTTTTCAAAATTTTATTTCTTTCATTGGATTGCATTAAAAATTTGGTAACATTTTGTCTTAATTTACATTGATTAGCAGTGAAGTTGTTTTCAGATTTTGGCTTTTTAAGTTTTATTGTCTTTCTTCTTTTCACTTACCCTGCATGCCCCTGTGAAGTTGCTAATAATACATTTTAAATTAAGCAAATAACCCAAAGGCGTTGAATACACTTAGCAGTAGCTTTCATATGTTTTTGATTATGTGGCACATAGTATGAAATATATTTTGTATCATAATCCACCAAAGACATGTATGTAATTAAAACAAAGTTCCATGAAATCTTACCCTTCAATTTTATTTATTTGATTTATTTTTTTAAGATGGTGGCTAACCCATCCTATTAAACTAATTTCATGACCCATTAATAAACCTATTCATGACCCATTAGTAAATCGTGAAAGGCACTGTTCTATAGGAGCTTTCTAATTAAAGGAAACTTTGGTAGGATTTTTTCCAAAGTGAGATGTTATTTTAAATCTGGTCAGTCATTTCCCTCACTGGAGTTTATCAGTATGTTCTCTAAATATGAGAGAAAGTTAGGAGATTCATTTCTTTCTCTTTGTCTTTTTTTTTCCCATCAAGGTACCATGAAAGTAAATGTGCTTGAATTACTGAAGCATGAGTTAGGTTATTCTGTGTAGTTTCATGTTTCGGGAATAATATTAAAACATGAGGCAAGATATAAAAGGCTTTACTATATATATATAAACTGTGTATTAGAAATGTGATATTTGGGGATGATATTCAAAAATGTCTGAACTGGATTATAGGATTTTGTATATATTTTTATTTTTCTACAGTTTTAATGTCAAGTTCTGCTTAAAGGCAGATGGCAAAGGAGCACTTCCCATGAAACTTAGTAAGTGTTCTACGGAAAAATTATATAATGATTCTACATCTATAGCTCTCAGAAAATATTTTAAGATATTTTAATAATTAGCACAAATACCTGTTATTGTTGTTCTTTGTTTGACTTTTTATGGTTAAAGATACTTAACAATGCATCATAATTACCTTGTTGACTTTTAAGTTAGTTCAAATAGAATACATATTTATTAATTGACATTGTGAACAAAGTAGCCACTGAATGGTAAATATGGACTTAAGAGAGTTAAACAATTACCAACGAGAGATAAATGAACTCTAGGGGAAATGGGTATCATTGTTTATAAATAGATGATGTACAGAAGAGTTGCTATTTTATGTCTTAGAGAAGCCACCAGCAATCTCAGGAGTAAGGGTGCTTTAGAAATGGTGGAAGAAGAAGTCTGGGCCACTAAATTTAACCCACATGGCAAACTCCTAACCTGACTTCTCCTTTCCAAAAAATGGTTTATGTGGTCCAGAAAGCAGGGTAGGAGAACTAAGTGATTGTTGCCAAGTGACAGTGTTGAGAAGTAACAATAAAGCAGGGAAAGAGGAATGAATCTTTGGGATATGTGGTTGTGCATGAAAATTCACATATAGGAGCAAGGCAAGGCATCTCTGGAAGATGGTTTTTCAGTAGAGACCTGAAGGAAATGAAGGAGCTAGGGGATGTCTGGAGGAGTATTTTGCACAGAGGAAATGGCAGTTTCAAGAGGCCTGAGATAGGAGTATGGTTAGTGTGTTTGAGAAACACAAGGAAGACAGTGTGGGTGGGTGGGTGGAACAGAACTGGAAGCAAGGTAACCTGTGTTCTCACCCAATTTGACCTGAAGTTCAACATTTAGAGAAACCTATAAAGTTGGTTTTCGAGGTTTGCGCTCTCCACTTTGAAGAAACCATTTAAAGAAGAACTAAATCTTAGCGGGAAGTCACCCTAATAACAACTGTGCTTCAGACTATTGGTTGTACATTCGTTTTAAGATTGTTCTTGATCCAGTCACCTTCGGCTACCTGCTTCGTGAAGGACATATTTGTCTGACAATCTGATATGGCAGCTTCATTAGAAGTAGCAGGTGATGAAAACTGTGTATTCATCATAGTGTCTAATGAAATGGTACCAGTACATATTACTAAATATTTCTTAATCTCATCCGCAAGAAATTGCTGCTACTCGCATTAATGGTGGAAGTCTCAGTTCACATACGTTTCATGCTCTGAACTTCTTCTTCTCAGCGTAAATTAAAAGAAAAAATTTTCTTTTTCATCTGATAGTACTATCATTATCTGTTATCTGGATTAATATATGGTATTACTTTGGGGGTCATTGGATTGATTACTCTTAAATATTAGTTCAGAATTAATGCGTTGTAATCTCACTACATTGTATGACATTTTTAGTGAATTACAGGGAAATTACTTCTTAAGAAATAAATATCTCTGCTTACATGACAACTCTAGGTATCTAGGACAGATAAGTGTCCATAAAGATTATGTTAGTTATAAATCCTTTGGTTTGTATAGACTTCCAGGTGGAGCTTCTTTTGGATAAGCTTAAGCAAAAAGGAGCAATTCGACGAGCTCTATTTCTCCATAACCGGTCGCCAGGTCACTCTAAGAACATGACCATTTCAAGGGGGGGACAGATGCAGTGTGAGGAACTAATAGCATATCTGCGGGTAAGAGATACTTTTTTGCTTCATTATCTTTTACTTTTTACTATTTTTTTTAAAAATCTAAATGATTTTCACTTTGTATAAAGTTTTTGGTATTAAATCAAAAAGGAAACACCGAAAAATACACTTGAGAAAATTTGGCTTTTTAAAGTATCAAGCCTGATACTTAATGGATTTTTACTGCTGGCAAACTGGATATTCCAAATGACTGTTCTACAGTAATGCTGCTGAATAAATTATTACAAACATATTTCTTAAAAATCACTAGATTCTCAAAACATAAAAGAAGTCTCCAGGGTCCAAAAAAATAAGCACTCAGTTAAAAAACTACATTGGCAAAATTTGATCTGTTGTATGTGAATATGTGAGCCAGAGTGGCTGGGGTAAGGATGAGCAGTAATTGCCCCAGATGAAACAAATTTTGAACCTGCAAAGGCTTGAGGTATTGGAATTATCAGTTGCAAGATACGAATTTTTATAAAACGTTTAAAGTAAGAATAAAACTTTTAAAAAAATTTGAAAACATCAGTGAAGATTTGGAAGACAACATAATTAACAACCTCAATTTAACAGACCTATATAGAATACAAAAATTGACCATATATAGGTCACAAAGGAAGTCTAAACAAATTTCAAAAAGTTGGAATCATAGAAATATACTGTTTGATCATGGTATGGTTTTTAGAAAGCAATAAAAAAAGATAAATGGGAATTGGGAATTGTGATTTTAAATAACTTATGGATCAAAAAGATCATTATGGAAATTTACTTAGAAATGAATCATAATGAGGTGCTTGGGTGGCTCAGTGGGTTACGCTCTGCCTTCGGCTCAGGTTGTGATCTCAGGGTCCTGAGATTGAGTCCTGCACTAGGCTCTCTGCTCAGTAGCAGCCTGCTTCCTCCCTCTGCCTCTGCCTCTGCCTGCCTCTCAGTCTACTTGTGATCTCTTTGTCTCTGTCAAATAAACAAATAAAATCTTAAAAAAAAGAAAAGAAATGAATCATAATGAAAATTCTGCTTATCAAAATGTGTGGGATGTCACAGAAGCAGAAAATAAAGAACTGTATAGCCTTAAATTCTATTTAACTCAAATGAAATATTGATCAAGAAAAAATTGAGGGAAAACAGAACCAAAAAAATATAACTCCACAGAATAAGGAATTAAAAAGGGACATAGCTACAGGTAAAGAAGAGTTTACAATAATAGAATATTATAATAACCTTGTGCTGAGACATAGAAAAACTTAGACAAAACAAGGATATTCTTAGAAAATCATAACACAACTGCCAGAAGAAGAAATAGAAAACCTGAATAATCCATTAACCTTATAAATCATTTTAAAAATTGAGTTGACAGTTAAAAATCTTTACACAAAGGAAACACAAATCCCAAATGGTTTTATAGGTGATATCTACCAAACCAAGAAGAACAAGACATTCCAATATTAAGCTCTTTGAAGGAATAGAAGAATAGAAAGTACATGCAACTTAATTCTGTGAAGTTAGTATAATTGATATCCAGAATGTAGATATCATTGTGGAGGATAGTCCCAGCAAGAATTTCATGCCAGTGTTTCAGACAGACATAGATATAAAATTACTAAATTAAATATAAGCAAACTAAATCCTAGCCGTTTCTAAGAAAAGATAAAATAAGTAGACCTACTTTGATTTGTTCTAGGGTGGGTTAGCTTAAAAATATAGAAATATAACTTAACACATGAATAGACTGAAGAAAAACATGAATGTCTTAAATATAGGAAAAGCCTTTGATTAAATTAAATATTGAACAAGCTTCAAGGTAGAAGTTTTCCAAGATGGTGGAGGAGTAGGAGACCTGAATTTTGTCCCAGGAATTCAGTTAGCTAGCTATCAAATCATTCTGAATACCTGTGAACTCAACCAGAGATTTAACAAAAGAATAGATGCAACTCTATAAGTAGAAAAGCAATCAGTTTCTGCAAAGTAGGAAGTGCAGAGAAGTGATTCTAAGGCGCTATATGGGAAGATGAAATGCGTGTGGGGATGGTGGGGGAGCCTCTGTAAACCAGCACCGGTAAGTGACACAGCCCTGGAGCCCCAAATCAGAACTTTTAAAAGTTGTTCCAGTGAGGGACATCACTACCTTAAAGGAGCTCAGGTGGCAAAGCATGGTGGAATCCTAAGTGGGACATCCTAGGTGGAATCCTTTGGATCCCTGGAGTCACAGGAAGACCACAGGTGCCTGAGTGCAGCAGACTTCCCAGGCGTCAGAGGAGGGCAGCTGGCTGCAATCATCATGCCCAGAAGTGGGGTTATGGGGATACCATAAACTGTGAACCACAGCATGGTTAGGCAACCACTCCCTGAGCAAGGGCCCAGCAAGCACCAGAACCCCAGCAAAACCCACCTCCCTCCTTTGGGAGGAGCGGGAGGAGTGGTGCAGGTGGGTGCCATAGGAGTCTGCAGGGTTTGGAGACTCCAGACAGTCACTGAGATAGAAATGCTCAGTCACAGGCTAGGTAAGCTAGAGTGTGGACAGAGACCAGGGAGATAGGAGTGATTGCCTACTTTTCTCAGAGGGCACACTGAGTAGTTGGGAGTACAGGCTTTCAGCTCTGGGGCAGAGATTGGGAGGCTGCACTTTCATTTTCATCCTCTAAAGTGATGTGGAAAACCTTTAGGGAATTAAAGCCACATAGAGCAACTTAGAGCCATTTACTTAGTCTGGTCCCTTGGCAAGGGCAGTGCCAGTCAAGTTCTGTCCCAGGCAAAGACACCTTGAGAATCAGAGTAACAGGTCCCTCCCCAGAAGATTAGCAAAACATCCAGCTAAGATCAAGTTTAAGCAGCTGCAAAACTCCAGCGCTAGGGGAAAAGAGTATATAGAATTCATGTTTTTTTTCTCATGATGTAGTCTTTCCATTTCAGTTTTTTTTTCCTCTTTCCTTTTCAACCAGTTTCTTACTTTATCAACTGTTTCTTTTAAACATACAATATGTTATTTGTTTCACAGGTACAGGTCTGTGATTCAGCAGTCTTACACAATTTATAGTACTCGTCATTCAAGTCCAGAAGGCACAGAGAGTCACCCAAAAATCAGTAAAAATAGATCAACATCTTAACATATAATAGTGAAGCTTGCAAATCTCAGAGACAAAGAGAAAAAGTCCTGAAAGCAGTTCAGGGCAACCTTTACCTTAACCTACAATGGTAGAAACTAAACCACGCCTGCAAGAAATATTAAAGGGGATCCTCTAAGTGAAGAGAGAGCCCAAAGTAACATAGACCAGAAAGGAATAGAGACAATATACAGAAACAGTGACTTTACAGGGAATACAGTGACACTAAATTTGTATCTGTCAGTAGTTACTCTGGTAGATGGGCTAAATGCCCCAATCAAAAGACACAGGGTATCAGATTGGATAAATAGGCAAGACCCATCCATATGCTGTCTGCAGGAGATGCATTTTAGACCCAAAGCACCTCCAGAATGATAGTGAGGGGGTGGAGAGCATTTATCATGCTAATGGACATCAAGAGAAGGCTAGGGTAGCAATCCTTATATCATACAAATTGGATTTTAAACCAAGATTGTAATAAGAGATGAGGAAAAACCATTATAATTAAAGGGTCTGTCCAACAAGAAGATCTAAAAATTATAAATAATGATTCCCCATTATATAAACCAATTAATACCAAAACTAAAGAAATACTTTGATACTATTACAATAATAGTAGAGGACTTTAATACCCCACTCACTGCAGTGGACAAATCATCTAAGCAGAAAATCAACCAGAACACAGGGGCTTTGAATGGCACACTGGACCAGGTGCATTCACCTTGAGTGCACGTAGAACATTCTCCAGAATATGGGTCACAACTGATACCAAAAGATTGGAGTCATTCCCTGTGTATTTTCAAACCACAGTGCTTTGAAACTTGAACTCATTTACAAGAGGGAATTTGGAAAGAACTCAAATACATAGAGGCTAAAGAGCATCCTATTAAAAATGAATGGGTCAACCAGGAAATTAAAGAAGAATTAAAAAAATTATGGAATTATTTTTAAAAAAAGGAAAGAAATGAAAATGAAAGCGCAACTGTTCAAAATGAAACACAACAGTTCAAAATCTTTGGGATGCCACAAAAGCAGTCCTAAGAGGCAAGTATATAGAAATACAAGCCTTTCTCAAGAAACAAGAAAGGTCTCAAACATACAACCTAAGCTTACACCTAAAGGAGCTGGAGAAAGAGCAGCGCATTAAGCCTAAACCCAGTAGAAGAGAATTAATAAAGGCTAGAGAAAAAAAAAAAATAAGTGAATTAGAAATTAGAAACCAAAGAGTGGTAGAACAGATCATCAAAACTAGGAGTTGATTCTTTGAAAGAATAAGTGAGATTGATAATCTCCTGGCCAGACTTATCAAAATGAAAAGATAAAGGACCCAAATAAAATCATGAATGAAGAAGGAGAGATCACAACTAACACCAAAGAAATAAAACAATTATAAGAACATATCATGAGCAACCATATGCCAACAAATTAAGCAATCTGGAAGACATGGATGCATTTCCAGAAATATATAAACTACCAAAACTGAAGCAAGAAGTAGAAAACCTGAACAGATGCACAGTCAGGAAGGAAATTGAAGTAGTAATCAAAAATCTCCTCTAACAAGAGTCCAGGACCAGATGGCTTCCTAAGGGAATTCTACCAAACATTTAAAGAGGAATTAATACCTATTCTTCCGAAACTGTTTCAGAAAATAGCAATGGAAGGAAAACTTCCAGACTCTGTGAGGCCAGCATTACCTTGTTCCTTAAACCAGACCACAGCAAAAAGGAGAATTATAGACCAATATCTCTGATGAAAAATTCTCACCAAGATACTAGCCAGTAGGATCCAGCAGTACATTAAAAGGATTATTCACCACGACCAAGTGGGATTTATTGATGGGCTGCAAGGGTGGATTAGCATCCACAAATCAGTCAGTGTGATACATCACATAAATATAAGAAAGGACAAGAACCATATGATCTTCTTAATAGATTACACCTGATCAAAACTCTTCACAGTGTAGGGAAAGAAGGAACATATATCAATATCATAAAAGCCATATACAAAAAGCACACAGAGAATATCATTCTCAATGGAGAAAAACTGACAGCTTTTCCCCTAAGGTCAGGAGCATGGCAGGGATGTCCACTTTCACCACTGTTGATCAACACAGTACTTGAAGTCCTAGCCTCAAAAATCAGACAATAAAAAGACATAAAAGGCATTTAGTGGCAGAGAAGAAGTCAAACTCACAATCTTCGCAGGTGACATGATACTCTATGTGGAAAACTCAAAAGACTCCACCCTAAAATTGCTAGAACTCGTTTAGGAATTCAGCAAAATGGCAGGATATAAAATCAGTGCACAGAAATCAGTTGCATTTCTATATACTAACAATGAGCCAGAAGAAAGAGAATTTAAGGAGTCGATCCCATTTACAGATGGACCAGAAACTTTAAGATTACTGGAAATAAACCTACCCAAAGAGGCAAAGGATCTGTACTCAGAAGAATATAGAACACTCATGAGAGAAATTGAGAAAGACACAAAGAAATGGAAAAACATTCCATGCTCATAGAGTAGAAGAACATATATTGTTGTGAAAACGTCTATGCTACCTAGAACAATCTATACAGTCAATGAAATTGCTATCAAAATACCATCAACTTTTTTCACAGAGCTGGAATAAATAATCCTAAAATTTGTATGGAACCAGAAAAGACCCTGATTAGCCAAAGGAATTGTTGACAAAAGAAAACCAAAGCTGGTGGCATCATAATCCTGGAGTTAAGCTCTATTACAAAGGTATAATCATTAAGACAGTATGATACTGGCACAAAAATGGACACCTAGATCAGTGGAACAGAATAAGAACCCAGAAAAGGACACTCAGCTCTATCGTCAACTGATCTTTGACAAAGCAGTAAAGAACATCCAGTGGGAAAAAGACAAGTCTCTTCAACAAATGGTGTTGGGAAAATTGGACAGCCATATGTCAGAGGAATGAAACTGGACCATTTCCTTATACCATACACAAAAATAGACTTAAAATGGATGAACAATCTCGATGTGAGACAGGAATCCATCAAAATCCTAGAGGAGAACACAGCATCCTCTGTGACTTTGGTCCAGCAATTTCTTGCTAGATAGGAGTCCAAAGACAAGGGAAACAGGCAAAAATCGACTATTGGGACTTTATTAAGATAAAAAGCTTTCGCACAGCAAAGGAAACAGTTGACAAAGCCAAAAGATAGCCCTCTGAATGGGTGTAGATATTTGCAAATGTCTTATCAGATAAAGGGCTAGTGTCCAGGATCTATAAAGAACTTAGTCAAACTCAGCACACAAAGAACAGATAATCTGATCAATAAATGGGCAGAAGACATGAACAGACACTTCTGTAAAGAAGACATCCATATGGCCAACTGACACACAAAAAAGTGCTCCACGTCACTCGGCATCAGGGAAATAAAAATAAAAACCCACAGTTAGATACCACCTCACACAGATCAGAATGGCTAAAATGAACAAGTCAGGAAATTACAGATGTTGGTGAGGATGTGGAGAAAAGGGAACCCTCTTATACTGTTGGTGGAAATGCAAGCTGGTGCAGCCACTCTGGAAAACAGAGTGGAGGTTCCTTAAAAAGTTGAAAATTGAGCTATCCTGTAACCCAGCAATAGCACTAGTAGGTATCTACCCCAAGGATCCAAATGTAGTGATCTGAAGGGGCACCTGCACTGCAGTGTTTTATAGCAGCAGTGTTCTCAATAGCTAAAATGTGGAAAGAGCCCCATTGCCAATCGACAGATGCATGGATAAAGATGTGGTATATATATACATCAGAATACTACTCAGTCATCAAAAATTGAAATCTTGCCATTTGGAATGACATGGATGGATCTAAATGGTATGCTAAGTGAAATAAGTCAGTCAGAGAAAGACAACTACCATATGATCTCACTGATATGCAGAATTTAAGAAACAAAACAGGGGATTATAGGAGAAGGGAGGGAAAAATAAGATGAAATCAGAGAGGGAGACAAACCGTAAGAAAGCTTTAATCATAGGTTTTCTGATGGGGGAGGGTAACTGGGTGGTAGACATTAAGAAGGGGATGTGAAGTAATGAGCACTGGGTATTATAGAAGACTGATGAATCACCAAACTCTACCTTTGAGACTAATAATATACTCTTTGTTAATTAATTTAAATTTTAAAAATGTAGAACAAGAAAAAATTTATATGAACAAATACCATCATCTTACATTCAAACAAAGTCTGTCAGTACTTGTTTGTTGGTCATGATGTGAATTAATGGAATTACTGCTGATGGCAGTGTAAGTTGTAAAGACTTACGAAAATAATATGGTATGATTTTCTAGAGCTCAAAAATCTACTTGCCACTGTGTAGAATTGTTGTTTTTTTTGTTCTTGTTTTTGTAATAGCAAAAACAAAAAGCCCCAAACAATTCAAATAACCTTTGACAGGAAAATGAGTAATTATATTATGGGTTTAATATTTGATGAGATACTACTCAATAGTGAAAACTAACTTCAGCTATTTCCAACAGCATGGATGAATCTTAACAAGGGTCTTGAAGAGAAAGCAAATCACAAAAGAATACATATGACCTCTGTTTGAAATAACCTGGAAAAAAAAAAGCAAATGAAAAATACAATTTTTAAGGACAAATATACAATATAGTGAAATACTGAAAACAGGGAAATGATGTACTTAAAATGTAGGATGGTGGTAACCTCTGAGAAGAAGCGATAAGGGAACTCCTGGGTACCTTAAGCATTATTGGTAATATTCTAGTTATTTTGGTTGTGGAGCACCTGTTTTTTTAACACACCTTAAATATTTTTGTATGAATCAAGTTTCTATTATAAACAAAAACTAAGGGTTCTCACTGAATAATAAATCTTTTTGGGTACTCTTATTCTTACATAAGTGTAGTTTTTCAGAATTCTGGTAGAATTGGATCAGTGTTGTATATGGCTGGCTTTGTGTTTACACTTAGAAATTTCTCTAGATAGTTTGATGTCATAGATTGGTATTATCATTAATTAGGAGCTTTTTCGTTTCTAGGATGAATCCGAATTTAGAGACAAACTCACTCCAATTACCATTTTTATGGAGTACCGGTTGGATTACAGAACAGCTGCTGATGCGACAGGCTTGCAACCCATTCTTAACCAGTTCACTCCCGCCAACGTTAGTCGACAGGTACTATACTATCTCCACTTGTCGCTAATTTTATACTTTAATTTTTTTAAAGTCTTAAACTTCATCTTTTTAAATACCATAGGGGATTACTGTTTTTGATAAACAAATTTCATATCTATGTTTTCTTAGCTTTACATTTTAATTGTAAAAAATAGTATATGTGTACACATATGCAACCTCTTACATCTCTGTCATTTAATTAATTCATGTATTTTGTTTCATTCCAGTTAAATTGACAGTTAAGATCTGTGTCATGTAATTTTATTCTCTTCTGCATATCCCTTGTGACTTAGAAGAGGAATCTTTTCATTATTTTCCCCCTTTAAATCATTTTCTCTCTTCTTTTTGTCTGTGCCTGGGCTTGAAGCTTTTTGACTATTAACAATAGATGAGGAATGGCTTCTTCTTTTTCTTCTTTCTTCTTTTAAAAATTTTTAGATTCCTTCATTTCATATTCTGCCCAGCCTCTTCTGCTACTTCCCACTATTTCTTTCTTTTGGATTTTCCATACTGCTCTAGCCTCCAGATCTAAAGGGAGAAAATACAGGTTTTTTTTTTGTTTATTTCACCCGTCCTGGATTAGTTAATTTCAGTGCTTCTAGTCCCTTTTCCTTCATCTCCTTCCAAATGGCCATGAATATGCTGGACTCATTTTGTCCAGTTTCCGTTCCTTTTGGTGTGCCCATCAGAATTGCTTCCATGTGCCCATAGCTCCTTATTCTTTTACACTCTGCAGCCATATTTCCATGATGTTGACAGTGGCATAGTCTGCAACAAGAAATTCTGAAAGGGAAATTTGCTTTTCCCAAGATCATGCAACTTAGCTAGCAGCAGCAGGTTCATGCTGAATCCTCATTTCTTTTCTTCTTTTTTTCCCCAATCTTCATTTCTTTACTGTACTTTCTCTTCTGTATAGCACTTCATTCCAGAATCATAACAACTTAATTTGAGATAGAACTAAAATGTTTCAGCTAATTGTATTATATGCTGTGAGTGTTTTTCTTCTTTTTCATTCTTTTTTTTTTTTTAAGATTTTATTTATTTATTTGACAGAGAGAGAGATCACAAATAGGCAGAGAGACAGACAGAGAGAGAGATGAGGAGAAGCAGGCTCCCTGCTGAGCAGAGAGCCCTATGCGGGACTCGATCCCAGGCCCCTGGGATCATGACCTGAGCCGAAGGTAGAGGCTTAACCCACTGAGCCACCCAGGCGCCCCTCTTCTTTTTCATTCTTGACTAGCTACACTGACCTATTTAAAAATAAGCAGCCATGGGGCTCCTGGGCATCTGTCTTTTGAGCATCCGACTCTTGATTTCAGCTAAGTCATGATCTCAGGGTCCTGGGATCAAGCTCTGTATTGGGCTCTGCGCTCAGTGGGAAGTCTGCTTGAGGATTCTTTCTCTATCTCTCTCTCTTTCCCTAAAATAAATACATCTTTTTAAAAAAGCAGCCATGATATTTTTTACATTCAGGTATGCAAACAGGTTGATGAGTGTATATAAATATATGTGTGTTTATGTATATTCACATATACCTACATGTATATTGATATATATTGATTTACACTGCATATGTGTCCTACCTTGGTATATTTTCATGCAGAAACAATAAAATGCTTTTTTCTAGGCCCATATTCTGCTTGACTGTGGTGAAGACAATGTCTGCAAACCTAAATTGGAAGTTTCTGTAGATAGGTAAGTTTTGCTCCAAACAGTAAACAGTAGAACAAGAAATTTCAATGGAAGAACACACTTTTCTGTTGAAAACAATAGTATATTTTAATGTGAACTAGTTATAAAGGAGGATAATTCATGATTTTCTGTAGTAGTAAAGCTATTAGTATTGAACTTTGAAAAAATAAGCACTGTTTTCGCTGCTTGCCTAGGTTGACAAATCTATTTCCATACAGGATGAGCAGTGTTACAAAGTAATATCTCTTAAAGATATATTTCATTGTAGATACCCTGTTAACCACAGGAATCTGTTTAGTATTTTATGGTATATAAATTTTAAAGAATATTTTGAGAATCGTGACAGTGATTAATTCAACTTTTAGAAAAAAATTCAGGGAATTAATAAGTACCTACAAAGAGATACAAAATTACTTTGATAGATATGACTGGTAGTGATATATTAGTGGCATTAATTCTTTTTTTCATGAAAGAAGCATTGGATTTGCATTCAGTGTGCTATTTCCAGTTTTCTTTTGAGCCATGAAATAGGCTTAAAATATCTTGAGACACTGTTGAACATGTCAGTGCTATATATTTCTTTTGTTTCTTTGAACAGCTAAGCTCTCCCCGTGCAGTTTTTTTTCATTGTCTAGATTTGTATTAACTTGTAGTGATCAAAAGAAGATTTATATTGGGGACGACAATCCTCTGACATTGATTGTTAAGGCTCAGAATCAAGGAGAAGGTGCCTATGAAGCTGAGCTCATCGTTAACATCCCCCCGCAGGCTGATTTCATCGGGGTTGTCCGCAATAGTGAAGTAAGCACACTGCCTGTTTAAAAATTGAAACACACCCATAGATCTCATTAACATTAATGAGTTATTCCCCTATTTAGTGTGGTACAAGCTTAGCCATTCTACTTAAGGCTAAATTGCTAGGCAGTAGAGTGCCTGTCTTATATAATTCCTTTCAAGCCTAATACTTTGCATAATGCATTGATGGGACGTTTTTAGAATTGCTAGCTAAGTGCCTGAAACAAGGTCAGATAGATAAAGTGTCTTAGCCTGTCCATCAAATAATTTGTTAGGGGTAATAAGGTTATGTATCTAATCCTCTAGGGATCTTTTAGAAATACCTTTATACAGTTGTACACAATTGCAGTTGTACACAATTCTGGCTTCTCCCATACCCACTCCCCATTTGCTCAAATGGATGGATATATTTTTAAAATAAGAAACTTAACTATGCAACTGCATGATGTTGTCTAGGAATTTTATAGTGTGTTTTTTGGAGGTCATTAATTTATTTTCCTTTCAATCCCTTCCCCCCCCCCCCCCCGCCTTTTTTGGCTGTCAAAGGCCTTAGCAAGACTTTCCTGTGCATTTAAGACAGAAAACCAAACCCGCCAGGTGGTATGTGATCTTGGAAACCCAATGAAGGCTGGAACTCAAGTAAGATATTTTAACTAAATGGATTTTTTTTTCTTTTAAAGAAAAAAGCATATTTTTCTGTGGGTTTTTCCACAGAAATTTTTTTAATAAATATTTCAGAATGTCTCTGTAAATTGGTTTTAATTTAGAATGTAATGATTATCAGAGTTTGATTATAACTGAGAAAATATAATAATGGATTGCACTATTACACTGTATTCAATAAGCAGTGTTTACACTGCCTTCATTTTACTAAATGGATTGAAAACATGGGTTAAACTAAGGACCAAAATTGTAACTCTGATATTTTTACCAAATGATTTAATGAATCCTTAAAGCCATTCTGACAGATACCAAGACTCTCATTATTGTGATAGAATTATCTCATGAATTTGAAACTTTATCATCGTCCCAAATAGAATCAAAGAGCATCTTAGTTGGATCAGGCTCCCCTTGAAGTGGAGAAGGGAGCCCAAGAGTTTGAGAAAATGCACTCAATGGGTCTGCTTCTGAAATGCTCTAAAAAGTGAACAAACATATAGCTGGAGAACTCTTAGGATCAAGGAAAAATGGGAGTATATTTCATCTTACTTTTTTTCTTGCTACTTTTTCTGTACGATTTAATTATAGTACAAAGACTTTGGTAATCTGAAGATCTGTTTATCTTTCCTGTTAGATGATTATTTAAAGGTACAGACTTGGCAGCTAATAGTAGATAAGCCTTAGAGATATAATGCACAGCATAGTGAATATAAATAATCAACCTTGTGGTGGTGCCTGTGGCTCAGTCAGTTAAGTGTCTGACTATTGGTTTAAGCTCACGTCATGATCTCAGGGTCATGAGATCGAGCCCTGCATCCAGTGTAGATAATTTCAAGTTATTTCAAGTGGCTCAGTCCAGGCTTTATAAAGTGAGAGGTGGTTTGATGAAGTCCCCCCAGAAGTTCCATTTTTGTGTATCATAAATAATCCCCAAGAAGCCTGCTTTCTCTTACCCTGTTAGCTCAGTTCTTTTTTTTAAAGATTTTATTTATTTATTTGACAGAGACAGTGAGAGAGGGAATACAAGCAAAGGGAGTGGGAGAGGGAGAAGCAGGCTTCCTGCTGAGCAGGGAGCCTGACATGGGGCTCGATCCCAGGACCCTGGGATCATGACTTAAGTGGAAGGCAGACTCAACAACTGAGCCACTCAGGCGTCCCAGGTATTTTCTTTAAGAAATAATCCTCCTGTTCCCCTGCAGGAGTTAGGAGGATTATTGTTAGTGGAGTTGTGATAGGCATAGAGAAGTTCTGGCTCTAACCCTACCTCTCAAGCCTTGTGTAAGCCAGGTTCTCCCGCTTTTTAATAAAATCTGTTCATTCTTCCTTTCTGCTCCATTAACACAAGTTCAGTTGTTAATTTCCTGTCACCAAATCAGTGTGCAGAATTGCCATACTGTCACTGAATCAACAGATACACACTTTTGCATTTTTTATAAAGTTAATATTAGGTATTATTATGAGTAGATAAAATTATGTTAATAATTGTTAAGTAGGTTCCTTTATGATTGGCCCATGTATCTTAAATAAAAGAGATTCAATAGAAGATCAGATTTAATTATCTCTGTTAGAGTGTTTTCGGTTTTATTATAAGCTCAGAAAAACCCTATTTTGGAACAACCCTTTATATTTGGACATTGGAATTTAAATTTCACTGATTAGACATTGTTTTAATTAATATAGTGCTATCTCTTCCTCCCTCTTCAGCTCCTAGCTGGTCTTCGTTTCAGTGTGCACCAGCAATCAGAGATGGATACTTCTGTGAAATTTGATTTACAGATCCAAAGGTATGGAAACTTTTTTCAGTTTTTAATAACTACTGAGGAAATGTTACTTGTTATAAACATATTATGTAATATATTCTGAATGTTATGGAATAGAGTAGACTGAAATTTCAGTACTTGACTATATCATTTTTATTATTATTATTTTTATTTTTAAATTTTATTTTAAAAATTTCACTTATAATGTTTTCAAGGTTGATTATCATTTTTCAAAATAAAATAGTATTTATTGTTTTGTATAAATACATTAATGTCATAAATACTAAAAATACAGAAAATCTAGAAACAAATAGAAAACAATAATTACTCATAAATACCCCTGTGAACATTTTGTTATATATCATATTATATCAGTTTCTTTTACAGAATAAGATTCTTGAACACATCTCTATATGTTTAATCATTTTCCTTATTGGTGGACATTTAAGTTGCCAGTTTTGTTTTTTTTTTCCTCTAAGATTTTATTGATTTTGAGAGAGAGAGACCAAGCAAGCGGGCAGAAGGGCAAAGGGAGAGAAAGAATCTCAAGCAGGGGGTACCTGGATGGCTCAGTGAGTTAAAGCCTCTGCCTTCGGCTCAGGTCATGATCCCAGAGTCCTGGGATAGAGTCCCATATCGGGCTCTGCTCAGCGGGGAGCCTGCTTCCCTTCCCCTCTCTCTGCCTGCCTCTCTGCTTACTTGTGATCTCTGTTTGTCAAATAAATAAATAAAATCTTTAAAAAAAAAAAAAAAAAAGAATCTCAAGCAGACTCTGTGCTGAGCATGGAGCCAAACACGGGCTCCATCCCATGACCGTGAGATCAAGACCTGAGATGAAATTGAGAGTTGGATACTTAAGGCACCCAGGCACCCCTGCCTCTAATTTTTTTTTCAAACTGTGATGAACATCTTTGTAGAAAATATGTTTTTCATTTTTTATTATGCAATTTTAAAAATCAATATTTCTATCCTAAGAATAATTTGAGTTTTGAGCTTGTAAACCAAAGTAAAAGAAGTAAAATTTGATCATTTTGGAATTAAATGCCAATGAAAATCATTTTTAGTAGTTTTTTCCTTTCTTTGTTGCTTTTAATTTGTTCATTTTTCATTTCACTGCATTTGCCTCTGTAGGTCTTTGATGATGATCATGCTTAGTTCAGGCCTAAATGTGTATTTTTTTCTTTTTCAGCTCCAATCTCTTTGACAAAGTAAGCCCAGTTGTTTCTTACAGAGTTGACCTCGCTGTCTTAGCTGCTGTTGAGATAAGAGGGTCAGTATGATGACTGAGTTGAGTGTCTCATTCTTGTGAGATTTAAACTGCTTTAAAATGCAATTACTTTTTAAAAGCAACCGTTGAGGCTCAGTAGCTTCTTGCGGGAAGTATCCCTCCAAGTTTCATGGTAGTTTTACTAGCGCTATAGCTTCTGTAGAAATAAGGTCCTAGGTGTATTCCAAAGCCCCAAATATTTATTTGGTAACCTCTGGAAATAAACCAGATATGGCAACAGCAGGCACAAAATAAGTGTGTTGAACTTTTATGGGACTTCATTTGTCAATTCACCTATTACATTAGATTCAGTAATGAGTACCTTGTGTGTAGGTATGTGTGGGTGTTCACAGATACATACAGCTTTTTTTCTTTTAAATATGTATATTTTTAATTGGTAATGATTTGATTCATTTGAATAGAGTTTCAAGTCCTGATCATATCTTTCTTCCAATTCCAAACTGGGAGCATAAGGAGAACCCTGAGACTGAAGAAGATGTTGGGCCAGTTGTTCAGCACATCTATGAGGTTTGCCATTGTTAGCTTTAACTGATACATGGTAGAGAGCCTTTAAAGAGAACAGATAGGCTACTTATAAAAAACCAAATCTGCACAATGATTATATAAACTGCATTGTTTAAGGATGTATCAGAACTTTCTTTGAATTGTTTCCCTATTCAGAAGTTCCTTTTTTAAAGACAAATAGCTTCAAGTGGTTAAAGAATGCAGTTTATACAAATTGTTGTCTAAAACCAGTTACTTCTACTTGAATAAAAGCAATAGGTCATCATTGAGTATTTTCATATGGACGTTTTGCAGTTCTAACTAAAAATTAAAAGTGCCTGTAGCAGATCATCAGAATTTTCTTCCTACAGAAAGAAAATCTTCTATGCCATCTTTCATTTGAAAACTTTTTCATATTTTCCTCTTGTTACATATTTTCATCCTGACATATACCGCCCTATAGTAGAGACAAATGCTGAGTTTGATCTCCTTTGGCCAGTAATGATCATGTTGTAATGTCAGAGTAACTTTGGAACTTCTGCTGTAATTCAGCTAAAATTGGTGTAGGGGGAGGATTACGGAATAGATTTTTGCTCAAAGGATTTGCATTTTCTTTGCCCCATCAGTTGAGAAACAACGGTCCAAGTTCATTCAGCAAGGCAATGCTGAATCTTCAGTGGCCTTACAAGTATAACAATAACACTTTGTTATACATCCTTCAATATGAAATTGATGGGCCAATGAACTGCACTTCAGATATGGAGATCAACCCTTTGAGAATTAAGGTAATGTGCTTAATAGCAACTTTTTATTATGATGATATTTAATGCTTTTTCTTTCTAGATCTATGAGAGCAATGTATGAAATAAAATATTTATTTATTTTTGAAGATTTTATTTATTTATTCGAGAATGAGAGAGAGATGAGCAGAGGGGAGGGGTAGAGGGAGAAGCAGTCTCCCTGCAAAGCAGGGATCCCGATGCAGGACTTCGATCCCAGGAACCCTGGAATCATGGCTAGAGCGGAGGGTAGACACTTAACCGACTGAGCCACCCAGGTGCCCAAAATAAAACAATTATTTTAATAACACAAACCCATTCTACAAAAATACTTTACTTCATAACCAGTACACTAAGGATTAAATTGTTTATTTGTATAACAAGTAAGGATTAATTCCTTACTCTGAGAAGTCCTATTGAATTATTTATTTATGGAGAGACCCAGTTTGACTTTGGTTCCATTGCATTGTGGTTTATCCACATATGATATTGCGACGGGGTGTTTTGTCGTTCAAATTTTTGTCTGTGGAAAAAGATCTAACATTTTACTTAACCCTGCTCTTTTGACTTCCGTGTCTTGGAAAAATGTCATTTTATGGAATTCTGTACTTTTGGACGTAGTCCTCTCCATCCTAGCACATGTCTTTGGATAAGAAGCTATTGCCCAACTTGGACTAAGGAAAGCTAAGAAAACAGAACAAAAGGCTCTTTTGAAATGATATATATTCATGATTAACACTTACCACAGTTGTGCACGGTGAAATTTCAGGCTGTTCCCTTGTGTTTTATCCGTGTCTCCCCTAGCTGTGCAAGGGAAGAAGAAAATCATAGGTAGGCAGAGGTAACTTTCCATATATTAAGGACTCTCTGTGCTTACTTTCTACCATATACTAAGTGGTAAATTTGTCCTAACACGTTTTCAGCCACCGTGTTTTAATCACATATAATGGTTTATGCCAAACATCAATGCAAAAATGTTTTCCAGTGTTATATATCACCAGTTTCTCTGTAACCCTAGATCTCAAATTCACAAACCGAAAAGAATGACACAGTTCCTGGGCAAGGGGACCGGAACCATCTCATCACCAAGCGGGATCTCACCCTCAGTGAAGGAGATGTTCACACTTTGGTAAGCACCATTTCAACAACAAGTACTTTAAACATTTAAAAATATGTGATTATAGAACCAATGCCAAAGAACACTTCAGAAATAACAACAGCTGTGCTTGGAAGAACCACATATATTTTTATACTATTCATTCCTCTTATTTTCCTGTTCCTAGTCAAATTAATGCCAGATTTTCTTCAAATGATCTATCTTTGTAGATGGTAATAAAAGTATTTTATATTCCAGCTTATTTTTCTAGCTGTACTCCAACTGATCTCTTTCCTGACCTCATCCTAATCTTGGAGGCTTTAGTGCAGTATTGGGAGAAAAACCCAGGAGTCCTCAAGAAAAATGAATTAAAAGAATAATTAGCGGGGCGCCTGGGTGGCTCAGTGGGTTAAAGCCTCTGCCTTCGGCTCAGGTCATGATCTCAGGGTCCTGGGATCGAGCCCCACGTCGGGCTCTCTGCTCAGCAGGAGCCTGCTTCCTCCTCTCTCTCTCTCTGCCTGCTTCTCTGCCTACTTGTGACTCTCTGTCAAATAAATAAACAAAATCTTAAAAAAAGAAAAAAAAAAGAATAATTAGCATTATGATCAACTTTTGTTGAGTCCGTCTGTGTAAGGAATACAATGTTATAATATGGCTTATCATTTACGTTTTTGAAATTTAACAGATCTGCAAACCATCAGCTAGTGGGGAATCCAGTATCGTGTTTATATTCATTAGCAAACACCAATTACCTTCTTGTCACCACATTCCATAGGTCTTCTTAGTTTTCATCTGCCTCAACTCTCAGTGACTTTTGGCCCTGTTTGTCACTTCCTCTCTTGTGCCATCACTCCTCATTCACTTCTGAGACACGGCTCTCTTGACTCTTCACCTGTCACAACTAGCAGTTTCTTGTTCTTCACTTCCAGACCTTTAATTCTATAGTATTCCAGGGCTCACATCTCAGATTTCTTACCTACTCCACGTACATTCATTCATTAGATCTCTGCCTTCCAATACTATAGACACCAGGAACATTTCAAGTAGCCACATGTGGCTCTTGCTTTGGGAGGCAGAGATATCTTCATACTGGTGATTTCCATGATTATAGGAAGCTCTGATCAGACAGTGCTATACTAGAGGATGTTACTCACTCTCATGGCTATAAATACTATCTCTGTGTGGATGACTTCAATTTATATTCCTAACCTGATCCCAGGCATTGAACTCCAGACTCCATTATCCAACTGCCTACTGGAACTCCTCTTAAATATTTATTAGTAATCTTAAATTTAATCCCAAGAATGTACCCCTGAGTTTTCCTGACTCTGCTCTTTCTATAGTGTTCCACATCTTAGTAATCCATTGTCAAAACCTGGGAATTGTGATTGATTCCTGTTTTTCTCTCAGATCTCACATCCTATATATTAGCCAATGCTATCAATACCTACTTTCAGATTACCCTTCTCAGCAGCTATACCCCTGTTATAGCCTTACCCAGGCTACCTTCCCCTCTCACTTCGATTATTGCCAGACTTCTAGTTGGACTCCATATTTGTCTTTTTCCCCCATTACCGTTTATTTGCGAAATAGGAACCATAGTGATTTTTTTAAATGGTGAAGAGGTCATGTTAATCCAGTGCCTTCCCATATAAGTCAGAGAGGAAGCCAGAGCATCTAAAGCTTTTAAGCCCAACAAGATCTAGGCCCTTAGAACTTGCTGGCTGCGTTTTCTCTCCTTACTCTGCTCCTCATATTTTGGCTACCTTAGTTTTTCATTGAATAGACATCCCCAAACATGTTTCTGCATCCAGGCTTTGAAAATTTTTCTCCCATCTGCCTGGAATGCTCTTTAGGGGGAATGCTCCTTGTCCAGATAAAACCGTGGCTTATGTTCCCATCTCCTTCCAGTGTTCTTAAATGGCAGATTATGACAGGACTTCCCTCACCAACCCATGTGAAATAGAAATTACTTTTAACCCCCACCCCACTTTTCATTCTGTACGTTATCCTCCTATAGAACTACATTTTTAAAAAATTGAGATAAAACTTACATGATATAAAATTCACCATTTTGACCAATTTACAGTATGCAATTGAGTGATTTTTAGTATATTCGTGACATTGTGCAACCAGTACCATTATCTAATTCCAGAACATGTTCATTGCTTCAAAGAGAAATACTGTACCCATTACATAGTCACTACCCATTCTTCCAGAACTGTTACCAGTTCCGGCAACCACCGGTTTGCTTTCTGTCTCTAAGGATTTGTCTGTTCTGGACATTTCATATACATGAAATCATATGATACGTAATCTTACATGTTTGGCTTCTTTGACTCAGTTTAATGTTTTTAAGGTTCACCATGTTATAGCATATAGTAGTACTTCAGTCATTTTTTATGGCTGAATAATACTCCATTCTGCGGATATATGACATTTTGTCTGTCTGTTCATTGGTTGACGAATATTAAGATTGTTTCTTTCTACTTTTTATTTACTTTCAATAGTGCCATTATGAGCATTCGTGTACATGTTTTTGTGTGTATATATTTTCAGTTCTCTTGGAAATAAACATAGGAGTGCATTTGGTGAACTCTATTTAACTTTTGAGAGACAACAAACTTTTCCAAAGTGGTTGCACCGTTTTTATTCTCAACCAGCAATTCCATTTTTCCACATTCGCTATCACTTGCTCTTTCCTTAAAAAAAATTGTTTTTTATTTTGTTTTATGGTCATCCTTGTCAGTGTGAGGTAGTGTCTCATTGTGGCTTTATTTGTATTTCCTTAATGACTAATGATGTTTAGCATCTTTTGAGTTGTAGGTTTTCTTTTAAGAAATGTCTTTTCAAATTCTCTGCCCATTTCTGTTTGTTTGTTTATTTAAATTTATTTATTTTAGAGCAGAGGGGGAGTAGCAGTGGGAGAGGGGAAAAAGTATCCCAAGCAGACTGACTCAACAATGAGCACGGAGCCCAACACAGGGCTCCATGCCATGACCCCGAGATCATGACCTGAGCTGAAACAAAGAGTCAGTTACTTATCCAGCTGGGCCACCCAGGCACCTCATTTTGCCCATTTTTAAATTGGGTTGTTTGCCTTTGTTGTTAAGTCATAAAAAGTTCTTTATATATTCTAGGTACTTCTCTTTTCAGAACTATTATTGCACATATTTTTTCCTATTTTGTAAGTTGTCTTGTCACTTTCTTGATAGTATCCCTTTGATGCAAAAAGTTTTCTAATTTGAAGATGTTCAGATTTGTCAAACTTTTTTCTTCTTTTGTTGCTTCTGCTTTTGCTGTCCCAGTTAAGAAACCATTGCCTAACCTGAGATCCTGAATATGTACACCTAAGTTTTTTGTTTTTTTAAATTTCATACTTCTGAGTCTTATTTTGATCTATACATGTATCTTTATGCAAGTACCAAATTGTTTTGATTATTTTAGCTCTGTAGTTAGTTTTGAAATTGAGAAGTATGAGTCCTTGAACATTTTCTTCTTTTTCAAGATTGTTTTAGCTATGGGGGGTTCTTTGGAATTCCATATGAATTTTAGGATCAGCTTGATCATTTCTACAGAAAAGGTAGTTGGAGTTTTGGTAGCAGTTTTGTTGGATCTGTAACAGTTTAGGAGTGTTTTCATCTTAATAATAGTAAGTCTAACAGTTTTTGAACATGAGGTATTTTTCCATTTATTTAGGTCTTCTTTAATTTCTTTAAAAAATATTTTGTGCTAGTAAGTGTATGCAAGTCTTGCACTTTCTTGGTTAAAATACTTCTATGTATTTTATTCTTTTGGGATGCTCTTTTTTAAATAGAATTGTTTTCTTAATTTCATCTTCAGAATTTTCATTATTGGTATATAGAAATACAAGTTATTTCTATATTAGTCTTGCATTCTGTACCTTTTCTGTACTTGTTTATTAGCTCTAATAGTTTCATTGTGGATCTTTAGTGTTTGTATATAAGATCCTGTCATCTATGAACAGATAGCTTTACTTCTTCCTTTCCAATTTTGGTACCTTTTATTTAATTTAATTTTTTTCTTGCTTAATTGTACTGGCTAGGGCCTTCTGGACAATTTGGATAAAAGTGTCATGCGTGGGCACTGTTGTCTTGTTTCTGATCTTAGGGGGAAAGCGTTTTTCTTTCGCCATTAAGTGTGGTGTTAGCTACCAGCTTCTCACAGATGCCCTCTCCTGGGTCGTGGAAACTTAGTTATTCCTTGTCATTGACTAGTGGTACTACTTACTGGATAGCATTGTTGTGTAACTATGCATGTGACAGGTCTAATGCAGTTTGACCAGCACATGCAAGGTGGTCATTATTTCTTATCTTTGACTGCCTGCCTTCCAGTTATTGATAAAAACACTGAATGTAAACATCAGCATGCCACTTGATTTCTATGGGTCTGACATGGCATAGCTGTTAAGATTCATTCTGCTTCTTTTCTTTTCCATAGGCATAGAATGATCTGATTTTTATGGCTTATTATAATCATCATGCTCTGGGTTTACCTAAGAATATTAATTTCTAGAAGAATGTTGACTTCTGGCCATAAAAATACATCTTTTAATATTATAGATCTTATCTTTATATAACAAATCACATTAAAACCATTCCCTTTATTTTTATTTTAGTATTTTTTTTTAAGTAGGCTCCATGCCCTGTTTGGAGCCCAACATTGGGCTTGACCTCAGAACCCTGAGATGAAGACCTGAGCTGAGACTGAGTCAGACACCTAACCAGCTAAGCCACCCAGGCGCCCCTAAAACAAAAAGCATTCCTAGACTCCACTATTAGCCTATCATTTTAAATATTATTCTTATAAGGCAAAAGAATCTGGATCATCTCTTTATTCCTCACATAAAACAACATTACTTTTCTTGTAAGTGAAGAATTCGTTTTGGCAGGGTTGTGGAGTTGCTGAGTGCCTGAAGATTGTCTGCCAGGTTGGACGACTAGACAGAGGAAAGAGTGCCATCCTGTATGTAAAGTCCCTGCTCTGGACTGAGACCTTTATGAATGTAAGTAGGCAGATAACAGCCTTCAGCAGTCTATCCATTTTCTCCAAGACATGAAAAAGGCCTCACATCTTGGAAATCATTTCATTATCATTTCCATACAGAAAGAAAACCAGAATCATTCATACTCTCTGAAGTCATCTGCTTCTTTTAACGTCATTGAATTCCCTTATAAGAACCTTCCAATTGAGGATATCTTCAACTCCACATTAGTAAGTCATTGATTTGGGGAAATGGGATAACTGTACTCAGTTCAATGCCATAGATTTTTATTTTATTTTATTTTAAATAATGACACCCAAACTATTGTAAAAGTTACCTGGTAGGCTTGTAACCTAGTTAAATATTACTTTACTCCCTCACCCCAGAATTATTAAAGGTAGATGTTTTTACTTTAGCATCCCTATGTAAGAGATTTCATGGGGAATTTTTCCCCATGAAGTTAGAAAGTTGGAAATTAACTATAAAAGGTGAAGGTGAAAGATTTTAAAGATCTATAATTTAAAAATGGGACCAATACATCAAAGCTGGATATTCAATTCTTTAAAATTTTTTAAAAGTCACTTCAGAGGTTCCTTGAAGTTAACTTGCTGTTGGGAATTTTATGTTGCGTATGTGCCTGCTTCAGTACCAAATACATAATCACAGATTATCATATATAAGAAAAGAAAATGTGAATACCATTAAAACAAAATGTAATAGGCATTCAGACATTTGTTGAGTGGTTTAGTGAACTATGTTTAAAACTCAAAACCTTTGCCCCCCCCAACAGGTTACCACTAATGTCACCTGGGGCGTTCAGCCCGCACCCATGCCTGTGCCTGTGTGGGTGATCATTTTAGCAGTGCTTGCAGGATTGCTGTTACTGGCTGTTTTGGTATTTGTAATGTACAGGGTAAGTAATGGACTTGGGAAGAGCAGCAGGGAGGAGAAGCAGAAGAAAAGGGTACGGGAGGGAGGGAAAGGAGGAAGAATAGAAAAGAAGGGAAGGAAGAAAGGGAACTTTAATGCTGCATGATGAGCACCATATATTTGAAGGGAGAAAAGTTGTATGAGGTGCTGCTCAAATTTTCTTGGTGATAATACAGTCACTTAATACTTTGAATTTTCTTCACTGATATGGTGGTAATGTTCGTTTTTCTTCACCTAACAGATGGGCTTTTTTAAACGTGTTCGGCCACCTCAAGAAGAACAAGAAAGGGAACAGCTTCAACCTCATGAAAATGGTGAAGGAAACTCAGAAACTTAACTGTGATTTTTAAGTTATGCTACATCCTGACCCATTAGAATCACTGACTTCCTTACAGGTTTCAGTTTCTTTTGCAAAGATTAAAATCCCAAGACTGTACTGCTGATGGTGCCCATGGGTGTTAACCACAAAACAAGAGCAATATTTGTCAACCTTTTTGTAATAATTAAGTTCAGATGTACGTGTAATACACACCCACTGACTTGTGTTTTTAGGTATTTAAATAATAAAATTTCAAGTGATAGTTCTTCAATGTACATAAGACAGGTAGTGCCTGAGTTACCACTTTATATAAAATAGTACCTCCTACAATTATTGTTTCTGATTTTGTATGTTGATTTTGTTGTTTGTTATTGCTTTTGTTGTTTTAAAGCAATCCATATTTGGACCTTAGGATCCACATCTTTTGTACAGGAATTTATTGTTAATATACATTACACTACAGTTGAGTTTTTAAGCTACTAACTTTATAACTGCATGAACTTGGATTTTAACATTACCTATGTAGTAGAACTTAAAAAAAAAAAAAAGAAAAAAAGCATGGTCCATCCAAATTCTTTGCTTTAATAGTAAAGATACAGTATTTTTAATATAAAAATTGGGTACATGCTATTACATTTTAATTTTTGTTTAATCCACAGTCCATTTCCTTACATTTTAATTTGTATGTTTAGGTTCTCTTTCAAATCCTTTAAGCCAACCTGTACTAAAAATTCTATGATCAGAAATGCCTCTTTTGTGTAATAGTTTAATTTCCTCTCATCATCTTCATGCTTAAAGCCATATGCAGTTGGGAATTGTTTCCAAAGTACATGTATTCCATTGTATTAGTCCAGCTATTTACAATACAAAGAAAAGCATTTAAATTAAAAGACTGTAGTTCTTTGATAAAGTTGCTTATTTGTAGTATGCTCTTAGAGCAAGGATTTTTAGTTGACATTAATTTATTTTCTTCTTATATATGTATTCTTCCTTATATTTCCAAAACTTTACTGAGAATGGGCTAAGATCAGTGAGGAATCTTTACAAATTACAGGAACCTGCATCCAACCTCCCAACCCCACAAGAAATGCTTGGAATTGAAATTCCTAACGTAGCTTGCTGGTGTGCTTTAGAAATAGCATGATGCTACTTATATGGGTATTACCTTAGTTTCGATGAAGTATCATGTGGAAAACCAGTCTCAGCTATCAAAATAACTATAAAAGTTACTTTTATAAGCAATTCAGGTTACTGGGAGCCTTTTAAAACTTTTGTAGTTTTATTAGCATAAATTACTTTTTTAGGATTTTTTATATAAAAATTGCACAGGTGGCACGTTGTCGTTTTATATGCCTGTAAGATGATGATTCTTCTGGAGGAATATGTGATTTATTCACAGTTCCTCAAGGTCTGGGAATGACTCCTAATTGTACCTATTTTTGTGCAATTACATCACGTTATTCTTTAGAAATTGAGAGTTTAATAGGTTTTTAACTGCTGTCCTCATTAGGCAATGATAAATATTTCCCTCAAATAATTGAATATTTTTCTGTTTTAAAAATAATTGAAATTTATCTTGCCATATCTTGTGTTCTAATTCCTTACACAAGTGGCTAAGCTAGAATGTATTCATAAAACAGAGGAACACATGTTATATATGTTAGAACATGCTAAGACCCTGTATTTCGCTTTAATGAATCTCAAAATTAATAGGTTTGTAGTATAGATTTTAGTAGTAGCTTAAAAGATCTTAGTCATATGCAATAAGTATTTTTACTACCAATGAGTCTAAAGTTTTTTAAGAAGAAAACCTTTTATCCCAGGGTCTGCCACCGAACAGTCACTAAGTTAACAACTTTCACTACCTGTTTTCCCACCTAATAGTAGTCATCCTTGAAAGTATATGTTGAATAAAATTCACTCTTTTAAAAAAACTTAACTGTTCACTTTTGCATGTTCTGTTCCTTTTATGACCTCTATCTCCAGGTATAATCTTGTATGGGAGACTGAAGGATGTTATTATTGGAAGCATGATGTTTTAAGTTCCCTTTTATGAAATGTAGTTTTAAGCAGTAGTATTTTCTTTTAAAAAATGAAAATGCATATCTCTACAAAAATGTGGTAGAAGAATGATTTGGAAGCTTACTCTTTGAGAAAATATTTGGGAAATTGTTGGGATTCTTTTTACCCTGAAGCAGCATGTGAATGTATTTGGTTAAAATGTCAGCCAATAGTTCTATGAAAACTTTTAATTTTCAAACATTTTAAATGCTACTATTTATGATTTATTGAGAATTAAAATCCATTTTGAGTGTAAAATTTTAATGATCTGATCTGTTTTAAAAAACATAAGTGAGATAGGGAGTATTTATAGCATTTAATATTGGTAAGAACTTGATTCTGTTGTCAATTTCTTATGTAAGCATTTATTTCAGAATTGATATTTTGAGAAACATTTGTGTGAGGGATATTCTTTCTTTTTTTCCCCTTTACCTTTCTCTTATGATGAATTATTATTTTATTATGATGATGACTGTTATTTTGATATAGGTCTTCATAATTCTGAAGGATAAAACAATTAAAACTTTAGTGCCACAATTTTACCTATGTTTTGAAACTACTACTTCATAGTAAATTCTCATCAATACTTCATATAACAAGAAAATTGAAGTATTAGTAAAAGAGACTGTACTTATACTGACTTCCTTAAGAGGGCTGTGAAAGACTTGTGATAGTTAATGATGACCCCAAGAGAGATTTCAGTGGCAAAAGTACAGTATATACTAGATCAGCTGCTTTATATAAGGCAAACAGACTGTAAGTTGATAGACACTTTTTTGTTGCAAAACACAGTGCCAAGCTTGGAGAAGAAGAATAATTGGAATTTTTGAAATACATGTGTATAACCATTGCCAATCTTAATGTTACTTTGTATGTTCTCTTGGATAGTTTGTATATGTGGTAGTTTGGCAAATAAAAAAATGTGGAATTCAGAAATCGAATATAGGATCAAAAATGGCAAATAAAATAACTTAATACTCAGTGTTTTGGAGACAAGCCCTTTTAATTTGTTGATATGCTAGTTTGGACAATGAACCCCAGGCATATATGCTTGTATTTCTTTGTAATTTCTTGATATGTAATGAGCTTCTTGGGAAAGGTACCAAATCCTTGATATTCGTTGTCATTGTTCTCAAGTGCAATATAACAATGTAACCAAACCTAGATAATTTTCAGAGTCATTGTTAATTTAGTAAACCTAATCTAAACAGACTTAAATTTATTAGAATTTTGGTTAGTAGGAAGGAGGGATTCTGCTATGGATATACAAATAAAGTTATTTACCCCTAAAAGATACCTTCTACATTTTATTTCAGGTTGGACATGACCTATTCCCTACTAGTTTTGAAACACTTTGAAATATCTTAAACTAACTTAGAACTGTATATCAAATTAATTTGCTACCTAATAACATAGTAATTTTCTTTGTTTAGCTTCTCTTATGATCACCCACATTGGGTGAGACATAAAACGCGTGTCTTCTAAAAACTTGTCATTGCTGACTTGATTTAGTTAAAACCGGTACAGTGTTTTACTTAGTTTCCAATTTGTAACATGTGTCTGTTCAATAAACTTGAGCATATGGTGCCACTTTTGTGTATATTTTCCTTTGTGATCACAGTTTTGTTTTTTAATCACATGAGCCAGCAATAATGGACTAAGAGGATGACCTCAAAGAGGTGCCTCTTTGAAAGTCTGAATTCCTTATGAGTGTTATTTATTTGAAAAAGGGTAACACAAAAAGAGCAAAATGAACCTAAGTTTAAAATACACCAATTACAAATCACAGAATTTTAAATTTTAAAATTGAAAAGGGGTTTCCATTTCCAAGAATGGCAAGGTAGCTTTTATCAGATAAAAATGATAAGTGATGAACAAAAGAAGGGGGGAGAAAACCTTTTTGAAAACACTGAAGTTAGTAAAAGCAGCTTGACAGAAACTGGAGTGGATTTGATTATTAAAGAGGGGAACCACCTTTTTTCCTGGAAGTTACTTTCTGTTGTTGGATAGAATACAAGCAGAAAAGGGTCCTTATTTTCCTGGAATGATGGGACTGCCATCATAGATAAAAGTTGAGGAAAGGAGCTGCATTGTGGAAGGGAGGAATGTTTTCCCCTCAAATCCTTTTCTGACCCTTTCCATGACCCTGCTTTAGTGAGACTCCAAGGGGTCCAAAAGGAAAACAGCAGGTGGAAGTTTGGAAGAGCTGAACAGTTAATTCAGCTACTGTCTACTGTAGGAGAAATGAGATTGGTGAAATTGGAGACTGGAGTGAGAAGAGCTTGGAAGCATCCAGTCTTTCCATCAAAACCTTGGAGGATCTATGCCCTAGGAATAAATACTACACACCAAGATTGACTGATGAGCCCTAGCATGAAGAGCAACACCATTGGCCCCCTCTAACAAAGCGTAAAAACAAGATTTCACAGATTTAAGGTGAAACACATGTAATTCATTTGCTCCTTTAGGCAGTTAATTTGAGTGGAGGACCACGTACAGAGAATGCAATGTTCCATCCACAATGTCATGTGTGTGTGAGAAAAGAAATCTTTCCCATAGTTTGAAGGGGAAAAAAAGAGAAAGTCAATAGGCACAGACCCACAAACAATATAGCAGGTGTGACTTTAAGTAACAATTATAAATATGTTAAAAATTCAAGAAAAACATGGAAATTATGGACATTTCAGAAGAGACTGGAAATTAATAAAAGACAAGTGGAAATTCCATTACTAAAAAATGCAGTATCTGAAGTCAGAAACTCATTGGAGGGGGATACAAAGTAGATCAAGAAAAGGAAGAACTTGTGAATTTCGAGAGCAATAGATGCATCTAAACTGAAGCACCACACGGGGGTGGGGCAGGGGCTAGTGGTGTAGATTACAAAATAAATGGCCTCAGTGACACTGGGTCAATATGGAGACAGACTAACTTGAAATAAAAAAGTTGTCAAATTTGGTAAAATGTAGCAACCACACAGTTGTGGAAACTCAGTGAACCCTAAACATGACAATCACAAAAACGCTATCTATGTGCATCATGGTCCAACAGCTAAAAACTGCAAGTTAGAAAGGGTTCACCTGGGGCACCTGGGTGGCTCAGTTGGTTAAGCAATGCCCTTCAGCTCAGGTCGTGATCCTGGAGTCCCGGGACCGAGTCCCACATCAGGCTCCCTGATTGGTGGGGAGTCTGCTTTTCCCTCTGACCCTCCCCCTTCTCATGCTCTCTCTCTAACTCTCTCACTCTCTCTCAAATAAATAAATAAAATCTTAAAGAAAGAAATAAAGGGTTTACCTCACCCCTACATACTGGTAATGATGCCCAGAGTTCATTTTTTGTCCAAATTCGTAATGGCAGGATTTGAACTGAAGCTTATATATTCAAATTCTTAGTTCCATGTGCTTTCAGCTGTGCAAGACTGCCTACATTCCTAGTGACCCTTTATATAAAATTGATTTGTTACTATCTAGTGGATACTCACTTTCTGAACTGTTCTGAACTGCCTAGAGTTACGTGGTTTAATTTCCTTTTGCACCCTGGTTCACTTCCCTTGTCAGCTTTATTTCCTGAAAAGTAACAAATACATTAATTGGGGGTGTTTTAATAAAAGGAGCATTTAGATTTTGAACTTGAACTTTATACAGTAATTTGCCCTCATGGTATTAAAAAAATTATTCAAAGTAACTAATTTTAACTTCTATACCACTTTTCAGATATTAGAGTATCAAAATGGAATCTTTTAGGGATTACTTTTTAGCCAATTTTGTATTCAGAATATTAATTAATGACTACAGGGTTATTCACAAAAAGTACTAAATGATATATATTAGTAGTACTTAATTTGGAGAATTATGCTCTCCACCTGAATAATAGAAATTATTTTTGATCTTGTGTAAGATACATGGTAAATTTCCCATGGGAGACAAGAAATTTGGTATCTTTTTATTTTTTAATTTTTTATAAACATATAATGTATTTTTATCCCCAGGGGTACAGGTCTGTGAATCGCCAGATTTACACACTTCACAGCACTCACCATAGCACATACCCTCCCTAATGTCCATAACCCCACCCCCCTCTCCCAAACCCCCTCCCCCCAGCAACCCTCAATTTGTTTTGTGAGATTAGGAGTCACTTATGGTTTGTCTCCCTCCCAATCCCATCTTGTTTCATTGATTCTTCTCCTACCCCCTTAATCCCCCATGTTGCATCTCCACTTCCTCATATCAGGGAGATCATATGATAGTTGTCTTTCTCTGATTAACTTATTTCGCTAAGCATGATACGCTCTAGTTCCATCCATGTCATCGCAAATGGCAAGATTTCATTTCTTTTGATGGCTGCATAGTATTCCATTGTGTATATATACCACATCTTCTTGATCCATTCATCTGTTGATGGACATCTAGGCTCTTTCCATAGTTTGGCTATTGTGGACATTGCTGCTATAAACATTCAGGTGCACGTGCCCCTTCGGATCACTACGTTTGTATCTTTAGGGTAAATACCCAGTAGTGCAATTGCTGGGTCATAGGGCAGTTCTATTTTCAACATTTTGAGGAACCTCCATGCTGTTTTCCAGAGTGGCTGCACCAGCTTGCATTCCCACCAACAGTGTAGGAGGGTTCCCCTTTCTCCACATCCTCGCTAGCATCTGTCATTTCCTGACTTGTCAATTTTAGGCATTCTGACTGGTGTGAGGTGATATCTCATTGTGGTTTTGATTTGTATTTCCCTGATGCTGAGTGATGTGGAGCATTTTAAGAAAGTTGGTATCTTATAAATTTTCTCATCTTTGAACAGTGCAGTTCAAAGTTGAGATTATAAGTGACATAAGCACTTTTAAAATTCAGAGATATTATCACCTGACAGACAAGTGAATCATTTTGAATTTGTCAGCATACTTTAGTGAGGAAATGAAAGGGAAGACTTTATTAAAGAATAATGAGTTTCCACTTTCTTAGTAATACCAGTGTTGACTTTGACTAAAACCTTTAATACTAAACCAAAGCCAAGCATTTCACCACTGTGTGGTATTAAATTACTGGCACAAATTGAAACTCAAGGGTTTTTCTTCAATCATCCCACGGGTACTCAGTGATTCCTAAGTAACAGAGATGACATAGTGGTAATTAAGTTCACCTTATTCCCACTGGAAAGCTCTAGCCTCCCAAGGGAACACTAAAGCAGCTGCAGTGGAGCAGTGGTTCAGTAACAGCCCCGAGAATGTGGTTTGCCCACCATACAGAGATGGGCTCTTCTTCTCACCTCTAATATTCCAAATTCAGTTCTTCACCTTACCCACTCCACATCCTCTCCTAGGTCCATTCAATTTTGGTCATCGGATGAGCCTCATTATTTTATCACACAATCTAGATATGTTGAGAATTTTGCAAATCATCAAGTCCTGGTTTCTGGAGTTCTCTTTTTATAAATTTATACTTGCTTAATGAATTTATATAATTAAGGACAAGAAACACAAGAGTGGGGTTGGAGGGCTTGTACATGGATGGTTACCTGAAATGCCACAGATGAGATTGCCCACTCTTTGACATACGGCACGTAACCCAGGTATTCTGATGGTAATCTTAATGATTTACAATACATGTCACCTGAGAAGGCTCTAAACCTGAGTATTAGTAACTGTTTGAATCACATGATCCATTTTGGCTAATAATCCTAAACTGTCTTTATCCCCAGGAGTGTGGGTAGCCCTATCTGGGTAAATAATTCTTGTTCTAAAAAATACAAATATCATCCTTGCTCAGTCCTCTTCAATAGTGGGTGGTCCTTTGGCTTTCAAACTCAAATGAAATGGTTCATTATCAAATGAAAAGAGCAATATTGCAGGAATAGTCATAATTTAAGGAATAGTTGATCACTGACTATTTAAAATTCGTATTTCTGAAAAAGGTAAAAGTTCTCACAACAATTTGTTTGAAAAGGATTCTGTCTTCTCCCTCACATCATTCATTCTGGCTAGTCTTTTGTCGTGGCTATGTCATGGTGGGGTCTCTGAAGACACACTGTACAGAGACTACCAGTGAACATACTGCTCCTTTCTCTGTTCCATGAACTCCTTGTTGGCCTCAGCCACACTGAGCTCTGGCCTGGGGTCACTGGGGGCATTACCTTCAACTTCTTCCTATGTCCGTGTCCAGCTTTGGGGATAGTCGTTTGAGGAGTAACTGTAGCTGTTGTTGCCTGTGTTCTAGTCATAACTCCACTAGGCATGGTAGTCTGGTACTGCTGGAAACACTGGTTGTAGCTACAAATGGACAACTGATTATATTTCACTGGCTTCACATAGCTCCCTTTAGTGACTGCTGCACTCAGAAGCACTGGTTTGGACCCCAGTCCCACTGTTCCCTGGCATCCTGTCGGGGTTTGCTTCTGTACAAGTTCATCCATGAATTCCATAAAACCAAAACCCTTAGACATAACCTGTCTGATTCAAAACCACATTGTCTCTTCAACAGGACAGGCGGATGCTGGCGATCAACCATACCACATACCACTATCCCCCTCAACCCCACCCCAAAATGGGAGTACCCAGGGCTATTATCTGGTTATTTCTGTAAGGGGCAGAGTTTAGTTTAAAATGTTTTGCAGGTGTGTCTCCTAGAATACGTTTCCCATTAGTTTCATGCAAACTTTTTTCAGCTGTGACCAAATCTATGCGTTCTACAGAGCAATAGCCAGCTGGGATGCCAGCGAGGCTATCTACTTACTTTATTCTTATTTTTCAAGACTGTTTTGGCTATATGGGGTCCCATGCAACTCCATGTGAATTTTAGAATCAGTTTGTTAACTTCTACAAAGAAGTCATCTCAGATTCTGGTAAGGATTGTGTTCATTCTGTAGATGAATTTGGTTTCTTTCTTTCTTGTTTCTTTTTTTTTTTTTTTTAATAAGGTATAATTGACATTTAATATTATATTAGTTCCAGGTGTACAACATAATGACTGGACACTTGTATATATTGCAAAATGATCATCATACTAAGTCTAGTAAACATCTGTCAGCATGCATTGTTACTATAATGTATATTTTATAAACATATTTATAAATTTTATAAATATTTAAGGACTCTTAGTAACTTTAAATATGCAATACAGTATTTCATTATCATCACCATGCTGTACATTATACCCCCATAACTTATTTATTTTACAACTGGAATTTGTAACTTTTGGCCCTTTTCACCCACTTCTCCCACACTCCGCCCCCTGCCTGTGGCAACCACTTATCCATTCTCTGTATCTATAGGCTTGGTTTGTTTTTATTTAGTTTCACATAACAAATGATATCATAAGGTATTTCTTTCTCTGACTTATTTCATTTAGCTTGACACCCTCAAAATCCATCCATGTTGTCACTAATTATAAGATTTCATTCTTTCTTATGGTTAAATAGTATTCGTGTGTGTGTGTGTGTGTGTGTGAGAGAGACACATTTTCTTTGTCACTGAAGAACACTTATGTTGTTTCCATATCTTAGCTATTGAAAAGATGCTGCACAGAACGTAGAAGTGCAGTTATCTTTTTGAATTAGTGTTCTCATTTTCTTTGGATAAATGTCCAGAAGAAGAATTGCTGAATTGTTGGATAGTTCTATTTTTTAGATTTAGAAGACCCTCCATACTGTTTTCCAGAGTGGCTATACCAGTTTACTTCTCCACCAACAGTGCACAAGGGTTCCCTTTTCTCCATATCCTGCCAACACTTGTTATTTCTTGGGTGTGAGGTAAGATCTCTTTGAGGTTTTGATTTGCATTTCCCTGATGATGAGTGATGTTGAGCCTCTTTTCATGTACCTGTTGGCCAATGATGTGTCTTTTTTGGAAAATGTCTATTCAAATCTTCTACCCACTTTTTAATCATATTGTTTGAGTTTTTTCCTATTTATTTGTGTGTGTTCTCTATATATTTGGATATTAACCCCTTATCGGTTAATATTTTCTCCCATTCCATAGATTCCCTTTTCATTTTGCTGATGGTTTCCTTTCCTGTGCAGAAGCTTTTTAGTTTGATGCACTCACACTTCTTTATTTTTGTTTTTTTGCCACTGTTGAGATGCATCTCTAGGAGTTTATTGCCTGTGTTTTCTTCTCAGAGTTTTATAGTTTTAAGTCTTACATCAAATCTTCAATCCAGGGGTGCCTGGGTGACTCAGTGGGTTAAAGCCTCTGCCTTTGTCTCAGGTCATGATCTCAGGGTCCTGGGAACAAGCCCCGCATCTGGCTCTCTGCTCAGCAGGGAGCCTGCTTCCTCCTCTCTCTCTGCCTGCCTCTCTGCCTACTTGTGATCTCTGTCAAATTAAAAAAAAAAAAAATCTAAAAAAAAAATCTCCAATCCATTTCTTTAGACTTTGCTATCAATCTCTACACCCAGTATGGGGCTCTACATCAGAACCCTGAGATCAAGAGTCACATATTCCACCAACTGAGCCAGCCAGTTACCCCTCATGTCTATAATCTGTTTTGAGCTAATTTTTGTATATGGTGTCAAATAGTAGTCGTTTCATTCTTTTGCATGTGGCTCCTCAGTTTTTCCAACACCATTTACTAAAGAGACTGTCCTTTCCCCAGTGTATATTCTTGTCTCTTTTTCATAAGTTAATTGTCAATTTTTGTATGGTCTATTTCTGGGCTCTCTATTTTATTTGTCCATTTTAAAATTGGATTATTTGTTTTCTTGATATTGAGTTGTCTAACTTCCTTATGTATTTTGGATATTAACCCTTCATAAGATGTGTGGTTTGCAAATATTTTCTCCTATTCGATGAGTTGTCTCTTCACTCTGGTAATTGTTTCCTTTGTTGTGAAGGTTTTTGGTTTGGTGTAATCTCATTTGTTTTTTGCTTCTAATGCTGGTGCTTTGGTGTCATGTCCAAAAACATCACTGAGAAGAGGGATATCAAGAAGTTTTCCCCCATGTTTCCTTCCAGTAGTTTTATAGTTTTGGGTAGTACAGTTAAGTCTTTAACACATTTTGGATTTTATTTATTTGTTTGAAAAAGAGGATGAGAGAGAGCATGAATGGTGGGAAGGGACAGAGGGAGAAGAAGTAGATTCCCACTGAGAAGGAAGCCTAACTCAGGGCTGGACTCCAGGACCTCGAGATCATGACCTGAGCTGAAGGCAGCCTCTTGATTGACTGAGTCACCCATGTGCCCGTCTTTAACCCATTTTGAGTTGATTTTTTGTTAATAGAGTTCTCGATAGGGTCTGATTTCATTATTCTGTATGTGGCTAACTGGTTTTCCCAATAGCATGTATTGAAGAGACTCTCCTTCTCATTGTGTGTTCTTGGTAACTTGCTAAAGATCAATTGACCATAAATGTTTGGATTTATTTCTGGGCTCTTCATTCTGTTCCATTTGCCCAGTGTCTGTTTTTACACCATACTGTTCTGACTTCTCCGGCTTTAGAGCGTATTTTGAAATCGGGTAGTATAATGTCTCCGGGACTTTTTTTTCCCCCTCAAGATTGTTTTAGCTAATTCACATTCCTTTGGGGTTCCAGATGAATTATAGGATTTTTAAAATTTCTATGAAAAATGCCACTAGAATTTTGATAGATATTTTACTCAATCTATAGATGGCTATAGGGGACTAAGGACATTAAAACAATATTAATTTTTTTTTTTCATCCATGAACAATGGATATCTATCCATCATTTTTGTGTCCCCCATCTAGGGGTTCCCAATCTTGAGGACATGAGGGCCAGGCCTCTGGGGATGGAAGCCTGAAAACCCAAACTTGGGTTAAGGTTAAGGACTTGGGGTATGGCAGGCCTGATCTCCTGGTGGTGAGGTGGCATCCCGGGGGGGCTAAGTGGAGGGCAGGGTCAGATGGGGAGTCAGGATCCGGTTTTGTGGTGAGGCTCGTTGCTGAACTTATGGGTGCCCTCAGGGGACATGAATATTTCTCCTGCTCTGAGGGTTTTTTGCATCTCCAAATGTCACAGTTTCCTTCTGGGTGGCAGGCCAACTCTGGGGTGTGGCTTAAAAGCCCCTGGAGGGCCTGGAGGTCAGGTCTCAGGGGGTGGAAGCCTGAAAACCCTAACCCTAGGGTTAGGGTTAGGGCCTAGGGGCATGGCAGGCCTGAACTGCCAGTGCTGAGGCGGCTGCCCAGGGGGCTGAAGAGAGGGCGGTGCTGGCCAGCATTCTAAGGTGACTCAGTCCACCCTTGCACCTGGCCTTTAGAGCACTTTCTTACAGGGTTCAGACCTCCACCACTCCAGCTTGGGCCGCACGCAGGTGGCTCTCCTGAAAGCCCCTGCCACCAGAAGCAAGCTCGGCAGGGGTCTCAGGCCAATTCTCACGAGCTTTCTGCCAAAATTGATATCATTTGGGCAAACTCCTGAGAATTGGCCAGCGTTGTGTGGCAATTCTGATAGGTGTTTGGCACTCTTTCTTTCTAGGTGTGTGTTGCGACCCTCCATGACCACAGGCTGGCCCACGCAGCTCCCCTGAGGACCCTGCTGAGGCGAGTTCCTAGGCAGCAAGAGTTGAGGAAGGGGGTCAGGCTGAGCGTCAGGCTGTATTTGTGGCCCCAGGGGGTGCCCAAGGTTGGGGTGGCCTCAGGATGGCGTGCAGATTTCTCCCGTGCTGAGGGCTGTATACTGCTCCAAAGGGCACAGCTTCCTCCTGGGTGGCAGGCAGACTCCTGGGGTATGGTTTAGGGGTCCTCAATTTGGAAGCTTGGGGACCAGGTCTCTGGGGACAGAAGCCTGTAAATTCAACCTAGGGTTAGGGTTAGGGCTTAGGGCCATGGCAGGCCCATTCTGTCAGTGCTGAAGCAGGATCCCAGGGGCGGTTTTCAGATGGAGAGTCAGGCCTGGGTTTATAGTGGGGGGGGGGGCTACAAAATTTAGGGTGGCCTCAAGGGGCAAGCAGGTTTCTCCTGCGCTGAGGGATCTGTGTAGTTCTAAATGGCATGGTTTCTGCTGGTGGCAGGCAGACTCTTGGGTGTGACTCAGGGGTACTCAACCTGGAGGGCTTGGGGACCAGGACGTGGCGATGGAAGCCTGAAAACCAAACCTAGGGTTAGGGTTAGGGCCTAGGGGGATAGGAGGCCTGATCTGCAGTACTGAGGTGGAATCCTCAGGAGGCAGAGTGGAGGGCATGGGACAGAAAGGGCGTAAGGCTATGGGTTTGTAGCCAGTGTGTCCACTGAAGTTGGGGGTGTTGTCAGGGGGGCATGCAAGTTTCTCCTGTAATGAGGTTGAGCGCAACTCCAGATGGCCCGGTTTCCTCCTGGAGTGTAGCTCAGAGGTCCCCAACCTGGAGGGCTTGTGGGTCAGGATTCTGGGGACGGTAGCCTAAAACCCAAGCAAGGGTTAGGGTTATTGCCTAGAGGCATGGCAGGCCTGGATATGCCGATACTGTGGCGGTATCCCTGGGGGGCTGAGTGAACGGCAGGAGTCAGACGGGGTGTCAGGGTCCAGATTTAGAGTCAGGGTGTCCACCAAAGTTGGGGTTGTCCTCTGGGGGCATGCAGGTTTCTCCCTCGCTGAAGGTTTTGTGCGGCTCCAAATGGCATGGTTTCCTCCTGGGTGCCAGGCAGAGTCCGGAGGTGTGGTTCAGAGGTCCCCAAACGTGAGGGCCTGGGTGTCAGGTATCAGGGGATGGAAGCCTTAAAACCCAAGCTAGGTTTAGGATTAGTGACTAGGGCATGTCAGGTCCGTTCTGTTGGTGCTGATGTGGGATGCCAGGAGTGCTGAGTGGAGGGAGGGTTTCAAATGGGGTGTCAGGCCTGCGTTTATAGCCGGGGGACAGCTGAAGGTGGGGGTGCCTCAGGGGTGCATACAGGTTTCTCCTGCACTGAGGGATCTGCGCAGCTCTGAATGGCAGAGTTTCTTCCTGTGTGGCAGGCAAACTCCAGGGGTGTGACTCAGGGGCCCTCAATCTGGAGGGCTTGGGGAATAAGCCTCAGGGGATGGAAGCCTGAAAACCCAATCTAGGGTTAGGGTTAGGCCCTAGGGGCATAACAGGTCTGATCTGCCAGTGTTGAGGCAGGATCCCCAGGGGGCTGATTTGAGGGTATAGTTCAGACAGAGCATCAGGCGCTGGGTTTGTAGCCAGTACATCTGCTGAAGTTGGGGGTGTCCTCATGGGACATGCAGATTTCTCCCTCATTGAGGGTTCTGCACAGCTCCAAATGGCATGGTTTCTTCTTATTTGGCAGGTGGACTCCCGGGTGTGATTCAGGGGTCCTCAATCTAGAGGGCTTGGGGAGGCATCTGAGGACAGAAGCCAGAAAACCCAACCCAGGGTTAGGGTTAGGGCCTAAGGGCATAGCAGACCCAATCTACCAGTGCTGAGGCAGAATTCCAGGGGGGCGAGTGGAGGGAGTGGTTCAGAAAGGGCGTCAGGCTCTGGGGTTGTAGCCAGTGTGTCCACCGAGTTGGGGGTGTCCTCAAGGGCACATGCTGGTTTCTCCTGTGCTGAGGGTTATGTGCATCTTCAAAGGGCACGGTTTCCTCCTGGGTGGCATGTGGAGTCTTTGCTGTGGCTCAGAGGTCCCCAGTCTGGAGGGCTTGCGGCCAGGCTTCTGGGACTAAAGCCTGAACCAACTTAGGGTTATGGTTAAGACCTAGGGGCGTGGGAGGCCCAATCTGCTGGTGCTGAGGTGGGATCCTGGGGTGGCTGAGTGGAGGGCGCTTGTCTCACAGGGCATCGGGGTCTGGATTTAGAGCCAGGGTGTCACTGAAGTTGGGGGTCTCCTCGGAGGTCATGCAGGTTTCTCCCTTGCTGTGGGTTTTGTGCATCTCTAGGAGGCACGATTTCTTCCTGGGTGACAAGTGGAGTCCTGGGATGTGGCTCAGAGGTCCCCAAACTAGAGGGCCTGGGGTCAGGTCTCAACGGATGGAAGTCTGAAAACCCAACCCAGGGTTAGCGTTAGGGTCTAGGGGCACAGCAGTCCAGATCTGCCAGCCCTGAGGTGGGCTCCCCTGGGGGCTAGTCGGAGGGCATGTTGGTCGGCATTTGAGGCGATCTGGGCCCTGTGTGGGCTGGTGTTTAGGTTGCTTTCTCACAGGGCTTTGGCCTGCAACCACTCTGGACCAGGGGCCAGGTCCCGTCGACTCCCCTGAAGGACCTACCACTGGAAGTGAGATTGCTGCTGGTTCTGGCCAATTCTCGCAAGCTTTCTGTCAAATCAATATCCATCTGGGCAGAAATCTCATGAGACTTGGCTGGCGTTCGGCAGCGATTCAGGCCAGGAGCATACCAAGTGTTGGGAGCGCTTTCTCAATAGGTGTGTTTTGCGACTGTCCTGGATCAAGGGCCAGCCCACGCGGCTGCCCTATGGGCTCCCACTGAGGCTAGCTCTCAGAGACAGAGTTCAGAGAGGGGGTCAGGCTGATCTTTAGGCTTGGGGTTACTGGTCCAGGGGGTAGCACCGATTGTGGGGGTGGCTTCAGGGGAGCATGCAGGTTTCTCCCACGCTGAGGGTTCCATGCAGCTCCAAATGACACAGTTTCCTCCTGGGTGGCAAGCAGAGTTCTGGAGTGTGGCTCAGAGGTCCCCAGTCTGGATGGCGTCACAGCCAGGCCTCTGGGGATAGAAGCCTGAAACACAAATTAGGGTAAGATTAGGGACTGGGGGCATGGCAGGCCCGATCTGCTGGTACTGAGGTGGATCCCCAAGGCATTGAGTGGAGGGTGGGGTCAGAAGGGACACCAGGCTCCAGATATAGAGCCAGGGTTTCTCCCGAAGGTGAAGGGTGTTCTCAGGGGGACATGCAGATTTCTCCCTCGCTGCGTGTTTTGTGCCACTCTAAAAGGGATGGTTTCTCCCTGGTGGCAGGCAGAGTCCTGGGGTATTGCTCAGAGGTCCCCAAACTGGAGGGCCTGGGGGTCCGGTCTCAGGGGATGGAAGCCTGAAAACCCAACCTAGGCTTAGGGTTAGTGCCTGGGGCTTGGGAAGCCCATTCTGCTGGTGCTGAAGCAGCATCCCAGGGGCAGTGGGTGGAAGTCGGGGTTAGATGGGGCATCAGGATCCGGGTTTATGATCAGAGTCACCACTGATTATGGGGGTGTCCTCAGGGGGCATACAGATAGATGATTCCCACTCTGAGGGTTGTTGGGTTTTTTGTTTGTTTGTTTTTTGTGGTTTTTTTTTTTAGCTCCAAAGGGCACCGTTTCCTCCTGAGTGGCAGCCTGACTTTGGGGGTGTGACTCAGGCATGCCTAATGTGGAGGGCTTGGGGACCAGGTCTCTGGGGATGGAATTTGAAAACTTAATGTAGGGATAGGGTTAGGGCATAGAGGCATGGCAGGCCCGATATGATGATGCTGAGGCGGGATCCCCCTGTGGCTGAGTGGAGGGCAGTGATCAGTGGGGGAGTCAGGTTCTAGATTTAGAGCCAGGGTGTCTGCTGAAGGTGGGGGTGTCCTCAGGGGGGCATGCAGGTTTCTCCCTTGCAGCTCCAAACAGCACAGTTTCCTCCTTGGTGACAGGTGGAATCCTGGGATGTGGCTCAGAGATCCCAAACTGGAGGGCCTGGGGGTCAGGTCTCAGGGAATGGATGCCTAAAAACCCAACCTAGGATTATTAGGGTTAGTGACTAGGTGCATGGCAGGCCTGATCTGTTGGTGCTGAAATGGGATCCCAAGAGTGCTAAGTGGAGGGAGGGTTTCAGTTGGGGTGTCAGGCCTGGGTTTATAGCCAGGAGAGCTGCTGAAGGTGGGGGTGGCCTCAGGGGTGCAAGCAGGTTTCTCCTGACCTGAGGGATCTGTATAGCTCCAAATGGCACCGTTTCTTCCTGGGTAGCAGGCAGACTCCTGGGGTGTGACTCAGGGGTCCTCATGGAGGGCTTAAGGGCCAGCCCTCTGGGGACAGAGACTGAAAACCCAACCTAGGGTTAAGTTTAAGGCCTAGGGCCATAGAAGGCCAGATCTGCCATTGCTGAGGTGGGATTCCAGGGGGGCTGAGTGGAGGGTGTGGTTCAGAAAGGGTATCAGGTTCTGGGTTTGTAGCCAGTGTGTCCGTCAATTTGGGGGTGTCTTCATATCTCATGCAGGTTTCTCCTCTGCTGAGGGTTCTGCTCAGCTCCAAACAGCATGGTTTCTTCTTGAGTGGCAGGTAGACTCCTGTGCTGTGACTCAGTGGTCCTCAAAGTAGGGGCTTGGGAACCAGGCCTCTGGAGATGGAAGCCTAAAAACCCAACCCAGGGTTAGGGTTAGGACCTAGGGGCATAGCTGGTGGATCTGCCGGTGCCAAGCTGGGATCCTGGGAGGCTGAGGGGAGGGCATGGTTCAGATCGAGTATCAGACTCTGGGTTTGTAGCCAGTGTGTCTGCTGAGGTTGGGGGTGTCCTCATGGTACATGCTGGTTTCTTCCACGCTGAGGGTTCTGCGCACCTCCAAACGACACGGTTTTGCCCTGGGTGGCAGGCAGAGTTCTTGAGTGTGGCTCAGAGGTGCCCAATCTGGAAGGCTTGGGGGCCAGGCTTCTGGGGACAGGAACCTGAAACCCAAGCTAGGGCAAGGTTAGGGCCTAGGGACGTGGCAGGCCCAATCTGCTGGTGCTGAGGCGGGATTCCAGGGTAGCTGAGATAAGAGCGGTGGTCAGACTGGGTGTCAGGCTCCGGATTTAGAGCCAGGGTGTTCACCAAAGTGTGGGTGTCATCAGGGGGGTCATGCAGCTTTCTCCTCTGCTGTGGGTTCTGTGAAGCTTGAAATGGCATGTTTCCTCCTGGGTGACAAGTGGAGTCATGGGGTGTGGCTCAGTATTCCCCAATCTGGAGGGACAGTGCCAATGTGGCTTTAGACCTGTGGAGGGGTTGGGAGCTGCATTCGTCTATGGAAGGCCCAGCAGTGCCGGTTCACGCCACTGGAGGGAGTGGTGAGCTGTGGTGCGAGAGTCCCTGGACGGCATGGCAATGCTGCTTGCCACCACTGGAGGCAGTGTCGAGCTGCAGTGGGAAACAAGCCTTAAGAGGAGTTGTGCAGCTTGTGGGTCTGAGGACGGTGGTGGTGAGGTTCTGGGTGAAAGACCCTGAAAGGTGAGGCACTGCAGCTTGTATTTACAGGAGGGAGTGGTGAGCTATACAGTCTCTGCTTCTCCAGGCTGAGGAGTGGTGGTAACAAACCGTGGAGCCAGGCCCCCACTCAGCGTTATGCCCTGTTTCCCCAGGTTTGGAAGTAATGTGCAATCAGGATGGTTCAGGAGGGTCCTCCCGGTGGGGCTCTGGAGCCGGGGGCGGGGGGGGGGCATCAAACCCGATTCATGCAGCGTTTGGAAGTGAGGAGTTGAGTGTTTGTTTGGAAGAGTATTTTTGCTTCTCCAAAAAGGACAAGGGCATTGGTCAGCTTTAGAAGTGAGTTAATGACCACTTAAGAAGCAAGCATGTGTCTCTCCTCCTCCCAGGAATTGGAGCAGGTGTGCAGGCTTCAGGTGGGAGGAGCCTGCTTATCCCTGCCTGACAACCCTTCCTCACTCTGGCTCCACGAAACCTGAAGTTTTTTTTTTTTTTTTAAAGATTTTATTTATTTATTTGACAGAGAGAAATCACAAGTAGATGGAGAGGCAGGCAGAGAGAGAGAGAGAGGAGGAAGCAGGCTCCCTGCCGAGCAGAGAGCCCGATGCGGGACTGGATCCCAGGACCCTGAGATCATGACCTGAGCCGAAGGCAGCGGCTTAACCCACTGAGCCACCCAGGCGCCCCAAGACCTGAAGTTTTGAAATCAGCGTCTGAGTCAGTCGTGCAGCTTGTCCCAGGACGTCAGTGTTCAGAGAAAACAGCAGGCGCAATGGGCGCAATGTCACATCCATGCCAGGATGAGAGGTAAAACTTCTCTTTCACCCCAAATCTCCTGGGCTTTTTTCTTGTCTCCAGTGGAGCCACAAAGTCAAACTGAAGCAATCTAGAGTGGGTGCCAGAGCTCCTGAGTTTCCCTGCAGGGAGCCCATGGCAGGGGATCCCATTTTCTCTGTTTATTTCTGGCTTACAAAGGTATTTGGAACACCTCTTTCCTAGCCAATCCCTTGGATTAGAAAGGGGAGATGAGACTGACTTGGTGTGTGTTTTCTTCATCTAACAGCGTTTAATCCATTGGGCCTAGGCTGTGGTGGAATGGCAGGCATCTAGAATTAGGTGGCTGTTTGTGGTCAGATAGAGACTTGGATGATGTCTTGTCCTTTGTCAGAGGTGATGTATCCTAATAGTTTCTTTTCCTCCAAAGAGTTCCAATGAGGGCAGAGGGAAAATTCAAAAGGATTCCAAGGAGCCTTGGGAGCTTTAAAAGGGAAGCTTGACTTTCTAATTTCACTCAGTTTTTCTCTGCAGTTTCATGGTGAAGTCAGAAGGAGAATCTTTGGGAATTCCCCTGGATAAAGGCATTCTGGTGGCTTCAAGGGGCTTGGTGTCAGGAAAGCTGGGGTGAATTTCTGTGACTGCTTGCCTCACGTTGGGTGAGTCAGGTTATCCCACAGGTTTCCCATTTCCTCCTTAGGAAATTGCTGGCAGGGAATGTTTTGCTTAAAGCAGAACGCTCCTGCACTGTTGGTGGGCTTGCGGGCTATTGCAGCCACTCTGGAAAAGAGAATTGTGGTTCCTCCAAAAGCTTAAAACTGAACAACCCTAGGATCTAGCAATTGCCCTCCTAGGTATTTTCCCAAAGGGCACAAAAATGCACATTCAATGGGGTACAAACACTGTGATATTTACAGTACCATTATCAAACATAGCGAAACGATGGAGGGAATCCCAATGTCCATTCACTGATGAGTATATATATATATATATATAATTTCCCACATCTTCTGAATGGAATAGGACCCAGCTTCAAAAAGAATGAAATCTTACCATCTGCAAAGATGTGGATGGATCTAGGTGGATTAAGCTAAGCAAAATCAGTAGGACAAGACCAATACCCTATGACTTGACTGCTGTGTAATTTCTCAAAGAAAACAGATGAACATAGTGAGGAGAGAAAGATAGGTCAACGAGGAAACAGACTCAATGAGGAAACAGACTCAACCTTAGAGCACAAGCTCTAGAGAGCAGGGTGTAGGGGGAAATGTTAAATGTGTGATGGCTCCTAGGGAGGGTATTTGTTATGATGAGCTCTGGGTGTTCTATGCAGGTGAAGAATCATGGAATCCTTCCCCTGAAGCAAAGGAACTATCACAGCATGGGAACGAATTGGAATTGAAGTCAATGAAGAAAAGAAGACCATGTTCTACTTCATGAAGAGTGAGGTGAAAATGGAGTGATTTTCGCTCTCCTGTTCTGTGGATGATCATTTTCAAACACACTGTGGTAGGATACACTAGTTTCTGATTGCCTAAGAAGTCCTCAGGAAGCTGCCACAAAAGATTCAGATGTCAGAACATGTACATGTTCCATTGATATGTTACTTACAGTTTGCCCAGGTAGAAAGGAAAGTGGAGAGAAATAGGACAAGAGGAAAGGCGGTGTTAAGCATTCAGGAGGTAGCCTTCTCCCTTTCTCATGAAAGCCTTGGGCCAGTGTAAATTTAGAAGAATGAAGGAAGATCCCAGAGCTTTGTGGCAGACAGGGGAGTTCCAGGTCTGTCTAGAGTCGACAGGGTTTCCTGAAGAGAGTTGAGCCAGGCACGTGGCAGGCCCGAACTGCTGGTGCTAAGGTGGGTTTCCTGAGGAGCTGAGATGAAGATGGGGTCAGGCAGTGTATCAGGCTCCAGGTTTGTTGCCTGGGCCTGCAGAACATGGGGGAGCCTCGGGGGGGCGGGGGCGGCATGCAGGTTTCTCTGGCTCTGAGGGCTCTGCACAGCTCCAAATGGACTGGTTTCCTGCTGGGTGGCAGACGGACTCCTATGGTGTGGCTCCAGGGTTCCCGATCTAGAGAGCTTGGGGGACAGGTCCCTTGGGAAGGAAGCCCAAAAACACAACTTAGGGTTATGGTCTAGGGGCATGGTAGGCCTGATCCCCTGGCGCTGAGGCGGGCTTCCCTCGGGGTTCAGTTGAGGGAATGCATCCAGAGGTGTGGCAGAATTGGGGTTTGTGGCCAGGGGGGCCGCTGATGGTGGGGGTGGCTTTAGGGGGGCATGCAGGTTTCTCCCTCTCTGAGGGATAGGCAGAGTTCCAAATGGCACGGTTTTCTCCCACATGGCGGTCCTGGGGTGTCACTCAGGGGTTCTTAATCTGGGGAGTTTGGGGGCCAGGCCTCTTGGGATAGAAGCCTGAAAACAGAAGGTAGACTTAGGGTTAGGGCCTAGGGGCATGGCAGGCTTGATCTGCTGGTGCTGAGGCAGGCTCCCTGGTGGGCTTACTTGAGGCTGGGCATCAGGCAGCATGTCTGACTCCGAGTTTGTGTCCAGGGGGTCCACAGAAGCTGGGGGTGGCCTCAGGGTGGCATGCAGATTTCTTCCTCCTCCAAATGGCACAGTTTCCTCCCATGTGGCGGGCACAGTCTTGGGGTATCACTGAGGTGTCCTTAATCTGTGGGGCTGGGTGGCCAGGCCTTTTGGGATGGAAGCCAGAAAACCCAAACTAGGGTTAGGGTTAGGGCCTAGGGCCATGGCAGATCCGATCTGCCGGTTCTGAGGCCGGTTCCATGGTGGGCTGAGTTGAGGGCAGGCATCAGGCGGCACGACAGACTCCAGGTTTGTGTCCAGAGCGGCTGCAGAAGCTGGGGATGCCTCAGGCGACATGCAGGTTTCTCCCACTTTGAGGGTCCTGCCCAACTCCAGAAGGCACCTTTCACTCTGGGTGGCAGGTGGAGTCCTGGGGTAAGACTCAGGGGTCCCCAATCTGGCAAGCTTGTGGGCCAGGAAGCCTGTACACTCCACCTAGGGTTAGGGTTAGTCACTTGGGGCATGGCAGGCCCGATTTGCTGGAGCTGAAGCAGGCTCCCCCCAGGGCTGAGTTGTGGACATGTGTTCAGCAGCGTACCAGATGTGGCTTTGTGGCCAGGGGGCCACGGGTGGTGGGGGTGGTTTTGGGGGAGGGCATGAAGGTTTCTCCCTCTCTGAGGGTTCTGCAGAGTTCCAAATGGCAACATTGTGACCGAGGTGGCCATCAGAGTTCCAGCACGAGTGTTAGGGATCCCCAGTCTGGCAGGGTTGAGGCCAGGCCTCTGGGAATGGAAGTCTGGCCACGCCACCTAGGGTTATGGTTAGGGTTTATTGGCATAGCAGATCCAATCTGCTGGCGCTGAGGCAGGCTCCCCTCGGGGGTGAGTCAAGGACAAGGGTCAGGAGGCACATCATGCTCTGAGTTTGTGACCAATAAAGCTGCCGAATTTTGGGGTGGCCTTAGGGAGGCAAGAAGATTTCTCCTGGTCTGAGAGTTCTGCACAGCTCCAAACAGCACAGTTTCCTCCTCGGTGGCAGGCAGACTCCTAGGGTGTGGCTCCAGGGTACCCAATATAGAGGGCTCAGGGACAGGCCCCTGGGGACAGAAGGCTGAAAACCCAACCTAGGGTTGGAGTGAGGGCCTAGGGGCATGGGAGGCCTGATCCAGCAGCGGCGGAATGGGCACCCCAGGGGATGAGTAGTGGGAGGCATTGGCCTCGCATGCACCTGCCTCACAGAGTGCTTTATGGCGGGGTTTGGGCTGCAACTGCTCAGGACCCTGGGCCAGGCCCAGGCGGCAACCATGAGGGTCCGCGCTGCCAGAAGCAAGTTCGCCGGGGGTTTTCCAGCCAATTCTCACGAGCTTTCTGCCCAAATCGATATCTATTTGGGCAGAAAGCTTGTGAGAATTAGCCCGCACTGGGCATCGATTTGGGCTGAGCTGGCGCCCACAGTCTAGAGCACTTTCTTGCTAGGTGCTTGTTGCGGCGATCTGGGAACACGGGTTGGGCCCATGTGGCTCCCACGTGGGACCCCAAGAAAGTAGCTTTCGGAGTACAGATTTAAGGGAGGGGGTCCAGCTGAGTGTCAGTCTCTGTGTTTGTGGCTCTGTTGGGCGCCGAAAGTGGGAATGGCCTCAGGGGGAGACGCAGGCTCCTCCCACTCTGAGGGTTTTGTGCAGCTCCAAAGGGCTTGGTTTCCTCCTGGGTGGCAGGTGGAGTCTGGAGTGTGGCTCAGGGGTCCCCAATCTGGAGGACTCCAGGGACAGGCCCCTGAGGATGGACCCTGGAAACCCAACCGAGCGTTAGAGCCAGGGACTAGGGGCATGGCAGGTCTGATCTGCGAGCACTAGTGCGGGCAACCCAGTGGGCTTAGTAGTGGAAGGCACTGGCCTGGTGTGTGCCTGGCTCGTGGAGGGCTTTCTTGCGGGGATCAGACCGTGACCACTCGAGACCCCAGGCCAGGCCCAGGTGTTAGCCCTGTGGGCCCACGCTCCAGAAGCAAATTCACAGGGGGTTTTCCAGCCAATTCTCAAGAGCTTTCTGCCCAAATTGATATCGATTTGGGCAGAAAGCTCATGAGAATTGGCTGGCATTAGATGGTGATTAGGACCGCACTTGTGCCCTCGGTCTAGAGTGCTTTCTCACCAAGTGCGTGTCATGGCCATCTGGGAACATGGGCCATGCCCCTGTGTCTCTGGTGAGGACCCCTGCTTCCGTGTTTTTGGCCTAGTGGGGTGCCAAATGTGGGGGGTGGCTTCGGGGGGTGGGCCGTGCACAGATCCAAAACAGCACACTTTCCACCTGGGTCACAGGCAGAGTTCTGGGGTGTGGCTCAGGGTTCCCCAATCTGGAGGGCTTGAGGGACAGGCTCCTGGGGACGGAAGCCTGAAGACCCAACCACAGGTTAGAGCCAGGGCCTAGGCACGTGGCAGGCCCGATCTGCTAGCGCTGGGACGGGCACCCCAAGGGGCTGAGTAGCAGGAGTCACTGTTCTCCTACGTGGTGGCTTTCTTGCATGGTTTGGTCCACTACCACTTGGGACTCCAGGCCAGGCACACGCAGAGTCCTTGGGGTTCCTCGCCTCTGGAAGCGAGTTCGCTGGGGTTTTCTGACCAATTCTCAAGAGCTTTCTGCCCAAATCGATACCGATTTGAGAATTGGCTGGCTTGGGGCGGCAATTCATGTTGCTGGAGCCTGTGGTCTAGAGCGCTTTCTCGCTGGGTGCATGTCGCGGCCATCCGGGAACAAGGGCTGGGCCCACGCGGCTCTCTCAAGGGCCCCCACGCAGGGCAGTTTTCTGCAGGCAGAGAAGATGGAGAGGTGCCGGCTGAACGTCAACCTCCGTGTTTGCAGCCCAGCGGGTCGCTGAAGGTGTGGGTGGCCTCAGGCTGGGAATGCAGGTTTCTCCCACTCTGTGAGGTTTGCGCAGAATCGTACGGCACACTTTCCGCCTAGGTGGCAGGCAGAGTCCTGGGGTATGTCTCAGTGGTCCACAATCTGGAGGGCTTGAGGGACAGACCCTTGGGGGCGAAGCTTGAAAACCCAACTGAGGTTTAGGGACAGGGCTTAATGGTATGTTGGGCCTGAACTGCCAGTGCCCGGGTGGGCACTCAGGGGGCTGAGCAGTGGGAGGCATTTGTCCTCATGTATGCCCACCTTGTAGAAGGCTTGCTTGAAGGGTTAATGCTGTGACTACTTGGGACCCTGGGCTGGGCCCAGGAGGGCCTGCCCCGCCAGAAGCAAGTTGGCCAGGCCTTTTCCGGCCAATTCTCATGAGGTTTCAGCCCAAATCAATATCAATTTGGGCAGAAAGCTCATGAGAATTGGCCAGCTATGGGTGGCAAGTCTTCCGGCGCAGGCGCCCGTGGTCTAGAGCACTTTCTGGGTAGGTGTGTGTCATGGCCATCTGGGAACACGGGCTGGGCCCACATGGCTCACTCCCCACAGGGGAGCTTTCAGGGGCAGAGTTGAGGGAGGAGGTCTGGCTGAGCATCAGCCTCTGTGTTTGTGGCCCATTGGGGCGCCGAAGATAAGAGTTGGCATTGGGGGGCATGATTCTCTGAGGGTTTTAAAGAGCTCCAAAAGGCTCAGTCTCCTTGTGGTTGGCAGGTGGAGTCCTGGGGTGTGGCTTAGGGGTCCCCAATCTGGAGGACTTCAGGGACAAGCCCCTGGGGACAGAAGCCTGAAAACCCAGCTGAGGGTTAGGGCCAAGGCCAGGGCCTAGGGGCATGACAGGGCCAGTGCATCAGCGCTGGGGCGGACACCCTAGGGTGCTGATTAGCAGAAGCCATTGGCCTCATGTGCGCCTGGCTCAAGAGGGCTTTCTCACAGGGTTAGGTCCATAACCTCTCCTGTCCTGGGCCAGATCCAGGGGGTGCCCTACACGCTGCCAGAAGCAAGTTCGCCAGGGGATTTCTGGCCAATTCTTACAAGATTTCTACAAATTGATATTGATTTGGGTAGAAATCTCATGAGAATTGGCTGGCCAACTTCCATGGCCCCTTGTCCTTCAGAACCTGAAGCCCCGTCTGACAGCTGCCCTCCACTCAGCACCCCAGCGATCCTGCCTCAGCACCTGCAGATCTTTCCTGCACTCCCAGACTCTCATGGGACCCTTCATGGGGAATATTCTCACTATAATCTTTTTTTCCTTTCATGGGCAGGGCCTGGGGTCAGGGAGGATAGATCCCAATGTCTTCCCGGTCTGCCACTGGAAAAAAGAGCCCTCTCCCCCATTATCCAGATCTGGGGTGTGGAAAGCTACCACCCATGGGCCAAATGGATCTCCCCCGATGTTCTTGCAATCAAGTGTCTCTGGAACATTAGTTATGAATAGTCTGTGGCTGCTTTTAAGCCACAATGCAAAAGTGGAGTCATTGCCAGAGACATCACATGGACTGCAAAACCTCACAGAAAATCTTTACAGAAGACTTCCCAGAAAAAGTGCTGATCCCTGGTCTCAAAGATCCTAGGATCATGTCCCTTCTTTGAGTAGAATGTAGCGCCTTCTGGGTCATATCTAATTTCTTCACCCCTAGAGGCAAGGACGTCCATCCTTTTAGCCAGTACACCATCTCCATCCTCCTCGGTTGACACCTTGAATGGCACGTCTACAGGTCTGCAGCCCAATGGGAATTCACTATTGTTTCCATGGTACTAATACTCAGAAATGGAGGCATAAGTGTGAACTTGTGAGTGTGAGTGTGTGTTTCCTCTTTGTTAGCCACAGTGTGCAAGGAGAATACAATACAGCAGTGTGCTTTCTGTCCCACAGGAACAGCCATGCAATGTGGTTCCATAATGATCTCGGAAGGAGATCACCTTCAGAGAATAAACTTCATCTGGGAGGACTCCCAAGTCCCTTGTCCTGGACACTAGGTTCCATCGAGGCTGGGGGCACATAGAGGGACAGAGAGTCTCCATGCCTGTCAGAGTTTTGAGGGATGCCTGCTGTTCCAGGACAAAAGATCCTGAAACCATTCATCTGCCTGTCACCCAGCCAGGCATTTGTGACAGAGATCTACTCCAAGCAGAAAGGACAGAGCGAGAGACAACAAATGACAGCCTTGTGTGGCAAGTGCTATGACAAGGGACACTCAGGAGGACTGGGGGTGTGCAGGGTTGGCCAGACCTGGGGGTAGAAGAACAGGGAACACTCTAGGAGGGTGATCACAGCTGTGTCATGACACGGGATGCTCGGGAGGACTGGGGCTGTGCAAGGTTGGCCAGACCGGGGTGCAGGGGGACCAGGGGTGCTCCAGGAGGATGTCACAGCTGTTCCCTTGGGTGGCTACACATGTCAGTGTGATTGGGCATTGGCCAGATGGGAAATGCCAGCACGGGTGAGGGGCGGTATCCCTGAACTATCTTCTGCAAGGCAAAAGTTCAGTAACGAGATTTCTTTCAGTACGATTTCATGTCACATGCATCCAGGAGTCCCTAAAGCTCATTGTGTAGAACATGAAGTACGTAGTTGGCCATGGCTTTCAAACCTGAGGTGCTGGGGGCAGAGCACACTTGATATTTCTTTTTGTTGCTTTCAGAGCAGCAACTTTTCAGACTTTTCCCACCTTCATCTCCAACCCCAAGATAGGGAACAAAGGCAACACATATCTACACTGTGAAATGTCAACAGAAATCTGCAAACCCAAGTTCTCTCAAGAGTTGAAGTTTCAGGACCTGGGTGACAGAAAGGGGAGGCCAATAGCAAGGAACTAAAGGAACATGTCATGTGCATGTGAGCTGGTTCACTTCTCTACCTATCAGAAGCAAGCCATGCCTGACAGGAGGGAGTCCCACCTGCACCTGGTCTGTTTGCTGTTCTTGAGCAGAGCAGAAGATGGGCTGAGCTGGGTGTGGCTGTCAGGGAGAAATGGCCCGCTGGCCACAGATGCTACCTGCCAAGTACCTATAGGGCCATCTCCTGGTCCTCAGTTAAGATGAAACAATCATTATGTGTAGTGACCTATTTCCGGGGACAGGTCATGTGCTCAGTGCTTTGGTGAGTATATCCTCTCCCACTGTATTTTTAGAAAACACCTTAGGCAGGTAAAACTGACATACACAAAGCTGTCCATAGTTAATATATGTAACTTGATCTTGACCATAACCCTAATAGCTACTTAATATATACTCGATTTAGAATATTGCTCATAAATTAGAGGATGGTTTTTAGGAGATAAGGAATTCAGGAACCAACAATCTTCAATCTTACTCTCCCTTGAATCCCGTGAGTGGGAACACATTTGGCAACGTGCTATCTGGAGGGTGGCCACACGGGGGCAACAGTGAGTAAGCATTGCCCCAAATCGCACTGCAAAGCCAATTCTTCCTTCATCCTGTCAAACATTGTTCATTCAATGTTTACAGGTCAATGTTTACATGCTGAAAAGTGTGACTCTGGTAAAATTTTAAAAAACCAAATGAATTCTTTCAACCTATTAAGAATAGAAGATGTCTTCTAAAATCTTAGACTTGGAGAGCAGGTGAAAGCCCAGGGGCCTGGGAAAGGGCTATTACTATGGAATCTCTATTCAGGTCTACTTAGGAAACAAGGAAGGCTTCTATTCCACTTCTTTTCAGGAAGAATTTGTGTCAACTAACAGCACTGAATCCACACCAATAAAAGAATGCAAAAATGGTGCAGCTCAGAGGGACACAAAGGAGAATCAACAGCTTCCAGAAGAAGAGAAGGAGGCACACCCAGGAACAAAGATGTCCCACGAAGCTCAGCTCAGGCCAATTGGCATTTCTGTAGATCCTCTGGAGCTAGAATGTCCCCAGTGCCCCTGGGGGCCGTGGGTCAGGCAGAGTGCACACTCTGATGCTGCCCTGTGGGAACCTGTGTCAAGCCTCCTGGTCCCTTCCTCCGTGAGACATCCCTTACCTCCTGATGACCCCAGCCTGCTTCTTGGAACTTCTATTTCCCTTTCTGACCCCATCCTTCACTTTTCCCATCACTGCCTTCATATAGTGTACATTGAACTATTTACTATTCTGTCATTTACATGTTTTTGGTCATGTTCCCTGTGAAACAATACCTTGCATTGTCTACCCTGATGTAGAATCCCTTGTCGCATTGCCTGACTTCGCTGTCCCCTCACAGTGTCAGGAGGCTAGTGTTCTAGGCAAGGTCCTCACTAAGCCGGCTCAGCGGTTGCAGTGAAGGCCTGACCCAGTCACTGCTATTTGTGTGCAAGTAAGGCAGCAAAGCCAAAACCTTGGTTTGGGTTCAGGATTGCTCGTGGCCTCTCAGCCACATCAGATGGCCTGGGGGCACACACTGAAGACACTTACTAGTCCAGTGTTGCCCTGGGAATCTCCATGGAACAGCCATTGTGTGTAGTGGGGAAACTCCATAGGAGTGGGGATGATGGGAGTCAGAACTCCTGAGAGAGAATCCATCTTGGAGATACTCTAGAACTTAAAAACATTTAAAAATAGACTACCTTATGACCCAGCAATTGTATTACTTGGTATTTACACCAAAGATACAGATTGGGTGAAAAGTAGTAGCACCTGCCCCCCAATGTTCATTGCAGCATTATCTGCTCTAGCCAAACTATGGAAAGAGCCCAGATGTTCATGGACAGATGAATGGATAAAGAAGATGTGGTTCATATCTACAATGGAATATTATCCAGCCATCAGAGAGGATGAAGACTTACCATCACATCCACCTGGATGGAACTGGAGGGTCTTATGCTCAGCAAAATAAGTCTATCAGAGAAAGACAACCAGCACATGGCTTCACTCATATGTGAAATAGGAGAAGCACCACAGAGGATCAGAAGGTAAGGGAGGGAAAACTGAATGGGAAGTCATCAGAGAAGGAGAAAAACCATGAAAGACTTTCCATTACAGAAACAAACTGAGGGTTGCTAGAGGGGAGGTGGATAAGGATTAGGGTAACTGGCTGATGGGCATTAAGGAGGGCATGTGATGCATTGAGCACTGGGGGTTATTCACACCTGATCTATTATTGAACACTACATCTGAAACTAATCCTGTCCTATAAGTTGGCTCATTAACATTCAGTTAAACAAAAAGAACTCAAGCAAACACTTCTAAAAATCTATATGGAACTACCAAAGATACTGAACTGCCAATGCAATGTTGAGAAAGAAAAACTAAGCTGGATGAGTCACAATTCCAGATTTCAAGTTATATTTCAAAGCTGTAGTCATCCTACAAGTATGGCACTGGCACAAAAATACACACAGCGACCTAGGGAACAGGAGAGAAGCTCAGATATAAACCCACAATGGTGTGGCCAATTATCATTCCCCAAACTAGGGAAGAATATCAAAAAGGAAAAGGACAGTCTCTACAACAAATGGTGTTGGGAAAACTGGACCTCTACTCATAGAAGAATGCAATTACTTTGCTTCCTTACACCATACAGACACTTAAACTCAAAACAGTTTCAAGACCTTAATGCAAGACCTGAAACCATAAAAATCCTACAAGAGGGCATAAACAGTAACTTCTTGACATGGACCAAAGCAACTTTTTTCTAGACTGTCTCCTGAGGCAAAGGGAATAAAAGAAAAAATAAACAAATGGGACTATATTGAAATAAAAAGTTCCCACACAGCAGAAGAACTAAGAAGAAGTAATAAGACAACCTATTAAAAGGGAGAAGATATTTGCAAATATCCTATGCAGTAAAGGGACAGCGTCCAAAATATGTGGAGTGGATACAACTCAACACCAAGAAACAAACAATCCAATTAAAAAATAGTCTGAAGACATGAACAGATATTTCTCCAAAGAAGAAATACAGATGGCCAATGGTCCCATGAAAAGATGTTCACCATCACCCAACCTCAGGAAAATGCAAATCAAAAGTATAATGAGATATTGTCACATACTATCAGAATGGCTCCCATCAACAGCACAAGGAGCAACAGGTGCTGGGAGGATGTGGGAAAAGGGGACCCTCATGCGCTGTAGGTAGAAAGGCAACCTGCTGCAGCCACTCTGGAAAACAGTAACGTTTTGAGAGTCCTCAAAACGTTAGAAATAGAGCTACCCTAGGATCCAGCTAGGAACCACACTATTGGATATTTACCTAAAGCATATGAAAAAGATAACACAAAAGGATACATGCATCCCTTTGTTCTTGCAGCATTATATACAAGATCACAATATGCAAGCAACTCAAATGTCTGTTGATAAACTGATAAATGAGATGAGAGATGTGTACATACATACACACACGCACACACACACACAGTGGAATATTACTCAGCCAGAAAAAGAATGAAATCTTGCCATTTGCAGCCACACAGATGGGTATCTAGAGAGGATTACCCTAAGTGAAATCAGTCAGAGAAAGACAATACCATATGATGTCACTCTCGTGTAGAATTGAAGAAACAAATGTACATAAATAATGGAGAAAAAAAAAACTAACCAAAAATACAGGTTCTTAACAATAGAGAACAAACTGATGATTACCAAAGGGGAGGTGGATGGAGGGATGAGTGAAATAGATAAAGGGGACTAGGAGTACACTTTTCTTAATGAGCAGTGACTAATATATAGAATTACTGACTCATGCTCTTGTACACATGAAACTAATATAACACTGTATGTTAACTCGACTGGAATTAAAATAAACATTAAAAAACATTTTTCTTTCAGTTACCTATTTGAAAAAGCTTTGGTACACAATGTTCATATGCCCTTATTGGGAGGATTTCCTCATCAATATTTATTCATTCTATGCCTCAAATTCAATTTTCACTAAATTCTTACATCTTACCTGTTAATTCTAGCCCACAGGAGCCATGGTCCCCTTTCATCCTTTATCAGTACCTATGTATTCAAGAGAGTGTAAGTAGAGATATATGCCATGTCATAATCCAGAAAGCTATTACTGTTTCTGTTTTAGTAGGAGATGGTCACAGAGTGTGGGATAAGTTTCAGAGCAGGTTTGTTCTCTATCCTGGGTCACTAATTCAGTGGTCATTACTTGGCTAATACATTTGGCTAATACATTTTCTGTAGAAGAGCTTGCTTCCAAGCACATCCATGGAAACATAAAGGTGGGTGGGCTCGGTGCGGGATAGGAAGAGGGTCAAGTACAGACAAGGGTATAACCCCTCCCCTGATCCAGAAACTGCCATGGGTGTCACTATGGGAGACAGAAGCAATGGGAAGCCACCAAGCACACCAGCTGAATGCAGGAGGCTCATGTAAAGGGATCTCATCATGTGGGCTGTGGAGGCTGCTCTGAGCTACTTCTGAGAGCGGTGGCGGGGGGAAGGAATAAGAAAGAGAAACTGCCTGCACTTGGCCCATGCCACCTGCCCACCGCTCCTGGCACACATCAGTCTACACTACTGACACAGCTTGGTCTTAGGATAGGCTGGCTTCGGTCCCTCAGCACTCAGTGGGGTAGCTGGCTCCAGGACTCAGCGACATGTTGAGGGAGGTGGCAGGGAAGGCTGCCCCTCTGAGGTCATCCCCTCTGAGCAGACAGCCCTGCAGAACTGCTGAAGACCCACTGAGAGGTTTGAAAGACATGCCATGGATGAACTTAGGCATGGAGATACAGAAAACAATATTGGTTTTTAAGGTCAGAGCTGTCACCTGAGGAAGTAGGGACAGCTTCCCTGAAGAGGAATGAGAGGAGGGCTGACAAAGCTGAAAAGGAAGGCAGGGCTCTCCTGGTTGGGGATCTATAGCCCCCCTCCAGGGCAGGGCATCATCCTCACCTCACAGGGGATTGAAGCAAGTGTTCCATCAGGGGACTGACAGAGCTGCCTCTTGAGAAGGCTACCATGGCATCTGGTTGCAAAAGACAAAGGATGCGGGCCAGATTGACGGAGGGCAATACCCTGGGGAGCCATGGGCAAGAGCATAGGCTCATGATCATGAAGATGATGAAAAGTAGGAAGTGGCAGCATGGGAGTCTCTGACATGAAAGTGCCACGGGGACAGTGCCCACAGCTACAGTGACCGGGTGCCTTCTGTGCCAGGCATGATTCACTTCACCAAACTCCAGATTAGTGCTGACCATAACCCTAGGAATTGTGCATCACCACCGCCCTCCTCTCCCCATGATGCTGCTAGGAATAGTCACCAGATCCTGATTGGTTTTCATGGAAAGCAAGCACTGGCTCCCATCATACACTGCCCCTCTGGTGGTGGTCTAGTGTGACTCTCGTGCCTGGCAAGAGACTGCTGTCTACCTGTCTCCACACAACTCAACAGACAAGAGGGTGTCCCTGAATTCCACAGGTTCTGATGAGACAGATCCACAGACTCCATGACCCTACCCACCACCAATACCCAGTGGGTCACCTGGGACCTCAGCAATTGTCATGAAACTCACCATGCCCTGTTTCTGTCCCTTTCAAAAGAAAGATTCTGATGCCCCAGTTTACCATACGTCCTGATTTATGACCTGAGGCCATGCCGTGAACCCACATGACACACTTGTTAGAGAAGGCCGCCCTGCACCTCCTGGAAAATGTTTCTAAGGACATACATGCCCGTCAGGGCTACAGTGTGAACAGTGGTACACAGCCTGCATGGTAGTAATAAATAGTTCTAACAAGTGTTTAGCACCTCCCCGCCAAGTCTCACAAAACCTTCCTCTGGAAGTCGGGGTCTGCTCTCAGAAAGTATTCCAGGAAACTAACCTCTAAACTGAATGTTCCCTTCATGCTCTGGTTCAAATCTTGTCTAACCACAATAGCATGAAAGTAGAAATCAGTCACAAGAAGAAAATGAGATAGTCACAAATATGTGGAAATTTAACAACATGCTAGTAAACAACCAAAAGTCAAGTAAGAAATCAAAAGAAAATTTAAAAGCACCTTGAGACAAATGGAAAAGAGAACCTATGAAAAGTTATGGAATGCAGGATAAATAGCTCTAAGGGGGAAGTTCATAGAAATTCAGGTCCTCATCCATCCATCTGAAAGCTCTCCAATAACAAACCTAATATACATGAGAAAGAAATGGAAAAAAATGAAAGAACAAAAAAATAAGCAAAGCCCCCAATCAGTAGATAGAAAAAAATAACAAAAAGAAAAGTTGAAATAAATCCAATGGAGACTAAAAAGACAAAAGACCAATGAAAATACAAGCTGCCTTTTTTGGAAAGATAAACAAAACAGACAAACCTTTAACTAGACTCACCAAAAAAGAGAGAGGGCTCAAATACAATCAGGAAAGAAAGATAACTGATTCCTGTTTCACATCAACATCCTCGAGAACACAGATAACAGCCACTTCAACCTGGGCACTGCAACTTCTTGCAAGACATGTCTCTAAAGGCCAGGGAAACAAAAGCAAAAATGAACTATTGGGACTCTATCAAGGTAAAAAGCTTCTGCACCATAAAGGGAACAATTAACAAAACAAAAAGGCAACCTATAGAATGGGAGAAGATATTTGCAAATGGCATGACAGATAAATGTCTGGTATCCAAGATCTACAAAGAACTGCTCAACTCAACACCCAAGAAACAAAACACTCAAGAAATGAGCAGAAGACAGGAAGAGACACTTCTCCATAGAGGACACACAAATGGCCAACAGTCCATGAAAAAATGCTTCACCTCAATTTTCATCAGCGAATCCAAAACCACAATGAGATACCCTCCCGGCACTTAGAATGGCTAAAATTAACAGGACAGGAAACAACAACTGTTGATGAGGATGTGGAGAAAGGGGAACCTTCTTACCCTGTTGGTGGGAATGCAAACTGGTGCAGTCACTCTGGAAAACAGCATGGAGATTCCTCAAAAAGTTAAAAGTAGAGCGGCCCTATGACCCAGCAATTGGACTCCTGAGTATTTACCCCAAAGATACAGATACAGTGAAAAGAAGGGGCATACACTCCCCAATGTTAATAGCAGCAATGTCCACAAGAGCTTAACTGTGGAAGGAGTTCAGATGTCCTTCAACAGAGGAATGGAGAAAGAAGATGTGGTACATACATACAATGGAATAATACTCAGCCATCAGAAGGGATGAATGGTCACCATTTGCATTGACATGGATGGAACTGGAGGGGGTTATGCTAAATGAAATCAGTCAAGCAGAGAATGACAATCATATGGTGTCACTCATATGTGGAACACAAGGAATAGTGTGGAGGACCACAGGGGTAGGGAGGGAAAACTTAGTGGGAAGAAATCAGAGAAGGTGACAAACCATGAGTCTCTTATTCATAGGAAACCGACTAGAGGAGAGGTAGGTTGGGGGGGGGGGCAGGGTAATTCGATGATGAGTATTAAGGAGGGGACATGTTGTGATGAGCCCTGGGGGTTATACGCAACTAATGGATCATTGACTGATACATCAAAAACTATACTTTGCCTAACTGAATTTAAGTGAAAATTTGAAAAACTAAAAAAAAAAAAAAAAAAAAAGAAAAGAAAAGAAAGAAAGAAACACGAACTATTACAATTACAATGGATATCACAAAAATACAAAGGATTGTTAGAGAGTACTTTGAGAAAGTAGAGGCCAATACCTTGAACAACCTAGAAGAAATAGATATGTTCCTAAAAACAACCTAGAATGAACCTTAGTTGGAAAAAGAAAATCTGAACAGACTGATCACTAGTAAAAAGATTGGCTTGATAATCAAAACCTCCCAAGAAACAAATACCCAAGCCCAGATAGTTTCACTGAGAATTTCAACCAGAGGTAGAAGAAGAATTAATACCAACCCTTCACAAACCGTTTTTTAAAGAGAGAAGGCATATGTCCAAACTCATTTTATGAAGGCAGCATTATCCTGCTACCAAAAAAGACAAGGATGCTATATGAAAAGGAAAGGCCAATATCCCTCATGAACAGAGATGCAAAAATCCTCAACAAATTGTTGGCAACATTTATTCAACAATACATCAGGAGAATCACACAACATGACCCAGTGGGATTTATTCCAGAGATGCAAGGATGATTCCACATCTGCACATCCACCAATAGCATACACCACCTTGACAAAACAAAAGACAAAAACCCTAGGATTGTTACAATAAATGCAAAGAGAACACTTGACAAGATTCAATACATGTATGGTAAGGACTCTAAAACATCTGGGTACTGACAGAACATACCCACCAAACAAAGGCCCTGCATAAAAAGCCCACAGCTGACATTATACTTGAGGGTGAAATGCTGAAAACTTTCCCACTACCAGCAAGAACAAGATAAAGATGCCCAGTCTTACCACTCTCATTCATCATTGTATGGAAAGCCCTCGCCAAACCATTTAGACAAAAGAAACCAAAAAACAAACAAACAAAAAAGATATGAAATCGAAATAGGAAAAGAAAATGGTCACTATCTGCAGATGACATGATACTATATGTAGAAATCTCTCTAAGGAGTCCACGCAAAAAATTTAAATTCTTTTATTAACAAATAAATGAATTTAAATAAATTAGAATAAATTCAGTAAAGCTGCATGATACAAAGTCAATATACAGAAACATGTTGCATTTCTTTTTTTCTTTAAAGAATGTATTTATTTGACACAGAGAGAGAGACACACAGAGACAGACAGAGAGACAGAGAGACAAAGAGAAAAAGCAAGGGGAGCAGCAGAGGGCCAGGGAAATGCAGACTCTCTGCTGAGCAGGGAGCCCAATAGCAGACTCATTCCCAGAACCCCAGGATCATGATCTGACCTGAAGGTAGACACTTAACCGACAGAGCCACCCAAGAGCCCCAACGTGTATTTCTATATGCTGATGACCAATGTTCACAAAGAGGAATTAAGAAAGTAATGCCATTACAATTGCATCAGGCAAAAGAAAAAATCTAGGAATAAAAGTAACCAAGGAAGAGAAAGACCTGGTATACTGCACACATGGTGGAAAAGGAAAGAAAAAGATGTGCCTGTTGGTGAGTGATTTATGGACCAAAGATTTAGAAGATGAGGCAAATAAATGGAAGCATATGCCATGCTCATTAACTGGAAGAGTTAATGATGTTATCAGGTCCACCGTACCCAAAGCAATCTGGAGAAAGAAGAATGAGAGAGAGTCCAAGATGGCAGAGGAGCAGGACACCTTCATTTCATCTGGCACAAGGAATTTAGCTAGATAGCTACCAAACCATGCTGAACACCTGCAAATTCAAGCACAGACCTGAGAAAAGAATAGCAGCAACTCTACAAACAGAAAGGTGACCACTTTCCACAAGGTAGGGGGTACAGAAAAGTGAGTCTAAGTTGATAGGTGGGAAGATAAACCCTGGGGGGAGGGAGCCTCTGTCAGCCAGTTACTGCCAAGTCCTAGGAGAAGCAGAGGACAAAATCAGAATGTTTAGAAGTCTGCTCTGGTGAGGGATGTCGCTCTGGCAGCTGGGCAGGGGGTGGAACCCTGGATGGGGCAGTGTGGTCTCAGGATCCTTGGGGTCCCAGGAATACCAGGGGCACTTGAGGGCAGCAGAGCTCCGAGGTATTGGAGCAGGGAAGCCAGCTGCAAATAGTGAGCCAAGGAGTGGGTTCTAAGCTGGAGGTTGCCATAAATTTGGATCCACAGCACAGTCTGGCCACTGTTCTTTGAGAAGGGGCCCAAGAAGCAGCACAACTGGGGAGAGCCCCCTTCCTCTCCCAGGAAGAGTGGTGCTTGTGTATGTTGCAGGAGTCTGTTGGGTTTGGAGACTCCAAACAGGGCTGTGTGCCAGACACAGAAATACTTGGTCACAGGTGCAGTGAGCATGGAGTCTGGACAGAGACTGGGGAGACAGAGGATTGACCATGTTTCTGTGAGGGAGCATTGAGAAGTGGGACCCCAAGCTCTCAACTCTAGGGCCAGAGATAGGGAGGCTGCCATGTTCATTCTCATCCCAGAAGACTGGGATCATTCCCTGCCTATTTTCAGACCACAGTGTTTTGAAAAGGAAACTCAGTCACAAGAGGAAAGGTGGAAAGAACTCAAATAAACAGAGCCTAAAGATCATCCTACTAAAGACTGTATGGATCAACCAGTCAATTCAAGGTGAATTTTGAAAATTCATGGGAACACATGAGAGTGAAGACACAACCATTCAATATCTTTGGGATACAGCAAAGGTGGTCCTAAGAGGGAAGTATATAGCAACACAAGCCTTTCTCAGGAGCCAAGAAAGATGTCAAATACACAACCTAACCCTACACCTAAAGGAGCTGGAAAAAAAAAATAGCATAGTAAGCCTAAACCCAGACGGAGAAGAGAAATAAAGATTGGAGCAGAAATCAATGAAGTAGAAACCAAAAGAATAGTAGAACAAAGCAATGAAACTAGGAGCTTCTTATTTGAAAGAATTAGTTAGATTGATTCACCACTGGCCAGATTTCTCAAAAAGAAAACAGAAAGGACCCAAATCAATAAAATCATGAATCAAGAAGGAGAGATCACACCCAACACCAAAGAAATACAAACAATTATAAGAACATAGGATGGCAACTCTATGTCCACAAATCAGGCAGTCTCGAAAAAAATGGATGCATTCCCAGAAACATAGAAATGACCAAAACTGAACCAGGAAGAAAAGGGAACCCGAAAAGACTCATAATCAGCAACAAAGTTGAGGCAAGCATCAAAAATCCTCCAGGAAACTAGAGCCCAGTGCCAGATGGCTTCCCAGGGGAATTCTACCAAACATTTAAAGAAGTTTTAATACCTCTTCCTCTGAAACTTTTCCAAAAAATAGAACTGGAAGGAAAATTTTCAAACCCTTTTGATAAGGCCAGCATTACCTTGATCCTAAAACCAGGCAAAAACTCCATCCCAAAGGAGAATTATGGACCACTATCCCTAATGAATATGATTCAAAAATTCTCACCAACATACTAGCCAATAAAATCCAACAGCCCATTAAAAGGATGATGCACCACGACCAAATGGAATTTATTCCTGGGCTGCAAGGGTGATTTGACAACCACTAATTAATCAATGGAATCCACTACCTTAGTAGAAGAAAAAAGAACCATAGGATCCTCTCAATAGATGCAGAAAAAGCATTTGACAAATTAATGCATCCCTTCTTGATCAGAACTCTTCACCGTGGAAGGATAGAGGATAGACGGTACCTCCACATCATAAAAGCCATCTAGGGGAAATGCACAGAGTATATCTTTCCCAATGGGGAAAAACTCAATTTTTTCCTTCAGGTCAGGAAAATGACAGGGATGCCCATTCTCTTTAACAAAAAGAAATAAAAGATATTTGAACCTCCCACCCTTTGCAGACAATAGGACACTTTCTGTGGGAAACCCAAAAGACTCCACCTCAGAATTGCTAGAACCCCTCCAGGAATTCCATAAAATGGCAGAATATAAACTCAATACACAGAAATCGCTTGCATTTGTCTACAGCAACAATGAGATGAAAGAAAGAGAAATTAAGGAGTCTATTCCATATATAATTGCACCCCAAACTATAAGATACTTAGGAATCCATCTAAGCAAAGAGGCAAAGGATCTGTACTCAGAAAATCATACCAAAGCTATGAAAGAAGTGGAGAAAGACAAAGAAATGGAAAAATGTTCCATGCTCATGGATTGGAAGAACAAATATTGTGAAAATGTCTATGCTACCCAAAACAGTCCACAGATTCAAGGCGAACCCTATCTAAATACCATCCACATTTTTCACAGAACTGGAATAAAGAATACCCAAATTTGTATGTAAGCAGAAAAGACCCCAAATAGCCAAAAGGATGTTGAAAAAGAAAACCAAAGCTGATGGCAACACAGATGCAGACTTTAAGCTCTATTACAAAGCTGTAATATCCAGACAGGATGGTCCTGGCACAAAAAGAGACACACAGATCAATGGAACAGAATAGAGTAACCAGAAATGGACCCTCAACTCTAGGGTCAACTAATCTTCTTCAAAGCAGGAAGGAAGATCGGGGTGGGGGGGGGGGAAGTATCTTCAATAAATAGTGCTGGGAACACGGGACAGCCATATGCAGAATAATGAAACTGGACCATTTCCTTACACCATACACAAAAAATAGACTCCAAGTGGATGGAAGACCTCAATGTGAGACAAGAATTCACCCAAATCCTTGAGGAGAACAGAGGCAGCAAACTCTTTGACCTTAGTGTCGCGGCCAGCATGACGAATTGGCCAGGAAAACCGTGAGTGCTAAGAGGATTGTGAAAAGAAATTAAGAGACAAAGAGATAGGGGCAGGAGGGACACTGAAGATGATGTCCAACAGTGCCAATTTTATTTCACATCTTACAAGCATTTATAAGGCAGATCACAATAGAAGGAGTAATACATCAATACCTAGTCAGATGACTGCAAGTTCCTATAACAAGTCTACATTAACTACAAGCAAACCTCATGAAGCCAGGTAGTTTCGGCTAAACTCATTAGCAAGACAATCAACCAGGAGGCGGTTATGGGAGGTACAGAACAACAAGGACTAACTAAGACTTCAGGACCCCAGCCACATTGTTCCCTTCTGTAGAGAGAGTGTGTGGGAAGTCATGTAGGTGAGCACATAACACATAGCACAAACCCTTTTCTCAGTGCACTCAACTTTCCTGTCCTTAACCTTGTCAAGGTGTCCGGACTTTGAAGGAGACACAAGTCAGGGCCTGGTTTGGTCCTCAACTCCAACCATGCCATAGCCTCCAACACCTTAGCCACAGCAACTCCTTGCTAGACACATCTCCAAAGGTGAGGGAAACAAAAACATAAATGAACTGTTGGGATTTCATCAAGATAGCAAGCTTTTACACAGCAAAAGAAACAGTCAACAAAATGAAAAGATGACCAAAAGAATGAAAGAAGATATTTTCAAATGATGTATCAGATAAAGGGCTCATATCCAAAATCTAGAAAGAACTTACCAAACTCAACACCCACAGAACAAATAATCCAGTCAAGAAATAGGCCAAAGACATGAACAGACATTTCTCCAAAGAAGACATCTAAATGGCCAACAGACCTATAAAAAAGTGCTCCACGTCCCTCGACATTAGGAAAATACAAATCCATAATGAGATACCACCTTGCACCAGTTAGAATGGTTAAAAAGAATAAGTCAGGAAACAAAAGGTGTTGTTATGGATGTGGAGAAAGGGGAACCCTTTTACGCTGTTGGTGTGAATGAAAGCTGGTGAAGCCACCCTGGAAAATAGTGTGGAGGTTCCTCAAGAAGTTGAAAATAGAGTTACCCTAAACACTGCAACTGTGCTACTGGGTATTTAATCCAAAGGTACAAATGTAGTGATCTGAAGGGGCACCTGCACCCCAATGTCTATAGCAGCAATGCCTGCAAAAGCCAAAGTATGCAAAGAGCCCAACATCCATCAACAGATGAATTGATATATATGGGTATATATATCACTGAATATTTTGCAGCAATCAAAAAATGAAATCTTGCCATTTGCAATGATATGGATGGAACTAAAGAGAATTATGATAAGCGAAATAAGTCAATCAGAGAAGTACAATTATCATATGATCTCACTGATAATTGGAATTTAAGAAAGAAGACAGAGGATCATAGGGGAAGAGAAGAAAAAAGGAAGCAAGATGAATCCAGAGAGGGAGTCAAAGCAAAAGACACACTTTATCCCAGGAAATAAACTGAGGGTTTGTGAAGGGGAGGAGGATGCGAATGGGGTGGATGAGTGAAGGGCATGAGGAAGGCATGTGCTGTGTAAAATGTACAAACATGTACCCCTGAAACAAATAACACTTTATATGATCATAATAAATGATCAATTACTTAAATGATCATTTAAAATGATCAGTACTTTATATGATCATAATAAAAAGGATGTGAAAGAAAAGAAATTAGAATATAATGTAAGCTATGTAAAAATAAATAAATAAATAAATAATCTCCCTGATAGAAAGCAAGCAAGCAAGCCAACAAGTGACTAAACCACCTGGAGTCACCACACTCCAGTTTCAAGCTAGATTACAAAACTGTTGTCATCAAAACAGTATGGTACTGGCATAAAAACAGACATATGGGTAAATGGAACACAACAGACAGCTCAGAAACTGATAACCATATTACTTTTGGCAATGTTTATTCATTCATATATAAAGGTATATTTAAACTTAGCCCTGATAGAATTATTAACTCTGAACAGGAATTAATATTTATGTCCTGTTCCAATGTTTGCTTCTAACAAATGCATTTTTAAATGATACTGTTTTATATAAACATATATTATAAAATACAGATGATTTAAAATCCACACTTTTAAGAAAAATTAATTTAACTTTAATAAGCCTACCACAGAAAAGGAAATATAGATATCCATCATCACAATTGAGAACATCACAAAGAAGACAATCAGACACAATCTGGTATCTGATGGAAGAACAAGATACTAAAGTAGTTCTACCTAAATGTTCAACCTGTTGAAAACTATAGATCCAGCTACTCATTTACAAAACGCAGATATGAGAGAAAATTTCTAACAAAGAGTATGAAGGCACCGCCTTTGAAGTCCACAATGCATATATTCTGACAGGAAAAATATTTTCCCAATAAATAAACTATAAGAGCAGAAAGAGGGAAAGAAGGAGGGAAGGAAGGGAGGGAGGGAGGAAGAAGAGAAGGAAAGAAAGAGAGAAAGAAAGAAAGAAAGAAAGAAAGAAGAGAGAGAAAAAAGAAAAGAAAGGAAAACAGATCAGAAACTAACCCACACATGTATAGTCTTAACTTATGACAAAGCAGAAAATACACAATGAGGAAAGGATTGTCTCTTCAGTGAACAGTACTGGGAAAACTGGACACTAAATGCGGACGAATGTGACTGGATCACTTTCTTATACCTCAAATACAAATTATGAATGGATGAATGACTTGAACATAAGAACTGAATCTATAAACCTCCAAAAAGAAAACACAGGTAGTAAGTTTCTCAATACTGGTTTTGGGGAAGAGACTTTTACATCAGACACCAAAAGCAAAGGCAACAAAAGCAAAAATAAACAAGTGGAAGGACATTAAACTGCAATTTCTGAATGACAAAAGAAACCATCAAACCCTTAAAAGCAACCTCCCCAATGAGAAAAAATATCTGCACAGCCTATGTGTAAGAAGAGGCTAACATCCAGAATACACAAAACACTCCTTAAAATCCAAACAAAAAATGAATAAAAACTGGGGAGAATATGTGAATAGCCATATTCTTTCATTTCATCTTTCAAAAGATGGCATACATGTGGCCAACAGACACAGAGAAAGTTGTTCAACATCACTAATTGTCATCAGGGAAATAGAAGTCAAAACTGTAGTCAGCTATCACCTCACAACTGTGGAAATGGCAATTGTCCCAGAGACAGACACCAGGTGTGGTCAAGGGTGTGTACATCAGGGGACCCTGTGCACTGTTGGTGGGAATGGAAATTGGTGCAGCCACTATGATAAACGCTGTGGAGGTTCCAGGAAAAGTTAATAGAACTATCGCATGACCTGGTAATTGCTCTACTGAGTATTTCTTTGGTGAACACAAAAACATTCCCTCCAAAAGAAAGATGCATTCCCATGTTCATGGCAGCATTATTCACAATAACCTAACATGGAAACATCGACCTTGGGAGCATTATGTTAAGTAGCTCAGACATAGAAAGACAAACACCAGAGGCTGTCATGGACATTCCACATGGAAAAAAGAATTACTGAACTCAGAGATAATGAGAATAGATGGCTAGTTGCCAGATTCGGAGCTGGTGAGGAGAAACAGGTGAAGGTAGTCAAAGGTGCCGTGTTTGAGTAGTAAAATCAGCAAGTCATGGAATGTTCTGTGCAACATGGAGACGAAGGCTAACCCTGCAGGATGGGGTACAGGCTCCCTCATTCTTGAAAGTACAGTGCCCCTAGGAAACCTTTCACAGCAGAAGTGGTGTAAACAGAAAAAGGAATTACCATTCATTTCTACAGAAAAATGAGTGAGCATGTTCAGACACCAAAAGTTCCTTCTCTTTGGCTCTTCTTGGACCTCAGGACACAACATCCTAATGGATATCCAAAGTAAATGGAGATAAAGCACAGCAGATGCTCACAGACACAATTCAAAGCACTGGCGGCTAGACGCAGAGAGCAGTGCTCAGGAAAGAGCTGGCTGGAGTGCACACTGCCTGTGTAGTGGTTCTTCACCATACAGATGCTAAATGCAATGCCCACTTTTTTACTTTTTTCATAAGAGAGAAATCCTCTTCAGGTTTATTCCTGCTACTGGAGGTGGGTAAAAACATAGATCTTTTGAAAAAGTCAAGTGTCTTACCATTAACTTTGAGAAAAGTGGGAAAGACTTGTACTTGAAAGATGTTGAAGGGGGTAGAAGTTCAGAGTTTTCCCAGACACAAACATCAGCAGGTCCACTGTGAAAGGCACCTTCCTCAGCAGGTGGAACAAAGACTACCTCCTACCCCCAGAAACCTCCTCCTCCACCTTGATTGGGGCAACCAGCAAGAGCTTGGAGGTACCTCAATTCCTCCTTTCTTCCATACCCAATATCGAACCCATCAGCAAATCCTGTGAGCTCCATCTTCAATAGGTACCCAGAATAGCATTAACCCCTCCTTCCAAGGCCACCTGTCTGGCCCAAACTGGAGCCCATCTCTTGCCTGAGTTCCAGGAAAATCTTCATCATTGACATCCCTTGTCCATCCTCAACCATGTGTCATCTGTTCTCAACACTGTAGCCAGGATAGCTCAGTGAAACAAGGTCCCATGGGGTCAAAGCCCTGCAATGGCTTTCTGTTACCTTACTGTCACCTTCTTGAGGTCATGTCCTAAGCTGTCTCCTGTGGTCACAGGGCTTGCTGCTCCTGGACATACCTGGTATGCTCCTGCCCCAGGGCCTTTGCATATGCTTTCCTTGCCATTTATAAGGCTCTTGGTGTGTTATCACTCACCTTATTTAGAACTTGACTCAAGTGTCACCTTCCTAGTGAAGTCCCACCTGGCCCCTATGTGAATAGCAAGCACCACCACCACCTCCCCTTCAGCATCCCAGCCCTGTCTCCTGCTTTCTATTTCCAGGGCAGTTATCATAATCACCAAGCCATCTCAGCAAGGAGGAAACAGAGCCCTACTCAGATGGTTTCACTGCTGACTCCTTTCGATTTCCTAGTCCAGAGCCCTGGGCAGGGGGGCAGATGACTAGAGCTCTTACACAGTCAGGATGCCTGGGACAATGGGTCCCCTTATGGTACCCTGAAGACCATCAGGAAAGTGACCCATAAGAGGAATCCACTTGCACATGAAACCTGAAACCAGACACCTTCCTTGATTCCAGGCGAGCACACACATGTCCTCCCCTTGCCTGATGTGCTCATCTGAGAAGGCTGAGCAGAGAAGCATCCCAGGGTCCAAGTCTCCCTCTGGCCAAGGTCCTGGGAAACAGACATCTGTTTTCCCTGCACCACCCACCAGTGATTGACGTCCGGCATCCTCCTGTGCTGGGGCAGAATGGTGCACCTGTCTCTCTTTCCTGGGATGTCATCACAAACCAGGCTTTGCTGCACAGTTTTCAGGAAGGAACCAGCAGCAGCAGCAGGCCCCCCAGGTTCGGTCTTAGCCTCGCACATCAGGCCTCGTGTAGAACTAGAAATTCAAGGACACTGGTGTGCCATGTGGCCTTGGAACCCAATGGCAGGAGCTGAGATTTGAGTTCCAAATGAACACTGGCCTCTTCCACGCAGCACAGGAAACTGGAAAATTTCTCAGGGGTGTGGTTCTGGAAGAAGAGCTTCTGCTGGCTGAATTCACAGACCCCAGGCAGAGGACACCTGTAGTGCCTCATCCGAGGAGGCAAGGGACACACTGGGCAAGAATCCGTAATGCTGCCTGTGGGCTCCTTCCCACCAAGGGCCCTGCTGAGATGGCTGGAGAGCCAAAGAGGAAGCAAGTTTCCTATCACATCTGCAGGAGGGCTGGCTGGGGAGTAGAGCCCTGTCCCTGGAGCAAGCTGGCCTGTGTATCAACAGTGAAGGCCACTGCCACAGCCTCACAGCCTCACAGCCTCACAGCTATCTGATCAGACTGCCCTGCCCAGCTCACATCTGCTGACATGGTGACTCCTAGGACCCAGAGACTGCTTTCCACCCCAGCGCAATGCTACTCACAGAGAAGCAAACTCCAGGCTCAGAAACCCGTTCGGCATTCAAAAGGCTGGAATGGGTCCATTTAGGTAGACCAGCTGAGTGACTCTGTGTGTGGGAAACTCCACATCCTCCCTGACCACCAACGCTTCCAAGTCCAAACTTCAAACCCTCCCTCACTGGGCATGGAGTACCATGTCAGCATGAACACTGCTCTTTCAAATCTCTTGTCTCCCATTTCTTCAAATCAGAAACCAAGCTCCAGTCACCACTCTAATTTCCCTTCAGAGAAGTCAGGAAAGGATAGAATAAAACACTATGTGGGCACAGCACACTTCTATCCAAATAGAATTCCGTGTTCCTTCTCATATGGGCAGCCCTACATTGCCCATACTAATGAGAGATACCACAAATTCAGTCCTCTTATATATATTTGGCTTTGTGTTTTTCCTTTTGATATTTGGATCTCAAAGTCAACGTCTATATTGCTCTCTTAAAATAACAAGAAAAATAGTGACATGGTCACGTAAAGGTCTGGGTCTCCATAACCAGACAACATGGCTCTGGTTCAGATAAGGATGAAGACAGAACCTTTTCCCAGGAAACAAAGCCCACACCCTCAGGGATCCTGACATGCCTCATGGGTGATGAGTTCCTTTGCTCCATGGAGTTGTCCGAGTGCAAAGGATGCAGGCACCCTCCAGGGTTCATTCTGTTTTCTTCAGAAATTCCCCAGTTCTAGTCACAAGGGACTCACTGGGTCAGGTTTTAGAGCCCAGGATGGGCCACCAAGTAAGCAGCTACCCCTCCCCACCGAGGGAAGGGTAGATGTTCTCTGGGAGCACAATGAGTCCCTCCCTAAGCTATTCAACAACCTATTCTCCTTCTCCATTTGTCCTCCTCACAAAGGCCACTATGACCTGTTGAGCTCCGTGCCTGTGTTTTACCTTAAAAAATATTTTCTAATATTGGAATGTGGTTCATGAAGAGAAAAACACGAACACCCACAAAGAATTCTTTTAATATTTCAGAAGATTTGCTTCCCATTGTTTAACTAAAACAAGAAAAAAAAAATGCACAGATAGCCCCTTCCACTAGCAGATACAATTCACTGTGGTGACTTAAAGGAGAGCAGGAAATACAAGAGGAACAGATGTTCTGATGACCCATCATTTCCATCATCTAGGTTTTGAAACTCCACACACACTCAAAGAAAGAAGCCTGGGGCGCCTTGGGTGGCTCAGTGGGTTAAGCCTCTCCCTGCAGCTCGGGTCATGATCTCAGGGTCCTGGGATCAAGTCCCACATCAGGCTCTCTGCTCAGCAGGGAGCCTGCTTCCCACCCCCCCTCGCCTGCCTCTCTGCCTACTTGTGATCTCTATCTCTCTGTCAAATAAATAAACAAAACTTTTAAATTTAAATAAAAAGAAGAGGAGGAAACACAATCCAACATCTTGGCCTGGCAAGGTGAAGTCTGAATTGGAGGGACAGGGACAGATGAAGGGCTCGTGTGTGTTGGCCAAGGCTGGTGGCACAGAAGAAGGTGCTCTGTCAGCTCTCCTCCTGGACCTCCCCTGTCCTCAACCAGGAACCTGCTCACAGCCCTGACCTGTTACAACTGTCACATGGGAGACACACAGCCACCCCTAAAGCCAGCCCTGCCCACACCCTCCTGCAGAATGCATTCCGCTCTCCTCCGGGACCCCTGCCAGCATTACCCAATCCTGGAATTCCCCTTCTGCTGCAAAGCTCCAGGATTCCCCCCTCTTGTCAAAATTACACTGGCCCAAGGCTTTCATAAATGTGTCATATTTCTTTCAACTCCCCTTCCTACCTGGGCTAACTATAAGTAATGAAACAGTGGAACATGAATACGCTCTGAGATCTGAGTCTTTCATTGTAGACTTCTGAGGACTCCTTATGCAATGAAATACCATAGCCTAGGACAGGGGCTATAAAACTATTATTTACAGAATAATACAGCCCAAATTACCTCATTGTTAGATGCTCTTCATTAGCCCAAAAGTTTCTGTGTAAAAAGCCTTTGCATAGATATTACCTTCCAGCAATTTCATGAGGAGAAACAAACTCTGTGGGATAACCTGACTCACCCAACATCAGGCAAGCAGTTCCAGAATTCACCCCAGGCTGAAGTCTGCCAAGTCCCTTGAGGCCACCAGTGTGCCTCTATCCCGGAGAATTCCCAAAGAATCTCCTTCTGACTCCACCACCAAAGAAACTACAGAGAAAATACAGCACATCAAAATATCTAGATGATACATTTAGGTAAACTAGAAAGTCAAGCTTTACTTTTAAACAGTAAAAGACTACTTTGAATAATTTTGAGTTTTCCCTATACCTTAATTATAACTCTTTAGAGGAAGACACTAAACAGTTATAAAACATCACCTTTGACAAATGACAAGACTCATCCATGTCTCTATCAGGCCTCAAAAAGCCACCTCACTCTAGATGGTGGCCATTCGACCATACCCCAGGCCCAAGTGAATAAACACTGTTAGATGAGGATCAAATTATATGTTAAAAACACACAAAGAGTAATACTCATCTTCCTTATCTAATACAAGTGATTTCCTAGGAAACAGTTGTGCAGGTTACGTTTTGTAAGCAGGAAATGAACAGAGAAAATGGTATTCCCTGTGATGTTCTACCTGCAGGGAACCTAAGTAACTCTTGCACCAAATCCAGAATGCAGACAGCTACTTCAGTTTTACTTGGTGGCTCAATTACAGAAAAGAGAAAAGCCCAGGAGGTTTTGGGTTAAAAAGAAATCTTACCTCCAGTCCTGAAATGTAAGAGACATTGCACCCAATGTACCTGCTGTTTTCTGTACCTGTACCTGTACCTGATGTCAGGAACACTGACATCCTGTGACAAGCTGCATGACTGACTCAGACACTGTTCAAAATGTTGGGTCTCGTGGAGCCAGATCAGAGAAGCGTTGTCGGGTGTGGTTGAGAAGGCACCTCTGACCTAAGGCCGGCACACCTGCTTCTGTTCTTGGGTGAAGGGAAAACACATACTTGTTTGTTTTCTTTTATCTTTCTTTTTTCTTTTTTGGAAACACATGCTTGTTTTCTTAAGTAGTAATTATCAACATTCTAAAGTGGACCAATGACTTTGTCTTTTTTGGAAAAGTGAAATTATCCTTCCAAATGAACACCTCAACTCACCTGTTCCTCATGCAGCTTGAGTGGGATCTGGTTTCCTCCAGCTTCCAGGCCCCCACCTGGAGGACACTCCTGCAGGATCCTGACAGCCCATTACCACCATCCTCTGGGACACGGGGCACAATGCTAAAATTGGGGGATGGCTCTGGGGCTGCTACCGCCACACCTGTGCTGGGGAGGTGGGCGGCAGGAACCTGGGGGACCCTCCAGCGGCATCCTGACAGCACATTACTACCATTCCCGGGGACACGGGGGACAATGCTGAAGCTGGGGGATGGTTCTGGGGCTTGTTGGCACCGTGCCTGTGGGGGGTGGGGAACAGGGGACATCCTGCGGAACTCTGGGTGCTTGCTGCTCAAGGTCCATTACCTGCACTGTGCCAGGGGACGGGACGCACTGAAGCTGGGGACTGTGTGCTGTCTTTACATGCATTCTTCCTGGGGAACAAAGGAAACCCTGAAATGTCTGCAACCCATCCCACAAAAGTTTGGGTGAGAAGGTTCCCTGGAGTTCAGGGGTGTGGGGGATAGGGCCTGTTGATGGACATTGGGCAGAAGAGACTTTCAAGGGGAAAAGAAAACCCATCTGAGTCCTCACAACGAACTCGCTTCATGCACCCTTCAAGGACCCTACCCCCGGGAACCCCACAACAGTGGAGAGGCCACACTCAGCGAGCCAGAACCTGCCAACCCACCCCACCCCCCATCTCTCCTAGCATCCCTTTGCCTGCCCTGCCTCTGCGTCCTAAGGCAGCTCTGGGTCTGCCCACAGAGGACATAGCTCCACTCCCACGTGCTGATGGTTGGAGGGTGGTGCCCTGAGCCCACTGGATGCTGTGCCTGCCTGTACTGGGTGGGCCCCCCTTACACCAGCACCTCCCTGCTTTTGCAGGTATTGCTGGAGGTGGCATCTCCTTGCTGAAACACCGGGCTCCGCAGGGCAGTCATGGGTGGGTCGTGGGCAAGGCCCCTCTCCCCCAGACATCTGGCACCTTCTGGGGACCCCTCTGGCTGCAGACCACCCTCAGAGCCCTGCCCCTTCCGTTCCTTCACCAGCCCTGCCCACAGAGCTGTTCCTGGCTCCTGGCGAGGTCAGCTGCTCTCAGATCTTCCCAGGCTTGGGCTTTAGGAAATGCAATGGTTGGGGCACCTTGGTGGTTCAGTCATTAAACCTCTGCCTTCAGCTCAAACCATGATCCCAGGGTACTGGGATCGAGCCCCGCATCTGGCTTTGGGCTCAGTGGGAAGCCTGTTTCTCCCTCTCCCACTCCCCTGCTTGTGTTCCCTCTCTCACTATGTCTCTCTCTGTCAAATAATAAATAAAATCTTAGGGGGAGAAAAGGAAATGCAGTGGTTTCCCACACTTCCAGGCAATTTTAAGACCCCAAAAAGAAATGCTCTAAGTGAGAGGAGCTTCATCTTCTGGTCTCACCCATGGAGTGGATAGTGCTTCTCAGACCTTCCAAGCCTCCTTCTAGGATGAGTCCACTTGTGCGGGCTTATGTATACATATGCTTGGTTCTGCAGGAAGCTCCAGGATGAACAAGAACAACCATCCTTCTGTACTGTTGGAGTTGTGAGCCGGGAACACTGATTTTTCACTTAAAAGAAAACACATTGTTATTGTCAACACTAAAGGAACAAACCCTTTTAAACATTTTAGGGAGAAAAGAAGAGAGTTTTATTCAAACCCAAGTCAAGATAACTGCCTGGAAGACAGAATCTTCACAAGGAAAGGAGTGCTCTGGGGGAGAAACATTTGGGGCAGGTTTCTATATTTGTTCTGTTTTGTTTTACATACAGAGTGACACATCACCATGAAGAAAAACATTCCAGAAAGTTAGAGACTTTTTCTATGTTTTCACTATGTGCAAGTCAGTATGACTTTAATCTTGTGGGAGCAGGAGAGGCTCTTTTGTTTTTCTCATCTTTGTGTTTGCAATGGCATTTGTTTGTTTGTTTGTTTGTTTCTTCTTGAAGGAGATGTACAACATGTGCTTGGGGCAGAAAAAGGATCCATTCTCTGAGGTTTTGCCCAGTCACTTTGAGCTTGGTAGAATGTTAAAGGATAGCTTTCCTGGGAGCCCAGGATCTGGACCCATGGATGGTAAAAGGCAAAAATTTCCATTATCATTCTAATTACTACTAAAGAGAGGAAATTGAGACAAAAGCACTTTTAATAATACTACTAAGAAATCAAAATGATGCCTACAGAAGTTTACCTGTTCTATGGTCAACGCAGGTAACAGAGGTGTTCACAGAAGCTGGGCTCCTCCCTTTCTCCTGCCCAAATCTCTGAAGCACACAGATTATTTAAAGTCAGGATTTTAGAACCTTCCAACATCTTAGAGATGTCTGGCACCGTTCCCTTGGACTACAGAATAAAACAGAGTAGCTCATTGTCACAACACTAAATAAAACATGAAGCCCCCTAAAGCTTGGGTACACTGTCTTAGTTCTTTCCCTGCAGATGTTGACTAATGCAAGTCATGGTCATACCATATAAATACTACGATGGTTGGGAAGTAAGTAATCATGGGCAAGGGAATAGTTTAGAATGTTTAGAAGCATTATCTCACTTTGTAGAAGAGGCTGAGCTGAGTGTTTTTAAACACTATTTCAGACCTGTCTTACAGCATACTCTGAACATACCAGAACCTGAATCAATTTTTAAAAAGATAGTTCTTTCAGTAACTTTAATATCAGAAAAATATTATAATGTCTCTATTCCTAGGGATCTTTGCATCTCTTACTCAGAGCTCCTCCATGCTTAATGATCATGATTGACAGAGGTAAAAAGGCCAGCTGAATTTATTCTGGTTGACCACACAACAAGGAAATCTTAAGACTTGAGATGTTTCCAGATTGAGAAGACCAGAGATAAGAGGGAAATAGTTCTGCGTATGGAATGACAAAGGATTTGGAGTCAGTTTGGGGATCCCACTTAGGTTTCTGACACTAAAATCCTCTGTGACTCACATCATCTCTGAGCACCAGTATAACCATCTAGAAAATGTGACTAATAATATCCACATCATAGTTTGGAAGTTTGAGAGGGAGAATTCCACAGAGTTGGTGTGATGGCTCTTAAGACCAGGTGCTCAGGAAGCCATGATTACTATTGGGGTCTACTTCTTTTCCAGAAGACAGAACACATGTTGAATCCATATTTCTTTCTTTCTTTTTTTTTTTTTTAAAGATTTTTATTCATTTATTTGACAGAAAGAGATCGCAAGTAGGCAGAGACGCAGGCGGGGCGGGGGCGGGGGAGCAGGCTCCCCGCTGAGCAGAGAGCCTGATGCAGAGCTTGATCCCAGGACTCTGGGATCATGACCTGAGCCAAAGGCAGAGGCTTTAACCCACTGAGCCACCCAGGTGCCCATGAATCCATATTTCTAATAGATGACTCACAAGATGATTTTCAGACCTTAAGGAAGGTCAAGAACCTGTTGCTGTGTCGTATTTCACTCAGAAAATATGCTGTTGGACTGGCGAGGACAATACAATAACACCATCATCACTAGGGGGTGGGAGCTTCCTATTTCCATATGGCCATGTTGTACCTCTTAGGTCAGGGCTACCGAAAAGGGCAGCTGTGGGGAGACCACAGGCCAAGGCTGCCAGGTGTGGCTGGGGCAGGCAGAACTCTGACTTAAGGCTCAACTCTTGTGATTGAGCTCCAGTTTCAAAGCATTGTGATCTGAGAATATGCAGGGAATAATTTCAGTCTTTTGGTATCAGTTGAGTCCTGATTTGTGACCCAGTAAGTGGTCTATTCTTGAGAAGGTTCCATGTGCACTTGAGAAAAATGAGTATTCTGTTGTTTTAGGGTGGAATGTTCTGTATATATCTATGAGGTCCATCTGGTCCAATGTGTCATTCAATGCTCTTGTTTCTTTATTGATTTTCTGTTTCGATGATCTATTTCTGAGAGAGGCGTGTTAAGATCTCCTACTATTAATCTATTCATATCAATATGACTCTTTATCTTGATTAACAGTTTTTTTATGTAATTGGCTGCTCCCATATTGGGGGCATAGATATTTACAATTGTTAGATCATCTTGGTGGATAGTCCCTTTAAGAATGATGCAGTGTATGGGGTGCCTGGGTGGCTCAGTGGGTTAAGCTGCTGCCTTCGGCTCAGGTCATGATCCCAGGGTTCTGGGATCGAGCCCCGCATCGGGCTCTCTTGCTCAGTGGGGAGCCTGCTTCCCCCTCTCTCTCTGCCTGCCTCTCTGCCTACTTGTGATCTCTGTCAAATAAATAAAATCTTTAAAAAAAAAAAAGAATGATGCAGTGTCCTTCTGTATCTCTGACTACAGTCTTTAGCTTAAAATCTAATTTATCTGATATGAGAATTGCTAACCTAGCCTTCTTCTGAGGCCCATTGGCATGAAAGATGCTTCTCCATCCCTTCACTTTCAGTCTGGGTGCATCTTTAGGTTCAAAATGGGTCTCTTGTAGACAATATATGGATGGGTCCTGTCGTTTTAGCCAAGGCTCAACTCTTGTCTATCTAATTATACTGCTCTGCCATTGTCTGCAAGCTCTGATGTAGGAAAGGTTGAGGATTTCCCTTGTGATTCCCTCTCTGACCCTTAGGATATGTAGCAAAGTTACATTTAATTTTTAAACACTGAAGGACTTCATGATTTTCTTTTCATTATGACTATGGCTCTATTCTCCTGTGGTCTAAGAATATAATCTAGTTAATTTCAGGTTTTAAAATGTGTAGACTTGCTTCATGGCCCAACATTTCATCTACATGGGTAAATATCCTAGGACCACTTGAAAATAATATATTCTGTACTTAATGTGTAATGTTCCATATGTGTCAATTAGGTCACATTTGTTACCGATGTTTCACCTGCTTTTTCTATCAGATATTGAGAAAGATATATTAAAATATTCAAACAATGCTACTCTAGTCAACATTGCATTGGAGAATCTACCAAGTGTTATAAAGCAAGAGAAACAAAAAGAATAAGAATTGAGGGGATAATTGTGACTATACACAGATAATATTAGGGTGTACATGGAAAATATAAAATATCTATAAATACACTACTAGAATTAAAAATGGAAAACTTGCAAATCTTAGAACCAAGAAAGCAATCCACAAAGCAGCCTGGGGGAGATTTCTTATGGATGGAAGGAGGAACATCAGAATAATGTCAGACTTGTCCCCAGAGACCTGGAAAGCCAGAAAGGGCTGGAAAGACATATTCAGGATGCTAAATGAGAAGAACATGCAGCTAAAGATACCTCATCCAGCAAGGCTCTCATTCAGAGAAGAGATAATATCTATTCTTCTGAAGCTGTTTTAAAAAATAGAAACAGAAGGAAAACTTCCAAACTCGTTCTATGAGGCCAGCATTACCTTGATACTAAAATCAGGCAAAGACCCCATCAAAAAGGAGAATTACAGAGCAATATCCTCGATGATCATGGATGCCAAAACACTCAACAATATCCTAACCAATAGGATCGAACAGTACATTAAAAGGATTATCCATCATGACCAGCTGGAATTTATTCCTGGGATGCAAGTGTGTGGTTCAACATCTGCAAATCAATCAACATGATAGAGCACATTAATCAAAGAAAAGACAAGAACCATAGGATCCTCTCAATTAATGCAGAAAAAGCATTTGACAAAATACAGCACACTTTCTTGATTAAAACCTTCGGAGAATAGGGATAGAAGGGACATTCCTCAGTTTCATAAAAACCATTTATGAAAAGCCCACAGCGAATACCATTCTCAGTGGGGAAAAGCTGAGGGCTTTTTCCTTAAGATCAGGAATACATATTCAATACCCACTCTCACCACTATTTTTCAACATAGTACTAGAAGTCCTAGCCTCAGCTATCACACTACAAAAAGAAATAAAAGGCATTCAAATTGGCAAAGAAGTCAAACTCTCTCTTCCCAGATGACATGACACTTTATGTGGAAAACCCAAAATACTCCATTCCCAAATTATTAGAACTCATACAGCAATTCAGTGATGTGGCAGATACAAAATCAATGCACAGAAATCTGTTGCTTTTCTATACACTAACAATGTAACATAGAAAGAGAAATTAGGGAATTGATTCCATTTACAATCGCACCAAAAACTGTAGGATACCTTGGAATAAACCTAACCAAGGAGGCAAAGGATTATACTCTAGAAACTACAGAACACTTATGAAAGAAATGGAGGAAGACACAAAAAGATGGAAAACCAATCCATGCTCATGGATCAGAAGAATAAACATGGCTAAAATGTCTATGCTGCCCAGAGCACTTCACACTTTCAACACCATCCCTGTTAAAATACCATTGGCATTTCTCATAGAGCTGGAACAAACATTCCTAAAACTTGCATGGAACCAGAAAAGACCCCACACAGCCAGGGAAATGTTGAAAAAGAAAACCAAAGCTGGAGGCATCACAATGCCTGACCTCAAGCTACATTCCAAAGCTGTGACAGCATGGTATTCACACAAAAACAGACACATAGATCAATGGAACATAATAGAGACTCCAGAAATTGACCCTCATCTCTATGGTCTACTCATCTTTGACAAAACAGGAATGAATATACAATGGAAAAAAGACAGTCTTTCCAATTAATCGTGCTGGGGAAATTGGAGAGCCACATGCAGAAGATTGAAACTCAACCATTCTCTTACTTTTGTGTGTACAAAAGTACACACAAAACATTCTCTTAACTTTGTGTGTACAAAGTTAAACTCAAAATGGATGGAAGACCTCCATGAGAGACAGGAATCCATCAAAATCCTAGAGGAGAACATAAGCAGTCTCCTCTTCAACATCAGCCACAGCAACTTCTTCCTAGACACATCACCAAAGGCAAGGGAAACAATAACAAAAATGAACTATTGAGATGTAGTCAAGATAAACACTTCTTCACATCAAAGGAAACAGTCAACAAAACAAAGAGACAACCCATGGAATAGGAGATACTTGGAAATGACTTGTCATGTAAATAGCTGGTATCGAAGATATATAAAGAAACTCAAGCTCAACACCCAAAAAAGAAACAACCCAACCAATAAATGGGCAGAAGACACAAGAAGACATTTCTCCAAAGCATGCAAATGGCTTACAGATACATGGCAACATGTTCAATATCACTTGCCATCAGGGAAATACAAATCAAAACCATAATGAGACACCACCTTACACCAGTTAGAATGGCCAAAATTAACAAGTCAGGAAATGACAGATGTTGGAGAGGATGTGGAGAAAGAGGAACCTTCCTACACTATTGGTGGAACAGCAAGCTGGTGCAGCCACTCTGGAAAACAGTATGGAGTATGGAAAACAGTATGTTCCCTAGGAAGGCCTATGGTACTTGTTACCAGTACTGAAATAGGGCCCCCTCCCCTGCTTTAAACTAAGAATCACAGCAGGATACTTCCTATGTTGTGTCAAAACAAAATTTTATTATTTGTCTTTTCCAGTGTACAATTTGTGGAAGCACTGACAACATTTTCCTTTCTCAAATCTTCATCAACACATGGGTAAAATGCAGGCAATGTTGTAATGCACTGCTCATTGGAATACCAACTAGAAAAAGGGCTATTAGAAGCAATAAAAAGATATAGAATATGAAGCTCAGAAAAAGCACCCTTGATGGGCACTTAATAAGGTTCCCTAACCACAAGATCTAACATCTCATCCTATAGAATTCACCCATAAAAATCATCAATAACAATAGCCTGCCGACCAATGTAACCACCTCACCATTGAACTCTAGGCTTGTAATACACACTCCAACCACTAGAGACACACTTCTCTCCATGAGAGCAGGACTTGCCCACTCCCAGTCGACCAATTCTTACAGTGAAGCCAAAAAAATCCCACTCCTTGGAAATCACAGACATTAGGACAAAATCACAGAAACCACACCCAGAACTCAATAAAGGACAGACATCTCATGAAGCAGATGCTGCAAATCACCACCACTCCCACGAAGTAACTCTACAGTGGATTCCAGGTCTGTCCCCTTCCCGGGATTACACGGGGCACCACATTCTTCCAATACTCCATCCTCAGAACAAAACCGTGAACTGTCCTCCTCAGTCCTGTGTACAGGCTCACAGTGAGCCCTGCAAAACCTAGACATCTTCTTGAGAGCACTCAGCCTCTCACACCTCTACTAGCAGATGGAAGGTACTGCTCTCCCCGACTTCCATACCAACTTGAGAATACTTAGAACAAGTCTTGCTTGCTCCATGCAAAAGGCACATTTTTTATCTACAAAATGATGGATGGTATAACATCATGGATTCCCTGCATCATCTTGAGCCTAGATAAGTTAGAGATACAGCTTGGCCAGAGCTATTATCCCCAACCCTCTACAGACACACACACACACACACACACACACACACACACACCCCCTTCCCTTATGCACTCCAGACCAGTTTCCATTCACCTTGCTCATTTTCAGCCATTGTCTCTGTGAAGTAGTACTGATGTGCTGGAACTGAGGAACTGAGGTACTAGGTGCTCAGCCAGCACCTTGGACCCAATTACTATCAGAAATTAATATTTGTTTTATTAACAGATGCATCCCAGAAGATCTTGCTACCACGGCCATTAGAAAAGTCATTACAACAGAGATCCTAACAACATATGCCAATCTCCATGGCTCCACAACCTGGCTCCAGGGATTGGCTCGTCCATGGGCATGTGACTTGGTCCCAGCCAAGGAAGTGGGAGGAACCTCTGGTCTGAGCCTACAGAGCCAAGCATGGGGTGGACACCCAGGCCAGGTGTTTTCCCATCATGACTGTGGAAGTGGCCTAGGCCAGGCCCATGCCAGTGCCACAAATGGCCCAGGAAGCCAGACACTCCACAACATTGCTTAAAGCTGAATCAGACTCGACCTGAAGCCCACACATGCTAGATCGTCCACTAACTCAGAAGAACCCTAAATGTATTCATGGTCTTTGCCTGGACAAGATGACCATCTGTATGGTACATAACCTGCAAGATATACCTGCCAGGAAATGGGGACTTATACAGACAAACATGTTGTGGGAAGCTCAAGGCCTACAGAGAAATGGGGGGGGGGGGTGGATTCCTGAGGTCTTAATTGGCCAATCTCACTATCATCTTTTTTTTTTTTTTTTTTTTTTCATTTCAAGTGGAGGGGCCAGGGTCAGGCAGGATAGATCCCAGTGTCTTCCCACTCTACCACTGGAAAAGAAGAGCCGTCTCCCCCACTATCTATCATGTTGCAGATCTGGGGTGTGGGAAACTACCACCCATGGGCCAAATAGGACCTCCTCCCATATTCTCTCAATCTAGTGTGGCTGGAACGTTAGTTAGGGACAGTCTGTGGCTGCTATCAAGCCACAGTGCAAGAGTGGAGTCATTGTCAGAGATATCACTGGACTGCAACACCTCACAGAAAATCTTTTCAGAAGACTTTCCAGAAAAGTCTGTGCTGATCCCTAGTCTCATGGATCCTAGAATTGTCCCTTCTTTGAGTAGAACATTAGCACTTCTGGATCAAATTTAATTTCTTCAGAGGCAAAGACATCCATCCTTTTAACCACAACGCCATCTCCATCCTCCTCTACACCTTGAAAGGCACATCTACATGTCTGCAGCCCAACGGGAATTCATTGTCCTTTTCATGGTACTGATGCTCAGAAATGTAGGTGTAAGTGTGAACTTATGAGTGTGAGCATGTGTTTCCTCTTTGTTAGCCACAGTGTGCAAGGAGAATACAATACAGTAGCGTGCTTTCTGTCCCACAGGAACAGCCATTATGTGGGTCCATAATGATCTTGGAAGGAAGCTAACTTCATAGAACAAACTTCATCGGGAGGACCCCCAAGTCCCTTGTGCTGGACACCAGGTTTCACTGAGGCTGGAGGCACACAGAGACTCCCCATGCCCATCAGGGTTTTGAGGGACGCCTGCTGTTCCAGGACAAAAGATCCTGAAACCATTCATCAGCCTGTCATCTAGCCCTGTCATCTGTGAGAGAGATCTACTCCAAGGAGAAAGGACAGACCAAGAGACAACAAATGACAGCCTTGTTTAACAAGTGTCATGAAAGGGGATACTCAGGAGGACTGGGTGTGTGCAGGGTTGGCCAGACCTGGAGGTAAGGGGACCAGGAATGCTCCAGGAGAGTGATGAGAGCTGTGTCACTATGAGGGATGCTCAGGAGGACTGGGTTGGCCAGACCAGGGGACCAGGGGACAGGGAGACCGGGAATGCTCCTGGAGGACGTCACAGTTGTGCCCTTATATGGCTACACGTGTCAATGTGACTGGGCATTGGCCAGACCGGAAATGACAGGGTGAGCAAGGAGTGGTGTCCTTAAACTGTCTTCTGCAAAGCAGAAGTTTGGTAATGAGATTTCTTTCAGTACAATTTCATGTCACATGCATCCATGAAGCCCTAAAGCTGATTGTGTAGAACATGAAGTAAGTCGTTGGCCATGGCTTTCAAACCTGAGGTGCTGGGAGGCAGAGCACACTTGATATTTCTTTTTGTTGCTTTCAGAGTATGACGACTTACCTGCCTTCATATCTGACCCAAGGACATGGAACAAAGGCAACACAGATACGGACTTCGAAATCTCCACAGAAATCTGCAAACCCAAGTTCTCACAGGAGCTAAAGGTTCAGGACCCAGGGGACAGAGGGGGAGGCCAATAGCAAGGAATTATAAGGAACACGTCATGTGCTGTGAGCTGGCCCACTTCTCTATCTGTCGGAAGCAAGCCAAGCTTGACAGAAGGGAGTCCCACCTGCATCTGGTCTGTCTGTTTGCTGCCCTTGAGCAGAGCAGAGGATGTGCTGAGCTGGGTGTGGCTGTCAGGGGGAGATAGCCAGCTGGCCACAGATGCTACCTGCCAAGTACCTGTAGGACCAACTCCTGGCCTCAGCTAAGATGAACAATAATTATGTTAGTTACCTATTTCCTGGTGCAGGTAATTTGCTCAGTGCTTTGGTAACTAAATCCTCTCCCAATTTATGTTTTAAAAACACTTTAGGCAGGTAAGATTGACACACAAAAAAATTTGTCCATAGTTAATGTATGCAACTTGACCCTGGCCCAAACCCTAGTATCTAGATAAGATATACTTGATTTAGAATTTTTTGCATAAATTAGAGGATAGTTTTTAGGAGCTAAGGAATTCAGGGACCAACCTTCTTCTGTCTTATTCTCCCTCCAGTCTGGTAAATTCAAACCCATTAGGCCGCGTGCTATCTGGAGAGTGGCCACACGGGGGCAACAGTGAGTAAGCATTGCCCCAAATCGCACTGCAAAGCCAATTCTTCCTTCATCCTGTCAAACATTGTTCATTCAATGTTTGCACATTATGCTATAGATTATGAAAAGTGTGACTTTGTTGAATTTTTAAAAAACAAAACTAATTCTTTCAACCTGTTAAGAATAGAGGATGTTTTCAAAAATCTTTGTGTTGGCGAGCAGATGAAGCCCAGGGGCCTGGGAAAAGGCTATTACTGTTGAATCTACTCAGGTCTATTTAGGAAACAAGGATGACTACTTTTCCACTTCTTTTCAGGAAGAATTTGTGTCATCTAACAGCACTGAATGCACACAAAATAGTGCAGCTCAGAGGAAAACAAAAGGAGAGTAAACAGCCTCCAGAAGCAGAAAAATAGGCACACCCAGGAAAAAGGAAGGCATACCACGGAAGCTCTGCTCAGGCCAACTTGCAGTCCATAGATCTCCTGGAGCTAGAATATCCCCAATGCCCCTGGGGGTCGTGGGTCAAGCAGAGCACACAACCTGATGCTGCACTGTTACAACCCGTGACAAGTCTTCTGGTCCCTTCCTTCACGAAACACCCCTCCCCCCTGAGGACTCCAGCCTGATTCTTGGACTCCCATTCCCCCTTTCTGACCACATTGTTCACTTTTCCCATCACTGCCATAATATAGATTATGTTTAACTACTTACTATTCTGTCATTTAAATGTTTTTTGTCATGTTTGCTGTGAAACTATACCTTGCATCATCTACCTGATGTAGAATCACTTGTTGCATTGCATGACTTAACTGAAGACTCCAAGGCCCTCACAGTGTCATGGGGCTAGTGTCCTGGGCAAGGTCCTCACCAACCCGGCTCCGCTGTTGCAGTGAAGGCCTGACTCAGGCACTGCTATTTTGTGCAAGTAAAGCAGCACAGCCACATCAGATGGCCTGGGGGCACACCCTGAAGGCACTTCCTAGTCCAGTGTTGCCCTGGGGAATTTCCATGGAACAGCCACTGTGTCCAATAGGAGAACTCAAAAGGAGTGGGAAGGATGGGAGTCAGAACTCCTGAGGTAGAATCCATCTAGGAGACTGCCCAGAACTTCCTAGGAGTTCATTTCATTATCTTGCATGAATCAATTAATCTAAAAACATTTCCTCATTTTAGAAATGATGAGCCTCAAGCTCTGATGAAGTGACTCTCCTAGGTTGTATTGGAAATCATCAAAAGAGCCAGACTGAGATGGGAGGTGGCTTCCAGCATGATCCCCCAGAGTGGCTTTAGCTAGAGCCACAATCATCCATCGACCTTTTCTGGACCTCCAGACTCTCATGTGACTTTTCATGGGGCATATTCTGGGAACCAAAGTCCTGTCAGTGCCACAGAAACCTCTGGCACTAGTTATAATGAGACTCTGTAATATCAATGGAGTCCCAAGCCATAGGTCATCTCATAGTTTGTCAACAAAGATATGGCTGATGGGAAACACACATATTGACAGATGGCAGAAGATGATAGAAAAAGCTAGGGAAAGAGGGGGTGCTCACGTCACATCTGGCCCCACATGACACAGTGGTATCCAGCAGAGCAATACCCCAACGTCCCCCCCAGTGTTTTCACAGAACTCACTCCTAAGCTTTGAAGCTGAGATTCATACGTGTGTCAAGAGCACCCTGGCTAGCTCAGGGAAGCGTGACACAGGACATAATAAAGTTACAGCCTTGACAGATGTATACTCATGGAGCAATAGCTTTCTCCAAATATATTCTGATATGGTAAAAAAATTCACTGATAAAACATGGATATTTTTTATTAAAAAGAAAGCCATAGGGGCGCCTGGGTGGCTCAGTGGGTTAAGCCACTGCCTTCGGCTCAGGTGATGATCTCAGGGTCCTGGGATCGAGTCCCGCATCGGGCTCTCTAATCAGCAGGGAGCCTGCTTCCTCCTCTCTCTCTCTGCCTGCCTCTCTGCCTACTTGTGATCTCTCTCTGTCAAATAAATAAATAAAATCTTTAAAAAAAAAAAAAGAAAGCCATACTTGTTGAATTGATAAATATTTATGGAGTATCTACTTAGTGCAAATGTATATAGCTCTAGTTCCACCTGGGAGCTTGCAAAGAGCTCGGGATATAATCAATAGATTAATGATTGGAAGGAATGCAGGGTAAGGGCTAAGAGAGCCATTGTATTCAGAGAAGCCCATTAAGGAAGCCCACTGAGAAGATGCTTTTAGCCAAGACCAGAAAGACAGGGCCAGTGAGTTCATATGGGAGAAGAGTCACAGAGAAATTCAATTTTTATTTATTTGACCATAAAACATAAATATTAAGAAATATTGCCTTAAGTGTTGCTTTGGAAAATTTGGTTCTTCTCTGTAACTATTTGTGTTGTATGCTAAACTTTATTCATTAAAATACTCTAAGAAAATGTTATTTAAGCATGTATATCTTGTATTAAAGGCAAATAAAGTAACCCTAGCAAACTCCTGAACCCTAACCCTAACCCATGACCCTAAATCTGGACCCTAAACCTGACCCCACCCCTGACCTTAGGTTGGGCTCAGGGTGGGGGGGTCTTTCCCAGAGACCTGGCAGCACAGCCCCAGGGACTGGGGACATCCAAGAAATTCCATAGGACTCTGCCTCCCCCCAGAAGGAAACCAGGGCTTTGGAACTCTGGAAATGATTCAGAGCAGGAGAAATCTGTATGCCTACCTGAGGCCACCCCCACATTCATTGGTCCACTAGACACAAACCTGGGGCCTGATACTCACCCCGACCCATGCCCTCAACGTAGCCCTCTGGGAGTCTTACCACACAGCTGGCAGATTGAACCTGCCATGATCCTAGGCCCCAATCCTAACTGTAGGTTGGCTTTTTAAAGGAACATGCCCAGAGGCTTGGCTCCAAATCCCCAGGGAATGGGGACACCTAAGCAAAGCAGAGGGCTCATCCCACAACAAAGTCAGAAATCATTCCTTTTGGAACTCCAGAAAGGATTTAGAGCAGGAGAAATCTGAATGGCATCTTGAACCAGTCCCTGTCTATTTATACTTTCATACCATACTGAACACAAAGCCTGAGCCTGATACTCTCCTTAACTCTAGCTCTCAATTCAGATGTCTCTTAAGGTCTCCACACCTAAGCATCATGACTTCCATGCTCCTGGGACTACCCCTATCCTAGCTGAAGACATAGGTGAAAACATGAACACATCTTTCTACCAAAGGACATAGAAGAGGCCAACAGATACACGAAAACATGCTCCACATCAATAGCTATCAGGGAAATACAAATCAAAACCACAGTGAGATACCACTTTACAACAGTTGGCATGGCTAAAATTATCAAGGCAGGAAACAACAAATGTTGGTGAAGATGTGGTGAAAGGGGAACACTCTTACATTGCTGGTGGGAATGCAAGCTTGTATAGCCACTCTGCCAAATGTTATTAAGTTTCTTCAAGAACTTAAAAATAGAGCTACCCAGGGTACCTGGGTGGTTCAGTGTGTTAAGCCTGTGCCTTCAGCTCAGGTCATGATCCTGGGGTTCTGGGATCGAGCCCTGCATTGGGCTTTCTGCTCAGTGGGGAGCCTGTTTCCTCCTCTCTCTCTTCCTGTTGCTCTGCCTGCTTGTGATCTCTGTATCAAATAAATAAATCCTAAAAAAAAAAAAAATAGAACTACCCTATGACCCAACAATTGCACTACTAGGTATTTACCCCAAAGATACAGATTGAGTGAAAAGTAGTAGCACCCTGCCATGTTCATTGCAGTATTATCCACTCCAGCAAAACTATTGAAAGAGCCCAGATGTCCATGGACAGATGAATGGATAGAGAAAATGTGGTTCATAACTACAATGGAATATTATTCAGCCATCAGAAAGGATGAAGACTTACCATCACATCCACCTGGATGGAACTGGAGGGTATTATGCTGAGCAAAATACGTCTATAAGAGAAAAACAATTAGCACATGGGTTTACTCATAAGTGAAATAAGATAAACAACACAGAGGGTCAGAGGGAAAGGGAGGGAAAACAGAATGGGAAGTCATCAAAGAGGAAGAAAAAGCACAAGAGCTTCTTCATTACAGAAACAAACTGAAGGTTGCTGGAGGGGAGAGAATTGGGGATGGGGTAACTGGCTGATGGGCATTAAGGAGTGCTCAATGCATTGAGCACTGGGGGTTATACACACCTGATCTATTATTGAACACTACATCTGAAACTAATCCTGTCCTATAAGTTGGCTCATTGACATTCAGTTAAACAAAAAGAACTCAAGCAAACACTTCTAAAAATCTATATGGAACTACCAAAGATACTGAACTGCCAATGCAATGTTGAGAAAGAAAAACTAAGCTGGATGAGTCACAATTCCAGATTTCAAGTTATATTTCAAAGCTGTAGTCATCCTACCAGTATGGCACTGGCACAAAAATACACACAGCGACCTAGGGATCAGGAGAGAAGCTCAGATATAAACCCACAATTGTGTGGCCCATTAGTCTTCCACAAAGCAAGCAAGAATATCGAAAAGGAAAAATCTGTACAACAAATGGTGTTGGGAGGACTGGACAGCTACACACACAAGAATGCAACTACTCTCCTTCCTTACACTACAGACTCAAAAGCTCAAAACAATTTCAAGACCTCAATGAAAGACGTAAAACCATAAAAATCCCACAAGAGGGCATGGACAATAACTTCTCGACATGGACCAAAGCAACATTTTTCTAGACTGTATCCTGAGGCAAAGGAATTCAAGGCAAAAATAAACAACTGGGACTATATCAAAATAAAAAGTTGCCACACAGCAGAACTAGGAAGAAGTAATAATAATAAGACAACCTACTAAAAGGGAGAAGATATTTGCAAATATCCTATGCAGTAAAGGGATAGCATCCAAAATGTGTGGAGGGGATACAACTCAACACCCACCCCCCCCCAAAAAAAATCCAGTTAAAAAATAGTCTGAATATATGAACAGACATTTCTCCAAAGAAGAAATACAGATGGCCAAAGGTCCCATGAAAAGATGTTCACCAATACCCAACCTCAGGAAAATGCAAATCAAAAGTATAATGAGGGGCGCCTAGGTGGTTCAGTGAGTTAAAACCTCTGCCTTCGGCTCAGGTCTTGATCTCAGAGTCTTGGGATCGAGTCCCACATTGGGCTCTCTGCTCAGCAGGGAGTCTGCTTCCCTCTCTCTCTCTCTGCCTGTCTCTCTACCTACTTATGATCTCTGTCTGTCAAATAAATAAAATATTTTTTAAAAAGGTATAATGAGGATGCCTGGGTGGCTCAGTGGGTTAAGCCTCTGCCTTCGGCTCAGGTCATGATCTCAGGGTCCTGGGATTGAGTCCCGCATCGGGCTCTCAGCTCAGCAGGGAGCCTGCTTCCCCCTCTCTCTCTCTCTCTGCCTGCCTCTTTGCCTACTTGTGATCTATCTCTGTCAAATAAACAAATAAAATCTTAAAAAAAAAAGGTATAATGAGATATTAGCATATTCTATCAGAATGGCTCCCATCAGCAGCACAAGGAACAACAGGTGCTGGGAGGATGTGGGAAGAGGGGACCCTCGTGCACTGTTGGTGGAAAAGCAACCTGCTGCAGCCACTCTGGAAAACAGTATGGAGAGTCCTCAAAACGTTAAAAATAGAGCTACTCTAGGATCCAGCAACCACACTAATGGGTATTTACCTGAAGCATACAAAAACAATAACACAAAAGGATACATGTGCCCCTATGTTTCTTGCTGCATTATATACAAGATCACAATAGGGAAGCAACCCAAGTGTCCACTGATAAAGTGCTAAATGAGATGAGAGATGTACACACACACACACACACACACACACACACAGTGGAAACTTACTCAACCATAAAAAGAATGAAATCTTGCCATTTGCAGCCACATGGATGGATATCTAGAGAGGATTACCCTAAGTGAAATCAGTCAGTCAGAGAAAGACAATACCACATGATGTCACTCTTGTGTAGAATTGAAGAAACAAACATACATAAATAAAGGAGGAAAAAAGAGACACCCCCCCCCCCAAAAAAAAGAAAAAAAGAAAAAAAGATTCTTAATAATAGAAAACAAACCGATGGTTACCAAAGGGGAGGCAAATGGAGGGATGAGTGAAACAGAATAAGGAGACTAAGAGTACACTTCTCTTGAAGAGCTTTGAGTATATAGAAAATTACTGACTCACACTATTGTACACATGAAACTAATATAACACTGTATGTTAACTCAACTAGAATTAAAATAAACAATAAAAAAGATTTTTTCTTTCAGTAACCTATTTGAAAAAGCTTTGGTACACAATGATCATATACCCTACTTGGGAGTATTTCCTGGAAAATATTTATTCACTCTGTGCCTGGAATTCAAATTTCACTGAGTTCTTATATTTGACCTGTTAATCCCAGCCCACAGGAGCCATGGTCCCTTTTCATCCAGGATCAGCACCTATGCATTCAAGAGACTGTAAGTAGAGATAGATGCCAAGTTATAATCCAGAAAGCTATTACTGTTTCTGTTTTAGCAGGAGATGGTCACAGAGTGTGGGACAGGTTTCAGAGCAGGTTTGTTCTCTATCCTGGATCACTAATTCAGTGATCTTTCCCTGGACCATTTGGCTTATAGATTTCCTGTGGATGAGCTTACTTCCAAGCACATCCATGGAAACACGAAGGTGGGTGGGCTCAGTGCAGGATAGGAAGAGGGTCAAGTACAGACAAGGGTATAATCCCTCCCCTGATCCAGAAACTGCCATGGGTGTCACTATGGGAGACAGAAGCAATGGGAAGCCACCAAGCACACCAGCTGAATGCAGGAGGCACAGGTCAAGGGATCTTGTGATATGGGTTGTGGGGGCTGCTCTGAGCTACCTCTGGGATGGAGAGGGGGGAAGGAATAAGAACAAAAAACTGCCTGCACCTGGCCCATGCCACCTGGCCACCGCTCCTGGCACACATCAGTCTACACTATTGACACAGCTTGGGTTCAGGATGGGCTGGCTTGGGTCCCTCAGCACTCAGTGGGGCAGCTGGCTCCAGGACTCAGTGACATGTTGAGGGAGATGGCAGGGAAGGCTGCCCCTCTGAGGTCATCCCCTCTTTGAGCAGACAGCCCTGCAGGACTGCTGAAAACCCACTGAGAGGTTTGAAAGACATGCCATGGATGAACTTAGGCATGGAGATACAGAAAACAATATTGGTTTTTAAGGTCAGAGCTGTCACCTGAGGAAGTGGGGACAGCTTCCCTGAAGAGGACTGAGGGGAGGGCTGACAAAGCTGAAAAGGAAGACATGGGTCTCCTGATTGGGGACCTGTAGCCTCCTTTCAGGACAGGGCATCATCCTTACCTCACAGGGGACAGAAGGAAGTGTTCCATCAGGGGATCAAAAGAGCTACCTCTTGAGAAGGCTACTTTGGCATTGGCTTGCACAAGGCAGAGGATGAGGGCCAGAGGGAGAGAGGAAAACACCCCACGGGGCCATGGGGCAAGAGCATAGACTCATGATCATGCAGATGATAAAAAGCTGGAGGTGGCAGCATGAAAGACTCTGACATGAAAGTGCCATGGGCACAGTGCCCACAGCTACAGTGACTGGGCACCTTCTGTGCCAGACACAGTTCACTTCAGTGGACTCCAGTTTACTGCTGACCACAACCTTAGGAAGTGAACACCACCACCCTCCTCCTCTCCACATGCTTCTGGAATCACAGTCACCAGGTCCCAATTGGTTTTCATGGATACCAAGCACTGGCTCCCACCACACACTACCCCTCTGGAAGGTGGTCTAGTGTGACCCTCATGCTTGGCCAAAGACTGCTATCTACCTATCTCCACACAATTCAACAGACAGGAGTGTGTCCCTGAATTCTACAGTTTCTGATGAGACAAATCCAAAGGCCCTACTACATCATCCACGACAAAAATGCACTGGGTTACTCGGGACCTCAGCTATTGTTATGAAACTCACCATGATCTATTTCTGTTACCTCCTACAGAAAGTCAGGTTCTGATCCCCCAACTTACCATAAATCCTGATTGCTGACTTGGGGCCATGCCATAAACCCACATGGCACCCTTCTGTTAGAGAAGGCCATCCTGCACCTCCTGGAAAATGTTTCTAAGGAATTACATGTCCATCAGGGCTACAGTGTGAACAGAAGTACACCCCTCATGGTAGTATTCAGTTATTAACAAGTGTTGTGCACCTCCCCCTCAGTCTCACAAAACCTTCCTCTGTCCCCATAGAAGTCATGTCATGCCCTTAGAAAATACCCCAGGAAAATAACCTTTAAACTGAAGCTCCCTTCATGTTCTGGTTCAAATCTTGTCCAACCACAATAGTATGAAAATAGTAATCAGTCACAAGTAGAAAATGGCACAGTCATAAATATATGGAAATTTACCAACATGCTAGTAAACAACAAATAAGTCAAATAAGAAATCAAAAGAAAATTTAAATGTACCTTGAGACAAATGGAAAAGAGAACCTATGAAAAGTTATGGGATACAGCAAAAGTAGCTCTAAGGGGGAAGTCCATAGAAATTCAGGTCCTCATCCATCCATCTGAAAGCTCTCCAGTAGCCAACCTAATATACATGGGAAAGAAGTGGAAAAAACAAACAAACAAACAAACAAGCAAAGCCCCAAATCAGTAGATAGAAGGAAATAACAAAAAGGAAAGTTGAGGGGCTCCTGGGTGGCTCAGTGGGTTAAAGCCTCTGACTTGGGCTCAGATGATGATCCCAGGGTTCTGGGATCCAGTCCTGCATCAGGCTCTCTGCTTAGCAGGGAGCCTGCTTCCCTTCTTCTCCCCTGCCTGCTTCTCTGCCTATTTGTGATCTTTGTTTGTCAAATAAATAAATAAAATCTTTAAAAAAAGGAAAGTTGAAATAAATCCAAAGGAGACTAAAAAGACAAACGATCAATGAAAATATGAGCTGCTGTTTTGGGAAAGATAAACCAAACTGATCAACTGTTAGCTAGACTCACTAAGAACAAGAGAGGGCTCAAATACAATCAGGAAAGAAAGATAAATGATTCCTGTCTCACATCAAAATCCTAGAGGAGAACACAGACAACAACCTCTTCAACCTTGGCCACTGCATCTTCTTGCAAGACATGTCTCTAAAGGCCAGGGAAACAAACACAAAAATGAACTATTGGGACTTCATCAAGGTAAAAAGCTTCTGCATAGCCAAGGGAAGAGTTAACAAGATGAAAAGGCAACCTACAGAACAGGAGAAGATATTTGAAAATGGCAGGACAGATAAAGGTCTGGTATCCAAGATCTACAAAGAACTGCTCAAACTCAACACCCAAGAAACAATGAAAACACTCAAGAAATGAGCAGAAGACAAGAAAAGACACTTCTCCAAAGAAGATACACAAATAGTCAATAGTCCATGAAAAAGTGCTTCTCATCAATTGTCATCAGGGAATTCAAAACCACAATGAGATACCACCTTTCAGCAGTTAGGATGGCTAAAATTAATAAGACAGTTGATGAAGATGATGAAGATATGGAGAAAGGGGAACCTTCTTATACTGTTGGTGGGAATGCAAGCTGGTGCAGTCACTCCGGAAAACAGCATGGAGGTTCCTCAAAAAGTTAAAAGTAGAGCTGCCCTATGACCCAGCAACTGCATTCCTAGGTATTTACTCCAAGGATACAGATGCAGTGAAAAGAAGGGGCACACACTCCCCAATGTTCATAGTAGCAATGTCCACAAGAGCTAAACTATGGAAGAAGCTGACATGTCCTTCAGCAGGGGAATGGATAAAGAAGATGTACATACATATCATAGAATAGTATTTAGCTACCGGAAGGGATGAATGCCGACCATTTGCATCGACATGGATGGAACTAGAAGGGGTAATGCTAAATGAATTTAGTCAAGCAGAGAACGACAATAATGATATGGTGTCACTCATATGTGGAACACAAGGAATAGTGTGGAGGATCACAGGGGAAGGGAGGGAAAACTGAATGGGAAGATATAAAAAAGGGGGACAAACAATGAGAGACTCTTAATCATATGAAAGAAACAAACTGCAGAAGAGGTAGGTTGGGGGGGTGAGGTATTTGGGTGATGGGTATTAAGAAAGGGACATGTGGGGTGCCTGGGTGGCTCAGTGGGTTAAGCCGCTGCCTTCGGCTCAGGTCATGATCTCAGGGTCCTGGGATCAAGTCCCGCATCGGGCTCTCTGCTCAGCGGGGAGCCTGCTTCCCTCTCTCTCTCTCTCTCTGCCTGCCTCTCCATCTACTTGTGATTTCTCTCTGTCAAATAAATAAATAAAATCTTTAAAAAAAAAAAAAAAAAAAAGAAAGGGACATGTGGTGATGAGCCCTGGATGTTATATGCAACTAATGAATCATTGACCATTACATCAAAAACTATATTTAGCTAACTGAATTTAAGAGAAAAATTTGAAAAACTTAAAAAAAAAGAAACACAAGCTATTACAATGAATATCACAAAAATACAAAGGATCATTAGAGAGTACTATAAGCAAGTAGAGGCCAACACCTTGGACAACTTAGAAGAAATGGATATGTTTCTAACAACAACCTAGAATGAAGCTTGAAGGGAAAAAGAATTCTGAACAGACTCATCACTAGTAAAAAGATTGATTCGATAATCAAATCCTCCCAAGAAACAAATGCCCAAGACCAGATAATTTCACTGACAAGTACAACCAGAGGTAGAAGAATTAATACCAACCCTTCACAAACTGTTTTTAAAAAAGGAGAGAAGGGCATATGTCCAAACTCATATTATGAAGGCAGCATTATTCTGCTACCAAAACAAGACAAGGAAGAAAAAGAAAGGCCAATATCCCTCATGAACAGAGATGCAAAAATCCTCAACAAATTATTGGCAACATTTATTCAACAATACATCAGGAGACCCATACAACATGACCCAGTGGGATTTATTCCAGGGATGCAGGGATGATTCCACATCTGCACATCCACCAATAGCATACACCACCTTGACAAAACAAAAGACAAAAACCCTAGGATTGTTACAATAAATGCATAAAGAACACTTGACAAGATTCAATACATGTATGGTAAGAACTCTAAACCATCTGGGTACTGAGGAATTATACCTCCATTAAACAAAGGCTCTATATGAAAAGCGCACAGGTGACATTACACTTGAGGGTGAAATGCTGAAAACTTTCCCACTACCAGCAAGAACAAGACAAAGATGCCCAGTCTTACTACTTTCACTCATCTTTGTATTGAAAGCCCTCCCCACACCATTTATACAAAAAAAAAAAAAAGATGTGAAATCTAATTGAAAAGAAAATGGTCACTATTTGCAGATGACATGATATTATATGTAGAAATCTCTAAGGAGTCCGCACAAAAAAATTAAATTGTTTTATTAACAAATAAATGAATTTGAATATATTAGAATAAATAAATTCAGTAAAGCTGCATGATACAAAGTCAATATACAGAGACATGTTGCATTTCTTTCTTTTTTTTTAAATGTATTTATTTGACACAGAGAGAAACAGACAGAGAGACAGAGAGAGAATGCATATGCAGGGGGATCAGAGGAGAGTCAGGGAAAAGCAGACTCTCTGCTGAGCAGGGAGCCCAATGGCAGATTCATTCCCAGAACCCCAGGATCATGACCTGACCTGAAGGTAGACACTTAACCGACTGAGCCACCCAAGTGCCCCAACTTGTATTTCTATATATGGATGACCAAAGTTCACAAAGAGAAATTAAGAAAGCAATGTCATTACAATTGCTTCAAGAAAAAAAAAATCTAGGAATAAAAGTAGCCAAGAAAGAGAAAGGTCTGGTATACTGCACGCATGGTGGAAAAGGAAGGAAAAGATGTGTGTGTTGGTGGGTGATGTATGGACCAAAGATTTGGAAGAAGGTGCAAATAAATGGAAGCATACACCAAGCTCATTAACTGGAAGATTTAATAATGTTAACATGTCCACCATACCCAAAGCAATCTGGAACAAGAAGAATGAGAGAGAGTCCAAGATTGGCAGAGGAGCAGGACACCTTCATTTCATCTGGCACAAGGAATTTAGCTAGATAGCTACCAAACAATGCTGAACACCTGCAAATTCAAGCACAGACCTGAGAAAAGAATAGCAGCAACTCTACAAACAGAAAAGCAACCACTTTCCACAAGGTAGGGGGTACAGAAAAGTGAGCTCATAGGTGGGAAGATAAACCCTAGGGAGAGGAAACCTCTGTCAGCCAGTTACTGCCAAGTGCTAGGAGCAGCAGAGGACAAAATCAGAACTTTTAGAAGTCTGCTCTGGTGAAGGATATCACTCTGGCAGCTGGGCAGGGGATGGAACACTTGATGGGGCAGTGGGGTCTCAGGATCCTTGGGGTCCCAGGAAGACCAGGGGAACTTGAGGGCAGCAGAGCTCCCAGGTATTGGAGCAGGGAAGCCAGCTGCAAAGAGTGAGCCCAGGAGTGAGCTCTAAGCTGGAGGTTGCCAGAAACTGTGATCCACAGCACAGTCTGGCCACTGTTCTTTGAGAAGGGGTCCAAGAAGCAGCACAACTGGGGAGAACCCCCTTCTTCCCCCAGGAGGAGTGGTGCTTGAGTATGCTGCAGGAGTCTGCTGGGTTTGGAGACTCCAATTAGGGCTGGGTGCCAGAGACAGAAATACTTGGTCACAGGTCCTGTGAGCACAGAGTTCAGACAGAGACTGGGGAGACATGAAAGACTGACCACTTTTTGGTGAGGGCACACTGAGGAGTGAGGCCCCAAGTTCTCAACTCTGGGGCCAGAGATAGGGAGGCTGCCATGTTCATTCTCATCCCAAAAGCCTGGGATCATTCCCTGCATATTCAGACCACAGTGTTTTGAAAATGAAACTCAGTCACAAGAGGAAAGGTGGAAAGAACTCAAATAAATGGAGCCTAGAGAACATCCTACTAAAGAATGTATGGATCAACCAGTCAATTCAAGGTGAATTTTGAAAATTCATGGGAACACACAAGCATGAAAATACAACCGTTCAATACCTTTGGGATGCAGCAAAGGCAGTCCTAAGAGGGAAGAATATAGCACTCCAAGCCTTTCTTAAGAACCAAGAAAGATGTCAAATACACAACCTAACCCTACACCTAAAGGTGCTGGAGAAAGAAAAGCATAGTAAGTCTAAAACCAGAAGAAGAGAAATAATAAAATTAGAACAGAAATCAATGAAGTAGAAACCAAAAGAATAGTAGAACAAATCAATGAAACTAGGAGCTTCTTCTTTGAAAGAATTAGTTAGATTGATACACCCCCGGCCAGATTTTTCAAAAAGAAAACAGAAAGGACCCAAATCAATAAAATCATGAATCAAGGAGAGATCACACCCAACACCAAAGAAATACTAATGATTATAAGAACATAGGATGGCAACTCTATGTCCACAAATCAGGCAGTCTCAAAAAAAAATGGATACATTCCCAGAAACAGGAATGACCAAAACTGAACCAAGAAGAAAAGGGAACCCGAAGAGACTCATAATCAGCAACAAAGTTGAAGCAGGCATCAAAAATCCTCTAGGAAACAAGAGCCCAGCACCAGATGGCTTCCCAGGGGAATTCTACCAAACATTTAAAGAAGATTTAATGCCTCTTCCTCTGAAACTTTTCCAAAAAATAGAACTGGAAGGAAAATTTCCAAACCCTTTGATAAGACCAGTATTACCTTGATCCCAAAACCAGACAAAGACCCCATCCAAAAGGAGAATTACAGACCACTATCCCTGATAAATATGGATGCAAAAATGCTCACCAACATACCAGCCAATAAGATCCAGCAGCCCTTTAAAAAGATGATTCACTACAAACAATCTGTATTTATTCCTGTGCTGCAAGGGTGATTTGACAACCACTAATCAATCAATGGAATCCACTACCTTAGTAGAAGAAAGAACAAGAACCATAGGATCCTCTCAATAGATGCAGAAAAAGCATTTGACAAATTAATGCATCCCTTCTTGATCAAAACTCTTCACCGTGGAGGGATCTCTCCACATCATAAAGGCCATCTATGGGAAACCCACAAAAAATATCATTCCCAGTGGGGAAAAACTGAGATTTTTCTCCTTCAGGTCAGGAAAATGACAGAGATGCCCATTCTCATCACTACTGTTCAACATAGTACTAGAATCCCTAGCCTCAGGCATCAGACAATAAAAACAAATAAAAGACATCTGAATTGGCAAAGAAGAAACCAAATTCTCACCCTTTGCAGACAATAGGACACTTTCTGTGGGAAACCCAAACAACTCCACCCCAGAATTGCTAGAACTCATCCAGGAATTCCATAAAGTGGCAGAATATAAAATCACAGAAATCACTTGCATTTGTCTACAGCAACAATGCGATGGAAGAAAGAGAAATTAAAGTGTCCATCCTGTCTATAATTTCACCCAAAACCATAAGATACATAAGAATCCATCTAAGCAAAGAGGCAAAGGATGTGTACTCAGAAAACCATACCACAGTCATGAAAGAAATGGAGGAAGACACAAAGAAATGGAAAAATGTTCCATGTTCATGGATTGGAAGAACAAATATTGTGAAAACGTCTATGCTACCCAGAACAATCCCTATCTAAATATCATTCACATTTTTCACAGAACTGGAATAAAGAATCCCCAATTTGTATGGAAGCAGAAAAGACCCCAAATAGCCAAAGGGATGTTGAAAAAGAAAACCAAAGCTTATGGCAACACAGTTACAGACTTCAAGCTCTATTACAAAGCTGTAATATCCAGACAGGATGGTCCTGGCACAAAAACAGACACACAGATCAATGGAGCAGAATAGAGTAAGCAGAAATGGACCCTCAACTCTTAGGGTCAACTAATTTTCTTCAAAGCAGGAAGGAATATCCAATGGGGAGAAAAGTGCCTTCAATAAATAGTGCTGGGAACACAGGACATCCATATGCAGAATAATGAAACGGGACCATTTCCTTACACCATACACAAAAAATGAACTCCAAGTGGATGGAAGACCTCAATGTGAGACAGGAATTCACCCAAATCCTTGAGGAGAACAGAGGCAGCAAACTCTTTGACCTCAGCCACAGCAACTTCTTGCTAGACACATCTCCAACGGTGAGGAAAATAAAAGCAAAAATGAACTGTTGGGATTTCATCAAGATAGCAAGCTTTTACACAGCAAAGGAAACAGTTAACAAAATGAAAAGACAACAAAAAGAATGAGAGAAGATATTTTCAAATGACGTATCAGATAAAGGGCTCGTATCCAAAATCTAGAAAGAACTTACCAAACTCAACACCCACAGAACAAATAATCCAGTCAAGAAATAGGCCAGACATAAACAGGCATTTCTCCAAAGAAGACATCTAAATGGCCAACAGACCTATAAAAAAGTGCTAAGCATCCCTCGACATTAGGAAAATACAAATCAAATCCATAATGAGATACCACCTTGCACCAGTCAAAATGGCTAAAATGAACAAGTCAGGAAATGACATGTGTTGGAGAGGATGTGGAGAAAGGGGAACACTTTTATACTGTTGGTGGGAATGCAGCTGGTGAAGCCACCCTGGAAAACAGTGTGGAGGTTCCTCAAGAATTGAAAATTGAGCTACCCTACAACCTTGCAATTGCACTGCTGGGTATTTACCCCAGAAACAAATTTAGTGATCTGAAGGGTCACCTGCACCACAATAGAGCAGCAATGCCCAAAGGTCATCTGCACCCTATAGAGCAGCAATGCCCACAAGAGCCAAAGTATGCAAAGAGCCCAGACATCCATCCAGAGATGAATGGATATAGATGGATATATATACCATTGAATATTACGCAGCCATCAAAAAATGAAATCTTGGGGCACCTGGGTGGCTCAGTGGGTTAAAACCTCTGCCTTTGGCTCAGGTCATGATCTCGGGGTCCTGGGATAGAGTCCCACATCGGGCTCTCTGCTTAGCGGGGAGCCTGTTTCCCCCTCTCTTGTCTGCCTCTCTGCCTACTTGTGATCTCTGTCTGTCAAATAAACAAATAAAATATTAAAAAAAAAAAGAAATGTTGCCATTTGCAATGACATGGATGGAACTAGAGGATATTATACTAAGTGAAATAAGTCAATCAGAGAAGGACAATTATCATATGATTCCACTGATACGTGGAATTTAGGAAACAAAACAGAAGATCACAGGGTATGAGGGGAAAAAAAAAAAAAAGGAACCAAGATGAAACCAGAGAGGGAGTCAAAGCAAAAGAGATACTTAATCTCAGGAAACAAACTGAGGGTTTCTGAAGGAGAGGAAGGTGAGGGAATGGGGTGGCTGGGCCATGGGCATGGGGAGAATACGAGCTGTGGTGAGCACTTGTGCTCTGTAAAACAGAAGGATCTCGCCTGTACTCCTGAAACAAAAAGATCATATGATCATAATAAAAAAGAAGTGAAAGAAAAACATTTGGAATACAAATGTAAACCGACTAAAAATAAATAAATAATCTCATTGATAGAAAGAAAGAAAGAAAGAAAGAGTACAAATGACTAAGAGACCTGGAGTCACCACACTCCAATTTCAAGCTAGATTATAAAGCTGTTGTCATCAAAACAGTATGTTACTGCCATAAAAGACACACAAATCAATGGAACATAACAGAAAGCTCGGAGACTGCTCATCATAGCACTTTGGGCAAAGTATATTCATTCATATGTTAAAGGGATATTTAAACTTAGCTCTGATAGAATTATTAACTCTGAATGGGAATTAATAATATTTATGTCCTGTTCCAACATTTGCTTCCAATAAATGCATTTTTAAAAAATATGCTGTTTAATATACATATATATTATGTCCCCCCCTTGCCACAAACCTGGAGCCTGATGCCCCATCAGACCCCCACCCTCTACCCAGTGCCCGGGCAATCTCACCTCAGCACTGGCAGATCAGGCCTGCCATGACCCTAGGCCTAACCCTAACCCTAGATTGAGTTTTCAGGCTTCGGTCCCCAGAGGTCTGACCCTCCAAGCCCTCCAGACTTGGGACCCCTGAGCCACATCCCAGGACTCCTCCCGACACCCAGGAGGAAACCATGCCCTTTGGAGCTCTGCATAACCCTCAGAGCAGGAGAAACCCGCATGCCACCCTGAGGCCACTCCCACCTTTGGCACCTCACCAGGCCACACGCACGGAATCTGATGCTCACCCTGACAACCTTCCTCAACTCTGTCCCCGAAAAGCTCCCTTGACGAGGGACCTTAGTGGAGCCGCGTGGCTCTGGTCCACGTTCACGTATGCTCACAACACTCATGGAAAGCGCTCTAAACAGTGGGTGTGAGCTCGACCAGCATCGCCCCACAACACCAGACAGTTCTCATGAGCTTTCTGCCAAACTGATATCGATGTGGGCAGAAAGCTCGTGAGAATTGGCCCAAAACGCCAGCAAACTTGCTTTGGGATGTGCGGGCCTTCAGACGAGCCACCTGGTCCTGGCCCATGGTCCTGAGTGGTCTCAGCCCAAACCCTGAGAGAAAGTGCTCCAAAAACCAGGCTCACACATGGCCAAACACTCCCTCTACTCAGCCACCTGGTGTACCTGTCTCAGCACTGGAAGATCAGGCCTGCCATGCCCCTAGGCCCTAACCCTAACCCTACATTGGGTTTTCAGGTTTCGGTCCTCAAAGGCCTATCCCCAAGCCCCTCCAGACTGGGGACCCTGGAGCCACACACCAGGAGTTCACCTGCCACCCAGATGGACACTGTGGTTTGGAGCTGTGCAGAACCCTCAGATAGGGAGAAACTGGAATGCCTCTCTGAGGCCACCCCAAAGAGGTCCCCTTGGCCACAAACCCAGACCCTGACACACCGCATGACCCCTCTCCTCAGCTCAACCCCCCAGGGATCCTGCCTCAGTGCCGGCAGATCCGGCCTGCATGCCCCAGGCCCTAAGCCTAACCCTAGCTTGGGTTTTCAGGCTTCCATCGCCAGAGACCTGGTCCCAGGCCCTCCAGATTGGGAACCTCTTGGCCACACCCCAGGACTCTGCCTGGCATCCAGGAGGAATTATGCTGTTCGGAGCTGCACAGAACACTCAGAGAGGGAGAAGCCTGCATGCCTTCCCACAGAGGCCACCCCCATGTTCTGCAGCTCCCCTGGCCACAAACCCAGAGTCTGACTTGCCACATGACCCCTGCCCTCAACTCAACCCCCACGGTCGTCCGCCTCAGCCCTGGAAGATCGGGCCTTCCATGCCTCTAGTCCTTAAGTCTAACCCCAGGTTTGGTTTCCAGACTTCCATCCCCATAGGTCTGGCCCCCAAGCCCTTCAGATTGGGGACCCCTGAGACACATCCCAGAACTCTGCCTGCAATGCAAATGGAAGCTGTGCTGCTCCAAGCTGTGTAGAATTCTCAGCAGGAGAAACCTGCATGCCCCCCGCCCCCCACCCCCACCCCAGAGGCCACCCACACTTTTGACGGCCCCTTTGGCCACAAACTCAGAATCTGACCAGCCTTCTGACACCCGCCCTCAACTCAGCCCCCCCTGGGATCCTGCCTAAGTGCCAGCAGATAGAATCTGTCCTGCCTCTAGCTCACCTCTCCTCTGGGACCCCTGTCAGCTCAAGGCAGACCTGGAACTCCCTTGTCTGTCAGCTCTAGGATCCCCCATCCCCCTTCCAAAATTACTCTGGCCCAGATCTTTCATGAGAAAGGAAGAAGGCTACCTCCTGAATGGTTAACACCTCCTTTCCTCTTCTGTCATTTTTCTCTCCACTTTCCTTTCTACCCGGGCAAACTGTAAGTAACAAATCAATGGAACATGTACATGTTCTGACATCTGAATCTTTCCTGGCAGCTTCCTGAGAACTCCTCAGCAATAAGAAACTAGCATATCCTTTCACAGTGTGTTTGAAAATGATCATCCACAGAACAGGAGAGCGAAAATCATTCCATTTTAATCTCACTTTTCAGGAAGCAGAACGTGGTCTTCTTTTCTTCATGGACTTCAAGTCCAATTAGTTTCCATGCAGTGGTAATTCCTTTGCTTCAGGGGTAAGACTTCAGGATTCTCCACCTGCATAGAATAGCCAGATCTCATCACAACAAGGGCCCTCCCTAATAGCCATCACCCATTTAACCCTTTCCCCCACACCCCTGCCTTCTAGCAACCCTCGGTTTGTGCTCTAAGGTGGAGTCTGTTTCCTCATTGACCGATCTTTCTCCCCTCACTATGTTCATCTGTTTTCTTTCTTAAATTCCACAGGAGTCAAGTCATGGGGTATTGGTCTTTTCTTACTGATTTTGCTGAGCTGAATCCACTCTAGATCCATCCACATCTTTGCAGATGGTAAGAGTTCATTCTTTTTGAAGCTGGGTCCTATTCCATTGTGTATGTAAAAAAAAAAAATATATATATATATATATATATAAATATATATATATATATATACATATATATCTATAGTTTCATTATTATTGATAATGCTGCTATAAACATCATGGTGTTTGTACCCCACTGAATGTGCATTTTTATGTCCTTTGGGTAGAGACCTAGGAGTGCAATTGCTGGATCCTAGGGTTGTTCAGTTTTTAGCTTTTGGAGGAACCACCGTACTCTTCCAGAGTGGCTGCAACAATCCTCAAGCTCACTGACAGTTCAGGAGGGTTGTGTTTTAAGCAGAACATTTCCTGCCAGCACTTTCCTAAGGAGGAAAAGGAGAGCCTGTGGGATAACCTGATTCACCCAGTGTCAGGCAAGCAGCTACAGAAATTCGGCCCAGCGTTCCTGACACCAAGCCCTTTGAAGCCACCAGCATGCCTCCATCCAGGAGAGTTCCCAAAGACTCACCGTCTGACTAAACCACCCATGAAACTGCAGAGAAAAGATGTATCCCTTAGGATACATCACTTTTTTTTTTTTTTTTAATGTTCTCTTCCTTATTTCCTAAAATTTTTATTTATTTCTAAAATTTCTTTTCAGTGTTCCAGAATTCATTGTTTATGCACCACACCCAGCGCTCCATGCAATTCATGCCCTCCACAATACCCATCACCAGGCTCACCCAACCTCCCACCCTTCTCCCCTCCAAAACCCTCAGTTAGGGTACATCACATTTGACAAAGGACAAGACATCATCTAAGTCTCTATCTGACCACAAACAGCCACATAACTCCAGATGCTGGTCATTCTACCACAGCCTAGGCCCAGTGGAATAAACACTATTAGATGATAGTTTCACTGATCTTGTAATATTCCTAGTCCATCATAGTCAACTAATTAAAGTTAGAAGCCTGTTTTGCTGCTACTAAGTCATATCTCTACCATCTTTTTCATGTGCTATTAGATTTTTAGATGATGATCAGGAAGACTGAGGTTTTGGGTTTTTTTAAGATTTTATTTATTTATTTGACAGACAGAGATCACAAGTAGGTAGAGAGGCAGGCAGAGAGAGAGAGAGAGAGAGAGAGAGAGAGAGGAGGAAGCAGGCTCCCTGCTGAGCAGAGAGCCCCATGCGGGACTCGATCCCAGGACCCTGAGATCATGACCTGAGCCGAAGGCAGAGGCTTAACCCACCGAGCCACCCAGGCGCCCCAAGGAAGACTGAGTTTTATCTTGGTAGATTTGAGCCATCATTTCAATCTAATGAAGATTGTTTTAGGTCCTGATTTCGTCACCATTTGTTTGCCATCCTTCCCAGCTTTGGTTCATCTGCAGATTAATGAACATGTCTTCCATATCTTTAGTTAAGTTTCTGATTAAATACAAATCAAACAGTATTCAAGTTAGAGGCCTATGAAAAGACACTAAAGAGTGTCCTTCAGGATAACATCTATCTATTAATCAGCATCCTTTGGATACAATTGTTCAATTCATCAATTTTAATGTACCTCATTTTTCTTCTGTTTTGTCCCCAAGGCTATCCTTGAGATTTGGCTGTTCCATATATATCTCTTTTCTCACTTGTAACAGTTAAATAACCATAACCCCCCCCCACCTTGAAAATCAAATTAGTTTGATATGACTTCTTCGATGATACTTACTAATCCCCAGGTTCCTGTTATAAACCTGACCTCCCCACCACCCTGTTAATAGGTAATCCTAGAATTTTACTTAAAACTCTATGAAATCGCCACTGGTCTGCCATGAGGAAAATCCCACATCTTCTTCGTTTTGAGAACCAGCATCACACTTGTCCATCTCATCTTTCAAGATGTCTCTTCCACTCCACAACTGTCTGCCTGGGGAAAAAATCCATTCTTCCTGGGGACCTCAGGGTTCTTTGAAACCTCATGAAGCAGATCTTACCCTGCCTTATATTAGGGTTATTTATATGGACATCTTATTCCTTCTACCCGCAGCCCTACTGGACTGTGAAATCCCTGGTAACAGGGGATGATGCTTATTTTCCTGCTATGCCCTGTGGTGCTTTGCACTGAATATTTGAAGGTCTGAATTGAACTGAATTGCACAAAGGAAGAAAATTAGTTTGACCTATGCAGTCTCAAAATCATTTTTTTGGTCAAATTGGATTCTCTTCATCTATCTTAATATCTAATTTGTGCATAGTTGAATCAGTCTTGCAGTTAATCTGATGTGGTCATTAAGACTACTAAAGACAGTAAATTCATTTTCCTGATCTGGTGATTTTTAATCATATAGTCACAGCCACTCACACAGAAAAATAAAACAGCAGATTAAATACCGAGCTAATAGCAGAATGATGAATGAAATTATCCCTAGGCACAAAGGCTATTACAGATAATCTACAGTTTCTGCCAAATCATTCATTCAGTTTTGATCTAACACCCTTTTGTTAAGTGATAATAGTAGTCACCAATTACTGGGTGCTTCCTACAGGTGAAGCACTTCACTAGGAGAATAGCATGGAGGCTGGGAATGTGGGGCTTGGCTTGGCTTGTGTCCTGGCTATACCAATTACAACCTGTGTGACCCTAAGCCAATTATTTCAGCTATAAAACAAGTACAGGAGGTGTTATACATACCATTAGTTCTGACATGTATTCTCTCATCTAATCCTCATAACAACCCTATGAGCCACTACTGTTTTTTCCAGCTTTACAAATTTGCAAGGTACTGGGAGCTATATGCTATAGGAGTCATAGAAATTACCATGCCAGAACCAGATATAATCTCACCCTGAAGGAATTCACAATCAAGTGAAGAGTATTGGATTTTAAATAATTAATTATAATCAAAAGCAGAATAAAATATCTACCATACAGATATGAATGCAAAATCCATGAGAGTGCAGAGGATTAAGTGGATGGCTTTATATAAAAGTTTGTAAAGTGTTATTTTAAACCAGAGGGATGAAAATGATCTCCAAAATCATAGCAGGAGTTAAGGGTGATCCAGGGTAAGGGAGCCACAGAGCAAAGAATGGCATTAGAGAGGTACAGTACTAGCTAGAGAGTATGTCTCAATCTGCTGGTTGTGAGATCATTTTAGTGTGGCCCAAACAAATTTTTTTTTAAAGATTTCATGTATTTACTTGAGAGAGAGTGCAAGCAGGGGAGGAACAGAGGCAGAGGGAGATAATCTCCAGCAGACTCCATGCTGACTGCAAACCCAGCTCGGGGCTGATCCCATGACCCTGGGATCATGACCTCAGCCAAAACCAAGAGTCAGACACTTAAACAACTGAGCCATCCAGGATGTCCCCAAACCAGAATTATTTTTAAATAGGCAAGACATCAACTAGAAAATATTACAGTACATTGCACATAAAAAAATGAGATGCATTTTGTGAAAGTTTTCTCAGTGATATATGTGGGTGTTGGATTACAAAATAAAATATATTTCTTGTTATGGGTTGTGGGATAAGAAGTTTGAAAGGCACCCATTTACAGAGGTTGGAAGTTAAGCTGTAGAGAGATGTGGTGTGGGTATGACACTGGTGTTCTTAGGAAAATAATAATAAGCAGCTATGGAATGATGTATGTCTGGTCCTTGAGCAACACAGGTTTGAACTGCACAGGTCCACTTATAAGCAGATTTTTTTTCAATAAATACAGTACTGTAATCTACTGTCTCTTCCTTGTGATTTTTCCTAATAACATTGTCTTTTCTCTAGTTTACTTTATCATCAGAACACCATATATAATGCATACAACATACAAAAACAGATGTTAATTGATTGTGTATATTATCAGTAAGACTTCTGGTTAACAATAGGCTATCAGTAGTTAAGTTTTAGGGGAGTCAAAAGTTACATATGGATTTTCAACTGTGTGGAGGGTTGGCGCCCCTAACATGTTGTTCAAGGATCAACCGTATGTTTGAGGTGAGAGAGGTGACAGATGAGAGAAGGAAGGCAAGTTGGAGAATCCACAAAAGGCTGTGTCAGCACATCCTACCCTGATTTTAAGTAGCCTATTCTGCTCCTCATCAGTAGGTGTGGAAGTGAAAAAAGTCTTTTCATATGCAAATATGGTCATTTAATGCATAGTAGAGGTGGATTTACTGGAACTTCAGAAACCATTGTTTCCATGAGTCCCTGCCAAGCTGTTTTGGATTTTGTATTTGCAATTTTTTTTTTAAAGACTGATTGATTGATTGATTTGTCAGAGAGAGAGAGAGAGCAGGAACAGGGGGAGTGACAGCAGGCAGAGGGAGAAGCAGGCTGCGCATTGAGCAACAAGCCCAATGCAGGACATGATCCCAGGTCTCTGGGATCATGACCGGAGCCCAAGGCAGGTGCTTAACCAACTGAGCCACCCAGGCATCCCTTGTGTTCCTTTTCTTAAAAGGGTTTTCAAATTGAATAAGCTTCAGGATCCACCAAAACTGGACCTATCCTAGCTTGTATATAATCATGAACAAGTGTCTCTTTTCTAAAACAAGACTTCTGATACACTCTAAGATACTAATGTGCATTTGGAATCCCCCTGAAACACTTTTATACCTTCTCTCCTTTTCTCAAATTCCCAGATCTCTTTCTTAACTACCACTCTCAACCAACACTCACTTCACATTTCATAGGCACAATGAAAGCCTTGTGATGCAACCTCTCTTATCTTCACACCAACGAACCTACCAACTCACTGTCCACAGAGACAGAGCAGCCCATGCTTGGGGAGATGGTGAATTTAATTTTCTCTCATTGACTTCATCTTTCTCTGGTGTTCCTACTTCCATGGGGAAAATGAAAACAAATTCATTAAAAGTAACTTAGTTTCTTGCCATTTAAAAGAGGCTTTGGTTAAATATACTCCTTGTTGTAAATAATCTTTCAAGGTGTTTTCCATTTCCTGTTTTCTTTATCCTCTCCCTGGAAGCATCTGGACATAGTGAAAGCTCACATGCATTTACGGAAATAAAAGAGAAGCTTCTGGTCCATGCACTGTCCTTTGAGTTTTCACCAGTTCTGGCTAGGGGTTGGCTCATTCTCATCACCTCCTGGCTGTCCTGTGGTGTCCACAGATGATGTCCTGTTCTCCTGTCACATCACATGTTCCTCGCCCCAAGCTCAAACTTATTATGAATCTCTGTTCCTCTCGGCACCTCCATCCCTCCAGGGAGCTGGAAATAGCTGCTTTTTCCCACTCCCAGGAGTGGGTTTGTGTTGATAGAGAGGCTCTGCGAGGCAGCTCTCATGCATCTCTTTCAGTTTGATTTCATTGCCACCCCTGCACCTTGCTGGACATGATGCCAAGTCAAATGCAGGGCAATTTGAGAGGATTTCAGCCACTCAGGCTAGCCCCCAGGAGAGTAAATACCAGCTGTCCGGATTCTTCTCCTGCAAATCTACCTGGAACTTTCCAACATGACATACACTCAGGTTGGACCTCAAAAGGATTCTTTCTTTCACATCTCCTCTATTCTCTCGCATCTCCTCACTTCCTACTTCCCTGTCTGCCAGGCAGGAACTCCCATTGCATCATTTCCTTCTATTCTTTACACTTTATTCAAAGCAATATCCTCCACTTCTTCCCTGGGGCAAGAAGGTTTATGATTTAGACTTATAGTAGAAGGCTAGGGAAGAAAAATCCAGATGAGGAAGAAGGAAAAAATATGTCAAGATACGTTTTTTAAATATCCAATTTACTACACTACAGAGAGATCTGTTAATCCACAGTCTCTCTTTTTTTTTCCCCCTTACCACTGATAACAATCATATCAAAGGCCAATCCTCCAATTGTCCTATGACAACAACCCTCACCAACCTCAAGGATTTCTCTGTTCAGGCTTTCCCCTTTGCTCTGCCTTATCAGTGTCTTCTTCTGAGATTACTGCCCTTAGAATACAGATTCCAATATCACCCATCCTAAGATGATTCGCTCTAAACCCTAAATACTCTTCTAGTGATGCTACTATCTTTCCTGTCATTCAGAGCCAACCTCTCAAAAGCATTGCATCCCACCACATTTATATGTGCTTGTATCTCCTTATCTACTTAATCCACTACAATCTGATTTCCTCCCCAGCCATTCCATTGAATGCAACACTGTAAAAATCACCAACGACGTCCTCATAGGTAAAGCTTATGGACACTTGAATTCTCATGTTTGTCTTCTCAGCACACTTGATCTAATCAATGAATTCTGCCTTCTTAAAGCATGCTCCTCTCTTAGTTATGTAGTAACACTTTTGTTTTTCTGTTTTTTCTCTTACCCACTGGCCTCTCCTTTTCAAACTCTATTGCTAGGTCCTTCTCTTTTTCCTGGCATTTGACTGTTGGACTTTCTGAGGGTCAGTCCTGGATGCTCTCCCTTTTTCAACTCCTTCTCTATGCTCATGTCTCCCAAATTTATATCGCCAGCCCAGACTTCTGCTTTGAGTTCACTCCTATGTCCATGTACCTACTTAACATCTCCTCTTAAATGTCTCATATATATCTCAAGCTGGACATGTTTAAAAATAAGGATTGATTCTTCTCAGGACACTATACTCTCAACCCCAATTCCTTCCTATCTTAGTAGAGGGCACCATGTTTCAATCAGTTGCTCAAGATGACTAGGTTTCTTTCTTTCCTGCTCCTCCCACTGTCATCTGAGAGAAAATGATTCCAACTTCCCCAGGGGTTTTCTTTTTTTTCCACTCCACTACCTGACCTTTAAATCTTTCACCATCATCTCTCAGCTGACATTGTTGAGTCATTGAGACATTGAGTACCTTTTCAACTGGTCTTCTTGTTCCAGTTCCTGCCTTCTCTCATCTATGCTCCATAAAACAATAAGAGATACTGGCTGAAAATATACCGTGGCTCTTCTTTTCTATTTTGCTTTCTTACCTCTCCTCAGAAATTCAGCCCTTTGGATATAGTTCAGCCATAAGAAAGGAAATCCTACCATTTGTAATGATGTGGATGGAACTTGAAGGCATTACACTAAGTGAAATAAGTTAGAGAAAGACAAATACTGGAAGATTTCACTTATATGTGGAATCTAAAAAAACCAAACCAAACCGAACAACAACTCATAGGAAAAAAAAAATCAGATTTGTGTTTACCAGAGGCAAAGGGTAGGGAGTATTGGATAAAAGTGCTCAAAAGGTACAAACTTCCAGTTATAAGATAAATATTGTGGTGAATGTATAACATGATGACTATGGTTAACACTGTTGTATGGTACATTTGAATGTTTTTAGGAAAGTCCTTGTTGCAAAGAAAAAAAATTTCTCTTTTTTTGTATCCACGTGAATTAATGGATGTTAACTAAATTTATTGTGGTAATCATTTTATAATATACATATATCAAGTTATTATACTGTACACCTTAAAATTATACAGTACCATCTGTCAATTATATCTTAATAAAACAGGAGGGAAAAAAACCCAATTCAGCCCCTCATTCATTGGTGCTAAATAAAGGAGGCATCCATGTAGTGGGGAATTAACCACAATGGCCTAGAACTGGGGATCAAAACCAAAGCAGGGCTGAGGAGAACATCTACATGGGGTGATGTCATGGTACATATTGCCAAGCCTGGATGAGTGAGAAGGATATCCACACAGTACAGGTGGATACGGTAATAACCCAGCATGGCTGTTGGAGCCTGAGTATCATCAGGAGATCATCCATACTGGGAAGTAGGGGAGCAGGGATTGGTAGTAGATATTGGAGGTTGATTGCTTTCAGGGATACTGTTCAAACAAGTAAATATATCAAGTATAGTGGAAGTCAGGTTTCTCACTGTGGGAAAAGGGGTTACAAATACAGAAAGGTAGAAAAATAGAATTTGCCTTGTAGTGTTGCATTGGAATTGGAGATAGCAGTGTGAACTCACAGTTCCCCATATACATCAATAGACATAAACATAAACATAAACATAAATATAAATGTGTGTAAACACACATGTATACACACATGTATATAGCTGTACATGTATACCTCCCTAGCTCTATCCTTTGAGAAAGCCTGGGAGAAATAACACCCCAGTAGCAATACATGCATATCTTGGTTTCTGAATACCATTCTCCACTAAAAAAAAAAAAAAAAAAAAAGGACTTCTTAATGAAATGGATAATCCCAAGGCTGGGGTAGGGGTAGTACAAGATGAGCCTGGAACATGTTTTATGTCAGAAACTAAGGAAGTGCTTAAAAATGATAGGGACATGTCAAAAAACATAGAAGCTAATTTGAAAGATCTCCCATGGGTCAAATCTGAAACTATTTAGCATCAAAATTAATAATGATAGTAATAAGATGGAAAACTATACTGACTAATCTATACTGATACAAATCAATAAATGAATAGATTGGATGTTTCTATGGGAATGGGAAAGCTGGGAAGCACTCTTCACAAAATATTTATTAATTACAAGGGAGGGAGAAAGGTAACTAAACTTATAGGTGAGAAGCCTACCTGATATCATCCTAATCAAGAGATGAAAGTTAAAATCACCAACAATGAATGGGTTAATCAAAACCATGTGCCACCTGATAGGATGCAATGCATCCCTTCTATGATATTGCTGCCAAAGAAGCATAACTGGAATCCAACCATAAAATAATATCGGAAAACCCCAAACCAAGAGACTGTCTACAAAGTAACTAGCCTGCAAATCTTCAAAAATGTCAAGACCATGACTGTTAAGACAGGATTGAGGAAGCAGGCAGATTGAAGGAAACTAAAGTGACATGACAACTAAAAGAAAAGCACAATTCTGCACTAGATCATGTTGCTATAAAGGACATTACTATAATAACTGGTAAAACTTGAGTAGGGTCTGAGGCTAGTATTGATTTGATTTTTAAATTTTGGTGATTGCATTTTGGTTAGTAGAACATCCTTATTTTAAAGTGCTTGGTGTGATGGGTCATGTGATAGGTAGATGCTAACTAAGATGGTCCTCATGATACCCACCTCTTGATATCCATGCCCAATCGCCTCCCACCGAGTGTACTTATGCTCAGGGATTCACTTCTAATTATTAGAAAACAACAGAAGTGATAGCATAGCACTTAATAGATTAGGTTATAGCACTTAATAGATTAGGTTATAGCAAGACTGTGTCTCCCACCTTGCCTGCTCTTTCTCCTTTTCTTGCTCACTCACCCTGCAACAGGTCAGCTGCCATGTTGTGAGATGCCCTTGAGAGAGAGCTACATGGCAGGGAAGTGAGGGAGACCTGTAAGGTAGCTTGTGAGGAACTGAGTCCTTAGCAAGGCCTTGGGTCAGTAACATATGAGGAAGCAAATCCTGTCAACAACCACCTGAGCAAACTTGGAATTGTTACAGACAAGTGTTAGGTAAGACTACAGCCCCTCTCAACACTTTTATTGTAGCCCATGAAAGACTACAAGAGAGAGGAACAAGCTAAGCCATGCCCAGATTCTGACCTGCAGAAATTTTGAGATTATAAAGCTGTTTTAAGCCACTAAATTGTGGGATAATTTGTTACACAGCAATAAACAACAAACACAGGGTATCATACAGTGACTTACTCTCTGGAGGAATTTAAACTTATTCTCTGGTTCTGGAGGAAGAGCTGTACTTTAAGACTGAGATTGTTTTAAAAGTGTGTGTGTGTGTGTGTGTGTGTGTGTGTGTGTGTGTGTTGGATTATGTCTCTTCCCTGCTAAAAGCTTTTTATGGGCTTCCTGTCACACTTAACAAAATCCAAATTCCTTACTACTCTCTTGGTCATTTTTGCAACCCTCTTTATCCTTCTACACCCTTCTCAACTTCTGCCACACATGTTTTCTTTCAGTTCTTTGAACAAATCTTGAGAGGGCCTTTGATTTTACTTTTCTCCCTACTTGATATGCTCATCCTCCATTCCACATGACTATCTCATTCACATTCTTTGAATCTCATCTTAAACATCCACTTAAGATACCCCTTAATCCTTACTTATATTCTCTTTCTCAGCCCCTCTTTGGTTTGATTCATATGCTTATCAGATTTTGTAAATATTTTACTTGGATATTTGCCTTTGATAAAGATAAGCCTTGGGGGAATCATCCTTCTCCTCTACATCACTGCATCCTTAGTACCTAACACACAGTAAATATTATTTAATATTTGTTGAATAAATGTATTAACATATGCTTGACGACTTGGGTAGAATTTTCAAAAGCAAAGTTTCATTTGCCCTGCATCCAAAAAAATAAATTTTAAAGTTACACAGAAAAAGTTTAAATTTATTTACATAGGCAATCAAGCCTGATCATAATAGACTTTTTATATTCCAATATCAAAATTGATTGTGTATATAGAATTGAAAAAACAGGTCATCATAGCCTTTTTCTATATTACTTCCATTTTCTCCTGTCTAAAAGTTGGTTTTGTTTATTCTATTCTTTTAGTCCTTATTTTACAGATAGCCCACCTTAGAATTTTATGCAATGTATAGTACAATTTCATATGCATATAATAGTGTCATCTTCCAAGAATCCCAGGAATGGTCTCCACATAGATTTAGTGGGCCACAGAGCTGGCTTCAATGGTGAGGCTGGAAACCCTCTCAGACAGCTACAAGCCCCCTCCTGCTTCAACAATTCGGTACCATCAGGAAAGAGAAAAAAAGTAAGAGAAATCCCAAAATCTCCCAGCTTGTTTCTGCCAGAATATATCAGTTCCAGGTCATGTTTCTGCAGTACCCGTGTCATGGAGTGAGCACAAGCTGTCAATATGAAGAAGAGAGTAGCTCTTTTGACAGATCACATCTACATTCCAGACCCATTATAGGAGCAGAGCTTGTTCCCCTTGAATGAGTTGCCGCTCTCTCCACTGGGTCCCCCAGCTATAGAAATGCATCCACTGCTGGAGGAATTCTCAGGGTCAAAGCCTAGAAGAGACTATGTCTCTGCTTGTCATATATATTCATAGGACAGATTCATTATATTTAAAATTGGGGGTAGGGGTGAGGAGGGACAAACAAGCAGGATCACAGCATGTCTCCCCAGAAAGTGCTACCTGCCATTTCACATTATCACCATGTAAGCACATTCAGTTCAAACCTGGAATCATAAAATAAGTGAACTTCAGAATTAACCTACTTTCGTAAAAACCTCACATTTCTGAAAGTAGCTTTCAAGAAATGGGCAAGCAAACATCTTAATGAAAATTATAAGCTCTGCTTAATTGCCCATTACCTTCAAATTCTTGATTCTGGATATGAGGAGGTTGGGGAGGAAGGCAAAAAGATATAAGTAATATGCCTGATAGAGAATTTAAAGTAATGGTAATATTCAATGGACTTGAGGAAGAGTGTAGGACTTCAGTGAGAAATAAACAACAAAGACCTCAACAAATAAATAGAAAAAAAAACTAATCAGAAATGAAGAACTCAATAATTTAAAATAAAAATACACTACATGGAAAATAGTACACTGAGGAAACAGAAGAGCAGATCGACAACCTGGAAGACAGAGTAGTGGAAAGCACTAATCAAGCTGAACAGGAGAGAGGAAAAAAATAATAAAAATTTAAAGTAGACTAAGATAATTCAGTAACACCATCAAGCATAATAACATTCTCATTAGTTATTCCAGAAGAGAAGAAAAAAGGGAGCAGAAAATTTATTTGAAGAAATAAAAGCTGAAAACTTCCCAAATCTAGAGCAGGAAACAGAAATCTAGATCCAGAGCCCCCAACAAAGTCAATCCAAGGAGATACACACCAAGGCAATGGTAATTAAATTGGCAAAAAAAAAAAAAATAGTAATAAAGAAAGAATTTGAAGGGTTGCAGGAGCAAAGACAGTTACATACAAAGGAAATCCCATAAGTCTATAAGCTGATTTTCAGCACAAAGTTTATAGGCTAGAAGAAAGTTGCATGATGCTTAAAGAGAAAAACCTGCAGCTAAAAATACTCTACCCAGCAAGGCCATCATTCAAAATAGAGGGAGAGACAGAGACAACCCCCCCCCCCCGCCAGAAAAAAGTTAAATGAATTCATGACCACTAAACCAACCCTATAAGAAATGTTAAAGGGCATCTATGAGTGGAAAACAAAAATCATAAATAAGAGTAAGAAAAATAGGAAGCACAAACACAAAAACAAGTATATCTGTAAAAATATGTCAAAATCAAAGGGTGTAAAATATGATACCAAATAACTGCAACACTGAGGGGAAAGAACTAAAGAATTTCAAAATTAAGCAATCATCAGCTTCATATGAACTGCTATATGCATAAGATGTTATATAAAAACCTAATGGTAACCACAAATCAAAAACCAGTAGTAGATGTGCAAAAAATAAAAAGAAAGCCAGCAAACTTTGAGAGAAGATAGCAAGAGAAGAAATGGAAAGAGAGGAATTATTTAAAAAAAAAAACAAAACCAACATAACACAAATAAAATGGCAATAAGCACACACCAATAAATAATTACTTTGAATGTAAATGGACTAAATACTCTAATGAAAGGACATAAGGTGATAGGATGGATAAAAAAGCAAGACCCATCCATACGCTACCTACAAGACTCATTTCAGACCTAAACACCCATACTGATTGAAAGGTAAGGGATGGAAAAGTATTTACCATGCAAATGGAAGTGAAAGAAAGTTGAGGCAGCAGCACTTATTAAGACAAAACAGACTTTAAAACAAAGACTATAATGAGCCAAAGAAGGATGTAATCATAAAAGAAACAATTTAATAAGAAGATATAGCAATTGTAAATATTTATGCACCAACATGTGAGCATCCAAATACATAATAAAGTAGGTAATAACAAACATAAAGGAAGTAACCAATAGTAATACAATTATAGTAAGGGATTTTAACACCCCACTGACATCACGAGATAGATCATCCAAAAAGAAAATCAGTAAGAAAAGAGTGGCTTTGATAGATACATTGGACCAGATGGATCTAACAGTGTATTCAGAACATTCTGTCCTAAAACAGCAGATATGCATTCTTTTCAAGTGTACGTGGAACATGCTCTAGAATAGATTATATTTAAGCCAAAAAACAGGTCTCAACAAATTTAAAAAGATTGAAATCATACTATGCATCTTTTTAAATCACAACATTATGAAACTAGAAACTAACCACAAATACATGGAGGGTTGCAAGAGAAAAGAAGACCAAATACATGGAGGTTAAATAGCATGCTACTAAACAATGAATGGGTCAACCAAGAAATCAAAGAAGAAATTTAAAAAATACATGGAGATAAATGAAAATGAAAACACAACAGAACAAAATCACTGGGATTCTGCAAAAGCAGTTCTAAGAGGAAAGTTTAGGGCAATACAGACCTACCCCAAGAAGCAAGAAAAATTTCAAATAAACAACCTAAACGTATACCAAAATAGCTAGAAAAAGAACAAACAAAACCCAAAACTAGCAGAAGGAAAGAAATAATAGGGATTAGAGCAGAAATAAATAAAATAGAAATTTAAACAATAGAACAGATCAATAAAACCAGAAGCTGATTCTTTGATAAGATTAACAAAATTGAGAAACCTTTAGCAGACTCATCATAAAAAGAGAGAGAGAGAGAGAGAGAGAGAAAGAGAGAGAGAATACTCCAATAAACAAAGCCAGAAATGAAAGAGGAGAAATAACACCAACACCATAGAAATATAAAGGATTATAAGGGAATATTATGAAAAATTATGTGCCAACAAATTGGACAACCTAGAAGAAATGGATAAATTCCTAGGAATATACAACCTCCCAAAACTGAATCAGGAAGAAATAGAAAATTTGAACAGGCTGATCACCAGAAATGAAATTGAATCTGTAATAAAAAAACTTCCAACGTGGGGGAGGAAGCAAGATGGTGGAGGAGTAGCAGACTGAAATGACATCAGCTCCCAGGAGTTCTGCTAGATAGTTATCAAACCATTCACAACACCTATAAACTCAAAAGGAGATAGAGAAGAAGAAGAGCAGCACTTCTAGAAACAGAAAATTGACCACTTTCTAGAAGATAGGACATGCAGAAAAGTGAATCCAAAGCGATGGGAAGATAGACCATGGGGGGAGGGGCTGGCTCCTGGCAGGCAGTGGAGCAGCAGAGCACAAAATCAGAATATTTAGAAGTCTGTTCCACTGAGGGACACCGTTCCAGAGGCTAAGTGGTGGTGGAGCCCTCACAGGGCCAATGTGGTCTCAGGTCCCACAGGGTCACAGGAAGACTAGGAGTGTCTGAGTGTGGCAGAGATCCTAGGTATCAGAGCAGAGAAGCTGACTACAGAGACAGAGCTGTGGTGTGGGCTCTCAGCTCGGGGTTACCTTAAACTGTGATCCAAGGCACCATTGGGCCACTCCTCTTTAAGCAGGGACCCCACAAGTGGAAAATCCAGAGGAAACCCCTCCCCTTCCTCCTCTGGGAGGAGTGGCACGGGAGCACATGGCTGGAATCTGCGGTTTGGAGACTCCAAACAGTGTCGTGCACCAGAGATAGAAATGCTCAGTCACAGACTGGGTGAGATCAGAGTGCAGCCAGAGACCAGGGAGAATGGAGGGATTGACTACTTTTCTCTGAGATGCACTGATGAGTGGAGCCCTGAGCTCTTGACTTCTCCAGGCCAGAGATTGGGAGGCCACCATTTTCATTCCTGTCCTCCAAAGCTCTACGGAAATTGTTCAGAGAACAAAAGCTACCAAGAGAGAAGCTGAGCAGGTTACTTAGCCTGGCCCCTGGCAAGCATGGTGCAATTCCACCTCAGGCAAAGACATTTGAGAATCACCGCAATCCCTCCCACAGAAGGTCAGCAATAACATCCAGCCAAGATCAAGTTCACCAATCAATGATAATGGTGGAACTGCAGAGCTAGGAGAAAGCAATGCATAGAATTCATGGCTTTTTCAGCTCGAGGTTACCTTAAACTATGATCCTTTACTCTTGTAAACTTAAATTTTTTAATTTTATTTTTTTCTTATTCTATTTTTTTAACCTTTCCTCTTTCCTCTTTTAACATTTTTTAACTAGTTTATCTTAACACTACCTTATGCTGAGTGAAATAATTATCATATGGTTTCATTTACTTGTGGAGCATAAGGAATGCTTAAGGAGGACATTGGGAGATGGAGAGAAGAGTGAGTTGGGGGAAATTAGAGGGGGAGACAAACCATGAGAGACTGTGGACTCTGAGAAACAAACTGAGGGTTTTGTCGGGGGGGGGGGTGAGCCTGGTGATGGTATTTAGGAGGGCACGTATTGTATGGAGCACGGGATGTGGTGCATAAACAGTAAATGCTGGAACACTGAAAAGAAATAAAATAAAATAAAATAAAATAAAAAACTTTTAAAATTTTCATTTTTATAGTCATATCTTATCCATTCATTGTATTTAACCTTATTTTTTGTATATATAAGGTTTTTTTCCTTTAAAATTTTGGGATACAATTTCTTCTAATAGATCAAAATATACCCCAAATCTAGCACATGGCTTTGATTTAGTCTCCAACCTGATCACATTCTCTCCTTTTTTTTTTTTCCCCCAACCAACTCATCTTATCAATTCCTTTTTTAGAATCTTCCTTAAAATTTTTCATCTTTACAGTCATGGTCCATCCCTTCATTGTGTTTACCCTTATTTTTGTATATAGATAAGTTTTTCTTTCTTTAAAATTTTGGGAGGTGGTTTCTTCTAAGAGACCAGAATACACCCAAAATCAAATGGGTGGCTCTGTTCTATTCACCAGTCTAATATATATACATTTTTAAAAATTTTTTTATTTATTTTTATTTTTTTCTTTTTAATTCCCCCCCCCCCATCTTCTCCCTCCAGTGTTGGGTCTCTTCTGACTTGGTTAGTTTACATTTTTCTGGGGTCTTTGCCACCTTTTTAGTATTTTATTCTCTTGTTCATATATTCTTATCTGGATAAAATGACAAGGCAGAAAAACATACCACCAAAAAAAAAAAAAAAAAAAAAAAAGAAGAGGCTGTACCAATGGCTAGAGAACTAATCAATACGGACATTGGTAATATGTCAGAACTAGAGTTCAGAAAGATGATTCTTAAGGTGCTAGCTGAGCTCTAAAAAGGCATGGAAGATACTAGAGAATCCCTTTATGGAGAAATAAAATCCCTTTACGGAGAAATAAAAGAACTAAAATCTAACCAAGTTAAAATAAAAAAAGGTATTAATGAGGTGCAAATCAAATGGAGGATCTTACCACTAGGCAGTAAATGAGGCAGAAGAATTAGTGATATAGAAGACCAAAAGACAGAGTATAAAGAAGCTGAGCAAAAGAAAGACAAACAACTACTAGATCACAATGGGAGAATTTGAGAGATAAGTGATATAAGACAAAAGAGTAAGAAAAAGAAGAAAGAGAGAGGGGGGCTGAAGATGTATTGGAGCAAATTATAATAGAGAATTTCCCTAATATGGCAAAGGGAACAAGCATCAAAATCCAGGAGGCACAGAGAATCCCCCTCAAAATCAATAAAAATAGGTCCACACCCCATCATCTAATAGTAAAACGTACAAGTCTTAGTGACAAAGAAGAAATCATTTTTCTTTGTAACAAAGAGAAAATCCCCAAAGCAGCTCAGGACAAGAAGTCTGTAACATACAATGGTAGAAATATTAGATAGGCAGAAGACTTATCCACAGAGACCTGGCAGGCCAGAAAGAGCTGGCATGATATATTTAGAGTACTAAATGAGAAAAACATGCAGCCAAGAATACTATATCCAGCTAGGCTATCACTGAAAATAGAAGGAGAGATACAAAGCTTCCAGAACAAACAAAAATTAAAAGAATTTGCAAACACCAAACGTACAAGTCTTAGTGACAAAGAAGAAATCATTAAAAGGAGTCTTCTAAGTAAAGACAGAGCCTAAAAGTAGTAGAACAGAAAGGGAAAGAGACAATACACAATAATAGTCACCTTACAGGCAATACAATGGCACCAAATTAATATCTTTCAATAGTTACCCTGAATTAAATGGGCTAAATGCCTGAATCAAAAGACATAGGGTATCAGAATGGATTAAAAAAAAAAAACCATCAATATGCTGTCTACAAGAAATTCATTTTAGACCCAAAGACATCTCCAGATTTAAAATGAGGGGTGAAAACCAATTTACCATGCTAATGGACATCAAAAGAAAGCTGGGAAACCTTATACCGGATCAATTAGATTTTAAGCCAAAGACTATAATAAGAGATGAGGAAGGACACTATATCATACTTAAAGAGTCTGTCCAACAAGAAGATCTAACAATTTTAAATATCTATGCCCCTAACATGGGAGCAGCCAACTACATAAACCAATTAATAACAAAATCAAAGACACATATGGGCAATAATATGATAATAGTAGGGGACTTTAACATCCCCCCCTCACTGAAATGGACAGATCATCCAAGGAAAAGATCAACAAGGAACTAAAGGCTTTAAATGACACACTGGACCAGAGGAACACCACAGATATATTCAGAACATTCCATCCCAAAGCAACAGAATACACATTCTTCTCTAGTGCACATGGAGTAGTATACAGAATAGATCACATCCTGGTTCACAAATCAGGTTTCAACCAATACCAAAAGATTGGGATCATTCCCTGCATATTTTCAGACCACAATGCTCTGAAGCTAGAACTCAATCACAAGAGGAAAGAATTCAAATACATGGAGGCTAAAGAGCATCCTACTAAAGAATGAATGGGTAAACCAGGAAATTAAAGAAGAATTGAAAAAAATTATGGAAACAAATGAAAATGAAAACACAACTGTTCAAAATCTGTGGGACACAGCAAAGGCAGTCCTGAGAGGAAAGTATATAGCTATACAAGCCTTACTCAAGAAACCAGAAATGTCTCAAGTACACAACCTAACCCTACACCTAAAGGAGAAAGAACAGCAAAGAAAGCTTAAGCTTAGCAAGAGAAGAGAAATAATAAAGATCAGAGCAGGAATCAATGAAATAGAAACCAAAAGAATAGTGGAACAAAATCAACAAAACTAGGAGCTGGTTCTTTGAAAGAATTAATAATATTGATAACCCCCTGGCCAGACTTATCAAAAAGAAAAGAAAAAGGACCCAAATCAATAAAATCATGAATGAAAGAGGAGGGATCACAACCAACACCAAAGAAATACAAACAATTATAAGTACATATTATGAGCAACTATACACCAGCAAATTTGACAATATGGAAGAAACTGGTGCATTTCTAGAGACATAAATGACCAAAACTGAACCATCAAAACTGAATCAGAAAGAAATAGAAAACCTGAACAGACCCAAAGCCAGTAAGGAGATTGAAGCAGTCATCAAAAAATCTCTCAAGAAACAAGAGCCCAGGGCCAGATAGCTTCCCAGGGGAGTTCTACCAAACATTTAAAGAAGAATTAATACCTATTCTCCTGAAACTGTTCCAAAAAAAATAGAAATGGAAAGAAAACTTCCAAACTCATTTTTTGAGGCCAGCATTATTACCTTGATCCCAAAACCAAAGACCCCATCAAAACAGAGAATTACAGACAAGTATCCTTGGTGAAACAGATGTGAAAATCTCACCAAAATAATAGCCAATAGGATCCAACAATACATTAAAAGGATTATTCACCACGACCAAGTGGGATTCATTCCTGGCTGCAAGTTTGGTTCAACATCCACAAATCAATCAATGTGATAGAATACATTAATAAAAGAAAGAACAAGAAACATATGATACTCTCAATAGATGCTGAAAAAGCATTTGACAAAATACAGTACCCTTTCCTGATCAAAACTCTTCAAAGTTTAGGGATAGAGGGTACATATTTCAACATCATCAAAGCCATCTATGAAAACCCCACAGCAAGTAACATTCTCAATGGGGAAAAACTGAGAGCTTTTTCCCTGAGGTCAGAAACAGGGCAGAGGGGGGGCGTCTGGGTGGCTCAGTGGGTTAAAGCCTCTGCCTTCAGCTCAGGTCATGATCCCAGTGTCCTGGGATCGAGCCCCGCATTGGGCTCTCTGCTCAGCAGGGAGCCTGCTTCCTCCTCTCTGCCTGCCTCTCTGCCTACTTGTAATCTCTGTCTGTCAAATAAATAAATAAAATCTTAAAAAAAAAAAAAAGAAAGAAACAGGGCAGGGATGTCCACTATCACCACTAATCAACACAGTATTAAAAGTCTGAGCCTCAGCAATCAGACAACAAAAAGAAGTAAAACGCATCCGAATCAGCAAAGAAGAAGCCAAACTCCCACTCTTTGCAGATGACATGATACTTTATGTGGAAAACCCAAAAGACTTCACTCCAAATATGCTAGAACTCATATAGGAATTCAGTAAACTGTCAGGATATAAAATCAATGCACAGAAATCAGTTGTACTTCTATACATCAACAACAAGACAGAAGAAAGAGAAATTAAGGAGTCGATCACATTTACAATTGCACCCAAATCATGAGATACCCAGGAATAAACCTATCCAAAGAGGCAAAGAATCTGTACTCAGAAAACCTATAAAATACTCATGAAAAGAAATGAGGAAGACACAAAGAAAAGGAAAAACGTTCTGTGCTCATGAATTGCACATAAAATGGAATACTATGCAGCCATTAAAAGAAATGAAACCTTGCCGTTTGCAATGACATGGATCGAACTAGAGGGTATTATGCTGAGCGAAATAAGTCAATCAGAGAAAGACAATTATCATATGATCTATCTCATATGAGGAATTTGAGAGGCAGGGTGGGAGGTTTTGGGGGTAGGGAAGGAAAAAATGAAACAAGATGGGATCAGGAGGGAGACAAACTGTAAGACTCTCAGTCTCAGAAAACAAACTGAGGGTTGCTGGGGGGAGAGGGGTTATGGAAACTGGGGAGGGTATATGATATGGTGAGTGCTATGAAGTGTGTAAGCCTGAAGATTCACAGACCTGTACCTCTGGGGCAAATAATACATTATATGTTAATAAAAATAATTAATTAAAAAAACCCTCCCAACAAACTAAAGTTCAGGACCAGATGGCATTTCAAGAAGAGTTTATACTTATTCTTCTCAAACTATGCCAAAAAGGAGAAGAGGAAAGAAAGCTGAGAGAAATTCATTCTATGAAGCCAGCATTACTCTGATGTTACACCCCCCCCCAAAAAGAGAGAGAGAGAGAGACAGAGAGAGAGAGAGAGAACTAAAGTCCAATATCTCTGATAAAAATAAATGTAAAAATCCTCAACAAAATATTAGCAAACTAAATTCAGTAGCCAAATAATACATTAAAAAAAAAATCATTCAGGGGCGCCTGGGTGGCTCAGTGGGTTAAAGCCTCTGCCTTCGGCTCAGGTCATGATCCCAGGGTCCTGGGATCAAGCCCAGCATCGGGCCCTCTGCTCAGCGGGGAGCCTGCTTCCCTTCCTCTCTCTCTGCCTGCCTCTCTGCCTGTTTGTGATCTCTGTCTGTCAAATAAATAAATAAAATCTTATAAAAAAAAATCATTCAGCAGGGCACCTGGGTGGCTCAGTGGGTTAAGCCTCTGCCTTCAGCTCAGATCATGATCTCAGGTTCCTGGGGTTGAGCCCTGTATTGGGCTCTCTGCTCAGTGGGAAGCCTGCTTTCCCCTTTCCCTCTGCCTGCCTCTCTGCCTACTTGTGATCTCTATCTCTGTCAGATTAAAAAAAAAAATCATTCAGCATGATCAAGTGAGATTTATCTCTGGAATGCAAGGCTGGTTCAATATTAGCAAAACAATCAGTGTGCTACATCATACCAATGGGAGAAAGGATAAAAAACCAAATGATCATTTCAATAGATGCAGAAAACGCATTTGACAAAGTACAACCACCATTCATGATAAAAACAACAACAACAAAAAAACCCACCTCAACAAAATAGGTTCAGAGGGAACATACCTCAACAACATAAAGGCCATGTATGAAAAACTCATAGCTAACACACACTCAGTGAAGAAAAACTGAAAGCTTCAAACGTAGTGATCCAAAGGGGCACGTGCACCCAAATGTTTATAGCAGCAATGTCCACAATAGCCAAACTATGGAAAGAACCTAGATGTCCATCAACAGATGAATAGATCACGAAGATGTGGTATATATACACAATGGAATACTATGCAGCCATCAAAAGAAATGAAATCTTGCCATTTGCGACAACATGGATGGAACTAGAGCGTATCATGCTTAGCGAAATAAGTCAAGCAGAGAAAGACAACTATCATATGATCTCCCTGATATGATGAAGTGGTGATGCAACATGGGGGCTTAAGAGGGTAGGAGAAGAATAAATGAAACAAGATGGGAATGGGAGGGAGACAAACCATAAGTGACTCTTAATCTCACAAAACAAACTGAGAGTTGCTGGGGGGAGGGGGTTTGGAAGAAGGGGGTGGGATTATGGACATTGGGGAGGGTATGTGCTTTGGTGAGTGCTGTGAAGTGTGTAAACCTGGTGATTCACAGACCTGTACCCCTGGGGATAAAAATATATGTTTATAAAAAATAAAAAATTAATTAAAAAAAAAAAAAACTGAAAGCTTTTCCCCTAAGTTCAGGAACAAGACAAGGATATCTGCTCTCACCTTTTTGAAACAGTGCCTCCTCCTAGTTCCCCGCCATCTTGTCTCCCACCACTTTTATTCAACATAGTACTGGAAGTCTTAGCCACAGCAATCAGACAATAAGAAATAAAAGGCATCTAAATTGGTAAGAAAGAAATGAAATTTTCACTATTTGCAGATGACATGGTACTATAGACAGAAAACCCTAAAGACTATACCAAAAAACTACTAGAACTGATAAATAAATTCAGTAAAGTTGCAGGATACAAAGTTCATGTACAGAAATCTGTGATATATGTATAGACTAATAATGAAGAAACAGAAAGAGAAATGAAGAAAGCAATCCCATTTACAATTGCACCAAAGATAATAAAATACTTAGGAATAAACCTTACCAAGGAGGTGAAAGACCTAAACTCTGAAAAGCATAAAACACTGATGAAAGGTATTGAGGATGATACTAACAAGTGGAAAGATAGATATTCCAGTCTCATGGTTTGGAAGAACAAATATTGTTAAAATGACCATATTATCTAAAGCAATCTACAAATTTCACTCAATCCCTATCAAAATACCAAAACCATTTTTCATGTAACTGGAACAAAAAAATCCCAAAATTTGTATGGAAGCCCAAAAGACCCTGAATCAAGAAAGCAATTTTGAAAAAGAACAAAACTAGAGGTATCACAACCCCAGATTTCAAAATATACTACAAAGCTATAGCGATAAAAAAAGTATGGTCCTGGCACTAAAATAGACATATTGATCAATGGAACAGAACAGAGAGCCCAGAAATAAACCCATGCTTATGTAGTCAATTAATCTTTGACAAAGGAAGCAAAAATATTCAATTTGAAAAAGACTGTGTCTTCAATAAGTGCTAAGAACACTGGACAACTACATGCAAAAGAATAAAACTAGACCATTTCTTATACCATACACAAAAATAAACTCAAAATGGATTAAAAACCTAAATGTGAGACCTAAAACCAGAATAATTATTGATTGCAATGATATTTGCAAATGGCATATCTGATAAAGGGTCTGTATTCAAAATATACAGAGAACTTACATAAAACCAAAAAACAAATAATCTAATTAAAAATTGGGCAGAAGATATGAGAAGACATATCTCCAGAAAATATACAGATGGCTACAAGACACATGGAAAGATGCTCTACATCACCAATTGTTAGGGAAATGCAAATCAAAACCACAATAAGATCCACCTTACACTTGTCAGAAAGGCTAAAATCAAAAACACAGGGAACAACAAATATTCGTAAAAATATGGAGAAAAAGGAACCCTTAGGTACTGTTGATGGGACTGCAAACTGGTGCAGCCACTGTGGAAGACAATATGAAAATTCCTCAAAAAATTAGAAATAAAATTACCATATGATTTACTCCTTGATATTTACCTAAAGAAAATGAAAACATTAATTCAAAAAGATATACACACTCCTATGTTTACTGCAGTATCATTTACAATAGCCAAATTATGGAAGTATCCATCAATAGATGAATGGATAAAGAAGATGTGGTGTGTGTATATATATATATACATACACACATACATATATATGTATTCCATATTATTCCATTATATATATGTGACATATCAAGAACATTCCAGTTATAGATTATTTATAGCACAGTAAATAATTAACATAAAATTTACATACATATAAACAATCTATGTTGTTTATCAACATATATTTAGAAACATAAGAACAAGGGCAGAATCACAAAATTCACATTAGCACTTAACTCTAAACAGATGGATGAAGAGAAATGCGACCCAGGAAATGCTTATAGGAGACTTCAACTTTAATGGTAATAATTTATTAAAAGATTGATACATATAGACAATAAAATATGATATCATATTAACACTTGTTAATTCTGGGTTATAGCTACATGGGCACTTATTTTATTATCTTTTTAAAAAACTTTTGGTATTCAAATTATTTTTTAAAATAAGGAGGGCATGTGGCATGATGCGCACTGGGTGTTATACACATCTAATGAATTGCTGAACACTACATCAAAAACAATGATGTACTATATGTTTGCTAATTAGATATAATAAAAATAAATAAATAATGACAGTTTCTAAATTTAAAAAAACAGTAAAACAAGGTAAGTTGGGTTTTTTAAAGACCATTAAGAGGGTGGCATTTATCATCATAAAAATCTTAATAAAGTCATGCCCAGGGCAGGGACAGGGCAGGGAGTGAACCCTAAGCCCCTTCACCATTTCATTCCTGCTTAGGAGTCTGCACCTGAGCTCCAGAGTGAATTTCCGCTCCTTCAGGTCACCTGGCTGACTCCACCAAATATGTCCTTTCTTAATTTACACATCCTTCTTTGGAGGAAGTATTTTCCATCTTGTATCAGTGTATGAGTTGTAATTCCCTTCCTTGAACTGGAAAAGTTCTCTGTGTGCGCTTCCTCCTTGCAGTATAACTCTCTTACAATTTCTTGTTTACCGGTTTGTCTCCCCTGTGAGACTGTTGGCTCCCTAGGCTGTGTGAGAGCTCTTGCTGGCCTGGTTCCCAGCCCTAACTACAAGCTTCCCACATTTCTGCTGAATTTTACAGATTCAGCCAGACATGGTTTGCAGTGGGGCTCTCTGCTGGCAGCGGCAGAAGGAGGGTACTGATGGCCTGAAGATGCCAGTAGGAAATTTTCAAGACAAACAATCTACTGAGAGCCCTTTGCCTGGGGCAGGACTTTGCATTTCAGAATCATTGATGTCTGAAGCTGATTTTCATGAGGTGAGGTGGGCGGGGGGATAGGTTCAATGTTTAAAAATCAGCTGATCTTCACTGATCCTTTTCATCCTTGCTTTATCTAAATATACAAATAGTGAAAGTTGGCTCAGAAATGATTCAAAATTGGCTTTTTCTTTTATAACCTCCACTCAGAATCCCCCATGTTACAGTTTTCTACATAAAAAAGTCAAGTCTTGGCCCTACAGAAAACATCCTATAGATATTTTCCTGTTTTTGCCATTCTGCTAAATTCTTAAATATGTAGGAACCATATCAGCTATACCCATTGTTCAGTATTGGGTAAAACATGGGTGGTGAAAACCACACACCCATCAAGCTCGACCTTAACCCATTCCTAGTTTTAAAATCAAAACTTAATATTGCTTGCTGTCCCTTGGTTTGAGAGCTATCGGTCAGAACATGTCAAAGGACACGAACTCCATTCTGATCTTTGAGGATCCACGCATACCGCTGAATCAAGGATCCTGTGGTAGGCTGTGTAGCCATGGCTGAGTGTTCTCTGCCCCTTCCCACACTCTACCTGCCCCTGATGCTGCACAGCCTGGCTGGAGGGTGCACTGCCCTCCCTAGGAGCAGCACTTGGCCATATGACTTGTTCTGGCCAGTGAAATGTGAGTGCAAGTGAAAGTCGCCCTATCCAGCAGAAAGTTCAAAGAGGCATGGTGATTTTCTCCCAGCATCCTTGATCTACTTCTCTCCTTAGTAGATTCTTTTAGCCTGAATTCCAGAATCAAGCAGATACATGGAGCTAACTTGCCGCTGATACATAATGTGAGCCAAGGGGAGAAACATAACAAGATAGAAACGCTTTGTTTTTGAAGCCATTAGTATTTTAAGGTTGTTGGTTACTGTATCATAACCTACTGAAAGATGACTGATAGAGAATCTTAAAAATCAGATTAAACTGGAAATACGCTCTACACAGTCAGCACCAGGTTGCTGGTCAGCCTCCTATCTGCCACTGAGAGCAGGAGATCTGTCGAAGGTGAAAGGGAACTTTGCCATTAGGCCAGACTCTTCTTCTGCAAGGCCAGCTGTAGCAAATATTCTCTTTCTGGCACAAAAACTGGCAAAAAGCTTCCTAGGTCAGTCTTCCTTTTCCTTCCTCCCGTCTGTTTTCCTTCCACTCTTCCTTTTTTCTTCCTTCCTTCCTTCCTTCCTTCCTTTCTTCTTACGCCAGTTCATCCCAAAGACTAAGAGTCTTCTGAGTTCACAACAAGTTCCAATATTCTACCTAAATTCCTAGGGAGAGCTTTAACAAATTTCTCATCGGTTGCAAGTGAGCATGACTGATTGAATAGAACAGACTGTTTTCTATCTTTTCTGTATCACTGGTTGGAAAAACTAGAATTTCCCAAACCAGCAGTAATTTTTCTCCTATTGATTTCACAACTATGACTCTTACCTGTTTCTCCAGGAAGACAGAAGACCTTTCATTAAATATTCCTTGGATGTGGGTGTAGCCAAGAGCCTGCCTGTGGCCATCCACTGTATAGGAGCTAAACTGGAATTTTATATTTGCAGGGAGAGAGTGAAAGAGAGAGGAAAAAAAAAGTAGTTTCACAGAAACATGATCCTTGGCAGGGGTGCTGTTCTGGAGGAAACAAATCGACTAAAGAAGGTGATAAAAAAAAAATGCTCTATAAATACTGGAAACATGTACTGAATTGAACCTTGTCTACATTTAAATTGAGTAGAATCAGTCCATCATTTTATTCAGCACACATAGGAACGGTCTGCATATGAAAATAACTCTCAACGCCATGTATATGCTTCTGAGACTTCAACATGCCATTCCTATTAGCAATTGTCCTACACATGTATTTAATACAAAAACAGGACACATGACTACAATAATTGCTTTTTTCTTTTTAAGTAAGCTCTGCACCCAATATGAGGCTCTAACTCATAACTCCAAGATCAAGAGTCACATGCCCAACCAACTAAGTCATTCAGGTGCCACTATAATGATGGCTTTTTATTTTTGAAATATTAGCTAATACTAGTAACAAACAGCCTCTTGGTTTCTTAAGAAGCTACGGTAGGATGTGTTCTTGTGCAGTAAATCATCTGCCTTTGGTATCAACTTTTTTTTTAACTTCTCCCAACCAAGTGTTTTATTTTGCCCCCCGAACCCAACCTTTCTTCTTTCGTTTCCTTCTCTCCTGTCCCCCACCTTCTGCTCTGGACAAGTGCAATCTCCTTTCTCAGTATCCATTTCCTACCTCCACCATCTACCTGATCTTCTCAACAGAGGGACAGTGGTGCAGCAGAAGGGGCATTAAACTTAGAGTCATGGGAGTTAGGTTTGAGTTCCAGTGCTGTCACCAACATTCTGAGTGATGTGAGATAAGTCACACAAGCTTTCTGTGTACCCCTCTGTCCTCATCCACATAATGAATTTTTCAGTTATATGGGTGTTCTTGCTTGGATATTTACTGGTTGGATATTTGAATCTGCTTAAGCTTTCATAAGCCATTTTTGCCACTTCTTTTTGTTATTACTGACATTTGGGCTTTGAAAATAGGTATTCTGCATTATCCAACATTTCCCTTTTATACTTAAATGAAACATCAGTTGTTTCAATGTGATATTCCTACTTTGTAGATTTAAAGAGAAAGTCCAGAATACAGGATTGCAGACTTGGATAGGAAGTCGTAGGGTATTTTCTTCTGCCAGGAAATGGCAAGTGAGTTAATCTAAGTTGCCAGAGGACCATAAGCTACTCTTAATAGAATCCCAGCATCTGTTCTGCAAAAGGCAAAAGTGTTGATTTCCATTTGTACTCCCAAAGTTCTTTGCTTTATAAGCCAAGTCCTAGGCAACAAAAGGTGGTGGTGTTACATTTACCTCTTAGCTGGTGGAATAAAGGAGAAGAAATAAAATCAGTCACACCAGAGTCAACATAGCTTGTGTCTAGCAGAGCTGAGAAATGGTAACCAGGCTTGTTTTATGCTGTTTGAGTTATGATCTGACACATGGTTGATGCTGAAAGCCTTCACAAAACAGCTTGTCCTGCAGAGAGCCAATGGCCAGTCAAATCTCTCCTGGAAGTCAAATCTCTCTTGTCCCATATGCAACTCCCCAAATCCCCCTCCCCAAATTATTCCAGGATTGGCAAGGCCATTACTTCCTCTTATCCACACATCTCCTTCTTTCCTCTACTGAATTAATTTAAACATTCTTGTTACTATTTACTAATGAGAAAAAAGTTCACAAAAATAAAGTATTGATAAACCAACTTTGGAAAGGGTATACAGATTTGGACATTCTTCATAACACTGTTATGAATATAGATCAACATTTAATATAGATCAACATTGGCAATATAGATCAACATTTTAAATGCATAAAGACATTCCACTTCTATTAGTTATCCTAGAGTTATCTCAAGAGGGTACACAGGTGTTCATTGCATAATTGTTTATGACAGCAAAATCTAGAAACAATTTTTAGGATATGCTGAATGTGGATCAATAGGGGATGGGTTAAATAAATTATGATCCATCCATACAATGGAACGCATACAGCCACTTAAAGAATGATAGATCTACATGTTCTGACAACAAAAGATACCCCAAAGATACTCATTTTAAAAGCCACATTGCAAAACAAAATAAAAAGAAATAAAGTAAATAAAAGCTACATTGCAATGATCTGCACCTCAAATGAACTTCAGGAAATTTTCAGATGAGTGATCCTTATCATAAATAAACTGATTAACATAAGAATATGACAAATGCATAATCATACATGTAAAAAAAATGAAAGATACGTTGCAGAACTCGTTTTCTACAAGTGTATGTGAAACCATTCACATCACTGTATGAATATATTTAAAATCGTTTATATAAGCATTAGAAAACACAAAAGCATATTCAAGTAATTATTAATAAAGGTTATTGTGTAGAAGGAAAAGAGGAGGGAGTAGAAGGAAGAATTTTGCTTTTCTAATTAAAAACTTGTTTACTCAATGAATTCTGGAACATTGAAAAGAAATTAAAACTTGTTTACTTAATTACTTCATATTTCAATGCTCATGCATTACCTTCACCTTTATACAAAACCTTTTCAAAGCAAAAAACCAGAAATACCTTTTTAAAATGTGAAATAAATGATGATACAACTATAAAATGTAATAGTAACCAAGCATGAGGAATTATTTCCTACAACTATATTTGCTGGCAGAAAAACATTTAAAACATATTGCTAAATTTTAAAAGAAGTTTACAAAGCAAAAAGAGCAGGAGGATGAGCGAGAGAACAGTTAGTCTCCCAAGGACATGTTCTAGGTTGAGTTCTTACAACATCCGTGCCAGCACAGGACCCAGCACACCTGTCTCAAAAGTACCACTAATCTGACGTGCATTTTGTGCCCTCACTGTGCTACAGGTTTACATCCTTTATTGTTGATCCTCACAACAAGCTTGGATTGAAGATTAGGGAGGGTGTTTAACAAATGAAGCTTGGATTCAAACCCAGATTTTTCTTCCCAAACCCAAAGGTTTGTGGAATAAATTAATCAAATCAAAGAATGACAATGAATCACAGCAAGATTATAAGACTAACACCAGACTGGATAGGTACAGCAGTGAATAGAGAACTCATGATTCAGGGAGAAATCCTTACCCTTTCACAGCACCTGAGCAAGAGAGGGGAAGTGGGTCCTAGATCAGGTGTTAAATCCTGATTTCTTGACTTGAGGTATACAATGAGAAATAAGCACTGGAAAGATTCTTTTTGATCACATCTTTCACTGTTTTTCAAAATGTAAATTGTAACCATTAGTGAATCCTGAAATCATGTAGTGAGTCATAACTCAGATTTTTCTTTAAAAATAGTGAACTGAAACAGAATGAAATATGGGGGAAAATCAGACATAATGCATATTTTTGTGAAACATAATTTCAGTTATGTTTTATATACATAGAAATTTATGCATTGAGTTGAACTACAAAGTATTAATATAAATTGGAGCCAGAAAAGTTTTAAAACTATCGATTCAACTTCATCTCCTTCATCAGGTGACAGCCCTGAGGTCTAGAGGGATTAGATAGCTCCTTTAAGACAATAACATCTGTGTCTGTAAAACCTGACTACACCTTGTGTCTCCCCACTATAGTCTTTGTGTTTTAATAGTACCATCCTTCAAAATTAATCCTACTGAGCTCAACTTTCTGACAAGTCTACTAGGGAAGATAATATATGTATAAATATGGAAGCTTCCATGTTACTAAATTACTACATTAAAATGTACCATGCTATCAATACAGGATGAGCTTGTGAATTCTGGCAAGATCCAAAGTCACTGCCTCGGAATCAGGTGAACAAAGCAGGTTTCCTGCCATGGGAAGTGAGAATTCCAAGGCTGATGTCTTAACAAGAATGTTTCCAAGTCATAAATGAACCACAGGTAGGAAGAGAAGCATCTGGCCTAACATTAGCCATGTGATATGATAATGAGTAGTTATGGAGTATCTAGGATCACTGTCCTCCAGATACCTGAAAGCAATTCTTTGTTCAACTACAATTCTTGCTCCAACTGTACGTATTTCATCTCAATAAGTATATTAAAGTCACAGGAAAAGACCCATTCAAGTGCTTTTCCCAATGTCGCCCTACTCAGTTTTGTGCTATGTGAAAATTGTTGCTTTTTTTTAGTCTACCAATTCACTATTTCATTATAGAATCACAAGAGTTTTTCTCCCTTCAGGAACATAAAAAATGCACTCTTTTTCTCTAGCCTGAGGTGCAAGCATTTCCTCTCTCCCTACTTGAATGTGATTACTTGTACTATGAGCCCTTTGGATTTTAGCTCATGGACCTAGTGAGGATCCAGTTAGTAACACTCCTTCCTATAGATCTGATACAAGGCACAAAACACTGTGGCAGGATATTGGATATCCCAAAACAATATGCCTTTTCCCCAAACCAGAATAAGACTTTGAGGTTAACTAGATATTGCTAGATTTTTGAGTTTCCTACTTTTACTTTTTTACCACTATCATCCCTGACAGGTGTGGTCTGGGCAATCTAAGGTATTCGTAGAGGAACCTGGGAAAATAATAATGCTAAAAAACCAGTATTTTTTGTAGTTTACAACATTTTCCCATAAACTACTCATTTGTTCATTGTAACTGGTTTGGTTTAGATGTGATTCTTCTTATCCTAATTTATTCTTGTGTCATTAGGATTGGCCTGACTTAGAATATCTATTTTTAAATCCATTTTCAACCTTTTCTTACACTTACACACTTTCTCAAAGAACAACCTGAAACTCTTGATCCACTGATTTTTAAGGATGGCTTTACCATGTTCTGCAGGGTTGGTGTGCATGGATTATACAGTAGCTTGGATCTATTGCGATTCTGTATTTGTATCTGATTTTTCTGTCACTAGTGGTCTTTCCATAAAATCTAAGCTTTCTGTTCTCAGTGCCCATGCCAGGAATTTTAGACTTCTGTTTGGTATCTTCTCTGAAACAAGATTCCCCATTGGGCAGAAGCTGTGGCTCATGAAAACTCTTGTGTAACATTAAATATACCACAGTCTATCTCCAATGCAGATAATCAGCATTGACAACAGATCATTTTGTTAGCAACAAATGTTAAAACCGCTTAACAGCAGAAGAGAAAGGTCAGAGTCTCTCCTATTTGAATTCATTTCCCAACTCTTTGCAAAAAGTCAAATAAATAGTTGATGAACTTAAAACCTAAATCAGATGATACTACTATAGGTTTACTCAGTTTATGTCAACTAAAGTTAATAAGCAGTTACTCTGAGCTAGATGCTAGATGCAGAAGGTTCAAAGGGATAGATGTTCCCCATCCTCAAGAAGCTAGCTAAGAGAGATCAGCACCTACAAAAATCTAATAACTTGTGTTGTAAGCTCACTGTGTGCTAGGTTAACACTAAGAGCTTTCTAGGATCTCTTTTGATTCTCAAAACAATGTGAAGAACTTTGTCCGAGGCTTTAGCTTTTTGGTGGCTGAGCTGGGACTTAAGTCCAAGCCTATTGACCCAAAGCTATTGCTCTTTCCATTTCACAATTCTGCCTTTCACTGCAGTACGTATTATAGTTTCTGGATTTGTAGCAATGACTGTAAGATGTACCGTTGGTTTAATAACATTCTAAACCAATTGCAAATAGTGTGCATTTATCCCTTGAACTATATTCTATTTGTACAGTTTGAGTCCAACCCTTCTTTCTGTTCAATGAATCTTCAGAATCACTCTTGTCCAGTGGTTTGTAAACATTTTTAAAAAGATTTTATTTTTAAGTAATCTCTACCCTCAGTGTTGGACTCAAACTTATAACCAGAGATCAAGAGTCACATGCTGTACCTACTGAGCCAACAAGGTGCCTCTGCAAACTTTTGAGAGAAGGAGGAGTCTAGAGGAGGGAGAAACCTCCCAATGTTTTAGAATTCAATGGGAGCTTTAAAACCTCCCTTCTTTCTTAACACAATAACCCTGTATGTCCAACCCACATAAGTTGGAGAGAGGGAAGTAGAGAGGCAAGAAATGAATTTTTAAGCATTTTTCCTTCTCCAGGGAAATAAACAGCTCACAACTCCAGGAGATGAGCAGATATCCCGAGACACAAGTTCCCTGATCTAATCTTCCCTTATCACAGAGTAGGCAAGAGTTCTGAACCTGAATGCCTAAATGCCAGAATGCCAGACATTGGCAGTCTCCAGCATCTTGCCTGGAGGCCAGGATGCATCCCCCAGGCCCACAGACACTGCTTTCCCTGCAACTCAGACCAGAGGGGCTGTTAGTAGATCTGTCAGCTCTCTGCCGGGCTCTCAGATGCTACCCATCTGGCAAGGTCTCCACGCACAGGGAATGGGTGCAGTGCTCTTTAAAGTTCCTGTGTCTGGAGGAAGTCCTGGGTCATGGCTTCCTCAGGTGTTGAAAGAAACAGGCTTTCAGCCATGCTTTCTGCCCACTCAGAGCCCTAGCCTGTCAGGACTTTTCTTGAGCCAGGATTTGCTAGATGTGCTCTCCTGTGGATAGGTATCACTCTTGCCTTCTACCAGTTTCTTTATAACACAGTCTTCTACCTGTTCTTTATTTATGGACCATTTGGTGTCTTAAAAAAGGAGAGAGAGAAATGTCCTAGAATAGCCTATAAAGGCCAAAAGAAACCAACAAGGGACCCAAGTACTCTGTAAACAGTCCCAGCTCAACTATTCTGACCCAGCAGAATTCCTAGTTGGGAAGCAACAGAAAGTGATCTCAGCTAACGTAGGGACTTTACTGGAATAAACGGGAATTGCTTAGAAAGAATAGAGAGGAGCTCACGGGTTGAAGAGAGGATGGGGAAGCAAAAAAAGAAAAAAGAATAAGTAAAAGGACAGAGCTGGCTCCTCTTGCTTTGCAGCTTTTGGATTTTGTTGCCCATGTTACAATCAGAAGGCAGCCAATTCCTCCATAACTCCTTTCTTTGTGGCATGCTTATTCAGAATTAGAGTATGCATACAGTACTGTATCCATATTAAGTTTCTTGACTTTGATATCTGCACTGTGGTTTTAGTAGAGAACATCTTGTTCTTAGGAAATGCTAAAGGATTAAGGGGTAAAAAAGTATGATGTTTGTATGCAACCTTCCTTAAAATGGTTTGATTATAAAACAATTATTATATTATTAGAGAGAAAGAATGATAAACCGAGTGTGGGCAAAATTTAAAAATTAATGAATCTTCTTGAAACTTTTCTGTAAGTTTGGAATTATTTTGAAATAAACAGCTAAATAAAAAGTTTAAAAAAATCATGCTTTCCAGATCTCATCTAAGATCAGTACAATCCAAATCTCTGGGGGAAAGATGCCAGCATCAGTAGATTTTAAAGAATCCGAGGGACCACAGTGGGAGGTCAGAGCTGAGAATCAGATTCTAGGACTCTGAGGTCTGCCCTGGGTGAGCAACAACACTGAAAAGTAACCTCCAAATTAATAACAACCATTACTTTAACCATCTATCATCTCAACTGTTTATTATATTTATGATTTTCATTATAAAGCAATATAAGCACATTATGTAAAAACTGGGAAATATTTTTAAAAGAAAAAGTTATTACTGTAACATATGCAATAAGAGCATTTTAGTCTATTTCCTCCAAGCATTTTTAATGTATATATTCACTTCCTAGATAGTATGACACATTGAACATATGACTTTAGTGCTGCTATTTTCATTTGACATTGTAAATGTCTTCAGAGCAATCATTTTTGATGAAACTGTACCAAGTAGATATGCTGTTATTGATTTAACTGCTCTCCTATGCTTGTACCCTTTAGTTATCTTGAATTTTTATTTATTTTAAGGTGTGTTTTTTTTTTAATTACAAATACTGCTGCAGGGAAGAAATATGCTCTTAGCAGTGTTTCCTATTTCAGGCCATTTACAAGAGTAGGGTTATGGGTCAAGATATGTCTATGCTCATAGCCTTCAACTGGTAATGCCAAACTGCTTTGCTAAAAAGCTTTAACCATATATGCTGCAATCAGCAAGAGATCCTAGTTTTGCAGCATTTGACATTATAAATTTTTTGTTGCAAATTTAGTATATGAAAAATGTATCAGAAGTAGGCCAGGGCTGGCAGAAGGGAAAGTTTGATTTTAACTCTTATTCTGTCACTAACTAGCAGTGACTTCTGAGATTTTTCCCTTAAACTTTCTTCATTGTTTCTTGCATTTATTCAACAAATTCTTACTGAATACTTGCTGGGATCCAGGCACTGTGCTCAGGCTGGGAATATACTGGTGTTGTAGATTGGGATCCCTGAGAAGCAGACTCTGAAATGGAGATTAGTGCATTGCAAGAGAGTGCAATGCAAGAGAGTGATGACAGAGTGCTTTCCGATCAACATATATGGAAAGGCAATGACAAATGCAAGATAGGGCAGAGGGAGGAGGAGCGCTGCCACAAAGTCTCAGTGAAGCAACAGCCAACCCCATGTGCAGCTGTGAAGATGAGATACGCCTTCAAAAGTACCCCAAATTGGGGTGAAGTGTAGGGTCTTTATGTCCTCACTTTATTCAGAGACTGGATGCTGGTTGCATGAGGAAGCAGACATGACCTTGGGTGAGGCAACTGTCTTTAGCCCTGTCAGTTCCCGAAGAGGAGTACAAGCTGAGGGCTGTGGGTGGCAATGCTCCCAGCAATTGGGGACATAAGTCTTTATCCCCTGTAGGGAAATCAGGGTGGTGCATCACAACAGTACTACAAGTGGTGAGAAAAACATAATTGTCCTTGTCCCATGAAAGAGAGATAAATAGACATGGATATTACACACAAACTCACACAAGGACAAACTGAAAAGCACTGTGACAGAAAAGTTCAGTGTCCCATGACTATAGAGAGCAAGGAGACTTAATCTCATCTGGGGGTTTCAAGGAAGAGAACCCTTGAGTAAGTATTATATAGCTGGGATATGGAAGAGAAAGGGAAGAGTGCATGTGTTAGAGGAAAGAACGCCGTGCAAAGAACCGAACCTGGAGGGAGCACATGTTTCGAAGAATGAAAAGAAAATCAGAGTGGCTGATGTGCAGGGAGTCAAAGGGAATGAGACCTGAATGAGGGCAGGGGGAAGGCTAGGACTAGCTCAGGGACACTTTCTAGGCCATGGAGAGGATATTGTCTTTCCACACCATAAACAATATGAAATCTTTGAAGAGTATTACGAACATGGGTGACATAATCAGATTTATACATTAGAAGTATTTCTGGTTGTGATAAGTGGATTAAAATGGGGGGGAACAAATGGGAGAGACAAATTAGGATCATAGCTTAGGCCATAGTAGTGCAAGTGGACATGGAAAGCAGACAGAACTTGAAAGAGATAAAATTAATAGGACTTGGCAGTGGATTCAATTTGGGAGGTAAAGTAGAGTTTGGGAGTGTGAAAAATGACCTTAGGTTTTTGGCCTACACAGCTGAAAGGCATTGGTGATGTTCACGGAGATGGAGAAGACACTGGAGAGAGGCAGAAAGCACGTTTGGTTTTAGTCTCTCTTGAATCTGAATGACACACAATATCTTGAGAAGGTAATCTGCGGAGAGCTCTCTAACATTCACAGGAGTCTGTGATAGACATTTGACAGCTACTGGGAAATGGCTGGAAATTTAAATAATGGGCATGAAGATAGCAACTAGGAGAGATTACAGAGTGAGAAAGAGGCTAGTGACAAACCTTGAGAAACCTTGACATTTAAATTTCATAGCGAAGGATAATCCACCTAAGGGGATTGAAAAAGCAAAGGTAGTAAGGCAGAGGGCGGTTCATAGACGTCAAGGTTAGTGATTCAGCGTGGAGAGATGAGTCCACGTACAGACCAACAGTGACAAGTTAGGCGAGAGGAGGACGGAGTAGTGGCCCTGGGCTGAGTGGCCTGTCTGTCATTAGTGAATTCAGGAAATTTTCTGTGGGCTTAGCAGAGCAGAGTGGGTGGGAAGTGACTGGCTGACGAGGAAATGAGCATGGTGACCATAGATATCATTCAAGAAGTTTGGTTGCAGAGTGTATAACGAGGGGGTAGCTGGAGGGGAAAACTAGGGGTCACGTCCGTTTTGCTTTGCTTTGCCTTTATGGTATTTGAATGTGGGTGAGAGAGATAGAGGGCAATGGAAGAAGCTGAAAATGTACAGGTCGGAAGCCTTCTATACTGTGAGGTCCCTCAGAAGAGCAGAGGCAAAGGGATCCTGTGCACAGGCGGGAGCAACCTCACCCTTGTCTCGAGAGAGACAGCCTTAGTACGTGGTTTGGTGGAAGAAGGTTGAAGTGTTCTCTCTTGCTTATTTCTCATGTCATGTAAATAGGATGAGTGCTATTTGTGGAGAATGAGGGGAAAGTTTGAAGGCTTGCAAGTTTTGAAGACAGCGAAGTTAAGGGGTTCGATCAAATACTGTGTAAAGTGCTCCAGACCAAAGTGCCTTCAGTTTCCAAGTTCAAGGCACTCATAAAGCAGTGCTGGTGAAAACTGAGGAAAGAGATGGGTTTTCAGAATGGTCCTGGTAAGGGAAGGACCTCTTGGTCAAGAAGTTGGCACTAGAGGGAAAGAAAGATTTCTAATCCCCGCCCCATTCCCAGCCCAACTTTTGGACCTGTTGTTCAACAACTCAGCTTAAATGAGTTACTTCTTTCTGGGCACAGTATAATCACAGGACAGGATCAGCTAGTGGAGGATAGCTGTCCAGCTCTCATGCATGATCTGGCCAACATTAGTATTTTTGGAGGAATTACACCCACAGGGAATATTACATAGTCAAGGTCCTGTTCTATTAGTTTGGTCTTGTAAGTTAATAAATGTTTATTCTGTGTCTTCTGTGTACCAGATACTTAGAATAAAGCAGAGATGAAAAAAGATGTTACCCATCTTCACGGAGCTTTGGCATAGTGGGGAGTCATAACAATAACTAATTAAATAATTATAAGAGATAATAATCATGAAGGAGAAGTTTAGAATTCTGTAGCAGCTAATAGTAAGAGGGTTCCACTTTATTTTACAGGTAAGCGAATGCAATCCAAACATGAAAACTGGGTAAGTATTTGGCTAATGAAAAGAATTAGTGTATAATGGTATCAAAGGGCTGTGAATGTCAAATTTTGGGAAAGCTATGAAGTCAGTTTTGGGAGAAGTTGGTAATTAGCTGTAGATGACTGTAACTGAAAAGTTGGGTGCCTATGGACTGGTTCATGATTTATTTTTCTAGATTGCTCTTCACTAAGGTTGTGTCTGTGATTATTATTGATCATCCCTGATACATGTTTAGACTTCCATGTTTGTTACTCAATGGCTGTCCATTAGAGTCACCTGGGATAGGAGGAGTTTTACTAACTGTCTAGTGTTTTAAAGCACCCAGAAATAGTAGATTAGAATTGCTGGACATGGAACCTAGTCATTATTAGTTTTAAAAAGCTCCCAGGTAGTTCTAATAAGTACTTGGTGTGGAGACCCCCTGCTGTGGGGCTCTGGGAGCCACGAGGGTGCTCAGGTTTGTTCTCAGGACATCAGATCTCAGGTCTCAGAGTGAGGGTGCAGAATTAGAATGCTCTTACAACTCTACCTTCTTCCTTCAAGTACATTTCTGCTTCCACCAGGTCTGAGAGATTTAATTCTTACATATGTTGAGTTTGAAAGATTTTTGTGTGTGTGTAAGATTTGCACTAATCTCAGTAATTTTGGCTTTATTTCCTTGCCTACATGATTTATAGGAACTCCAACCATCCTTCCACCCCTCCCCTCTCCTCCTTTCCCTGCAGAGACCTTTGTCACTGTCTCCTTTGCCACCCGGTTCTCTTGCTGATGCTTTCTCCACTGCTCCCTAAGTTGAGAGAGTTTTGTTATTTACAGTGATCTACAGTCTCTCATGCAACCTAGTCTCTTAGGCCTTCCAAACTTTGCTCTGTTCCTTCACCTTTGTCATTCCTTTTGTGTAAGTACCAGGAATAAAGTGTCCCAGCTACCAGTCTGAAAAGCTTGGAGCTCCTGAGGTAGACACACAGAGAGGTCCTCACTGTCCTCTTCCCATAAAATGAAGTTGACCATGGGCCAGCTATTTGACTAGATACTCAAGCTGACTATTCTCAACATGTTCTACCCCAGGCTGGCCTAAACACACCAGCTATGCTTTTCTCCCAGACTTTCAATACCCTGAATAGACTTTTAAGAGATAGTTCCTGGGAGGTCTGATCACATTTTCACATTGGTCTTGGTCTGTCTCACATGAAGAAGGGTGTGTCTCTATGCAACACATGTGGTATTCAGGTTAGTGGCAAAACACATACAGAGTAATTAATTAATTATGATATTAACGTCAGAGCTGGACCCAACACTTTAAGCAGTTAGAAAGTCTTTAAAGGTAGGGATAAGCCCAGTTCTGACAGGTGTCAGGAACAAGCCTGACTGAATGAGTCACAAGTGAGCCCAAATATGTTCTCTCAGACCATGGAGTACCTTTCCCTCAGACCATGGAGTCCACAGCACCTTTTCACTCTAAACACTGCAAGCATGATCCCTGTCCTTAAATGATTCATTTTCATGTATCACTATGTGACGCAGGTCCCTAGTTGCTCACTCTGTCCTGTTTTATGGCTGGGAGTGGCTGGGGTGGAGAAGCAGCTAAGCTGCTGGGCAGCTGTGAGGCTGGACAGGTAGCCATCACCCAGTGAACACCAGGGCGAAGGCAGGCAGAATAAGGAATGGGTACACCTTCCATGAGCCAAACAGCCAGGTTTCACTGTAGAGAGTATAGGGATCAGACAGTGAGTCAGTTTGAATTCTTCTCAAAGATGAATGGATTTAAGAGGGTATAAGTTACTTTAAGTGCTTCCTTTTGCATCATGGATGTATTCTGGTGATATTTTGTTCATTTTGCCTAAACTCAACAGAGTTACTTTTCATACATACCTTCCAGACTTTGACAAAATGATCCCCATCACTTCCACAGGAGGACGTCAAATGGAAGCCTGAATTCCAGGTCTGAACTTGGCTTTTGAGGTTGGCTTCTGAGAATGGACAAGCCATAAACCCTGAGAAAACTATTTCTGAATAGTTTATAACCTCTAACTTAGACAAATCATTCTGTTCTTTCTAGACCATGATTCTGATAATTTTTATTTCCCTGAATGATTTTCTTCTCAAATCAGAATGAACAACTATGTTCCCCGAAGGCTAGCTTCCTTTCTTGGCTTGCTTTCTCCACATTTATTGTGTGCCCTTTCCTATACTGACAATCCGTGTGATACTGCTAAGCACACAATGAGCGCAAAGGAAGAGGAAACCTGTAAACTCTTGTCCATTTCTGATGTTGTAGAACATCAAAGAAGGGAGAGTTTGATGGTTCTGCCTTTTCTTAACACAAACAATGTACTTTCTCAGAGACAAATGGCCTAGGTTCTCTGGGGTTCCTTTTCCTTATGTACAAAATAAAGGAGATGGACTAGAAGTTTTCTAAGTTCCCATTAACCTCTAACTCTGTGGCTTGAGAAATGCCTTTTTAATAAAAGTGTCAAAGAAAGGTGGAGTCACCATGCATGTCACCCTGGTGGGGGTGGAACAGAGTCCTGGATCCACTTCAAAGCTTCAGCTGTGAAAACTATAAATGGGATCATGTTGATCAACTGAAGCAATGTATGTGAAAGTACTTTGAAAATAAAATCAAATACAAGAATCAGGGGTTGCTATTAGGAAAGCTGCAAAGAGGGTCCTTCAGAAATTGTTTTCCAGCCTCTGGATTTTAGGTCTCCAATCAACTTAAAATATAGCTACACAGAGATGCCACTCCCCATCCAACTTCAGCAACCACAGCTTTGCCAAAGGAATAGCAAGACAATAATAATTTGCTAATGGGAAAATCCATGCTTTTAAAATTAGCTAAGGAGAGCAACTGCTGAAAATAAAGGCTTGATTTGAAAGACTTTTGGAAATCTGCATTGGCTTTGCAATACCAAATTAGGTTAGAAATTTTCATATTTAAAATATCTGAGGGGCACCTGGGTGGCTCAGTGGGTTAAGGCCTCTGCCTTTGGCTCGGGTCATGGCCCCGGGGTCCTGGGATCGAGCCCCATGTTGGGCTCTCTGTTCCTCAGAGAGCCTGATTTCTCCTCTCTCTCTGCCTACTTGTGATCTCTGTCTGTCGAATGAATAAACAAAACCTTTAAAAAAAAAAAATCTGAGACCTATTTTCTAGTAGATTCTAGTGGAGAACATTCTAGGCTAAACCCATGATACTTCATATTCATGTCTTAGTAGTGCTTCCAAGTTGCTAAGCAAGCTTAGGAAAATGGCTGAATGTCTAAGGTTAAGCTCTCCCAGTTACAGTGTAGATTAATACTACATGCTCAAGGAGCTTTTGTACATTTCACTCCTAGTAGGTAAGTTAAAGATAATTTATTAAAAACATTTGTAAAAGTACTTTAGGTATTTTAGATAAATGTTATCATATTGTGACCAAGGTACAACATCTGGCTTTTCATACCTGGTATGCCCTAAATGTTGTTTGTAAATAAAATCTTATAAATGAGTTAGACATATAAAATGCCTTTATAAAGTGAAGAATCCTTTTAAACCAGTAAGTTGCCTTATCATGTTAGTCTATGTTTTTAAAAATCAAATTTTCTGAAAGTACAGTCTACCTGCAGTTCTGTTTACATTAAATACCCAGGGCTATTCACAGAGGTTAGTGATAAGAGTTATTTTCATGGAAGTATGGTACCTTAAAAGTATCAACCATGTCACTGATACAGAACCTAATAGAAAACCTCTAACTTTAAGGAAAACATGTATTTCCCTGAAAATGTCAAAATATGGGGTATTGCAAAAGAACACAGATTCATGTCTGGTATCCCAGTTTTTATGGGCTGCCACCAAGGGAACACCTCTTAACCACCTTGCTCTAGTGGCCTACACAGTTTGTATTCCTGGATCCCATAGCAGTGCAACAATCAGAAATACCATTCTTGGCAGGCTAACACCACAAGAGCAATGTATGGACAGCAAACTGAGGCATCCCCACCCAGTTTTTTGTAGAGACCTCTTTGCTTGTCGTGGATTTTGGCTTAAGGGGAAGGCATCAAGACTGCACATATCTAGAGGCTACAGAGGCATTTGCTAGGAATGTGGATCAGGGGATGCCATCTCTGTGCTCTCTCTACCTTGTTCCTGCTCACTGGTATTTCCCAAAAACAAACTTATGCATTTCCCTTGCTCCCTGATTTTTGTGACTGTCACCTCGGGGAAAATTCCAGATTACCTGGCTCTGGGGGACAGTAGGGTTTATGCTTGTAGTCCCACAGAAGTGTATATATTTTCATACTATAAAAGCTGTTCCCAGAGGGTCTGGCTTCTAATTAGCTGGAAGCTAAATGCTAACAGAGGTCCTCTCCTTTAGGACACTGACAGGTCTTGGCATACCTTCAATAAGTGGGAGATATTTAAAATATAATAGGCTATGTGGACAATCAGAGGCTGGAGAGAGAGCCAAGAGCTAGAACAGAGTTGAACAAGGTTTATCTCCTACACAAGACCACTACTTCAAGACTAAGAGAGGCAGTTATTTCATTTAATGCATAAACACCAACAAAAATTAGTTAAGGGATACACAAGAAAAAATGTAAGAAAAAATGTAAAATGTGACACCAAAAATAAACACAAAATATGGTGTGAAAGGGAGTAAAAATGTAGAACTTCAGAATGTGATCAAACTTATGTTGTCAACAACTTAAAATACAGTTATAGATGTAAGTTTTTAATATGTAAGCCTCATGGTAACCACAAAGCAAAATCCTATTGTAGATACATGAAAGATAAAGAGAAAGGATTCTAGGCTACCACCAAACAAAATCACAAACCACAATGGAAGGGAGTAAGAGAAGAAGAAACTACAGAAAGTAACTATAAAACAGATGGAAAGCAATTAACTAAATGGCGGGAAGCACATACTTATCAATAATTACTTTAAATGTAAATAAACTAAATTATGAAATCAAAGGACATAGAATGGTAGAATGAATAATCATTAAAAAATGAACAAAGAAACAAGACCCATCTGTATGTTACCAACAAGGGATTCATTTCACAGGTAAGAATGCACAGACTGAAAAGGAAGAGATGGAAAAGATATTCCATGCAAATGGAAACCAGAAGAAACCTAGGGTAGCAGTATCTCTATCAGGCAAAACAGTCTTTAAAACAAAGGCTGTAATAAGAGACAACGAAGAGCATGTCATAATGATGAAGGGGTCAATCCAACAAGAGGATATGACATTTGTAAATATTTATGCACTCAGCATAAGAGCTCCTAAATATATAAAACAAATATCAATAGACCTAAAGGGAGAAATGTACAACAACAAAGTAATAGTAGGGGCTGCAATATACTCTACTTACATCAATGGATAAATCATTCAGACAAAATCAATAAGGAAACATTGGCCTTAAAAAAACACGTTAGACCAGATAGACTTAACAGATACATCCTGAACATTTCATCCAAAAGTAACAGAATATACATTTTTCTCAAGTACCCATGGAACATTCTCCAGGATATATCATATATTAGGCCACAAAAATGTATATATTAAACAACATGCTACTGGGCAACCAATGTGTCAAAGAAGGAATCAAAGGAGAAATCAAAAATACCTTAAGACAAATTAAAATGGAAATTCAATATACCAAAATTTATGGGATGCAGAAAAGCAGTTTTAAAAGGGATACTCATAGAAATAAGTGATTACTTCAAGAAACAAGAAAAAACAAAAACTCTATACCTCTAAGAACTAGAAAAAGAAGAACCAAAAAAAGGCCAAAATTGGGAAAATAAAAGAAACAAAAAAGATCAGAGAGAAATAAATGAAGTTGAGAGTAATAGGACAATAGAACAGATCAATAAATTCAAGAGCTGTTCCTTAGAAAGATAAACAAAATTGACAAAACTTTAGCTAGACTCACCAAGAAAAAAGAAAGGATTCAAATAAATTCAGAAACGAAGAGAAGTTACAACTGATAACACATAAATACAAGGGATCATAAGAGACTACTATGAATAATTATACAGATTTGACAATCTACAAGAAATAGAGAAATTACTAGAAACATATGACCTACCAAGACTGTATCATAAAGAAAGAGAAAATCTGAAGAGATCAATTAGTAGTAAGGAGAGTAAATCAATAATCAGAAATCTACCAACAAACAAAAGTCTAGAACCAGGTAGTTTCACTGGGAAAGTCCACCAAATATTCAAAGAACTGATAACAATCCTTCTCAAATTCTTCCAAAGAATAGAAGAAAGAATGTTTTCAAATTCATTTTGTGAGGCCAGCATTACTCCAATATCAGATCCAGATATCAGGTCCAAGGATACCAGGATATATCATATATTAGGCCACAAAAATGTATATATTAAACAACATGCTACTGGGCAACCAATGTGTCAAAGAAGGAATCAATAGAACAGAGAGGAAATTACAGGCCAATTTCTCTGAAGAACCAGAGATGCAAAAATCCTCAACAAAGTTTTAGCAAACCAAATTCAGCAATACCATAAAAGGAACATATACTACAGTTGAGTGGAATTTATTCTGAGGATGCATGGATGATTCAATATCCACAAATCAATCAATGTGATATACCACATTAATAAATAAATAATAAAACTCATATAACCATCTCAATAGATGCAGAAAAAGCTTTTGATAAAACTTAATATCCATTTATAATAAAAACTCTCAACTTAGTGTGTAGAGAGGGAATGTAATTTGACATAATAAGGGCCATATATGACAAGTTAATAGCTAAAATTATACTCACTGGTGAAAAGCTTAAAGGTTTTCTTCTAAGATCAGGAACAAGAAAGGGATGTGCACTCTCCCCACTTTTATTCAACATAGTACTGGAAGTCCTCGCTAGTGCAATTAGGCAAGGCAAAGAAATAAAAGGCACCCAAATTGGTAAGGAAGAAATAAAATTGTCACTATTTGCAGATGACATGATACTATATTGAAAACCTTAAAGACTCCACCAAAAACAAAAACAAAAACAAAAAACAAACAAACAAACAAATACCTTTTAGAATAAAACAATAGAGTTGCAGGATACAAAATCAACATATGAAAATCTATTACATTTCCATACACTAATAAAGAACTATCAGAAAGAGAAATTAAGAAAACAATCCCACTTACAACTGCATCAAAAAGAATAAAATACCTAGGAATAAACTTAACCAAGGAGGTGAAAGACCCATACAGAGAAAACTACAAGACATTAATAAAAGAAATTGAATACACACACAAAAAAGAAAAGGTATTCTGTGCTCATGGATTGGAAAAATTAATATTGTTAAAATGTCCATACTACCCAAAACAAGCTAGAAACCCAGTGCAATTCCTATCAAAATTCTAGTGGCATTCTTCATAGAAATAGAACCTGCAATCCTAAAATTTATACAGAACCACAAAAGATGCTGAGTAGCAAAAGCAATCTTGAGAAAGGAGAACAAAGCTGAAGGCATCATGCCCCCTGATTTCAAAGCTATAGTAATCAAAATCGTATGGTAAGGGCACAAAAAGACACACATAAATCAATGAAACAGAAAAGACAGCCCAGAAACAAATGCATGCCCATATGGTCAATTAATCTACAACAGAGGGGGTGAGACTATATACTAGGGAAAAGACAGTCTCTTCAATAAATGGTACAGGGAAAACTGAACAGCTACATGCAAAAGAATGGAACTGGATCACTGCCTCACACCATACACAAAAATAAACTCAAAATGGATTAAAGACCTAATGTAAGACACCAAACCATAAAAGCCCTAAAAGAAAACATAGCCAATAAACTCTTAGACATCAGTCTAAGCAATATATTTTTGGGTGAGTCTCTTCAGGCAAGGGCAACAAAAGCAAAAATAAACAGTTGAGACTACATCAAACAAGGAAGCTTCTGCACAGTGAAGAAAACCATCAAAATATAAAAAGGCAGACTACAGAATGAGAGAAGTTACTTGCAAAGGCTACTTCCAATCAGGAGTATCAATATCTAAAATATATAAAGAATTTATACAATTTAATCCCAAAAAGCCTATCTGATTAAAAATGGGGCATGGTGGGACCTGAATAGACATTTTTACATAAAAAATATACTGATGATCAACCGACACATGAAAAGATGCTCAACATCATTAATCATTAGGGAAATGCCAATCAAAAGCACAATGAGATATCAACTTGTAAATGTCACAATGGCTATTATCAAAAAGACAAGAAATAACACATGTTGGCGAGGATGTAGAGGAAAGGGAACCCTTGCGCACTGTTGGTAGGAAGGTAAATTGGTACAGCCACGTGGAAAACCAGTATATAATTTCCTCAAAAACTTAAAAATAGAAATGCCATGACTCAGCAATTCGACTTTTGGGTATTTACCCAAAGAAACTAAAAACACTAACTCCAAAAGACTTATGTGCCTCCTCCCTCTGCCCCCACCATGATCGCTGAAACCTTATTTATAATAGCCAAAAGATGGAAACAACTTCAGTGGCCATTAATGTGTAACTGGATAAAGAAGATACATATATAATATATATTATTATTTACCCATAAATATAAAATACATATATTATCCACCCATAAAAATAATGAAATCTTACCGTTTGTGACAACATGATAGGAACTTGAGGGCATTATGCCAAGTGAAATAAATCAGAGAAAGACAAAGACCATATGATTTCACTTATATGTGGAATCTGAAAAACACACAAGTAAAAAACCAAGCCCATAGATACAGTGAGTAGACTTGTGGTTGTCAAAAGTGGAGAGGCATGGGGAAACGGGTGGAGGGGGTCAAAATTCTAGTTATAGAATAAGTAAGTCATGGGGTTGTACAGCATAGTGACTATAGCTAATAATACTGTACTGCATATTTGAAAGACACTAAGAGAGAACATCTTAAAAGTTCCTATCAGAAGAAAAAAGCACTTCTAACTATGTAAGGTGACAGATGTTAACTAGAATTATGGTGGTCATTACACAATGTATAAAAATGTCAAATCATTATATTGCAGACACGAGACTAATAAAATGTTATATGTCAATATGCCTCAATTTTAAAATAATAAATAAATAAATAAGAATGACCAGAGACCACAAACTGAGGTTTTTCAAAGTCACTTTCAATATCTATAATTTTACTATGAAAAATAAAGTGAATTCGCTGTATAAACATTTATACTATTCAGATGTTTGTTTCCTGTTGCAGAAGAGACCATCAACAGAAAATACTTTCTATTTTTATCATCACTAACAGAACGGAAGGAGATTTAAAAATTAAGAGTTAATGGGATAGTATTTAGAAACATACATGCACAAACACTTTTATTTTTCCTGATTTAACAAAGAAAATGCTCTAGGGGAACTGCAGACCTGATTAAAAAGTCTGGTAATCTTTCCCTCTTTGATTTTCTGGGGCACTTACTGCCTACATGTATCATTTGGTGTGAGTGAATTGTCTTGTATCTTCTCATGCATGTATTTCTTGCCTACACAACAAGAAAATGAACTCTTGGAAGGAAGTGCCCTGTGATCCTGAGCCCTACGTCTTATACATAACCCGAGTGCCTTAATCACTGGCTGACACAAACATTTGCAGGGAGGAGCCTGGTGAGATACACTTAAAAGCTTTATTCATTGATTTACAAAATGTACAATATTTACAAAGTTTAGGCATTCATCCCGTATTGACACAAATGCAATGGGGACTCTGAAAATAAATAAGTGGCACATAGGTTAATGTACATATCATGAGGCTGTTTGTGCTTCAAGCCGTCACCAACCGTGGGATTTAATGGAAAGTTTAATGTAGTAGAAAAGTTACACGGATGACCAGTCCCGGGCCTTCCACATGAATGGCCCTTCCTTGGCTCCTTGAGGCTGGGGATGGTGAGCAAACCACTTTCTTTCAAGAGAATGAAACACCCGCCACTGTGATGGGCACACGAGGTGCGTGTGGTCACATCTGTGCAGAGTTTGTAGTGATTCCCTCGGGTGGCAGATGAGTTCGCATCACTGGGGACCTGGTCCCTCACACCAGACAGGGAGGCTCTGGCATGGTCGCTTTCTCATTAAGAACCAACATTTGGCCTTTGTCTCTTAGCCGCATTGCATGCAGTACTTGGCAGTTATCAGTGGAGAACAGTCATGTGCAAAAATGGTACTTGTAGATATGTACAATGTCAAGTTTCACTGTCTTAGAGCATTTACAGCAGTTAACCTGCCACCTCTTTTAGCAAGAGGAATGAACTAGGAAGCTGTACCCTCCACCCCTGGAAGAAAAAATACCATCTAGTGGACACACACACAAATGGTGTCCTTTAGAAGCAGGACTGGGCAAACTCCACATGAGCAGATGGACAGATTTCTGTGGTCAGGTCTGGAAGTTTTCCTAGGGGTGGTAATTCCATCTTCCCCTCCCTCTTCAACCCCACTTCAACCTTGAAGACCTAAATTGGAAGGAAAAGTCTTCCTTTTTTTAAGCTTCTTAGAGCCTTAGTACCTTCATCTGTAGCATGAAAATACTAGTAATATTCCCTAGAGGGTGCTTGCAGGTTTTATATGAATATATATATATAGCGCATATATATATATGCACTATATATGTATAGTGCTTAGCATAGTGCCTGCCACATAAAAGGTGCTTAGTGTCTTATTTTCTCTCCCTCTACTTCCCTCACCCCAATTACAAGCAATGTATTGATAAGCCTACCAAATTCTGATTTAAGGCCATTTGATGCAATTTAGATTATTTTATATCAGAGTTACCATTGTCAGTTTATATCTGGTAATCCCTGAGGGGGTCTCATAAGCCACACACATTTTCCTATGTAGGGCAGATGGACCCCAACAATGATGGCTCCACCGAATTTCATGCAGATATACTCCATAACCCTGCAGAGACACTCCTACCAAGTGATGATCACTACCTGAACACTTCCGGGACAATACCATGGAAGAAACCATGAGCAAAAACCCTTAAGGCCAATGCATTCTTCTCACTCAAACATAAGTTAATTGTTTTTCAACACTGGTGCAAGTATTATAGATAACTTTGAAAAAACATACATCATAAGCTCTACCACTGTTGAAAATAAGTATTCTCATTTGGTCATTTCATTCAGAATAAAGAATATTTTACAATATATTTAAGTTTCTAGTTATGCCATACAAAAATAAATATTGTATAAATGATTTACAAGGAAGAAGAACAAGTTGTAACTCAGGCCAAAAGTATAGGAAGGATGGCAAAAGTTTACCATCTACTTCAAAAGCAATCACCCAAATGAAAGAAAAATCCCACTGGGTCTTCCTACTAGTCTCACCATCACCTGACTTGCCACCTATTTCTTGTCTTAGGATATTATGTCTTCTTTCCCTATCAATCTTGAGATAATGTGATACAGGACCTTCTCCCTAAAGCCACTGGGGATTTGGAAGAGGAAGAACCCGGGAGGACTCTCTGGCAATATGATGTGCAGCTGGGAGATCTGGCTAAGCCACTGACTGGGCCCTCGTAGCGAACTTGGGTCAACCTCCACATATCTCTATCCTTTCATTCTGAAATCCCATTTCCATTTTAACTATGCCTAAATAGAACCCCATGAGCGGAGAAAACCCCATCCTACTTTAGGACTCTTTGGATACCCTTTGGCCCAGGTAGAATTCAGGATCTCATGGAGCACAATGAGGTTCCAAATCAAGGCCAACGTCACCAATTATAAAGAAAGGATACACAGCTACTTTGTGGATGCTAGTTCCATTAAGTTGGGAAAGAACCTTCTCCAGCTACCCCTCCCCCTATGCAACAAACTTATGATTGGCTTTTATTTCTTGCACAGAGCAGAGGGGCTTTGATTCCCACCATTGGGAGAAGAATGTTGGGAAAATTAAGTTGGACAACTGCTTACTACTTTTCCAGAGAATCTGACTCAGTCAGAATCTCCAAGGAAATAGTCCATTCATTTCAGAATCAAAGTTTTATAATTCTAAAGCTATAAATAAATTCATGATTATATTTAAACCAGTGGTCCTTTACCTTTCTCCTGAAGAACACATATCTATGCATGTCTGTATAACGTATTGTCTAATATCTCAGAGGATCCCAGGACCGCTTATGGATCATGCATGTATTCCAAATTAAGAGCCTCAGATCTCAATAAATGCAGAATTATTTCCTGGAGTGAAAAGAAAGGTTTGTGGTATATGACTCAGGATCAGTTTGGGGGCAGGCTGGCTTTGATGAGGTCTTGGGCTTGAAATGACTACACTGAAGCAATGCTTGTTCCTCATGGTAGGTGGAAATGTTTGGCTGTGAAGACATCTGTGAATGTCATGTTTTCACATGTCTAATTATTGTCAAGCCAACGACTCATGCAATGACCTTGGACCATGGACCATGGAAATCTCCATGGACTGCTACTATACATGGCACCTTGGAGCTGCTATAATGTGAGTCCCAACCACATCCACAAGCAGGACACCATCACTGACATGAAGTGTGAGTGCCCATTTGTCTGATTAATGGGTGACGTTGTGGCAAATGTGGCATCAGTTTCATTTCGGGGGAGTGGCAAGTTACAGATATTTCCTTCACAACAGGAAGTGCAGACCTGAAAGAAAGGAAGAGAAACAGAAGGCTGATGAGAAGCTGGCAGATTTTGGAAGGAGGCAAGGATTTTTAGAAGGAACGGTCTCCCTCACAGTCAGACTGAAACGAGAACTACCTGTTCCACTAAAGAGGCACCAACCCTGCATTTAAGGAAGTGGGATGAAATTTCATCTGGAAGCAATGTGATCAACATGGAAACCCTCTGGACGAAGCTTCAAGGAACACGAGTTCTGTTTTTGACCTCCCACCAGGTGGTTATTACATGGTTCTACAACCTTCCTAGGTCTCAGCTTTTCCATCTGTGAAATGGGGATTATAATGCCCTACTATCTCAAAGAAACCCCTTCTGACTACTTGAAGACACCATTCAGAGGGTAAACTTTCACTTGCCAAATTTCTACAGTGTAAGTGAAGTGAAAAAAAATCCAACTTAAAATTAACTATTTACTTTCATTAGAATTGTCTATATAGCCACTGCCATTCTTGTGCATGAGTTAAAATTTGGAGGGTTTTCATTAATGGAATTATTCCTGCTTTATACTATTTTATTCATAGACTGTAGGAAAGAAAGAAACCTAAAAGGATTGTTGGCTGAAATTATTTGGGGCCATGGCTACACAAAGTACAGACCGGTAGCTTCAGCATCACCTGGGAGGCTCTTAGAAATGCAGAATCTCAAACCTCACTCCAAATTTAGTGAATCAGAATCCGCATTTTAACAAGATCCCCAACTGATCCGTATGCACAGTAGTACTCAAAAAATTCTCTGACGGTCAATATCCTATTTAGTCATTATCCTGCAAGGATCTGAGGCTGGTCACAGTTGACATGGGCTAGGAGGACATCTTGAGGAGGGAAACTGATAATCTTGAGGAGAGAAACCGAAGGTCAGAAGTGAGCCTGAATGCTATCAGACAGAATTACCAGCTCTGTGACCCGAGCCCATGATGTCACTTCTCTGACCTTTAAATTTTTCCATGGTAAACTAGCCACAATAAAGCCTGAGAGCCTAGCTTGCTGGTGGTGGGGTGGAGTGTGAGATAAAACCCTTGGTTTACCTTTTACATTTCAAACCAGGATCAAGTCAGCAGATTATATTTGAAATCTGAATTCTTAGTGTATTTCACAGGTTGCTTCAAAATCAGGTATCTTCTACTAAATGCTACTAAACATGGCATTCCAGAGTTTTGAGAGCAGAAGTTGCCTCTGAGCACCAGGAAGGCAGCCTGAAGGGGAGAAGCGAGCCAACTCCAAATAAAGGCCAAGGCCTGATATACAAGATTATATGTGGAGCCAGATGTGAACAGCCAGCAGGAAGAGTCAGGGGCATTCCCCATCCAACCACAGTCAGGCTGCCTTGCTCTTGTCCTTCATATTCTCCGTCAAGGCTGCACTTGAAGTTCATTTAACACTCAGTGCTTCTGTATAGGCACCAGATGGGAGTAAACCCGCAAGGAGATGGTTCTCTGATCACCTACTCAAATGATTCAGGACCCAGGGATGCCTTCCCCAAGTCAGCATTCCAATGAAGACATGAGCCTCACTTCACAGATAGTTATCAAAGCTAAACTGCTGTGGCCATCCTCAGCAGAATGAATTGTTGCTACATCTGCTTTACCATTGAGGACATAACACTTCCCTAATTCCTCATCCTTCTGGTGACTTGATTACTTTCTTCTGAGTAAAGAAAGAGCTTATGGTAGTTTTCAATACCCTCTTGGTGTTGTGTTTACATAATTTATATGGGCTTTCCTATGCTCTGATATAAATTTATCCTCTTAGAGCAAACAGAAAAGGAGAATCTTCTCATCATGGTATAAAGACCGTCAAAAGCCAGGCTACATCACGGAGTGAGAATTTGCTCAAGAGCACTGACTGGCACACATCTGCAGCAGAGGAAGGCTGACTGTGCTGTACCCATCACTTGCTTTGTTGCCCAGACCTTGTGGCCTTCATGTTCAGAATCTCTGCAGCCCGTGGACAAGCAGTCTTCCAGTGGAACGCAGCGTTTGGTGACAGAGATGCTATTTCCTGTGACTTCCATTGTATGCTGAGTGTAGCAGTATCTGGTCTCTGTCAACAGAGAAAATATGTTTCAATTGAGATGGGAAATGTGAGCCCAACCTGCCTGGAAGGGAAACAACAGGAGTGTCAACACTACAAGTCTTGAAGAGATTTAACAGCACATGAGACGTGTTGAGTTTCTGTCCAATCCCAAAGACGTCCTTGGAGAGATGCACTTCTGCACGGTAGAGGGAGAGCCTTCTGAAGGACACTGGTCTCTCTGCCTGTCATCATCCCCATAAGTCAAGATATAATGGTGTCATTCTTTGTCTTTCAAAAAAATTTTCCCACTGTATGGTCTTTATTTTGGGGGATGAGAGGCTTGGAGGGATGATTAGGATGCGAGAGTCTGCAATTTTCAGGAAGATAAAGGGTGAAAAAGTTCAATGAATACAGGTTAAAGAAAAAAGAAGTTAGGCAGGTAACAATGGTCTTCAAGGAATTAAAAGGCTATAGCAGAAGCTGGGTGTGTGTGTTGTGTGTGTTGTGTGTGTGTGTGTGTGTGTGTGTGTGTGTGTGTGTGTGTGTGTTTTGGAAATAGCTATTCCCAGTAAGGGCTGAACAATTAAAAGTAGATTCATTTTATCTTGAGAAAATGACTTTATCCAAAAGAAAGAACTTCTTGACAATAAGCATAGCTGGATCCTAGAATTTAACCCCACAATGAAGGTGTGCAAATGAAGGAGAATCATTTCTCCCTAGTATGATTTCTAGGATGGCAGATGTAGACGGATCATGATGTAAGTTTCTAGACATCCCTCAAAGTCTTAGGAATCCAAAAACTTAAGATTTCTCCCAAACTACCATGGAGAATTTTTCTACTTCTAATTTAAAGACCAAAGAAAAATGGCTTTGTCAAAGTAATTCTTTAAGGCCTCTAGGCAGTGTTCAGCTTTCTAAGCCTGGGATTTAGGAAAATGTTCCTGCTCCACTTTCAGATGGAAAAAGAAAATGAATAATTCTTAAGAAATGTCACCGAGCTGTTTTTCATCCATATCTTGGACTCAATTTTGCATGCTTTATACATTTTGGATATTTAGTAGCTAATGTGGAATTATGACCTTCTATGATGTTATTTATTAGGCAATAAAAATTCCCCCCACCAGATTCTGTCACAATTTTGGCAGCTTTGAACCAAAGTACTAAAGTCCAAAGAAAGAAGCTTAAGAATTTCAGGCCTTGAGAATGAGCTAATACAGACCACACTGACACATCTTGAGAGTTAGGAAAATTCAGGGTTTTTAACAATCTTCCCAAACACTCCCACATGACAGGAACCTGAGTGACCTCTGACTGAGTCTTGCCAAGGACAGAGATTTTCTTGATGGGTACACTATTGGGGAGTGTGCCTGGGCTGACTTTAGTCAATGCCCTTCCCCCAATGCTATCCCCACAGTGTATCCTGACCAGAATTTTGTCAGTGGGAATCAGCTCAAGGAGCCCTAGCTAGCTCAGGCTCCTGGGGAGCTCTTTGTGAGTGCAGTATGTAAGGCAACCCTATGAGCTTACAGGAAAGGTTGGAAGTTTTGCACCAGGCAATGATTCTCCCAAAGTCCTACGATATTTTAAAATTGGAGTGACTGTTTTTTTTTTTGTTTTTTTTTTTTTTTATGCCAAGGAGGTGGCAGATCTCTGATTTTTTAAGCCCGTGATAGGTTTTAGCAAATGGAGACCAGTAGCCTGAGAGATTTACCATATTTCCCGAAGCGGACTGATTGACCTATTTGGAACCAGACTTGGACATTTACGGTCATGACAAGTACACCTTTCCCACCCGGCGCACCTTCAGATGTTCATGAAACCATTAAAGACAGGAATGCCCTTATCTCCTGTCTCCTCTTCACGCAGACAACCAGGAGGAGCTGCCAGAGGTTTTATTGCTCCAAAGGTAAATCTGAGCAGATAAGATCAAACATTTATGGAATAAGTAAACCACTACATGGTTTCAGTTTTGGAAATTGGGTTTGTTCCCCAAGCATTAAATTCTGCTGTCTTAAGTAAGCCCTGAATAAGAATTAGTGAACTTGATATAACTACTTTTTGTTCTTACTTTTGTGTCCATAATAAACTCTTTTAATTTATTAATTGGAAATTTATTCCACTGCAGAGATAATTAATGAACTTTTTTTTTTCAGGGAAATATGCAAAAGCTCAGTACCTAATAAGCTAATTCTTGCCATCCTGGGGAGAGAAAAATGATCAGCAATGAGGCTAGATAAAAAATTTTCTTACATTTGCCATATCTAACCCATGAAACAAAGATATTTTAAGAACACCCCATTACTTTTAGCAGCAGCTACCTTAGATCTGAAGCATTAATCCATTCCACTTCTTATCTTATAAAAACCCCTAGGTGAGTTATGAAATGTTAACGTTAAAAAAAAAAGGTTCTACAGTTAAATAAGTTTTGGAAATATTCAAATAAAATTGAACAGATTTCTTTAGAACACAACTTAGGAGAGCCTTGAATGTGTATGGTGATCTCCAAGGCGAGCGGGGCGGGGGGGGGGGCACGCAGGCAGCATTTCCCAAGCAGGACGAGGTGGACCACATGTGGCTTATCATGGGGCTGTAGAATTGATAAAAAAGGAGTTTCAGCCACAAAGCATTGCTCTCCATGCATTCTGAATAATCCTTGGGTTAGTAATGAGGTTACAGGAGAATCAAGCCTGCTGATAACTTCACACTAAAAGGATTTCAAAGGCTTTTATCTAAAAGATAAAAGATGGATTTGAATTTCTACCAGGTTAGTTTCAGCCTCTAAAATCTCATATTCTGCAACTGCAAGGTATTCCCAGAGGTTGTGAAACAAAAGTCTTTCACTTTAAGACTCACAGGCATGCAACTGAAAGCAGCAGAACTGGATATAAGAGGGCTTAATCAACGAGTGGAAAACACAAAATATATAATTTTTTGTGAAATACACACACACACACACACACACAGAAGTTCCATAACCTAGTTCTGAAATTTAAAAAATGTTCAAAGTTAAAATGTAAACTATCAATTCCATTTTACCCACCAATATTCAGTTTCTAATAACAGAAGCTATATTTAAACAAAATATACGGCAAATGACTTGAATTAAAAAATGACCAACTCTTTGGTAAGACTTCCTTGCTACTCAGTTATTCCCTATGGGTCCACTAGTTCTGCTTTTTTTTTTTTTTTTTTAACAAACATATATAATGATTAAAGGGATGCTAGAGAACCACTCACCAGGTGCGAGAAAATTAACAGGAGGAATATAGCTTTAATCATAGTCTTACAAATTATATTGAAAAAATAAAAGTCTAGTGGCAGCTGCCGGCCACTCCCAGCCTGATTCCTGACTGTGCCCTCAGCCCTTCACATCTGGCTCTGCTCCTCCCAGACCCTCCTCTGCAATGACTGTTGGCCTAAGTGTCCCACTGTTTGCCCTTTGCCCATGTGTGACCCCAAAGGATCTACTTTGTATAATGTAGATCTGGAATCTACTCTGTATAATGTCCTCTGCGTGATTTCCCTGGGCTTCAGAGTTTTGTCTTCTAGATTTTCTCCTGCATCTCTGGTCTCTTTTTTTCCTATACTTTCCTTAACCTGAACGTTGATATTCTTCCATGTTCTGTTCTTGAACGTCTTCTCACTTAAGTGACTTCATTCAACCTCTGATGACATTATCTTCAGTCTGATACTCTCTTGCAAACTATAGAACTAATCTCCAGTGATCTCCTGCACATTGTCAGCAGCACCTCACACCTCATGTATCTCAAACAAATCAAATCCTGCTGTTTGTCTTCTTGTGTTTCTATCTTAGGAAGGGAGATCCTGAGATGTGGCACCTCCATCCTGGACTAGAAAATTCAGAATCTGCTCAGAATTCTCTTCCCAAGCTGGGTGTCTTCAAGTCCCCTGAAATGTCTCCATTATCCTTTTAATCTTCCTGTTCCATTTTCCCAGTGCGGGACCACATCATTTCCTATCTTCTTTGTCTCTGACTTCTCTCCTTTCTAATGCAGATGCTGGACAACCACCAGATATATTACTGGAACCAAGGTCGGATAATGCCTCTCACTGCCTATGAGAGTCTAAGTGAACCCCACCTGTCGAGGAGCCTCGGCTGCCTACTGCCAGGTTCATTTAGCCTACTGGAGTGGCCAGTAGGTGGTCCACTGTTTTCTCCCTGCTCCTAAAGCTGTGTGTCAAGAGTGTAAGAGTAACTTTGCTTCACTGCTAAAGGAACCGATTACATTTATAACTCACATCTTGAAACTCAGCACTTCTTATTATTCAATATTCCTCTTGATCTAGGCCCAGACTACCTCAATAGAATGCTTGCTGGATATTTGAGACACGACATTACAGGACACCTGGATGGCTCAGTTGGTTGAGACAGGACGTTACAGCTTTTGACTGTTCTTCACAACAAAAAGTTTCCCCCATCTTCTACTCCTGGAAACCTGTTCTTCAGGGTTCAATCTAAATGTGATGAATTCTGTGGAACCTTCCTTGATTTTCTTCCCAACCAGGTTCACAGACCTTCTTAGCTTCCTCATTTGGTAGGTCTGGCTTTCCTTCTAATCAGTTTCTCAACATGAGCACAATTGAAGTTTGTTTTGTTTGTTTGTTTGTTTTTACTGACTGATTTTTTTTAAATTAGTGTGTTATTATTTTGAGATAATTAGAGATTCACATGAGCTTGTAAGAAATAATACAGCCACTTTTATTATATTAATAATTCACCCATTTTCCCCCAAATGGCAACATAATGCAAAACTATGGTACAGTGTCACAACCAGGATGTTGACATTGATACAGCCAAGATACAGAACATTTCTATCTCTACAGGGATCACTCATGTCAACTTTTCATTCTCACATCCTCATCCCACCTTCCTCCAACTGCTCCTTAATCCTTGGCAACTACTAATCTGTGCTCCATTTCTGTAACTTTGTCATCTTAAGAACGTTGTATAAATGGACTCATAGAGTATGTAAACTTTTAGGATTAGTCATATTCACTTAGCCTTATTCACTTGAAAGTTATCCAGATTGTTGTATCAACAGTTTGCTAATTTTTGATCCTGAGTAGTATTCCATGCCATGGATATATCAAGGTTGGTTTAACCATTCACCCATTGAAAGGGTATCTAGATTTGGGATATTATTAGTAAAGCTGCAATCAACACCTGTGTTAAGGCTTTTGTGTGAACATAGGTTTTCATTTCTTTGGGATAAATGTTCAGCAGTGGGATTACTAGGTTATATGGTACATGCCTGTTTAGTTGTTTAAGGAACTGCCACACTATTTTCAAGAGTAGCTGTGCCATTTTATACTCCCACCAGCAATATATACATGATGCAGTTTCTCCTAATTCTTACTGGCATTTGATGGTGTTCCTATTTTTCTTTTTTAAGTTTAGCCTTTCTGATAGATGTACAGTGATATCTCGTGTTTTTAATTTGCATTTTCCTGATGGCTAATGATGTTGAACTTGTGCTTATTTGCCATCTATTGATCTTCCTTGGTGAAATATTTATTTATGTTTTTTGTCCTTTTATTAATTATTTTTTTTACTATTGTATTTTGAGAATTCTTTATATATTTTAGTCCTAGTCCTTTTTCAGATATTTGATTAGTAAATAATGTATGTCAGTTTGTTGTCTTTTTGTCCTCTTTATAGGGTCTTATGTAGAACAAAGGTTTTTAATTTTGATAAAGTCCTGTTTACCACTTTTTCCTTTTATAGATCACACTTCTTATAGCAAGTCTAAGAACTCTTTGCCTACCCCTAGATTTCAGAGATTTTCTCCTGTGTTTTTTTCCTAAATGTCATATAGTTTTATATTTGGCATTTAAGTCTGTGATTAATTTTGAGTTAACTTTTGTAAAGGTTATTATACTTAGGTTAAGTTTCATTTTTTGCTCATGGATGTCCAAATTCTCCAGGACATTTGTTGAAAAGGCTCTTTCCTCTAGTGAATCAGATTTTATATCCTTGTCAGAAATAAGTTGGGCATATTTTTGAGAGTCTCTTTCTGAGATCTCTGTTTGTTCTATTAATCTGTGTTGCTATCCCTCTGACTATACTACTGTCTTGATTTCTGTAACTATATAAGAAATCTTGAAAGAGGGTAGATTGGTTCCTCTCACTTTAATTTTTATCAAAATTATTTTAGCTATTCTAGTTTCTTATCTTTCCATATAAATTATACAATAATCTTATCTATAACTACAAACAATTTTGTTAGAATTTTGATAGGAATTGTGTAAAACCTGCACATAAGTTTGGAAATGACATCTTTACTATGTTGAGTTTTCAATTCATGAACATGGTATCTATTTACTTAAATTTTCTCTGAATTCTTTCATTAGCATTTATTATTTTAGCATACAAGTCTTTACATGTTTTATTAGATTTACACTGAAGTATTTAATTCTTTCGAACAATTGTAAATGGTATTATATTTTTAAATCCAATGACCACGTGTTAATTGATAGTATATATAAGTTGAATTTTGCCAAAATTGAATTTAATGTGTTAGTCTTAGTATCTTGTAATCTTGCTGAACTTATTATTTCTAGGAGTTTTGTGTAGATTTGCTGGGATTTCCTACTTAGAAAATCATGTCATCTGTGAGAGGGACAGTTTTATTTCTTCCTTTCCAATCTGTATACCTTTTATTTCCATTTCTTGCTTTATTGCACTGGGTAGAACTTTCAGCATGATGTTGGATAAGAGTGGTGAAAGAGACATTCTTGCCCAGACCTTGATCTTACCAGAAAAGTATTTTGTCTTTCACTAGTAGGTATAATGTTTGCTACCGTTTTTTAAAATAAATACTCTATCAGGTTGAGGAAGTTTCTCACATGCTGGTTTTTTCTGAAAGTGTTTGAACATGAATGGTATTGAATTTTGCCAAATGTTTTTTCTGCCTCAGTTGATATTAACACATGACTTTATGATCTTTAGCCTGTTAATACTGTGGATTATACTGATTGGTTTTAAATATTGAACCAGCCCTGCATCCCTGAAATAAGTCACATTTGGTCAGGCTTATTTTTAAATATTGCTAAATTCTATTTGTTTAATATTAGAGTAAGAATGTTTGAGACTATATTCATAAGGAATATTAGACTGCAGGTTTTTGTTGTTGTTATTGTTTTTGGTACTTAGTCTGGTTTTAGATTCAGGGTAATTATAGATTCTAGATAAAATGCACAACAGAATACCTTAGATTAGGTGGCTTTAAGCAGAAATTTATTTTCTCACAATTCTGGAGGCTGAAAGTCCAAGTTCAAGGTGTCAGCAGGGTTGATTTCTTCTGAGACCTATCTCCTTGGCTCACAGATGGGCAACTTTCCATCTGTGAACATCTTTACATGTTCTTTCCTCCGTGTGTGTCTATGTCCTAATCTCCCCTTTATCACCGAACCTGATTTACCACTTTAAGGACCCTATCTTCAAACACAATCACATTCAGAAGTACTGGATGTCAGGACTTCACATGTGAATTTTGGGAGGACACAACTGAGCTGCCTATAACAGGATCTTTGGTGGAAAAGATAGTAACCAAACTATCATGTAAGTTACATGTCATGTAACTTACAGTCATGTAAGAAGACTCTGGGCTGTTGAAAATAATCAATTTCTTAATCAAGGTGCTGCTTCCATAATGTGTTCAATCTGTGGAAATTCATCACGCTGTTCACTATACTGTGTATGTTACATCTCAATTATAAGTTCAGTGAAATGGAAAGTGAAAGAAAAAAGAATCCAAGATAAAAGAAAATAGTCTTAAGAAAAGAACGAGCTACAAACTGAGTCGTAGATAAGCTCAATTATTTAAAGTGTCTCCCAATTAGAAATTATCACATGGTCTCTGATACCCAGGCATCTGATTAATCTCCTGGCTTTCCTGGTCCTATCAATCACTCTCCACAGACCCCCTAAAAGACACTCTTTTCTTTTCTTGCCCCAAGTAAAAAATTCTTCAAGGCAGAAATTAAAAATAAATGAATACTTATTAACTTCACTGAGTCATAAATGTCCTCTTTTACCCTACAGTTGACACCACCTGAAGAAACTGCCAAACAGATACTTTACTGGTTTTTGTTTTAGTCTTGTCTTAAAAAAAAAAAAAAAAAAAAAAAAAAATCCATACCTCCTAAGGACAGGTGACTTGGTAAGTTGAGGAAACTCTCTTTTAAGGCAAATCACTGAAATTCAGAAAGCTATGTGCTTATTACCAGACAAAAGGCAAAAAATGTGGCTGGGAATGTATGTCAAAGTAATAAGGATAAAGAGGACCTTCCCGTGAACAGTAGTTAAAATAAAAGTGATAAGAAAGAAGCATCAAACAGATGCTTCCTATCTGAAGCAATTATGTTAATAGAAAATACTTGGGCTAAACCACTGTGAAATGGAGTAGGTTAGATGAATCCAGGGTGTCAAAAGAAAACCTATCTTGTTTAGGCTATTAGAACATGGGTTAAAAATTACTGGAAAAGTTCTAATTAAAGAATAGATCTGGGAATTAAAATGTCAGCTGAAATGAACTAGCTTGTACCTTCTTACCAAAAAACAATAAAATAAAATTACAATAGCCAGATGGAACTAAAACAATAGAAATCCATGTGGAAGCATCGATGTGCTACTAAGGCAGATAGGATTTGAAGAGCGATACCAGTGAAATGAACTACACGTTGAGTTGGGCCTGACATTCTACACCTGTTCTCCCCTCAAGGCACTTATGGACTCCAAAACTGCACACGCAGAAGCTGAGAAACCAAGCAGAAAATCCTGCTAAGGGGTAGGGAAGCTACACAGAACCTTGTTTACTCTCAACGGAACAGGGAGGCATGAACAGAAAATCAGAGGCAGCAGGGTATCTGGGAGAGAAGGGAAATGCAGAGAAGTTAGGCTGCAGTCTGAGTACAGAATTCTAAGGCTGGTGGTATTTACTTTCAGTGCCTTAAAAATATCATTCCATTAACCTCGAGCTTCTACTGTTTCTGTCAACACTAAGCATTGGCAAGGTTGTGCAGCAGCTGGCACTCTTAGGCACCAATGGGAGAGCATATATTGGTCCAGTCAGTCTGGAAAACTGCCACACAGAATCCAGTAAGGCCAAAGCACACATAGCACGTGCCCAACAACCCCCCAACCGGGGCTAGACCTATCAGAAATGAAGACATACATGTACCAAAACGCATGTACAAGAATGCTCACGACAGTCAAAACCTGGAGACAATCCAAAAGTCCATCAAGAGTAGAATGGATGAATTTCAGTACATACATATCCGTGAGACTAACTCTGTGGCTCAAATACATGGATGACTCTCACACAGAAAATGTGACAAAGAAAGCAATACATTCTGTGATTCCATTTATATACAGCTCAGTGATAGTAGTCACAATTGCATTACCTCCAGGAGATGGGGTGTAGTGACTGGGGGACCCTAGTGGCCTTATGAAGTTCTGTTACTTAACATGGGTGACAGACACACAGCCTGTTCACATGGTAAAATTTCAATGAGCTCAGCACCTGTGATCTATACACTTTCTGGCATGGATGTTTTAAAATTTCTACTTTAGAAAAAGGAAGTCTAAGACTTCCATTTAGCAATATGACAAGATAGATTGCCTAAACACCACTTCATTACACAGAAGCCAGGAATGTCAGATAACACGTAGCCAATACCGTCTGTAGACATACCAAACGAACTCTGCTGAACTTAAGAGAAATTCTAAGGGCCAGTGCTCTGTTCGGAGTTCTCTACCCAGGATAGAGATGGGGCCTGGGAGATGTTAATAGGCCATAAGAAGATGTGAAGCCTGGGGTCGTGATGGGGTTTAGAGCTAGAATAAAGACACCTTTAAAATGATAGAAACCTTAAAGGGCTATATCCTAACATTGCCTAAAAGAGAAAAAAAAAAAAAAAAGAATTCACCATAGGTGAAGTAACACAGAAAGGCTGTCTGTCTCAGCCTGGGTTCCATCTGAAAGAAGTCAATGATAAAGAAGTCTTTCCTGAAAATTTGTAACCATGGAGCTTGTCTTCAGTTATGCTGGGGACCACAGGTATATTCCCTGCTTATACCAGGTAATGGATATAAAAAGAGTCACTCAGTGTCATGCCCAGCTTTTTCTTCACTTCCACAGAAAAACCATGAGCAGCATAGAAGCTTGCCCCTAAAGGATATGTGTTCCTCCATCTCAATATTTCTCCCGGTCTGATTTTTGCATTGGTGGTAATTTCAAGTAAAGATTTCACCTTAAAGAGAGGCACTGGCTCTTCATATTCAAGAAGAAACCTAAGGGCCTTTGGTGCTTAGACATCCTCAAAAGAATGTGCCTTTTTGAAAACAGTCATGTTTTTGATTTGACATTCAATTCCACAGACTCTTAATACAAGACAGCCCCTCTCTCAAAGAGTTTTTAACCTTGCACACAGGCAAAACCTTTGGATCTGAATGCGTACCATTAACTCTTGTTTTCTTTTGCCAGTTCCTTTAACTGGTCCCTCATATAATATGATTTCAAGATTCTTTCCCACTCTAGTTATTGCCCAGGAAGTACTCAGAGACCAAAGACTAAACAGAAGCCAGGCATGGAGGGCTCTTAAATTCTCCTGTATGGTAGCACAAATCTGTTAGAGCCAGAGGCAATAACAAACTGACAGAGAAGAAAATCCTTACATAACACACATGTCAAAGGTAAGAGTGATAAGGAACCTGAGTTAGCTAGAGGTCACTGGCTGATGCCACCATTGCCCGACAGAGTGTTTCTAGTTAGGACAAGGCTTTCTTGATGCTTATTTTTGCCAAATGATGATTCATAACAAGTCTGCTTAATTATAAGCAAGCTTACCTCAACTGCTAAAATACAATAGTCTCTGTGTATATCCATTTGACCGAGTTCGGTTTTCAAAAATTCTTGAAACCCAGGTGGTCCCCTAAGCTATTTGGAATGGGGGGTTGTTCCATAGAGATAGGATTAAATACTTACATGAAATGGTTTTTTTCACTTTCAACAAGTTATTTTCACATCATGTGATAATTAAAACCTAGCTAAACATGTGATGAAACAAACAAAAACCCAGGAATATCACAGAAAGCCAGGATTTCTTCCGTGGCGGCTACCGAGCCTTCCCTAAGTCTCTTGGTAGTCCTTCAGCTGCTTTCAACTAATAATCAACCAAAAAAATAAGTCCAGGGTTAGTCAGTTGTTTTTAGTCATTAGACACAACTCAGCTTTCAATTTAAGAATTATGACGCTGTTCCATCGTGAGAAAAATTTGGAGAAAACCCAGGAGGAAAGAGAATGGCTCCTGGGAAGTGGGGTTGGTTAAGAAGGAAGCTAAGTGTGGCTCCGTCTCTTCTCTGGTTACAGCTTCAGTCTCTACTCCTTCCCTGAAAGGGTCAAGACCCCACAAAAATAATCAAGCTGCGTTTCTTTGGTCCCACTATGCTCCGACATGAACTAGTTGCTCTGCCCAGTTTCGGTCTCTTGCTGTCCGGTGAGCACATCTGCGAATGCCCTCTCCACACCTTTGCTGTGAGTGACTTTCCAGAAGCCACGCCCCCCTCCACATTGCACTTAGGCTGCCCACTTGTAGGCTTTCGCCTCTTCCTGGTTCACAGTGCAGTCCCTAACCACCTCGGCCCCCAAATAGCAGTTGTTCCCATGAGCTCTCAGGGCACTGAATGCCATGCTTCACTTGGCAACTTGCTTTTGTCCTGATATTTTTGACATTTGATGCATTCAGATCTGATCTCCCCAGCTAACTGGGTGCTCCCGGAAAGAAGAAACCAGATTCCTATCTTTCTCTGGCTAATCCCCTAAAAAGCCTGGCAGGGTGGTTCTGTGTCATGAACTCAGGGCATCACTTTCCACTTATCCTTATAAATTTAAGGACAAAAAGATAAAAGTGGGAGGAAAGAAGGGAAAAAGAAATTGTGTGAACACTGCGATGCTTTCCGATATCTGTACATTGGAAGAATAGATTGTGACCTTTGAAGAAAGCATCAAAAGGGATTGTTCTCCTTTCCTGAGAGGAATTCAAGCAGAGTGCTACCGGTCACCTGTTTTTCCTTTGTGGCAGGGATATACTTGCCCACCATCAGACTTGGACTGGGCCTCTGTGAAATCTGGCCCAGTTCACAATCCCTCCTTGTCCTCTGCATTCTCTCTGCTAGAGCAATGCGGAGAAAGCATCCCCACGTGTCCTGTGGTACATCCGACTCGTGGCAGCTGTTTCAAAAGCTAACCTGCCAGCTTTGTCCCTGCTGGAACCATCCCAAAGGTTATTGGCTACACAAGCAAACCATCCTGTTTTTGTCCAAAGTCACTGTTTACAGTGGGTCTCAAATTTTGCTACCTAGTAGAAGGACGCGGGGGCAATTTCAAATATCCTTGCGCTCAGCCACACCCCACACCATTTAAATATGAATCCCTGAGAACGACCCCAGGCCTCAGTGTTTTAAAATCTCCCTCTGTGATTTCAATGTGCCACCAAGCTTGAGAAGCAGTCTACCCAAGTGTAGGGGTGACGTTAGAAAAACACTGGCTTAGTCCAAAAATAAGCACATGAATGCAGAAGGCACTGCAGACAGAACTTTTTAGCTCTGATTACCAGGATGGTGGGATATCTAGCTTGTGATTAAGCTAATCTTCAGCATCTCCACGCTTTTCTCTTCCCTACCGTCATTTGGGACCCCATTAGCATCTCTACGTAAAAGTAAACAAGAGGAACTTGGTTGGAAATGACAACAGTACATTTCACTTTCTGTTAGTGGGGAGAGGAGCTCCCAGTGGTTCTTGCCCCTGACTGTTCATTAGTATCACCTGTGCTATTTGAATCTACCAGTGCAGCGCCCCGATCTCAGGGATGCTGGCTCGAGTTCTGTAAAACGTGCATTTCTTATCATGTGGTCTCCAGCCCAGCAGCATCTGTATCACCTGGGAATTGTGTAGAAATGCAAATTCTCAGCCCCCATCACAGACTTACTGAATCAGGAATGGAGCATGGATGGGCACAGAAATCTGTTTTAATAAGCCCTCCAGGGGGATGCTGATCATGATAGAGTTTGAGGACCACTGGCCTAGGGAGGACACAGGTTCCAGTGAGTTTGAAGAGATCCACAGGTGTTTCTACTGGGCAGCTTAGGTGAAAGTTGATGGGTTAAATAGTACTGTCCTACTCAGTAAGCACCTGTGTCTTAATTTCATTTTCTACCTTCTCCTGATGTCTAGTCCTCCATGGGAGAAAGAGGGCCTTTCCCTAGGGTGAGCATGAGAACTCCTGCATTATGTTAAAAAATGATAGATTTGGTGTTGGTGTATTCAGTCATTTTAACAACTGGATTAAGTCTCAGCGAAACCCATCTAACTACTCAAACATTTGTCAATAAAATGCTCTGTTCTCATCATCTCCCCATCAAATGAACTTTCCTCCAAAATTAAAACAGCCAATTAATAGTGATTCCATAGTCAAATATAACTGTCTTTTTTATTCGAGAGAATAAAAGAGATATAAATGTGAATGTGAAGCCTCTACTTCATTTTGAAATGGGCCTCTGGGTCAAAATTTCACGCTTTAATTGGGCATCCATCTCATCCTTCAAAAAGAACTTAATGGTTTAAAAAGCTCAGGTTTTTTTGTGCAACGATGGCATTTAGAATTCTAGCATTCATACACTCTCAGGATAGGTGCCTCTGGCAAGATATGTAATAAATGGGATCTTTATATGAACATCAATTCATACTTCACATAAAAGAAGTTACTATGCAATGACTAATGCTTCCAAGAGTGGCCAACAGGCTGGTGGTTCTCTTCCTGTCCTGCATTTGGCTGAGCCTGGGGGCGGGAAGGATCTCTTACCTCTTTTGGCACTCCAGTGATGCTTCTTGAGAAAGGGGACAAGCCTATGATTAGTTTATGCCTCTAAAAGCCTCTGATGATAAGTTGATGAGGAAAGATCTACTAATAGCCTTAGACAAGAGAAGTGGTTGAAATTGCAAGCATGCCTCTATCTATACGTCAAAGTCAACAAGGCTTTTCACTCATGGGCAGCTCGGGGCACCCCAGTCTGTGTACTGAGAGTTTACCTCGAGGACAGTAGATGTCTGGAGCCCATCGGTTGCACTCGTAATTGTCTGCTGCCTTTTCACAGGTGAAACACTTAAATCCACCAGGATATGGTGTGGCTAGAAAAAAGATCAAGAAAAATGATTAATTTTTTCTTAGACTGGGTACGGAATCCTGAAACTAGACATTTTTATTTTTCAGAAAGTATTCTCAAAATAGCCTGTCTGGCAGTTTCTTAAAAAAACTAAGCATGTAACTATCATTACTCAGCAATTGTACTCTTGGGCATTTATCTCTGAGAAATGAAAACTAATATTCACACAACACCCCTATGAAAATGTTCACAGCAACTTCGATTGTGATAGCTGAAAACTGGAAACAATTCAGATGTCCTTCAATGAATGCATGGTTAAACACACGGTGGTACCTCCATATTATGGAATGCTAGCAATAAAAGTGAATTATTAATACATTCGACAACTTGGATGAATTTCCAGAGAATTATGCAAAGTGAAAAAAAATACCCAAAGGTTATATACTGTATGATTCCATTTATGGAACATTTTAAAAATGCCAGCATTTTAGAAAAGGAGGAAAGATTGGTGATTGCCGGGAGTTAGGGCTGGGAGAGGTTGGGGCCAGGGTCAGAAGAAGCTAGAGGGAGGCCAACAGGAGGGATTCTTGTGCTACTGAAACTGTTTAGTGTCTTGACTTGGTGGCAGATACACAAAGTTACACATGTGAGAAAACTGTGCAGAACGAAATACGCACACATACACATGAACACAAATAAAATTGGGGAAATTCAGAATAAGACAGGCGGGTTGATTATGTCAATGTTAATGACCTGGTTGTGATTTTTATTCTATAGTTTTTCAAAATGTTACCATTGGGGGAAAGTGAGTGAAGTGAACATGGGATCTCCCTGTGTTACTTCTTAGAACTGCTTATAAATGTACAATTATCCCCCCCAAAATTCCAATTAAAAATAGCCGCTCTAAAATAAGTCAATCAGAGAAAAACAATTATCATATGATCTCCCTGATAGGAGGAGGTTGAGAGGCAACGTGGGGGGTTTAGGGGGTAGGAGAAGAATAAATAAAACAAGATGGGATTGGGAGGGAGAAAAACCATAAAAGACTCTTAATCTCACAAAACAAATTGAGGGTTGACTGGGAGAGGGGGGTAGGAAGAGAGTGGTGGGGTTATGGACATTGGGGAGGGTATGTGCTATGGTGAGTGCTGTGAAGAGTATAAACCTGGCGATTCACAGACCTGTACCCCTGGGGCTAATAATATATAATATGTTAATAAAAAAAATTTTTTAAACTAGTTGCTCTAGATTTCCAATGATTCACTCTTCTGTTTCAATTACATAGACATGTCAATATGTATATATAAATATTAGGTTGAATCATTAAAAATTTCTTTGGGTTTGACCATTTTTGAACTATAAAACTGGCCATATCTCTGGTTCAATCTCATATTTTTATCTAGTTGACTTGACATGGTTAAGAATCACTAGAGATGGAAAGGGTGTCGGGGAGGTTCAGTACGTTAAGCGACTGCCTTTGGCTCAGGTCATGATCCCAGAGTCCTGAGATCAGTCCTGCATCAGGCTCCCTACTCAGCGGGGAGTCTGCTTCTCTCTCTCTTTTTTTTTTCTCTCTCCCTCTACCTCTGCCCCTTGCCACCACTCATTCTCTTTGTCTCTATCAAATAAATTCTTATATATATTAAAAAAAAAAACCCTTAGAGATGGTAAGTATCAGCTAAGAAAAGAATCTTCTTTACTAAAATCTATGCTGTGCAGAGGTGATGGTCCCAAGGGCTGTCTCGGCCCGTTTCCAGCATCCACGGGCAGCCTGCTGAGGGCACCTGGTGGATGTGGAGCCACTAAAGGCCTCTAGCTCAAACCTGAGGAACGGGTGATTCCAGGAATCCCTTCCTAGCCTTTCCTCTCCCCTCCCCCTCCAACTGCCCCCTCCTACCTTCTGAAGAGACTGTCCTCTGGATATGAGTATCTTTGCCTTCACTTAGCTCGCTCAGGCAGTGAGGTGCCTGGTGAGAGTCACGCTGCAGACCGTACCCTGCACACGCAGAGCCCAGCGGACATCTAAGGACGAGCCTCCCCAGTGTCAGGGTGCCCGGAACGCCTGGGTGTCTCTGTCCTTTTCACTGTTGTGCTTTACCTTGCTGCTTATCAACTCAGAGTTTTGCCTTTCATAAACAGAACTTTTGCATTTTTTTAAAATTTGTAAAATTACCTGGCCTCTTTGAAAACTACAGACGTTCAGACAGTTCATCTGCAGGACCAACTGTTCTCCCTCGCAGATGGCTGAGCCTGCGTATCCCCCTGGTGGAAATCATCATCTCAGGGTAAATTGCTTTGCCCACATGGAACCAATTAAGTATGTTATCAAAAATAAATGAAGGAGGAGGCAGCAGCTTAAGGCCAAAATTATGGGCCAGCTTTAACTTTGATTTTCACCTTGCGTGGAATAGCTGCATCCTTGTACTTGCTTGCAACAGGTCACGGAGCTGAATGACAATATCCAAGAACCTGACAGGATCCAAACTCACAACTGTCTAAAAAAGACAAGGAACTCGACCTCTTTAGAAGCTAACTACATTCCTTCAGGTAGTTGGTGACTCAAATTCCGAAACAATGATTGTGAGTGCACGAACTACTTTACAACGGATGGCCGCACTTCACCACGGAAATTTCACCACAGGGAGACACACTCTCCCCATTGTACAGTTATGATAAAACAGAAGTAAACTATTTTGTAAAACTACACGCAAATAATGTTTACATCTCCACATCTTGCCGTCTAGATAGGTGAGTTACATTTGAATTGAAAGATGCTACTTAGATAAGTACATGCCTGAAGAATTTTAAACAAACAGGTTTGGGTTTTGGTTTTTTTTTTTTTTTAAGATTTTATTTATTTATATGAGTGGAGAGAGGAATAGAGGGAGAGGGAGAACCTCTGATTAAAATACCAAAGACCAATAAAACCTTCAAAACAGGAGTTAGCATTCAGAGAAATGGAGTGACTTATTTGGGTTCCAGACGTCAGAAGAGTTAACATTCTAACCTCTGAGCAGGCAGCCCCACGCAGGGCTCAATCCCAGGACCCTGAGATCATGACCTGCACCGAAGGCAGCCACTTATCCAACTGAGCTACCTAAGCTCCCTGACAAACAGGTTCTTAAATTCCAAAGCCACTCCATATTCTTATGGACACTCAAATTAGCTTATTTTGACAAATACTGTTATGAGAAAACCCATACATAGTATTTTAGGAAACTGTCCTATTGGGTACATGGAAAAACTAGCTTCACTATCAATTTAAAAGTGTGTAATCTATAAGTCAGTTTAAAAGAAGAACAACTTTAAGAGGCGCCTGGGTGGCTCAGTTAAGCGTCTGCCTTCAGCTCAGGTCATGATCCCAGGGTCCTGGGATAGAGCCCCACATAGGGCTCCCTGCTCAGCAGGGAGCCTGCTTCTCCCTCACCAGTCCCCCTGCTTTTATGTTCCCTCTTTCTCTGTGTGTCTCTCTGTGTCAAATAAATAAATACAACCTTTTTAAAAAAAGTATTTAAAAAAAAGAAGAAGAACTTTAAAACAGCTTGTAAAATTTGAGGAATTATCAAAGTAAGTGTTTTGGGGGAAAAGATGTAAATGATTTGTCACAGAAAAGTATTTCTCAAAAAATTATCATCATATGCACCTAAGTTTATGACTGCAAGCTAGCCGTTCCCCTTCAAACTGCATGATTAATTCACGAGAGCATCCAATTTTATCTGTCACTACAGCCAGTAAAACTTTTCACTGGAATGTTGGATTAGTTATTCCTGGAAACTTTCCCATCAAAGAGATAAATTAAGAATTCTGAATGAGGATTAGTGATTGAGCCACTGCAAGAATAAACTTATTGAGAACCTCGCACTAATCAGTTGTAGTGTACCCAAATTTGGATTATTTAATAGACTCTTCAAAACGACCTTTTGTAAGACTAGTGACATATTGCATTAAATACTAAGTTATTAGGAATAGCTTACACAAGGAGTTCTGGACTCTGAATTTAACCCAGAGTATATCAAAATCTAAATGGGAATACGAGCTAACACACTATGGTAGCAAAAGGACGCTTTGTTTCACATCATTTATCTCTGAACGTGTTTATCAGCACATACCACTGATGATTAACTAAATGATCTCTTTTTCAGTGAGTTTTACTTTTAAATCTGCAAGTTCATTTCTGTGTGTGTCTCAATCACTAATGTTTGCTTATAGGAACGTGTTTGCATCTTGGTTGGTCAGTGAATAATCAAACTCTTTTCAGTGACAAATCTTTTCAAAGAGCCTCCGTTTTTTAAGTGGCTAATTATAGCATAATACCAAGTAAATGGTTAAATTCTTCCCTCTGGAAATATTTAACCCAAACTGAGGTCTACAGATGAGCAACTGTCTCCAGTAACTTGCTAACTGATACTGCATCTGATAAAGAAGTTCTTTTTTTAAAAGGAAGGAAAAAGATTCCTAAGAGATGTGTTATTTTCTTCTTTGTTACTTCAAAGCATTGCAGGGCAAGTAGAGTTTCAAATCGTTGTGGGCTCAGCTGTGAATGAATCTAATTTGGCTCTTGATCACAGAGTTAATAAGCTTAGTATTCTGTATTTCAGGGCATAAGTCCTTGGTCCCTCAAGAGTAGGTGATTGTAAAGAAAAAAAGAAACGTCAAAGTGCCTAGTTACTTCCTGTAATTTAATCTGTCCATTAGAGTCCCATGGTCAGATGTGGCTCAACCGACTATAATTCATTCGTAAGGCAATGGAAGAGATTTCATCTTTGTTTCCATCTCTTGGAACTTTTGCCTGGACAAAGGCCTTCAGTTATCAAAACTGTGGTGAGAAGAGAATCTTGTTGTAAGAGGCATGCTGCTACGAAATGCATCCAAACTTGTGTTATTCTTGCCAAATCAATTCCCATTGTTTTTGGAAACTGGATGCAAACTTAAAATTTCTAGAACTCTAATAAATCGATCTTCCTTCTGAGTCCATCTAGCCACAAAATTTTACAATATCACTTGAAGACTATGAACATATTTCTGACAGAAATGCATTTTCTGGTACCTTTCTTGAGAGTGCCTTTACTCCCTAAGACCTACATAACATAGAATTATGAAGAAACTTGGTTGGCTCACTATCTGGGCATAAGCAAGCCCCCTTCAGAGATGTGATTAAGACTCAGAATATGCAACCAGAGGGGAAACTGGATTTCTCAGGAAAGGTTTCTATTATGAGTAAAGAAATGGAGGCCAAGAACAGGTTGCAACCACTCAGAATGTTAACTCTTCTGACGTCTGGAATCCAAATAAGTCACTCCATTTCTCTGAATGCTAACTCCTGTTTTGAAGGTTTTATTGGTCTTTGGTATTTTAATCATAGGGTGGGAAGAAATTCACCACCATGTTTTAAATGAAAAAGAAAAGAAAAGCATACAAATTATAGAAAAGAATGTTATTGAGGACAGTGCCTCAAGTTTGAAAGCCATAAAGTTGATTTTTTTTTTCCCCAAAGGTTAGAAACTTCAAAAATTAGTGAACCAGGGAGTGCCTGGCTAGTTCAGCTGGTAGACCATGCAATTCTTGATCTCAGGGCTGCAAGTTCTAGCCCCACGCTGGGTTTAGAGATTGTTCAAAAATAAAATCTTTAAAAACAAACAAACAGAAAAATTAGAGAACCAGAGATCAAAGAAGATTAGTCATGGGATGCTGAACCTTCCCCACCAGAGTTTCAACCTCACCCCACTTATGATCTCTGAGGGCTGTTCACAGCCCATGGGAAATGAGTTTGTTTGCCCGGTGCAGGAAATTCATGTGTCTTCTCAACATCTCTGGCATCACTGATTTCTCCTTGGATAGGTTCTGAGCGGTATTTAACCTTGATGGAATCTGGCTCACTTGCCGACCCCAGGAAAGCTGTTTGTCCCTCCATCTACAAAATGAGGCAATTATATTAATAATTCAAAGTCAAGGGACGCCTGGGTGGCTCAGTTGGTTGGGCAGTTGCCTTCGGCCCAGGTCATGATCCCAGCGTCCTGGGATCGAGTCCCACATCGGGCTCCTTGCTCCGCAGGGAGCCTGCTTCTCCCTCTGACTCTGCCTTCCACTCTGTCTGCCTGTGCTCGCTCTCGCTCGCTCTCTCTCTGACAAATAAATAAATAAAATCTTTTAAAAAAAAAAAGAAATAATTCAAAGTCAAAATAATCCCACTCTTCCTTCTATTTTTTATGCTCATGTTCTACAGATACCGGCTTATTTGTAGAGAGATCACTCTTTCTAAACCTGGTCGAGTGGGTACTGCTCAGGGGCAGAAGAATATGACCTGTTAAAAAACCAAAGTTTAAAAACAAGCAAACAAACATCAGAAACTTCTGAAATGGTGCAGAGAATTGTGAAGTGGGAACTGTTGGCAGTAACTTCAATCCAGCAAGAATTTTTACTTTCTGTGACCAGTCACAGAGACTCAGAACTCAACTCAGAGCTGTTGGTAAATCATTTATGTATAATATAGCTTAGAAAAGACAACTTCTAGCCTCCATATCTGAAGATCAAATCAGAAAACACTACCAATTCTTTCTATATGGGGAATTCTTTTCTCTTAAGACTTATTTGTTTTAGAGAAAGAGAGAGCATGAGTCGGGGGAGGGGCAGAGGGAGAGAATCTGAAGCAGACTCCATGTTGAGCACAGAGCCCAACGTGGGGCTCAATCTTGTGACCCTGAGATCAAGAGCTGAGCTGAAACCAGGAGTTGGCTTCTCAACCGACTGAGCCACTCAGGCACCTCACTATGGTGAATTCTTTCTAATTAGGTCATGGCCTTATTTACTTAAAACAGGCCGCATGAGCAGAACTTTCTCGCCAACTTCCAGAGAGCGGGAGTGATTGCTTCTCTAGCCTGGCAGAGCTCATCCTTCAGAGATCCCATTCTGAAATGGCCTTTTCAGATAGGGGTCCACTCAGTCCAGGCACTGGCCCACCACAACACTGGCACAGGAGTGGTGTGTGTGTTTTATTCTTGCACACTTAAATCCAATCCTCTTGATTTTCCTCCCCACCCTGTGTGGACAATGACAGCCTCAGGGGAGGCCTATTTTTTTGGCCGAGTGACTACTGAGTCTATCACTGAAGCGAACAAAGAATCCCATAGAAACCAAAGTTTTTAGCAATCACAACCGAGACTGAAATCTAGGTATTTGTTCACCAAGTCTAATAAAAAAGCATGACTCTTTGGGGAAAAGAACAAAATGCAATCCTAGAAAACACAGCAAGTATCCAAGCACCTTCTTTTCATGATTGCAAAAATCAACAGTCCTACAAAAACAAGGAGCCAGATAATCTTTCCACACAATTAACCAGTAGGCACCAGCCTTTACTGGTGAGAATGTACAAAAGCATTAAGTCCAAAGGAACTATCTGCTGCCTGTAAAACGTATATTTGGAGTTCAAAAATTAGAGTGACATATTTTCAGCAACCTCAGTTGACCACCTAAGTCAATTACCACAACATAATAAGCAACAAACATCCAAATGCCTATTATATATGTGCCTAGTATCTTATGGCTATTCTTTCTGGTCCACAGAATAATGCAACAGGGTGTGTATTATCTTATCCATTCTGGAAATGTAGAACTCAACACTTAACAAGATGCCTCTACCATTCATTGAGCATTTACTCTAAGTGCTTTGCACACTTTCCTTTATTTAACCTTCACAAAATTAGGGAATTTATTGTAAGCCAGAAGGCTACAAAGCACTTGAACTAGCCACTCACCCAAGATCCAAGCCCTTGTGCATTCCACAGAACACCTCTCATCTAAAGCACAACACAGACACATTAAATACTGTACTGTGTGGAGCTTAAGGAGCCTGTGTATCTGCCTCCACTTGGGCTATCAAGATCCTCAAAAGCAAGAACTATGTTTTTTTTTTTTTGCCTTAATACCTCCCATGCCTATCACAATGCTTGACACATATTAGATACTCAAAAAATGTTTGCTGAACAGAACATTTCCAAAGAGTTACATACCTCAGGGCCAATGCTAATGGTCAAAATATACCCAACAGACCCAGCTCTCACCTCCACAGGGGCCATGCAGAAGACGACTCAAACAGATAGAAGAGCGAAGATAAATACGGAGACAGAGACCAAAAGAGGAAGTAAAACTGCTGTTTTCCCCAAGTGTGATCCTTAGAACACCACCAGTAACAGGAGCAGCTGAAATTCTTGCTGAAAGCAAAAATTCATGAGTAGAGCCCCAGATATGTGCAATCAGACACGCCGGGGAAGATATCTGGGCACTGACATTATTATGCACTCCCTAGGTGATTCTTGAACACAGGAAACCAAAAGGGATAGGGACTAGGAAGTTGTGGGAGGCCAATCACGCTGAAATGGAGAATCAGATGCACAGACAGGAAGACCAGCTATTATCTTGCCTACAAAGGACTGATCTTTAACAAACACCTCTGTCCTGGGACATGCCGGTTCACTTTGATAACTGATTTGAGAGCTGGCACAAGTTAAAGGGAAGAGTATTCAGAATCAGAGCAACTTTTCTGGGAACAGAGAAAACAGGCCTTAACGATTTGCCTAGAAATAAAAAACAAAACCTTATAAAAAGGGGAGGGTAAAACATGCAACATCTTTGGGAGCACCTGTACCCCCCAATTAAGTCAGCCAATATTTCTCCTGCAGAATGCTGGGGACAGAAGGCTGAGTTCTCCTGTCCTTTTCTCAACTCACATCTTATTCAAAGTAAAATGACATTTCTGCAGCAAAGAGAACAGAGTCTTACTTGAAGGATGGAGGTAGACAATGTCTTTCACTGTGAAGTCTCTTGACTGAGCAGCTTTCAGACAATCTGCCAGCAGGCTCAGGAGCAGGAGCCAGGCCAGGGCAGGGCCAGGTTCCATGGCAGACTGAGGCGTCACTCATACAGAGGGCCTGGGAGCCAGAACTTGGGACCACGGGAGGGAATTCGCACCTGAAATATGAAGCAAGACTCATCTCAGTGTCCAACTCCAGGAAACCATGGGAGACTTGGCAGAGCTCCTGAGCTGGGAGCACGGACTCGGGGCAGACAGGGAGCCAAAGGCACCGGGAAGTGGGTAGACACGGAGAGAAACATTGTACACGGTAATTTTAGAGCACGTAGAACCGTCCAGTCCCAATCTATTCTTAATCAAGTAGCTAAAGCTCTATGGGCTGGAGTCTCTTCTCATATACAGCAGAGATGGTATCAAGAGAGATTGGATTTTAATGAAATCCAGGTACTTTTGCCAGGAGGCCAGGGGATGTCTGCCAGAATGCAACAATGAGCAAGTCAGGTACAAGAGTTCAAGAGCATTTCCTTGATAATGGTGAAGGCCAGGTATGAGAGTGCAGCCTTCCTGGGTCATGGTGCCCCCAAAAACCTATAGAGTGTAGACTTTCAGATTTGGGAAAAAAAGAAAAAGAGAGAGAGGAAGAAAGAAAGAAAAAGAAAGAAAGAGAGAGAGAGCGAGAGAGAGAAAGAAAAAGAAAGAAAGAAAGAAAGAAAGAAAGAAAGGAAGGAAGGAAGGAAGGAAGGAAGGAAGGAAGGAAGGAAGGAAGAAAGAAAGGAAGGAAGGAAGGAAGGAAGGAAGGAAGGAAGAAAGAAAGAAAGAAAGAAAGAAAGGAAGAAAGAAAGAAAGAGGAAGGGAGGAATGGGAAAGGGAGGGGAGGGGAGGAGAGGGGAGGGGTGGGGAGGGGAGGGAAGGAGGAAGAAAGAAAGAAATGAATGTAGGTAACTTCGCCTCTCCAGAAAGAAAAAGGATCTTTGCAGTTCAAAATCTCCTTTACATAACTAACAGTATTGGCTGGGTGCTGCAGAAGCCCTTTCCACATGTCAATTAATTCCCCCAGCAACCCTATGAGGTAGCACTATTACCACCCCATTTGAGTAAACTGAAGTCCAGCAAATAAGGAGAGGAGCTGGTTCAAACCAAGACAGTCTGGCCACTGAATCCACGTTTGTAAATGCTCGGTGTTACTCTGTTCTTCCAAAGACTGATTCAAAGTGTATCAACTTAAACTGATAAAATGAGGTAAAAGTATCACGGTAGCACTAACCAATCATCATTGTTCCCTTCATTCTGGTTCTCTCCTTTTCAATTAAAATTCAGAGCAATAAAATCTTTTACTAGGGTTGAACTGTCCAGCTCACTAAGAATGTGGATATATATCTTAATTTATACGTGCTATTTGCTTGCCATCTTACTGCTTTCCCATAGAATCTGTTCCTCATGTTCTACTCTTTTGCAAATACCATCATTCTATTGCCCACACAAGGGGTCACATTAGATTGTCACTTTATTTAAAACTGGCAGAAAAAAACTCCAGTTGGACATTTTGTTTACAAATTTTAATATGAATATTCAATGAGATTTTTAAAAATCATGGCAAAATAATTTTATAATTATTAGTTAATTAATAGTATATTTAATTTTATAGATTAATGTGATTAATTTATAATTATAAAATTATTTTCAAAATAAATAGATCAAGAGTAAATAGATTACAAAACAAAATCAATAGAGAAAATCAATATGAATGGATCAGATATTAATTAATATTTAGGACAGCAGGATAGAAAGTATAAAAATGAATACAGAAGATAGAACACTCTAAGGAGCTCAGAAATATGCACAAATATTGACACAATATAAATAATTTTTCAAAATTATAGAACAGGAAAATATTAACTGAATACTATTCTGATTACTTAATTAAAAACTGGAAAGATTAAGCAAAACCAAACAATGTACAATATACTGCAATTAACTCCAGATAGACTGATGCATTCATTATTTTTTTAAAATAGACAAACTATTAGGAAATAAGAGTGGAATTCTTATCACCCGGTAGCAGCTTGCTGATGCCAGCCTGGCCAATTTCACGCTCACTCCCCATCTTCTGTTTACATTTGGGTCCCCAGGCAAATGTGCATTCGAGAAGGGAATGAGCTGCTTGTTCCCTTAACAAGTGCGACTGCCAGGCACTGTACTAGGCACTTGTTTAAAAAATATGATGAGGAAACAGACCAATGTTAAAGATATTTTTCATTTGCCAGGGGACAGAGAGAAACATAATCTCATCTTCAGTGAATGCAGTGGTGCTGTGTTTTACACACAGCTGAGGAAGGACTCTCCCCTGCTTCCGCAGCCCCCAGCCCCTCACAGTCTGCAGCCCTGCCCAGGGTGTGAGGGATGGTGAGAAAAGCCATCTGGTTTTCTTTTGATACAACCTAACATTAAATATCAACTAGCTGTCAACTAAGTTCTTTGTAATGTGAAATTCAGTGTCAGCACCAATACTTCCCATGCACCAAACAATCCAAGGGGCATGCTTTTATCAAAGCCTCTGTGAACCACCGTATTGCTTCCAATTACCAATCAAAAGAGCTCCCTCTGCACGGTACTTGCACTAAGCAGTACATGTTATTTCATGTCCCCTGAAATTAAACAAACCCAGCCTTCATTGCATAGCACGTGTGTACTACTATATGTAAGTAATGTACAGAGATAATGGCTAGATGCCTGGATTTGAAACCTTGCTCCAGTACTTTTTTGTTATGCAAACTTGAGCCAGTTACTTAACCATTCTGTGCCTCAGTTTTCTCATCTGCAAAAGAGGATCATAATACTTCCTATCTCAAAGTTTATTATGGGAATGATGTGAGGTAACAGAGTGAAGCACTAAGAACAGTGTCTGTCACATAGAAAATACTGTGTAATATTTCCCAATATTTTTACTACTATCATTTTGTTCAAAATATAGTTTTAGAGTCAATATAGTTTTCTAAGTATGATGTAAATGTTGTGTTCTAAGTGAAAGTGAATATGGTGCCATGAATTCGGGTCCAACACACAGCTCCCTTTCCTTAAATCAGAAAAAAATATAACAATATCTAGAACTACTGGAAATCCACACATTTTGACCCCAACAGCCGGCCCATGACTAGCCAGGCAGAGGTAAATCAGGAGGGGGACAGGGCGAGGGTGCCTCCTGCCACTGCCATTTTCATGTTGCAGAGGCTCCTGCAGACCTGGGTGACTTCCTGCCATCCTTAGGCAATGAAGCAAATGGATGGCTAATGCCCATCCACACTCTCTCCATGTCACCCAAAACCTATCCTGAAAGGCCTGTGCTCCATCTCCATTACCTTTATATATCCACATACTATTTACATAACGGATTTACAAAATCCGTTAGATTTTACTTATGAAGATGTCGAGAGAGCACAGGTCATGAGCACAGCATCTTATATCCCTCTGAAGCCGCACGTCTCCGTAAATGTTTCCTCACACATGTGTTTAATGGACAATTTCTGAATTCTTAAAGTAGCTAAAACTATAAGACTCCAACACATTTTACTCATGAAATTGTTTCTTCTTTAGAAAAAAGGAAATATGAAAAAAAAGAAAAGAAAAAAGGAAATATGTATTTCCTAGGCTTATATATAATTAGAAGAAGGACTGAAAGGGTAGACACCAAAGTGGTTTAGGATTTCTGATAATTTCTTTTTAAGATTTTTTATTTATTTATTTGACAGATCACAAGTAGGCAGAAAGGCAGGCAGAGCGGGGGTGGGGGGGGGGCGGAAGCAGGCTTCCTGCCAAGCAGAGAGCCCAATGGGGGGCTTGATCCCAGAACCCTGAGATCATGACCTGAGCTGAAGGCAGAGGCTTAACCCACTGAGCCACCCAGGCGTCCAGGATTCCTGATAATTTTAAAGTTCCTCTTTTTGCTTAACTTGTAGGCTCAAAAATAACCCAGCCCCTTGTCCAGAACTTCTCCAGCACTCCTCCAGAACTCTTGTACAATTAGCAGCCATTCCCAATGCCCTTCTCTCCCTAACACCTGCAACCACTGATCTACTTCCTGTCTCTATGGATTTGCCTATTGGGAATATTTTGTGTCAACAGAACCATACAACATATTGCCTCCTGTGTCTGGCTTCTTTCAGTTGGTATAACATTTTTAAGAGTCATCCATGGGGTAGCATGGATGGGTACAGCTTTCCTTTTTGCAGCTGAGTAGCACTTCATGATACGGATATAACACATTTCTTTATCCATTCATTGGCTGACGAACATTTGGGTGGCTTCCACTTTTTGACTACTGGGATTAATGCTGCTGGAACATTCATGTTCAACTTTTGTGTGAACATAGGTCTTCAGTTTTCTTGGGTATATACCTAAGAGTGGGATTGCTGGGCTTCAGGGTAACTCTGAGTTTAACTTTTTGAGGAACTGCCAAAGTTTTTCACTGTAGCTGCACCACAGTACATTCTCATTGGTAAAATACCAGTGTTCCAATTTCTCCACATCCTTACCAATTCTTATTTTGATTAATTTTTTGAATTATACCTGAGTGAGCATGAAGTGGTATCTCATTATGATTTTGTTTTGCATTTCCCAAGTGATATGATGCTGAACATCTTTTCATGTATTTACTGGCCATTTGTAGATCTTCTTGGGAGTGACATCAATTCAAATTCTTTGCTCATTTTTTAATGGGTTACTGTCTTTTTATTGTTGAGTTATAAGAGTTCTTTCTATATTCTGGATTCTGGATACTTTTCAGATAAATGATTTGCAAATATCTTCTCCCTTTCTCTGTGTTGACTTTTCACTTTCTTGATGGTGCCCTTCAACATAAAAAATTTTTAATTTTGATGCAGCCCACACATTGCTTTTTATAAATCTAGATTTTGTTTCCCTTGTACAAGTCAGGCCCAACATAGCACTAAATAAATAAATAAATAAATAAATAAAATTCTGCAAACAATGCACTGTAAAAGAGTTTGTTTACTTTATAGTAGCCAGGGCTATATTTTCCACCTCTCTTTCCCATAAGAAAAACAGAATGGGCAAAACTATTTATTAATATCACCACCAATTGCTTACATTCTTATAATAAATCATGAAAAACTACTCACTCTATTAGTATATTCTAGGAACTAAAATATGAAAGATGAGTACATGCATTCACAATTAGTCTAACCATTACTGAAATACAGGCTCTCCTGACAGGGATGTATTTTTCCTGTACAGATTCTCAGCAGGCAATGGAGCTTTAATCCCTAAGCCTCCCAGATATGATGCTGGACATGCTTGGATAATATGAAGGGTCTTTTCTAGGACTTTGACACTTTTCTCTGGAGTCCACTGTGCCTTTGGACTGTCCTAGACATTTAGAAAAGATGTTGCGTTTCCATTTTATGTGCCGCTATTTGAATACGCACTGAGGACCCCATCCCTGACTACAGTTCTCTTTATGAAGAAGTACACTCTCATTTTCACAGCTCTGTGACCTTTCATTTGTTATTTATGAGCTTTTGCAAATCTAATACCACTCTGACAGATTTAATTTGTGCTCTAAATTACCTTTGCATGAGTTACTCAACTGCCGGTTTTATTCCAAAGGATTACTTGCTACATTCTGAAACAGAAAAAAAAAAAAAAATTAGTTTGAGATCTATTTGACTTCTTCCACTTGAGAGAAAGTTGAAAAGAGTTGTATTCTGATTTTTTACTCCATGGTAACACTTGGCACAGAGGAGGATTTCTAATACTGGTCAGGGAGGCAAAGTGATCAACCCATAACCCAGGTCAAGTTTTACAAATCCACACCCCCATTGCTATTTCATATAGAGTGCATAAAATAAGATACTCCCAACTCCTTAAACTGGTCACTAAGACAATTAAGCACTTCTGGAGGCCACAATGACTGAGGTTACCAGTTACAAAATGACCACACCTCGGTACTAAATCAATATACAATGATGAAGTAGAGAATTAACACAAATCTAAGTATTTTCCAATGTTATTCATTTTGAAGTTTTAAGTGCCTAATATGGGAACAAAATGAAATTCTGAAGCCTGAAATCACGAGAAATCTTGACTTAATTTTAAATATGTATAATCTAGGCTTAGTGGTACCTTAATGACTTGAGAAAGTTAATCTAGCTCCCAAAGGTACAAATTAAAGACATGTCTTCACAAAACTAAGACTACTTACACACATCATTCCAATTATAGTAACTTCTCACAATGTGAGAATTGCTTATAACATGGTGGTGGTTTATAAACATGTCTGCAAATTCGTTAACATGTCTCCATTGAGAGGTGGGGTCTCAATGGGTCTCCCCAGCCTTATTGACCAGTTGAGCAGAGTATGGTGGAAATAACACCTGTGGCTTTTAAAGCTCGGTCATGGAAGGTACTTCAACTTACACCCAGTGTTTTGGAACACTCAGCCATGTAAGCAATCTGAGAACTTTGAGTGAGGAAGCCCAAGTAGTGGACACAGAGCTCCCCAGATTTCATGAAGAGACAGTGCTGTGCTGCTAGCCCCCGGCTCCTCCCGCCCCACTGCCTGCTCCCTTCCAGCTCCAGCCCACGGTCTAGTTACAACTGCATGGAGACTCCAAGTGAGATCTGCCTAGCCAAGCCCTTCCCAATTCTGGACCCACATAAACAATGAGAGATCAATAAAATCATAACTACTTCATGCTACTACATTTTGTGGTGATCTGTTATGTAGCAATAGACATCCGGAATATGAGGGACTGGTGCAGGAGAGCTCACTAGGAATTATAACACCACTCATGAAGATGATGCCATTTTTCACATTGGTTGCAAGGTACAGAAATCCAAATCAAACAGACTGTAACCAAAATAAGGGTAAGGGGAGAAGGGAAAGAATTTTACTGCCTCATCTGACAGTCCAGCTTGGACATGCTGGACTTTAAATCCTCTTTTCAGGAACTTCTAGCCCTCAACTCTACTCCTCTCATTTGCCTTTATTTTCATTCAGGTCTTCCCACACTGTGGCCACCAGCAGCTTCAGAAGCATTCCCAGACTGTTTCCCAACAGTTTCAGTGGGGGAAAAAAAAGGTGTTCCATCCTTGGACCACAACTGGCCAAATGCTTGGAATGCGCTGGAATGTGGCATTCCAACTGGCCAGAGCTGGGTCATTAGCATGTCTCTTGGACAAACACATAGTGTCAAGTTCATGTAAATCACATGGTTTGAGAATAGGGGAGGTATTGGTTTCCCAAAGGAAAATCTAGGTACTACTGTCATGTGAAGGAGAACTGAATGCTGGCCCAGCAAAATCACACAGAAGTCCCTACAATTAACAATACTAACTTCTAGAAACCTCATTAAACTGAAAGTGCAAAATGAAGCTAATGATGCCAAAATGAGTATTTCTGCAAATCCCAGAAGGTGGGGGAAGTTCCTGTTGACAGGATTCCCTTCTCTAAAACTAGAATGCCATGCCATTACAACTTTACAGATCAAAACATAAGGCACCTCCAATAAACATTTTTGCCCAAGTTAGTCTGAGGTGGCTTCCTGCCCCTTGCAACCAGGAGTTCTGTCCAGTTCAAGAGTCTTCTAAAAGGGGCCAGTCACCAGCGTAAATTTTTCTTTGTAACACATATATGCTTTTGACATTAATACTTCTTTAAGGCTTATCAAAAAAAGTTTAGAGCTAGTTTTTAAAAATGTTAATAATAGGGGCAGTTGGTTAAGCATCTGACTCTTGATCTCAGCGCAGGTCTTGAGATCAGGGTCATGAGTCCAAGCCCTGTGCTGGGCACCATGGTGGGTGTGGAACCTACTTGAAAAAAAAAAAAGTTTTAAAAGATATCAGTAATAGAGAACTACTCAGAGATTACCTCTTTTAGACTTCTTAGACACTGATGTTGCATTTCCATAAGTTATAGGGAGTTACATGATCATATTCCAATATGAATTGAGGATCTACTTGCATAAAAATCAATGCTTTAAAAAAAATGTGTATTTCTTTTTCTGGAACCCCTTGACAAGGCTAGAGTTATAGGGAAAAGCTGCCTTTGTACCTTTCCCAATCTGATTTAAAGGTCAATTGCATCAAAAAGGCTTCAATTCCTGAAGGATTAATGATGTCTGGCCAAGTATGCCCAGCAGTATATTCCCATTTCTAAAAGATGTTATATTAACTCTCTTCTGCTTGTTGGCTACTGGCTTGTTTGCTTCCTCAATCAATTTGAAGTTTCTAGAGAACTGATGAGAAGGCTTTCTGAAGTACAAAGACCCACAAGGGGCTGGAGTCAAAGAACTCAGGCTGGAATGGAACACTAGGTACATTCCAGTTCCAGCCTGCCATTTTTATTTACCTGGAAGGGAGTGGTGGCTTGGAGAAATTTTTGCTTCAGTGTCTTTTATTAAATGATTACATAGGATTAAGAAGGTCGTATTTTCATTTTATTTTTTCTAGGAATTATCATCCTAGAGACCTTCCAAAAGAACTGGAAGTTCAAAATGTTTGAACATATTATTATTAATTCCCATTTCCAACTTATTAACAATCACTCCACCTAATCTTGATTCTCACCCAGGACTGAGAAGAACCAATTCACATTAAATATTATTTCTTATTTTGCATGGAGTAGGGTTTTGCTCATGGTTTCAAGAATCCTAACCAAGTTTTTGTCCAAAGGCCTCAAGTTGTTTCCAGTTAGCCATTTATAACTCAAGTTCAAGAAAACTGTAGTTACTAGTTTTATAGGTATGGAGATCCCATTCCAAATTTCTTACAGGGTTGGAAAGCCAGCCTGTACTCTCTCTTCGTGAGAGAAAAAATGAAAAATTAAGATCAAATAGCTAACATCAAAACAGTGGCTTAGTTAAAAATTCTACGGCTATCATTTTTCAAATCACTGGGTTCCTTATTAGCTAAGTACTAAATCTTGACTGATATTTCTCATGTAATGAAGAATATGTTTCCCAAAACAAATCTGTCCATGCACTCACCCTCCAAATTTCTGATCAACCAATACCTTGAGCTACACACATCAGAGTGCAAAGACCATTACAGTTTCATTTTGATGAAAGAGTACAGGAGTCTGTGAAAACTCCTGGTCTAAACTATAACTTGACTATTTCTTCACCCTGGGTTGTGAAGGCAGAGGAATGTTTCAGATGACCTCCTGACTCAGTATCACTGGGGTGTGAATTCTTCCTTTGTAGTGCACCATCTTCATTTACAAGCCCCCATAAATAATGGTTATTAAAGAAGTCTATTATTGTAGCAAAACAGAATATAATAAGATTTCATGTAGTAGTATTCATCCAGGCAGAAAAAGATGTAGGAGTTATTAATAAAAGAACATTTTCCTTGATAATAGAAACTTTTTATTCTTGCATTTAAATTAACTGCGTTCTTAGAGACAAAATACTGAGTAGCTTCTTGTGGATGAGGAAATGTAGATATCTAAGAAGACTCCACTCCCTGACTGCTGATACTGAAAGAGCCAACAGGAGATTGGTCTATTCCTCGCCCTTCTTCATTACTGAGTTTTCCTATCTCTGTTGGCCGGTTGTCCTCCTTGTTGTGTATCTTACTAGCTCATTGATTCATTCATCATCCTCTACAGGGCAGGTATAGATAGTGTTATCTGTTATGCATGCTGTCATTAAGAGTGTCAGCTGGAAGCTCAAATTATTGAACCCTATAACTAAAATCATTGCTGTAATTCTTAAAAATCCTTTTTAGGTTGCTAAGTACATGGGCGGAAAGGCCGATTTGCCTTCTATGCAAGGGAGAGATGACACATCATTGAGTCATTTAGTCAAGAGTGATCTCAGGGTGATGCTGACCTCCTGCCCTTACAACTAAGGCCACACACTTGTGAGATGCCAGGTAGAAGAGGCAGATAGCACAGTGACTGCACCAGCCCTACACAGGCCCTCAAGGAGGTCACCAGATGTTTCCCAAAAAACCCAACCTGAGGGCCACAGTTCTTGCTGTCAACCAGGGCAGCTTATCTGGAAGAAGGAAGAAAAGAAGAAGTGGAGACAGGGAGGACCCATCACATTTCATAGAGGCCCAATTAACATCTAGGTACCCATGACTTAGCAAATAATTACATCAGTCATAAGACATCCAAAGTATCACAGCCAGAGCTGGAGGTACTATGTAGTGAAAGGTAAGCTTCAGGGTCCCCGACTGTAGGGGCCCCTCCCAAGGCCCTGTTCCTCACTTTAGGATTATTAATTCCTTCAGGATTTCCTTAAAGAGCTCCTCCCTAAAAACCTGGATCAGCCATCCCTAGCCACAGTAATGCAAAAACAATTTTTGTTACGAGTAATAATATTCTTGCCTTTTCTCCAAAAGGCATTAGGTTAATAAACAGAAATACATGCTGCTATTCTACTCTCATGGAAAGGAAGAAAAAAAAAAGTAGATAAGAAGCACATTAACAAAGGCCAACATCCAAACTGGGGAAGCAGAATTATAGCTGGAGAAAACAATCCACCAACCAAATAACTCTGTCCCTCGGGACCCCCTCCAGCACCACCTGTGAGCAAATCTCGCAGGACCCTTGAATGGAGAAGGAAGGTAGGGCGCCCCTAACACAAAGGAGAAATGAAGGCCGAGAGAAACCACCAACCTTCAGATAACACGCGTTTTTTGTTTGGTTAGTTTTTTTAAACTATTTTAAGAAGAGCCAAAGAAGCCACTTTATCTTATCACTGGACTGGAGAGGACACCACTATAAAGGGAGCAACAAGATCACACCCAGCAGTCCCGGCAGCGCTGGTCAGGCCCCAGCTCATCGAGGAGAAAGGGCATTAAGTACCGGCTCCAGGGCCAGGCAATCCCAGACCCTTTTCCTTACCTCCTAGGATTACTGCGAGAGCAAACAGATCATGCCTGGAAAGACTGAGGAGCGCAGGTTCTGGAGCCAGCCCAGGCTCTCATTCTGACTCTGTCATTGAGAGTTGCATACATAACCTTGGGCCCATTTCTTAATCCCAGCACCTCAGTTTCCTCATCTGCAAAATAGAGGCCATCATACCGCCTATGCCATAGGGCCTTTAGGAGGACTAAAGGAGTTAATACACATAAGGCACTTTGAACCATACCTAGCACATGCCTGCTAGCTGAGATAACTCTCAAAACAAGCCCCGAGGGTCCTAACAAGGCAACGGGTTAGTCAGTTGGGGGCAAGATGCTGGCTCAGAACCTTCTGCTCCCCAGTCCAGGAAGGAATCTTCTATGGAATCCTGTGTTCTACTGGGAGAAATCAAAAGTCCAGGTTGCTTGCCAGATTTTCTAGCTGATCCCAACACAGAGCAGCAGCCTCAGGTGGGGATAATAATACAGGACAAGTGAATTAAGTGAGCCAGATCTGGAAGGCCCAAGATAGGGATTTCCCAAATTTGAAAAACGCTTTCTCCTTTAAAGAGAAAAAAGTCTCATGGACAGCATCTCATTTATCCCTACTCTCAAATAATTAATCCTAATTATAATAATTATAATGCTTCTTATATACACACAGAAAACTAAACGAAGCTCCCTTGTTTAAAACCCACGTAATAGCTTTAAAGCTAAATAAAATTACCAAATATAAATAAAATTACATTCCAATTAAATATACTAATGAAATAAAATGAAAAATAACAGTAATGACTAGCACTTATTGAGCACTTAATATAGGGCTGAACAGTATGAAATCACTACTGTTTGATCATTTTTCACCTACAGAAATGGCAGTCTTGTGTGGTTCAACCCACCATGTGCAAAGCACTCTCTAAGTCCTTTCTTGAACCACCACCCCCCCCTGCCCCGCACAGCACTGTGAAGTAGGCACTATGATTACCCCATTTTACAGATGAGAAAACTGGGGCATGAACCAATGAAAAAAGCACACATTTTTAATCTTCTACATAACTGGCAGGTGCCCAGGAGCGAGCAGACACCACTTGGGGAAGCCTAGACCTACAAGGCATATAGCACCTGGGGATGGGGTGATGGAGGAAGAGCCAAACCCAGGAAAGGTTTGGGTCAGCCAGAGAGCACTGGAAGGACACCAAGATGGGGATGCTGAATTGCAGGTACCACCCATAGAAGACCACCTTGCCCTTTGGTGTGTGTTCTGGGTGGGGCAGAAGAAGGGCCTTGCTGAGTGGGACTCCGAGGAAGAGAGGTCCTGGCCCCCCTGGGGAGCAAGAGTCCGGGTGCAAACCTCGAGAGAGGAGAAGCAGGGGGAAGGTAGGTGGACAGAGGGTGAGGAAGAGAGAAGGAAGGAGTCAAAGAAGGGCCAAGATTGTCAAATTTGCCATACATTAGTATCAGTTGGGATCCTAAGATCTGACTGACGATGGCTCTCACGCATTACAGGGCCAATGGTATGGGGTGTGACCTCAGTAGTGAGGCTCAAAAAATCACTCCTGGTGATTCTCATTTGCAGCAGTATTTGGAAAGCTTTATCCTACCTTTTCAAGTGCTAGTGGAAGGAAACAGCTCTGAGGTGCATTCCATTCTTCTAAGGCATAGGCAAACTGGGCTGAAAGTTCCCCAGAGAATTCAATTAAGGAACTAGTAAGAAGCTCCAAATAATCAATGTTATGTATTCCACTAGGTCTCCTCTCTATCTTTCCTGGGCTCCTCAGAGTACCCGGGAAAGGAAATGAGTGGACTGTGATCTATAAAATGACCACAACTTCCAAGCTGGCTTCTCCAATACTCTGGCTCCAAACCTGATAGTCTTCTCTTGGCCACTTTGGTAATGACTTCCCCAAAATGGTTTTCATCTTCTTGATGAAGTGATTGTCCCATGTTGCTCTTGAAAGACTCAAGGGTAAAGTGCACTCTACCTTTCCGACCTGCACACTTAATTTTACAACAAAAGAGAAAATGTCTTGAGGCCTCTCCGGGGACAAATAAATGCTTACAACTATTACTCTTCAGGTAGCCAGAAAGAAGGATACATTTTTGAGAAAGGAAACAGACCAACATTTTCAGAGGCAGCATGGAGTGTTGGGAGGGGAATGGCTTTTGCAGACTACAGACTTGAGCTTGAACTCTCGCTCTGCTACAAAGAGCCATGTGAACTAGAACACTACACTCCCCGTGGCTCGGTCTCTTTGTCTGCTCTGACACACAAGGATGCCTTCAATTCATCGGGACCCTCACACCGCCATTTCCACTGTGACTACAGTTGTGAAGCCGAGCCTTGATCAAGAAGGGACCCTCTCCGTCCCGTTAGAGCTGGCAAATTTTCCATCTTAACTGACTGTCTAGTCACTCATTCTGATGTTATTCATAGAAGGAAAGCTGGGCTGAGAATAAAGCAAAAAAAAAAGAATCGCTGGGAATAAACAGGAAAGGTAGTAATACATTCATCCTGATTTCACTTTGTAAAGTTACAGTAACATAGTTCCAATATCAAAACCATATAATTTATGCAGTTGCATTGGCTCCTGCCAGGTCTTTTTCATAGAAGTTACAAAACAAAAATGAAAATGAAAACATGCATATATAATAGAAAATAATCCTACAAGAGACAAAGGAACTGAACCAAAGATCCTAAAAGGACTGGGATTTGATACAGGACAACTGGTTGCTCCGTTTCCTGTTTTCATGTTTGTAAGGATCTGGAGTTTCTGGCCTGCCTGTGTGTGCACAAAAGTCCTATCAATAGTGATGAAAATGCTGCAATGATTCTATGTATACAGCAAACATAAGGGTCTAAACCCACACTGTCAGTTAGGTCTTTCGGCAATGACAGGATGTTCTACATTGGCACTGTCCAGTCTGGGGGCCACTAGCCACATGTGGCTATTGAGCAAAGGACATAGGTGACTGAGGAACTGAATTCAGTTTTACCTAACTATTTAAACTAAATAGACACATGAACATTGGCTACAGTTCTGGATAGTGGAATTCTACATTAATGATCAGTGAACAGAAAACAGTCCAACTTATGACCCCAGGACCAATTAGGGCTAGGGAGACGTAGCATAATTATTACCCAGCTAAATACCAACACATCAGTGTTAATTAAATCAAGACAGAAAACATCATGCAACTGCTTCTGTGGAAGGTACTCAGTCTGCTCATCATTGCTGGGGGGAAAGGAGATAAAAAGGAAACTAACTACACTGAGGCATCATTTTTCAGAAGTTCCACAAACAATCACTCTGCCCCTACCTTTATTTTGTTTTTAGTGGATGCCTGAAAATGTTAGCTTATTATATGTGACAAGGATCATCCTACATGCTTTGATTTTTTAAAAGATTTATTTATTTGAGAGAGAGAGAGCATGAGCCATGGAGAGGGGCAGAAGGAGAAGCACACTACTCTCTGAACAATGAACCTGACGTAGAGCTGGAGCCCAGGACCCTGGGATCAGGACCTGAGCCAAAGGCAGACGCTTAACTGACGGAGCCACCCAGGTGCCCATCCTATATGCTTCATACTTGATCCTGTCAATTATTTTATGAGGTCAGTATTGCTTTTTGTTGTTGTTCTCTCATCAGCACTATGTACTTTACAAAACAAAACAACAGAGAGGCCAAAGTCCAAATTCTTCTAATCTTGCTTGCCACATTCTCACTAAACATGCATTCAACATTAGATTGCAGCAGGATATATACACTTTGCTTAGTTAACACTGGTTTAAAGCTTTGGGTTATGAATATCATGAAGCAGACAAGAAGTCTCTACTCTCCATTCCCGTGCTATTTCTTTCACTGCACAGAAGTGTTTTGCCCATCTTTATTATTTTTTTATTACTATTTTTTAATCCCAGTTTGGGACAGAAGGGATAAGTCAACTGCTCCAAGATCCCCTGGGTAGAAAGCACAGGGGTGGACATTTGAATTCAGTCATCTGGCTTCATACATCATGTTTCAAACACTCATCTGTAATTTAGAAGTTAGAGCGATTAGAAGAAATGCCTTTGAAAGGAAGCAGCCTTGCTCAATGTATCCCAGACATCCTAAGACTGTGACATTTTAGGGGAAGTGGTCATTTCAACTTTGAGAAGTATATAGGAAGTGTGGGAACACTGGACGCTGAAGGAAGAGGGTGAAGAGACAGATGCAAAAAGGGAGACCAGGGGCTTTGCAGGACTCACTTAGCCAACCATTCTCCCTCAGATTTTCGTTGGATCTACTGATTTCTTTTCAAGTCATTAAAGTCAATGGCAAGACTGCAGATAGAGGTGTAAAACATAGTGCAAGTCTTGAAAGAATTAGAGGAAAAAACTGCTTCTATTATATGTTGAGAGTCTCAACTCCGTTTGCTTGAACTATAAAATTTTAACCTTGTAAATCAAATGTAGGTAATTGTATTGGGCTATCCCCCACTTTTAATCCCCATTATTACTCATTCCATAGGGTTCCAGATGTCTGTATTCTAAATAATGCCATGGGTAGCATCCTTGCTACTCTAGCACGTGCTCTATTCCCCATTATTTTCTTAGAATAAACTCAGACGCAGGAAAAAAAGAAAATGAAAAGACCTTGTCTTCCACTGGGTAGCCCAGAAAAAATGTGGGGTTTTCCTTTCCCTAGAATTGTGTCATAAAGTTATGATGTAAGTATTTCCTGGGATCCTTTGTTTTTCTCTGCTCTCACTCAAGAGGGAAAGAAAAGAATCTCTCTTGGTCCTTCCCTCCTGCAGGACTGATTAAGCCAATAATATCAAGTCCAGATAAAATAAGGAAACATTTGAGTTTCCCATGAAAATACAACCCATCTCTTTTTACCACGTGAGACTTGTGAACAAGATATCTTTTCTAACCTTAATTTACACTGCAAATTCAACATCTCCCACTAATAATGCACACTCTAAATATGGCCAAAGAAAGAGTCATAAACTCCAAATTAATTACTGGTTTATTTGGGAGAATTCATTAATTTAATATATACTGTGTCTAATATTTATTGGGTATTCTACATTCTGGGATTTAGAGTAAAGAAAACAGATGAAAACAATATTTGATGTTCTGGCTCAATATATTTCTGATTTATTCCATCTCAATTTTTTTTGGAAAAAGAAACTGATTCAAGAAAAATTAATACTGAGGTTCAATTTAAGATCCAGCTCATTAAAGGTAGCTCATTAACACTGTCGCCTCAGCACAGTTCAAGTTTCTTTCAGTAATAGAGTGCTTGGGAACTCTCTACTTCAAAAGGAAGCAACAAAAATGTAACACATGAACTTTTTTTGTTTTTGTTACTCACCAGGTCCTGAAACCCCAGAATTGTTCTGGACATTTTTCTTTTCTGATATGTAATATCTTCCCAGGTTTTTTTGATCCTACTTACAAAATACTTTTCACATCAGTCCCATCTTCTTCATCATGCCTATGGCCAGAGCTTCAGTTCAGGTCCTTAATTTTTGGTTGGACTATTGCCATTGCTTCTAAACTGGTCTGCCTGCCTCCGGTCTCTTTTCATTCCAATACTTCTGTCTTACAATTTTCCAAAACAGAGATCTGAGCCTATAGTTCTACAGTTGGAAACCTTGAATGGTTCTCACTGCTTGCAGGATATAGTTGAATTTTTTTTTATCAGTACATATGAGGAAATACAGTATTCTAGTGGGAAAATGAGAAAATAAGCCCCAGGATTTTGCATTAAGGCCATCTGTACCAGAAAAGTGCACCCCTTCTGAAAAACAGCCCCTGGCATATTGCTGAGACCTGCTAGAGGCAGAATGCTTGCGCCTGCTAGCAAGTGATCATGCATTCAGAACTGCCTGTTATAAACTGGGTTCTATTTGATCTAATCATTCATAAAGGCATTTGTATCTACCAGAACCTCAGCCAGCACCATCACCTGAGGCCTTAAGAAATGCCTGATGCACACGCATGGAATCCTGCACAACCCAGCATCTAACCAGAACCCACCTCCCAGAAAAGGGGTGTGGCACGGAGCCCAAGACTATGGAGCTGGTCCCACCAAATGCTGAAGGTAGGGCTGAAGCACCAGCTCAGAGGCAATACTTTGAAAGGATGGGGTGCCAGCCTCAGGAGGCAGCATATACATCAGGTCAGGGTCCTCCATATGATGCTGTGTTCTGATTAGGAAGAATACATGAGTCCAAAGACCAAGGGGTAAAAGCACAAGCGAGCAGTCTCTCTGACCTTTGCCCCCTGCAACTCTGAGCTCTGCGATTTTCGAAGTCCTCATTTACAAAAGGGCACAATTTTATCAAAGGACATGGCAAGGCCCCACCAAACCACAAGTTTCAGCTCACACCTGGGCACCTGGGACTCTTTGTGTCCAGAGACCAACAGAATGCCATACTGGCAGGGATAACTGGTCCCACATAGGAGGAGGAGGCAAGGCTACTTTTACACTATGAAGGCAGAGAGGAATGCAGGAAACCTACGTGATTCCTAGAGGTGCTTCCTGGCACTCCCTTACCCCAGTGTGGCTGTGAAAATACACATGCAGCAGTCCCAGTCTGAAAAGGGGATGATTATCAAGGTTCCAAACCCCCACGAATGAAGATTTGGGTTACACCACTAGGAGAACCATGAAGACCTACCAAAGAGATAATCAAGGATGTGAGAAACTCAGAATGGATATTGCAGGAGGGAGAGGGTAAGCACCCATTGCAATCCCCAAATCAACTGCAGCGACGATGGGGTATCATTTGTCCAATCAACCTTCATTTTCTGAGTTTCCTCTCAGGAAAAGCAGCATACAGGAACCAGAGGGGTGCTCCTCCTTGAACTTACATGGAGAAGGAGGTCTGTGGGGCATGAAAGGCAGACTGTAGCAGCATGAGAATAAACGTCATAATCTCTGACTGTAGGAAGCACAATTAACACCACGTTCATACTGAGGCCACACTTCCAGAAGGTTCCTCCTAGCCAATGAGCATGGCAGGGATCCTAAAGCCGGCTCCTTTTCTGGGAATACAGGAGACTCCTCCATTAAGTGACTTTGGCTGGAGGGTGCCCCATCTTCCTCACTAAACTTTCTGGGAATGGACTACAGGCTAAGGTCCTCCATCTTTCCCTCTCTCCCTCCCTCCCAAGGGATGGGCCTTTCAACTGCTTCTGCCAACTCTCCCAGCCTCCCCAGTCCCTCCCTCTTCCCCTCACAGGTATGTAATACATCTCTTACACATCTAATCCCATCTCTGCACCTGCTTCACTGTCTTCATGATCTGCCTCTACCATCTCTCTAGGCTCACCCCCTCCTTGCTCCCAGCAAGCCCCCAGCCCGCTGTGCACTCCACAGACACCACTAATGAACATGCTGCTTTCTTCATCCAAACCTGGGAAAATCTATTTGACTCTTTTTGTCTAGACTGCCTTTCCCCGTTTTCTTTCTCTCAGGGGACTAAGGTTTGGCAGCCAGGATAAGGAACACTCCTTGGCCTGGCCCTGTTTTCACTACTTCTGTTTTTGCATGACCAGTTCAAGGGGATCTGCCTGACTACAGAATATAGCTTCCTTCCTATCCTATACCAAGTTGGAGAGCCTCATATATTTATCCCATATGGGGCGCGTCCCACAAAGTGTCTCTCCTGCTGGACAGTGATCGACTCCAGACTGCGTCCATTGGTAAGGAACAGTCACTACTCAGCTCCAGCGAATGCTGACATGAGGCCTCATAAGGCAAGATGTGTTGCGTTTCTGAAAAACCTTTGAAATTCAGATTTTCATTGTGAGTGCTGTATTTTAAAAGTTATAAGTGATTCAAAATTTAAACAAAACCCAACAGGAGGTCACACACAGACTATCCACTGACTGCTATGGTTATTCCTGCCGGCTCCTGCCCACCACTCTTAAACACAAGAACGACTGCAACCATCACCCTTACGGATGGTCCCAGTAGGTCTGAATGCTGGAGGCTCAGCGCACAGTGATGTCTCCAAGAGCTGCAGTACTCTCTTAAGGAACTTCACCAGTACATTTTAGATTTTGTCCTCTTAATTCCTGGAGTATTTCATAACTTCATGCTACCGCAGACTGTATTAGCCTCACCAAAGAGGCAACTAATTCATTGTCTTGCTCTACGAATATTTGAGGACTTAACATGGGTAAACCCTGTGCTATGCCTGGAGGTTCAGACCTGAATAATCGAGCCCTTCTCATTGAGAAAAATCACAATTAAGTAGAAGAGACAGAGATGTAGAGGATACAATGTTCTGTTGTTTGAGATTTTATTGATATATTTATTCTCTACTAAAGGCAAATATCTTGATCTTTCAAGGAATATTAGTATCTTTCAAACAAAAAATAAAAGAGAAAATATATAAAAATATATATTTAAATATATATTTAGTATAATAATATAAATATATATTTAAAATATTATCTTTTCAAATAAATTATATATATTTAAAGTTAAAAATAGGGGCGCCTGGATGGCTCAGTGAGGTTAAGCCTCTGCCTTTGGCTCAGGTCAGGATCCCAGGTTCCTGGGATCGAACCCCACATCTGGTTCTCTGCTCCGCAGGGAGCCTGCTTCCTTTCCTCTCTCTCTGCCTGCCTCTCTGCCTACTTGTGATCTCTGTCTGTCAAATAAATATTTTAAAAAATTAAATTAAATTTAAAATAAATTACATATGTAATTAAACAAATTATATATTGAAAATATATGTTTAAAAATATATATAAGTAAAACTATACACACACACACAAATATATGTATATATGTATACATGTATATAAGGTGTTTCAAGAAACATCTTAAACCATAACTTCGCTATTTGGAAGATTTTAATGGATGAGAAATCTTTTCATTTTAAAGTTTTATAAGCTAAATGAGGATTTAGAAAATATTAATAAATATCTGGTAGAAAATGCTTTAATAAAATCACTTCAAAACTGTTTCTCACTCTTACATTCTGAAATTTATTTTTCTGAATAGTGGCATAAAATATAAATTAATTTGGGGAAGAAGACAAAAAGTATAATACAATTTTCTTAACTGAATATCTATACTATCAAGTTTCCATTGCTTATTAAATCCTATTTCTAATGATGTAAATTTGTAAAGAAACACGAATACAACAGCTAGTTCCAGGGAGACTTGGCCATAGATTCTGAGATTGCTGAAGACCTATCTGCACACTGTAAAGATAAAACTAGCTACCCTTGGCCCTGTCCCTAACTTAAGCACATCTGCACTCAGCCAGTCCAAACTGTGTTCTCATCATGTGGTAAGATGTGGTGTATGGATGGAGCCCTAAATTAGAGTGAACCTGAAGATTGTTCCAAATACTTCTTTCCGTCTTTCCTTCAAGTCCCCAATCACACTGCAAATCAATTGCCTAGTACCAGTCCAGTGCTACAAAGCAGATATCTGAATTTCACTTTCCTAATAACCCTGGCCAGCACTTTGAAACTCACAAATTGAAGCTGCTCTGTGTCTCTGAGTACTGGGAGAATTTTAACAAGTGGATTAAAAGGCCAATCAAATGGTAAACTCCCAGGGGAAATGCTCATGCCAGAGAATAGATTAACTGTTAGCTGATTTCAAGAACAAATGGAAAGTGCAAATCTCGGAGAAACGAGTGGGAAAGGAGAATAAAATAAGTGGGATAGAACAACTGAAAGAATTCGGGCCACAGAAACCATGGTTTGGTAAGTCTGTAACACAGTAGGAAGAGGAAATCCTTTTTTCCTCCTGATTTTTTTTTTTTTTAAGTCAGGTTTTATTTTTCTTTATACATGATAAAATTTGGGCAGGTTTATTCTCTTCATCTATTTTCCTGTATAATGTGATAAATGAGGGGGAAACGTACCGGGAACTTGCAAATTTGACCTCTTCCTTCCCTTAGTCCAGGCTTACCTGAGCAAGGAAAGAGGACAGGCAAGGATGCTGGGTTCAGGATTACTGGGCACCAGAGGATATCTGGAGGACCTTGCTGGACAATCACCTAAATATTCTCAGTTTGCCTTGTGTGAAGAGAAAACCAACTGTTTGATGATGCTTAATGATATGTTAAACTTTTATAATGTCAGAGAGAAAGGAAAATGCAAGCCACGGGAGAGATCTTTGGAGATGAGTGTGACATTGTCAAAAACAATGAAACGCAAGGGAAATTAAGAATACCAGAAACCTAGCAAAATATTGTTACTATGTTTCATCTTAAAATTTAGTTCTGGGCTTCCTGGATCAAAGGGGAGCATGAGTTCATGCTTATGAAAGAAGTAAATTTCACTGGCATGTAATTCACAAATAGAAATTCTCCTGGAAGTATTTATTATCTACATTACCTACCTTTCATTTTCATTCCCACCACATGAGACAGTTTGGATCCTAATATGAAATGAATTTTTATCCACAATTTTTTAGATTAAAAAATGGAAAAAGTTGACAATATTTTGGCTCCTAATTATCACAGTGCTCACAATGCAGTCTTGAATATTTATTCCCTGTTAACTTGATAAAAAGAAAAGAGACACTGCTGGTTTAAGAGATCTCTCCTGGACACTGTAGTGTGTTTATAGCATTTACAGACCACAGTCCCAATGCGACCAATCATCAACATTATCTGAAAAAGTAGACTATTGCAGAAAAAACTCAGGAAGTCTAAGGTAAAATCAGAAAATCTGTATTAAAACAACAACGGCACCAAATACAAATTCCGTGGGGTTTAAAGATTTTCAGGTTTGGGATTAGATCAAGAAAAACATGGATAGGGTCCCTGGGTGGCTTAATTGTTGAGTGTCTGCCTTCGGCTCAGGTCATGATCCCAGGGACCTGGGATGGAGCTCCACATTGGGCTCCCTGCTCAGTGAGAAGCCTGCTTCTTCCTCTCCTACTCCCCTTGCTTGTGTTCCCTCTCTTATTCTCTCTCTATCAAATAAATAAATAAAATCTATAAAAAAAAAAAGCATGGATAAACATCATCCCTAAATAGCAGTTCCCAAAAAATGAAATAAAAATGGACTAATACATCTTTTTAAAATGTTTAACCTTACCAGACTTAAAGAAAAGTGAATCAAAACAATGATTCAAAACAATATAATTTGTTCATCTATAAAACTGGCAAAAATACTTTCATTTAATAATACCCTCTATTAATGGGTGTGTGGGAAAAGGACAATCTCATTTGAGAAGTAAATTAGTTTATATTTTTTTGGAAGGTAATTAAAAAGTATCTATCAATTTTTTTGTCCTCTTTAATCCAAAAATTCCGTTTCCAACAACTTACCCAGCAGATATATTTCAAGTGTGCCAAGATAATATAGGGGAGAATGTTCATGATAACCTAAATATCTAATAATAACATTCCTTTGTAATACCATACAAAGGAATATTGCGTGACTTTTAATAAAAATAGAAGATCTACATGCTATATTATGAAGAAAAAAAAGACGCACACAAGAATGTACACTGTGATCCTTTTTGTGTTTTCAGAAAAGGAAATGCATAAATACACACACACACACACACACACACAGGAGCTCTACATGTAGTCTTTATTTTCTGAAGATACCTAAAAAAATTATTGATAATTATCTTTGGGGAAAGGGACTCCACCGGAGAAGTGAGGGAAGTTTTAACTTCCATTTTATATGTTTCTATACTGTTTGTATTTTCTCACCACGTACAGAGAATCAAGGGCATGCACGGAGTTTTCTGCAAGATCTGTTTAATTCCATGCTGGCTTCCCTCACTCTCTAGCACATATCTTAGTCAAATACTTCTGTCAATCACTATGTGAGTGAGTCAATTTATTTCAGATTATATCCCACCCACGCTGCCAACCCACTTACTAGAAAAATGGATTTGAGAAGGCCTATAATAAAAGACTCATAGTAAGGCTATTAAATAAAAGAAGCAAATAAAATTCATGGGAAGGAAGAGGAAATAAAAAGCCCAAGCAAATGTATTGACTATGACTGAGCAGTCAGCATGGCTCCAAATTTCCTAAAGAAAAAGGCCAAAGTAGAAACACGATGGTTGATGTCATTCTTATTGCCTGGAAAAAGATTTCATGCCTGTTTGTCAAAGATTTTTTTTTTACTTAGTGCTGAATTTTAAGAGCCATGATCCAAGGCACTTTGAAAACATCTGGATTTTATGGCCTTAGTTTCTCAAATTTGACCATGCATCAAAATCACCCAGAGGACTTGTGAAAACACAGATTTCGGGGTTTCATTCACAGGATTTCTGATTGAGTAAGTATGGGTGGAGCCTGGGACTTTTCATTTCTAACAGCTTTCTTAGGTGATGCTGATGCTGCTAACTCCAAGACTGTACTTTGGGCACAGAGATCTTTGACCAACCCTTCATTCATTAGCCCTTAATGGTTAATGACTTCATCAGTAGTTCTACTGAGGATCTGGAGATGCTCTTCACATAAGCATTCCAGTGGAAGTTTGAAATGTCACCCAGTTTCTTATGATCTAATCAGAAAACAAAGATGGAAATCAAGACAGCTATAGACATAAATGTATTGCACATGACTTGGGCCTTCTAAATACAAATTCATTCCACATCACATGCCCCTGATAGGGCTTAGACAGGAACTCATAATGCAAATTCATGACTGGCATTAGCAATAGCTTCATTTTATCCACACAGGAGACTGGTCTCCTGCCAACATCCAAAATATATTATCATTCAATTCCAAAATCAAGAATCAATGACCTTTAGACAATCTGCACTCTTTTTTTTTTTCCCCTATTGACACAGGGAATAGAGGATTAACTGTACCAGGAATTAACATAGGACCTTTCTCCTTTCTCCTGGAAAGTTAAGAGTTCAAAATACTTTTCAGATAAACAACCTTATTTATCTTCCACTACCCTTGGGTTGGGGGGGTGGGCAGTGCAGGTAGCAGTGGTGTGTAAGCTGTGCGTTCATTATAGCACTGGATTTCTATGTCTGAGGCCTCTGTCTCTGATCCCTACTTGGTTCATGGATCCCAAAGCACTCAGTGCCTTAGGAAATAATTGGTGCACTTACCAGCTGCACTCAGATACAGATCACACACACACACACACACACACGCACACGCATACGCACACAGACATTTGCATGTACAATGATACTAACAACCAATATGTTTGACAAGATTAAAAACATCTAAAAACATATCCAACAGATTCTCTTATAAATGTATACATTATACCTCAACCAGGGAAAATTTTTTTTAAAAAAGAACACCTTTTAAAAAACTAAAAATGCTCTGAGATCCCCAAATTTCAGTAAGCTTGTTTTCAACAGTTCAGGTGTTTTAAATAAGCACCTAATGTGTACCAAGTACTGTTTCCAGGAACTGGGATTAAAAGTTGTACAGAAACCCTACTCTGACAATACTTACAAGATCCATCATAAAACAGATCATTCCAGATGACGGGGATAGTTTAGGTGTAATATTAGCTGTATAACTAAACAGTGCACAGAGAATGAATGGTCACTTTACCCCTCCTGGGGGGGTCCCAGGGGGCTTCCTGGGGCTGAAGATACAGACAGAGACCTGACAGGAGAGCAGGAGACAGGTGCAATGAAGACAGAGGGGAATGGCCAACGACCCTGGGCTAGGCTGAAGGTTACATACCCAAAATCCAATCACTCCTTCTTTGTTACAAACAGAAACTCAATTTTGTTCTGTGCGGCATCTGGCCTGACTGGAAATACACTTCCCAGAATTTCCTACAGCCACGGTGATCATGTGACACAGTCTGGGATAATGAGATGCAAATGACAGCCACAGTAGGGCTTGGAGGAAAGCTGATACCTCACCTGTGGTCTTCTAGCTGCCTGCAATACAGATGAGAAGCCCAGAGGTGTGAGTGTCATTTGGGGAATGAGTAAAAAGATGGAACAAAGTGGTCTCTCAGAGCTGTCACATCTGCCCTGGATTGTCAGCTTCCAGTCTTCTTATTAATGAGAAAAGACAGTGCCCGTTAGGTGTAGCCCCTGGACTGTTGATGCATCCAGATGGATGCAAACAGAACCCCATTTTATATACATAGGCAAGACTCTTGATGCATTACTATTTGTTTTGCTTGCAAATCTTAGAGCAAAACGCTAACATTCAAAAGCAACCTTCCTGAATCCTTCACTTTTACCAAAACATGAAATTAAGGATGTCCTGGCACTTTAAAAAAAAAAAAAAGTGCTGTTATAATGAAGCAGCAAACACTATTAACAATTTTGTTAGCAGGGGTGCCTGCTCAGTGGGTCAAAGCCTCTGCCTTCAGCTCAGATCATGATCCCAGGGTCCTGGGATGGAGCCCTGCATCGGGCTCCCTGCTCAGCTCTCTCTCTGCCTGCCTCTCTGCCTACTTGTGATCTCTGTCAAATAAATAAATAAAATCTTAAAAAAAAAAAAAAAGAAAAGAAAAATAAACTATCCTTCTAAAAACAAAAACAATTGTGTTAGCAGAAAGTTTAAATAAGATATTAAATCCAGAGCTAATAAAACAGGATTTCAATGGCCAATAACATGTGCAGTTTCCTTTGAAAAAAATCACATGAAGACATAATCCCAGGGCTTAAATACAATTTGTTTAGACAAGATTTTTTTCCTTTTATCCTCCAGAAAAAGAACTATGAAATTTTTCTCCCTCCGTGTCCTCCTTCTTTCCTCTCCCTCTCTCTCTTTCACACACACACACACACACACACACACACACACACTCTGCCTTTTGTTGGTTTCTTACACACAATCACAGTCACATAATTCATAGTCTCAAACACAGACTTTGCTTTCCTTTTGCTACAGAAACAGCAGCTGAGACCTATCATCAGCAGAAAACCTTGCAACATTATAAAGGCTGTTTCTTTGTTACGGGTGGGAGGGGAGGAATATATGAAGAGCCAGATACCCTCTGAGGGTGGAGTAAGCAGAGTAACCACAGCACTCCCCACACCGCACCCCACCCCCACCCCCAGCACAGATCACTCCACGTTCCTTTGGGTCTAAAGGCATCAGGTGGCTGTCCTGGGACTTCCCTATCAGCACCTCCAGGCCCTCTTCAGCTGAAGAAGATAAGGACTGGCCTGAAGGTGTGGGGTGCTGATGCTCCAGTCCTGGCTATTTCCCTAAGTCACTGTTCTCCATGGACAATCACACGGGCTTCTCTACCTGGGCAGTAAGGGGGTTGACCTGTATCAGTTATTCTAAACCTCTAGGGGGTTTTGTTGACCAGTAAAATTTACCTTGAGAATAAAAAACTACATTGCAACAATGTTTTGCCAACGTTGCATTTTTCTTTATAAGAGCATAACAAATAAAGCAACAACAAAAGTTAAAACAGATATAATGTTCCCAACCACACTGGGAAGATGGATCCTTTTTTTTTTTTTTTTTTTTAAGATTTTATTTATTTATTTGCCAAAGAGAGAGAGAAAGAGAGCCAGCACAGGCAGGCAGAGTGGCAGCAGAGGCAGAGGGAGAAGAGGCTCCCTGTGGAGCAAGGAGCCCGATGTGGGACTCCATCCCACACCGCTGGGATCATGACCTGCGCTGAAGGCAGCCGCTTAACCAACTGAGCCACTCAGGCATCCCAGATGGATCCTTTTTTGGTGAAGGATTCCATTCTGCCCATTTTATAAGTGGCAGGCTATCTGCCCAGTCTCTTAGTATCTTCCAAATGATTTTTTACCTTTTATTTATATATTTTGCTCTGTATTTTGAAATGTTTTTCCCCTTGATTGTCCAGACCAGTTTATCCCAACAGTCCCAATTCCAAAAGTTCTTGAATTTTGGGGGGACATAGATCCCTTCATCAGTCTAGTGAAAACCAACAGACCTATTCCCAAAGCAGTATTTTTATTTTTTTTTAAAGATTTTATTTATTTATTTGGGAGAGAGAGAAAGAGAGGAGGGGAAGCAGAAGGAGAAGCCAACTTCCTGCTGAGCAGGGAGCCCTATGTGGGGCTCGATTCCAGAACCCTGGGATCAGAACCTGAGCCAACGGGAGATGCTTAACCAACTAAGCCACCCAGATGCCCCTCAAGGCAGTATTTTTAAATGCATAAAGTGAAATACATAGCATCACAAACCAAACCAATTATATTTAAATATCAATATAAAATATTAAAATACACAAACTTGTGATACAGCAATACATATGCTTCTTTATTATGACATTACATATCAAGCTCTAGTGGAGATGCTAAAAATGATCATAATTTCAAGCAGTGATGAGTGTAAATGATATTTTAAGATGTGTGCAACCACTCTAATGCTATCTGAAAATATTTTAGATTTCTACTGATGACAGAGTCACAGGCACCACTAATCCTCTTGTGGTTTCATTAGAAGATAATAAAAATAAAGGTGCATTTTTCCTTCCAAATTAAATGTTATATTCTCCTATAAATTGGAAACAGAAAATTTCCAACCTACCCCAACACCACTACTTTTTTTTTTTTTAATAGCCCAATCCATTCCACACCCAACTATATAACTACATTCATACAGGATGTGTCAAAGTGATGCGGCGCTAAGTATCAAGGAAAAGGAAGTGATCTCACCCTGGTCTTCCAGCCATCCCCCTGACCCTACTCCAGAGGCAAAAACTGAAACTGCCAACAATTCCTTGATGTCAATGGAATTGTTCATTTACAAGGCATTTTCTTTAAATCCTAGATAACTTTATTTTGCAGTGGGATTCTCCTCCATCCTTAATTATTCTCCTCCATTCTTCTATTTGACAAATTTCTCTAATCTTCTGCTTATTATTCTTTGGTGCCTGGGTCCTTTTATCTTGATTGTCCATAGCTTATTCATTGCTTTATTACCCCTGAAAGTACAGGTCCAGCTATAGGACATTTTGAACAGCTACAACTTGATGCGCCTGAGGTTTGTCCAGTGGGCCGACACCACCTGTCTGTCCTCCATTGAGGTCCCCAGAAGAACCTCCCTGCATACTCCTTCTCCAGCCTCCCAGGTAGAAAGGTAGAAGAAAGCAGCCTCTCTCTCTTCCACTGGTAGCACTTCTAGGAGAGCGGTGAGACAAAGTAACACCGCTGACCCACCCCCAACACACACAGACCCACAGCCGTCCCCATCCTATAATAAAACAGAGGATAGTCTTCCAAAACAGGGAGCTCAGAACCTTATAGTAAAAGGGCAAATCTACCCCCCAAGAAAAGGAAGTTGGCATATCATAGTCATACAAATCACAAGCACATGCAGAGACAAAGGAGCAGATGGAGGAAAGGCAAACACTGAAGAAATCTTAGAGGAAAATGCCCCTACCTTGTAAAAAGACTGCAGCTGGCAGGTTGGAAGAGCTTGTCCAGTCCCAAGCTAAGGATGATTACAAAAAACACATTTCAATGCCAACCCTGGTACTTGCTAGAATAAAGAAAAGCTATGGTTTTTATGTGTTTCTCTCATAAGCACTCATCTTACTATATTCCCTCTTTAATTCTAGTTTGTGTTTCTTAATAGAGCCTCCTGGGTTTTCTAAAAATAATCATGAGCTCAAAGAGGAAATTTTATTTTTCCTTTTTAATATTTCCTCCTGTCATTTCTTATCTCATATTTTCTAAAATCCCCCAAAGTCTGTTAAAAAGTGGTAATAGCTGGGCACCTGGGTGGCTCAGTGGGTTAAAGCCTCTGCCTTCGGCTTGTGTCATGATCTTGGGGTCCTGGGATCGAGTCCCGCATCAGGCTCTCTACTCAGCAGGGAGCCTGCTTCCTCCTCTCTCTCTGCCTGCCTCTCTGCCTACTTGTGATCTTTCTCTGTCAAATAAATAAAATCTAAAAAAAAAAAAAAAAAAGTAATAGCTGGCTTATTTCTGATCTTAATGAAAAATATTAAAAGCTTCTAGACAAAAATAACAAGTTACCTATGAGGGAAAGAGAATTGGATTAACATCAGACTTCATGTGCACACTACCGAGAGGTAAGAATCACATTCCCTGAATTCTGGGACCATCCAAGATATCTTTTTACCTCCCACAGTAACAGGAAATATTGAAATTAATTTAATAACCATAACAACAGTACCATTGAGTTAACCTTCATATAGCACTTTTTCAGCCCCAGGTTCAATTCTATACATTTCACTTACCATGATAGTTTCTCTACGTGGTAGCCCCCACTAATTCTTTCCCTCCCTCTCATTCATGCCAGTTCAGGATGGGGTCTAGTCTCCCATCTCACAGAATCTGATAGAAGTGTCACTGAACCAGCTCTGAGCTGAAACAGGAAGACTGGCACTTTCTGCCTCCTGGAGTTTCCATGTAGGAAAGTCAGGCTTCTCTGATGAAGGGAGCGGTTGTATGAGGAAAACAGGCATGTGGGCGAGAAAAGTCATGTTGGACACGAAGCATAGCTGAATCTTCAGACCATTCCAGCCCCTGCTGCTATTTGATTCTGACTACACAAGAATGGCTCAGCCAAGCCCAACCTGCAGAACCACAGGAGATAATAATATGTTGTTGTTGGGGTGCCTGGGTGGCTCCGGTGGTTAAATGTCTGCCTTCGGCTCAGGTCATGATCCTGGAATCCCAGGATCAGGCCCAGGGTTGGGCTTCCTGCTCAGTGAGAGCCTGCTTCTCCCTCTGTCCCTTCCCCTGCTCATGCTCTCTCACTTGCTCTCTCTCTCTCTCTCTCTCTCTCTCTCAGATAAATAAATAAAATCTTAAAAAAAGATAATAAGTTGTTGTGTGTACTGCTGTTTTGGGGTAGTTCATTATATAGCAGTATATGACCAGAATACTGACACTAACGTGTTTAATCTTTACACTATTCCTACTGTTATTGGTACTGCCATTTTACAGATAAGGAGATAAAATCCCAGGTAAGTTAAACTTTCCAAGGCTTACACAGATAGAAAGAAAGTTCTTGGAGAATTGCAACGTTTCAAAAATAAATAAACCCCATGTTTCATATGTAAAAAATATTGGGAAGGACTCCAATGCAACAAAAATGCATCAGAGCAGAGACCTCCAGGGAGAGGAAAAGGGAAAGTAGAAAGAATAGCGACAAGAAGTAGATCTTGCAAATATATTGTGAAATTTAAGATACTATGGATACCATAACTGAGAGCATGTTAACTAGATGGGAAAGCCTTCTGAAAGAACAGACAGACTGCAAGGGTGGCGGTCATAGTCAAGAAGGAAAGGAAATGCAGGAGTTGGGAAGGAGCAAGGCTAGAGGCAGGAAAAAGAAAAAGAAGAAGGGACACCTGGTGGCTCAGTCCATTCGACCTCCGACTCTTGATTTTGGTTTGGGTCATGATCTTGGCATTGAGAGATCAAGCCCCGCACCAAGCTTATGCTGAGCATGGAGCCTGCTAAAGATTCTCCCTTTCCCTCTTCCTCTGCCCCTACCTGTCTCTCTCCCTCTCCTTCTCCCTCCCTCTCTCTCTCTCCCTTTAGAAAGAAAGAAAGAAAACAAGAAAGAAAGAGAAGGGGGGGGAGAAGCAAATGCATTCTGAAGTTCTTGATATGGATTTCTGTAATACATAAATCAACAAAACTGATTCATGTAGAAAATCAAATAGACCAATTATCATAGGAGAAATTGGGGAAGTGGTTAAATTCCTAATATTAAGAAAGAGAGCAGGGCACCTGGGTGGCTCAGTGGGTTAAGCCGCTGCCTTCGGCTCAGGTCATGATCTCAGGGTCCTGGGATTGAGTCCCGCATTGGGCTCTCTGCTCAGCAGGGAGCCTGCTTCCTCCTCTCTCTCTCTGTCTGCCTCTCTGCCTACTTGTGATCTCTCTCTGTCAAATAAATAAATAAATAAAATCTTAAAAAAAAAAAAGAGAGCAGAAAGAGGTGATTTTATAGTCAGTTCCAGATAGCTTACAAAGAATAAAAATGTTATTTAAATTATTCAAGACTATAGAAACCTAGAGAAAGCCCTTAAATCCATTTTATAAAACTAGTTTAGCCTTTAAACCAAAATTGATAAAAGCAGTACAATACAAGAAAACCACAGAGCAATCCCACTTAGAAATTTTTGCTTATTTGTTATCCTACTTATAAAAATTCTAAGTAAAATATTAGCAAGCATATCCCAAAGTAGATGAAATGAATACCACCAGTGATCAAGTAGAGTTTCCACCAGCAAATCCATCCACATCCTTCATGATAGCAACAAACGCTGGAGGAAAAGTGGCTGGTTACATCAATAGCTTCTAAAAAATAGTTGGTAAAATCTAACGGCCATTTTTAATAAAACTCTGAGTAAAATTAAATAGAAAGAAACCTTTTGAGTATAAAAATATCTATTTATCAAAAATCAACTGCAAACATCATTCTAAACAATGCCAGGAATAAGATGGGATACCTGCTCTTACTGCTATACTTCAGCAGTGCACCGAGGAAAAGAAAATAGTCTATATAAACAGAGTAGATGGGGAGATAAAATTTTCCTTTTTTTGCCAATGATACCTTTATATACCCAGAAATTCCTACTCTGGTTCAAAAATAAAAACTACTAGAATCAATGAAGGAGACTGATCAGGTGGCTGGAAGCTTAGAGCTTTTCTCCATATTTGCAATGAAAATATAAGAGCATTATAATAGCATCCAAAAGGCAGAGAAAGATTAGAGATAAGAACAGAAATTCAAAATTCATACAGCCATCTAATGCAGTGTCGATTAGAGTCCCAAATTTTTAAAGTAGATATAGTATCTGTTTAGGCAAGATTAAATGTCCAAAGACTAGCAAGAACTTTTTGAGGAAGAATAATGAGGGAAGGGCCATACCAGACTTAAATCCACTAAAATCAAAACCTGGCATGGATGAGCACCTACGTGGCCCAGTTGGTTAAGCATTTGCCTTGGGCTCAGGTCATGATCTCAGGATCCTAGGATCAAGCCCCGTGGCAGTCTCCCTGCTAAGCAAGGAGTCTGCTTCTCCCTCTGCCACTTCCCCCTTGCTCTTGCTCTTTAATAAATAAATAAAATGTTAAAAAACAAAACAAACAAACAAACAAACAAACAAAAAACATGGCATAGGACTGAATAACAGAACAGAATAGACCAGAGAGCCCAGAAAGGAATCCCAGCATCATTTCTGGAGGAAACCCTCCAACCATTGATCACTGGCAATATTCATAGATAGAAGCTTCTATTTGATAAAGTGAGTATTGTGATCCATTGTGGAGAGAACATCTCACTGATAAATGGCACATGCACAATGGGATATCATACAAATGGAAAATAAGAATGAGGTGCAGCTGCTAACCCCCATCTTATTATGAAGTCACTAAAGAGAATGAGTGAGATAAGCCATCTCAACAACGAAGTCTGTGAGGTACTGCTCAGTAAGAGAAGGAGGATCCAAAGTATATTACAGCAAGCCTTCTGCGGAATGTCTTGTCCACTATTTAGAGTTTGGGATAATGTGGATTCTGATGACTAACACTGCTTTGGAGGATGCCTCTTCGTACAAAACAAAACATAAATATATATATTTGTAAATGTCTATATAACATATGAAGAGAAATGTGGAGATACACAGATAAATCAACTAGGTTGTTCAACATTTAGTTTCAACAGTAGAGTGGGGGAGTTGTGGATGTGAAGGGAGGGCAGAAACAAACATTATTTTTTAAAAGGTATCCACAATAAATGCAGAATATTTATAAGGATCTAATTTATGAAGAATTATTTGCATACACACACACACATACCCCGCACTGTGTTTGTATAGAGGAAGAGATACATAGAAAGAGAGAGAGAGATGAAAGTGTAGTCACCCAAATGTTGTTGGTGGTTATCACAAAGGCATGAATTTCAGGCGATTTTTCCTTTACATAATCAGGAAAAAGTAATTTTCATTACTAAAGAAACAAAATGTTCAAATTGTGAAATACAAATTTATGGTATAAATTTGGTTTTAAAATACATTTTCAATGGATGTCAAGTCAGAGGGTCCTCATATTATTGTGTGGAATTTTAAATAAGGTGGAGAATGCAAGCCCATAGCACATGGGTGACATACAGAATAATGACCGCTACTGTCATTATTTCCAGACACTTAGAGGTCAGCCGTTGACCTCTGTCTTGGTCAACCCGTTGATATCTGTCTTGTAGCAAAAGTATGACCCAAGTGAAGGGAAGCTCATAGAATCACTAATGGCTTTAATATCACCTTCATGCAGGCAGAAAAAGAATATCGGCTGATTTCCTCAATACAACTGCGTAGCGAGGGGAGATGACGTCATCGTGAATTAAGAGCTGAAGCAGAAACATTTGCTTCTGACTTTCCAAACAGAAGGTCTTAAGTGCTCTTGTCATCTGGGTAGAAACGTGACAGTGTAAGCTGATTACGGCACTACTTATTCTAGACCTCCGAGCCACCTGATTTGCAAGTGGCTTTGGGCAATACCTTCCTACCTCCATCATCAGGTCTGGAGGAGGCTTTCCAGGCCCCTTTGGTACCTTGGTCTTCAAACCCCACCACAAAGGAAAGCAGGTTACCCTGTTCCAGCCGTATCTTCAAGCAGTCAGTGCTTCAAAGCCCCAGGAGCTAATAGATGATAATAGATTCCAGGAGAATTTAGAAATCCCTGCGGTTAAAATACTTTTTAAAATGTATCCAGTCTTTCTAGCTGGGGAAAGCTAATCTCATCTTCTCTCACGGTACAGTGCAACCCCGATCCCTTAATCTTGCTCAGATTTGCACGTAATGCCCTCTGATGTTTAAGTAATGCTGTGTCCAAAAAGACGGCTCCCTGCCGCACCCCTGGGCCTGCAGCCTGACAGCCGCCCACACAAGGCAAACGGGACCACTCTGGGCTCTAACCTCTTCCTGGTGAGCCTTCCCTGTCCACCCTCCAACCTCTATGCCGGCTAACTCCGCGAGCCTTCATTCCTGATACACTGGTTATATAGTACCATCTAATATCCTACAAGGAGCAAGTATGAGGCTATTTATTGTGAAGATCTATGCCTCTATAGTGGAGAGGAGGAAATAATACTGTCTTCACACAGTGAAGAGCTTTGAATTTGTCCGCTCACCACAGTCATTTATGACCAGATCAACTCCTGCACCTTGCTGCTGAAAATGCTAGAAACACAAGAATGGGTTTTAAATGGAAACTCTTCAAGCAAAATCAGCCCTCAAAATACTTTGGATGGCATCCATTTAAGTGTAAAACTGAAAAGCTATAGATGCATAAAAGTACTCAGAACTCTGATTATAATTACCATGAAAAAGGGCTTTATAGTCATCTCTGAATCATCCAAACTTCAGAAGGAAAAAAAGACTTACACACAGCTATACCTGATTGAGGCAGGCAGAGTGAAAGAACACAAAACCCTACACCTTTCATCACGCACTGGAGCCAATGTGCAAGGAGTATTATTTTCTAGTGGGGTCCTACCTAGTGTGATAGTCTTCATTGACAGAGAACCTTCCTGGGGGTTAAATTTGGATCTGAAGGATTTCAAAAAATAGATATTCAAGACTTTTGTAGAGAAGAAAGGAAGAAAGGGAGGAAAGAAGGAAGGAAGAAAGGAAGGAAGGAATATACCACCCCTGTATGGCAGCATCCTGCTTATATAAATGGGAACGACACTCACCGCTGTGCAATCACAACCTCCCTTTTCCTCGGGGGGGACTGATAGTCACTGCGTGAATTCCCAAGACATTGAAAGAAAGGCTGAGGTATGCTGAGCCCTCAGAGATTCTTCTCCCCACCCCCACTTCAGTCCAGACGACCATCAAGAAATTGTTTTCCACAGCCACATTGACGGTGCCTTTTATGTCCACATTACACACTCACACACTGAGCCCTGACTTTGAGAGATACATTTCTGTCAGTTCAGCCACCCAGGCTGTGGTATTTTGGGATGGCAGCCCCAAGCTGACAGGACACCCTCCACCCAGGGCTTCCCTCTGCTCAGTTGCTTGACTATAGTCTGTCAAACTGCTGACTAATTCCCATTGTTGTCCTGATAAATGCACATTCCTTGTTCTCTACTTCCCCACAAAGTTAGGTTATTTATAACCGCATTTCCTTCTGTTTGACATACCTTCTCTTCTTTTAGAAAGCTTTCTGCCAGCAAATCTCTTCCTCCCCCTTGCAAAGTGGTAAGGAAGGGCACAGGCAGAGAACACAGGGTCTTATCAGGCTCATCACAAACTAGGAGTGGCTTCTGAGAATCAATTCTATGAAACAGGAATCAAAACCTGTTTCAAATCAACCTGATTCAACCTGAATCAAATCAATGTACCTGGAAAGTATTTTATAGACTGTGAGAGACCATATAAATATATGAAACATCTCATGCTGTCTTAGCACATTTTGGGGAATGAAACTTCCAGATTATTGGCAAAAAGCCAGTAACAGTTCCAGTAACAAAATTAGTTTATAAAGTCCCATACAAACATACAAAGATCCAAAATAGTCTATGCCATCCCCTAAATTAAGGGCGAGAACCTTTCTTCATTATCAGGGAAAAAAAAAATGGTTTGAAACAAGAGAAAGCTCAAACACAGTTTCTATTCCAGACACAAATTCAGTGACATTGAACAAGAGGTTCCCCCACTAAACTGTGGTATCCTCAGGGACAAGGGTCAAGTTTCACTCACTTTTAAAACTCCAGAGTCCATTCTGTTGCCTGACACATCGCAAGAGAGAAAAAAATCAATCAATCAATCATTCAGTGAACCAATGTGGTGCCACAGTCAAGAGAATCCTCGAAAGTGTTTTCTCCTGCTGAGAGTGGGTTACTAATGATCACCCTGGGATTCTTCTTTGTCAGTACATAGCAGTACAGCCTAATGGAAAGCTCTGGCTTTGGAATCAAATGCACCTACACAAGGATACTAATTCTGCCACTCACATTGGGCCAGTGTCTCAATTCTTTCATCTGTGAAATGGGAATTCTGATGCTTACCATACAGGCTTCCTATGAATGTTAGAGAAAATACACCTAAGGCAGTTAAAGCACTGTCTAATATGTTGTATGTGCTCAGCAAATAAAGGTAGTTATCACAGATGAATATCTCCAAACAGGAGTCTATGTATGAATTCAACTGCATTCACTACATCCTGTCACACCCCCTCATCATCTATAAACCACTCTATCAATACTTCCATCCAACTACTGCCCACTGACCTAAGGTACTGTAATACTTTTTTCTGGATATCAATAAGCCATAGTATTTAGAAGACAGAATTGGCCTTCATAAGACTTCAGATCCTGAGATTTTAAAGCATAAGCTGGGACATATGCCCTACTGTCCTGGACCGAGCAGTAGGGTCCTGCCTGGCTGGCTGAATTCTTGCAACAATTCCAAGTAGCAACATCCCCAAGATTCTTCAGAAAGGCAAAAGAAGGAAGTCGTCTCTGACTAGGGCAGAGGACCTCCAAGCAAGGTAAGAACAAGCCAACATGAAAACCTGCAATGAAACAGAGCCACAGGAAGCACTAGATGAGTTGAAGACAAGAAGAGAGGACAAGCCAGGCAGCCCCGAGTATCCCACAGCAGTGAGAAGCGACAGCATATGGCTTCGTGGCTACAGCATGGGTTGGATCTCTCCTGAGGGACAAGGGTATTCTTCCCCTTTCCAGGAATTGGACAAGAAAGTATTCAAAGTAGAAATGAAATAAGAAGGTGATGAGAGAAAGAGGTCAGAAAGCTAGACTAAACAGCAGGACTACAAGGGTGCCAATTTTCAAAATTGGCCATAGCTTCTTACAAATCTAAGGTATCGAGCATTTTGAAAATTACACAAGGTCCAACATATGAGTAAACTACCTGGATAGAATACTCCTGACAAGGAATTCAAAGCAAAATAATCTTAATCAATTGCATTTAATCAACAAGCAGGATATAATGCTTTCAGAGTGTTCACATATATACTACTTGATTTGGGAAAACACTAGGAGGTTCAATACTCAATGGTCAAGAGCCCAGGATAGGCAGGGTGTCCATTAGCTTGATCCCAAGAGAGCACACCATTATACTACCCTCAAAAATATACCCACCCAGTAATGGAGGGTACCCTGCACTGCAGCCTGGGAGAGAGGGCTTCCAGCTCCCATTGTGACAGGACAGAGGCAGCAGTCAGGAACAAGAGGAGGGACTCACTGGAAACATGAAGCTGGTCCACTTCCACTCCAGGCCATCTCAGGGAAAGATCAATTTTGCATTGAACAAAAGACTTTATAGACCAAAACTAAAGACACCAAACTGAAACCCCACTGCAGTGACAGGTCAAAACCCTTAATCCTGGTGACCTCCACTGCTTTCAAATGAAACCATTGTGATGAAAATGTGCCTGGATTCAGTTTGTAAGCCAAGAAGCAGACAATCACAGATGTTCCCTCAGGCCATTCATTAATGCATGGGGCCATTTTGGTTTTTCTATTTCTAATTTTCATATTTCTCTAATTTGGTTCTCATCCTCCAAAAGTCTGACTCAGTCTTTCTTTCTGAAGCCAGTTCCATGCCTAGCTGTGATTGTAACATTCTTATGCCCTAAAATTTTAACTTCATGGATCTTGATTTCAGTAAACCTAGGAAAATATTAGCAAGTCAACTCAAAGAGACAGGGGTACCCACCACTGTCCCCCAGCCTGGATAACTGGCTCTGTCTCTCTCAGGCATACACAGGACAGTGTTTCTGCCATGAAAGAGCTTCTTAGGAAAAGCCTAGGGAGATTGTTATCAGAATGAAAATTAAGAAGAGTGATGGATCAAATGTCACAAAGCAACTACAATTTCATAAGTCTTTAAAAGCTAAGGCTTTGGGTATTCTTTTTTTAACCTCTCAGCCACTCTCCCTTCCCCCTAAAATCATGGCATAATTGACCTGTAAGTCCTATGCTGTAACTCAATCTGACAACGTCCAGTGTGAAGCTTAACAAAGTAAGCAGTAGAGTGCTAACCCTTTCTGTTGGGCAAGGAAATTTCTGGAACTTTCTCCATCACCAGGTTGTTGAGAATTTTTAATCTTTCTTTTAATGTAAATCATAGCACCGTTAACTTGAATGTTACTGAAAACAGATATAGTTGAGCTCCTCAATAAATAACAACACAGACAAGGAGAAAAAGTATTTGACTTCAAATGTAGCCAATCATCTTATAAAAAGACTCCCAAACATTCAGGCAAAAATTACAGGACTCTCCCTCCCATCACATCCCTGACTCCTCCGCCTCCCCACCCCCTAATCCCTCCCTTGAGCTGTGAAAGTTCCATGGCCATTACCCAACTCCCAAACATGTTCTCCCGACACATCATTTGCATGAGGACTTCATCCACTGGTGGCTTTCCTGAATCCAGGACTTCTCAACCTTGTCCTCTTAAATAACTCAACTGTAGAGTAAGCAAATGCCTACGCAGGGGGACTGCTATCCAGAACAAAGTAGAGAGTCTAAATTCCCTTGATATCACGTTTCATTTTTTTAAGTGTCAACTTCATTCTATCTTTTTAATATATTCCTCTGTTTTCATATCAAGCCAGGGTGTTGTCTGAACTCATGTGAAACGAATGCTGCAGGGAGCTGCACCAGGTTAATCCTGTTTGTGTGTTTGGTACACTGTCAGTTTACATGCCCTCTATTTCCGAAGAAGTTCACTCAAACTTTTAATCCCCTTTGTCTTTGTGTAGCAGCTTAAAAACAATGGGGTGAGAGAAAAGTAATTTGGCATATTTAATTATTTAAATAAAATTGAAGTCATTGTTTAGAAACATCTAGAAGAAAGAGTATTTCAATATTATTCTTTTCCTGCTTTCCTCTTCCATTCTTCCTCCTTATTCTAGGGGAATGCAGTAAGTAGAATTTTTGCTACTGTCCTACTGCCTTTTTTTTTTTTTTTTCCCTGTAGCTAACAGATTCCTATGCCAAATGGGAAGCCCATTCCAAGTAGTTTAGGGAATTACAGGTTAGGTCACCCCCCCCCACCCCCGCCTATAAAAGGGGTGGCATCTGACCCAGACCTACATGGAATACACAGCTCCTTAGCTACAAAGATTGGTTTAGGAATGGGCATCTCAGCCAAGCCAGAGAACTCCCCAGCAATTCTGCTCAGAATTCTTTCCCCTATATTGCCACTATATGTGTATATATATGAAATACCTGAAGAAATATCAGTGTCCGTCTTTGTTAACACAAAAAGAAGGTGCCTAAGAATCAAGCCAATTTGTGTAAGAGGTGCTCAAAGAGAATCAAGAGGAGAAATGTGGAGAGAAAGGCACAGAGAGACAGTGCCCTGATGACACCACTTTAACCCCTAGATTTCACAGTACCTGAAGCCAGAATGCCCCCCTCGAACTTCCCACTTATGAGAGAGGGAAAAAGTCCTCTTTGGGCATAAGGTAGTTCAAGTTAGGTTCAGCCATCTATAACTTAAGAGTTTCCAAAATGAAAATATGGACATGTGATTTCACTCCATATCCTTCAACACTCCCTATCAAATACTGAGAAGGAATCCAAACTCTTTGGTGTAGCACGCAGGCCATCTGCCCTCTAGACCCCACCTTCCATGGGTCAAGGGTAACTAAAGGATGAGCCTCGGTCTTGTACACGGCATGCAAAGATCACTAGGAAGACACTTCAAAGATGCTTGAAAAATGATGTCTTCCCATTTTCTCAATTTACTTCATCATTTGTACTTACAGCTCCCTCTTTATTCTCTATCTACCTACTGCTATCTGACCTGTTCCCCTTGCTGGGAGTGTCTCCTCCCATTATTTGCCTGGTGAATGTTCATCCTTGTATCTCAGCCCCAGCAGGTTCCCACAAGAGCACTCTCCTTCACTCTTTTCCCATTGATTTGCTCACCTCCTGCTAGCTTCCTGAGGATCATTCTCAGAGAGGCAGTGCTGAAGTCCTTGTCAGCATGCCTGCCTCAGCACCCAACCAGGAGCTCCTCTAGCCTGCAGCCGGGCCTATTTATGTCAGCATCACCAGCATCTAACACAGTGCCTCCCAGCTAGTAAATCTGAAGTGAATATTTATTGAGGAATTGAAAGAATGAATTAGTGAAATTAACTTAAACTAATCGGAGCTATTTGAATAAAGGGCAAGGTGAGAAAAGGAATGGAAATGGATACCAGTTGGTTTCCTTCCATCTGCAACCCAGTCAAAGACCTCTATTACTCAAAATGATTTGGCCTAAAAGAGGAGCATGGAGAAGACTAAATTCACAGAAGTATTAAAACGTTTTCTTCCCGCTGCCCCTAACCACACTTAATCCAAATATCAGTCCTTGTTTCAATTCCTGTGAAGAGACATTTTGTTCAGGTGCTCCTATTAGAACTGAAAGTTAATGCAAAAATAGAGAATCTCAGCTCAATGTCACTAATCATCAGGAAAAAGCAAATCCAAACCGCAAGGAGATATCACCTCACACTCGTCAGAATGGCCAAAATCAGAAACATAAGAAACAATAAGGGCTGGTGAGGATGTGCAGAAAAAGGACCCCTCATGCACTGTTGATAGGAATGCAAACTGGTGCAGCCACTGTGGAAAACAGTATGAAGGTGTCTCAAAAAATAGAATTACCATATGAGCCAGTAATTCTATTACAGGGTACACCTAAAGGATACAAAAACATTAATTCAAGGATACATGCTTATTGCAGTGTTATTTACAATAGCGAAATTATGGAAGCAACCCAAGTGTTCATCCATAGATGAACGGATAAAGAAGTGGTATATATACAGTGTAATATTCTTCAGCCACTAAAAAGGAATGAAATCTTACCATTTGCCACAACATGGATGAAGCTAAAGAGGATAATGCTAAGTGAAATAAGCCAGATAGAGAAAGACAAATACCATATGATTTCATTCATAAGTAGAAGGAACAAAACAAATGAGCAAAGAAAAAAAAGGGTGGGGGGACAAACCAAGAAACAGACTCTTAATGACAGAGAACAAATTGACGGTTACCAGAGAGGAGGTGGGTTCGGGAGACGGTTAAAATAGAGGAAGGAGATTAAGAGTGTACTTATCACGATGAGCACTGAGCAATGTATAGAATAGCTGTCACTATATTGTATACCTGAAACTGACATAACACTGTATGTCATATTAAAATTAAAATTTTGAAACTTAATTTAAAAAAAGATGTATGTAGATATACAGTGGAGTATTACTCAGACATAAAAAAGAGTGAAATCTTGCCACTTGCAACAACGTGGATAGAGCTAGAGAGTACAATGCCATGTAAAATAAGTCAGTCAGAGAAAGGCCAATACCATATGATTTTAGTTGTATATGATGTTCAAAAAACAAAACAAATGAACAAAGAAAAAAAGAGACCAGCCGAAAAATAGATTCTTAACTATAGAGCACAAACTGATGGTTACCAAAGGGAAGGTTGGTAGTTGTACACATGAAACTAATACAATATTGTATGTTAGCTGTATTGGAACTAATTTTTTTTTTCAAATAGAGAATCTCTAAAGAACTGGTTGGCTTTCTGGAAGAGCACTCCAATGTTGCTAAAGGGACAGTGTCACTGTCATGCTGGGTCTACTGAAACTTTCCCACTTGGTCTCATCTTTCACCACTGCAGTCCCAAATTTGCCAGGACACATAAGTTCCCGAAGCAAGAAAAGCCTCCATTTTGTGCATTATATGTGAAGGTGATTAGAAAAGACTAAGTCTTGAGAAAACACATCTGCCCACATTCTCAATGCATTTCATTGCTCATTCTCGACAGGCAGCCACAGTGCAGCAGCACTGCACACAGACCTACAGAGAGGGACATTAGTGTTGGTCCCCCAGAACCCTCCATTCACGGCTGACTACAGTGCATCTTACATCCATTCTCTCCCTTTTCAGAAATTCCTTTGGGCTTCAGATGTGGTTTAAGTTGTCTATTTTCTGAGTTGTTGCTCTCTGCTAAAAAAGAAGGCAGGGTTCTGCATTATTTGCCTCCTTGTTTGCACCAGAATAGGTGCATACACAACCCCACAGTTTCTACCTGGAAAGCAGGTATTCAAGTCCGACTCTGCATCTGATCATAAAGGACCCGTTTCTACCCTCGCTGCTCAAGGCCATATATTGCAAGAGACATGAGTTTCTAGCAGCTGAAGGAAAGAGGATGACATCCGTGAGAAGCAGAGAATCAGTCCCTTCCATGTCAGTAAGCATTATTAAAATTTAAAGCACGTGGTAGATGAGAAATCTGGAAAATCATCTTACAAAGAGGGGGAAATTCTAGGCAGCTGCAGTGGAAACAAAAATACTCCAGATCTAAGTGCATCAGGAAGCAAAAGCTCTTACCCTCCCATTACTGATCTGAAGACTCTCCTTTCCTTATAATTACAACGAAATTCAGGTTAGTCTTCATTCTTCAAGAGGGGGTAAGTTTGCCCACATGCTATTTATTTTTTTACAGAATACTCAAAAGGTTAAAATATATGGATTAAGTTTTAAGGACATTTTCATTTTGGAAAACATAGGTAATTATAATGGTTAATTACAGGTCTGGGAAGAAATTCTTGATCCTTTGCCAAAACGTAGGCATTCCACTGTACCTGGCAAATAGTAACTTGGGGAATAGTGGTGATGTTCTAGACCCAAGCACTGCCTTAACTGTCCAACTCCTGGAAAGGGAGCTGAACCTCACCCCATTCCCCAAAGCAGGTAGTGCTGTTCTCTCCCTCTCCCCTGCCTCCTCTGTACATATAAAGACAAATCTGTCCTTTTTTTTTTTTTTTTTTTTAAGTGCCAGAGAAAAATCAACCCTTTTTCCCTCCCCCTTTCTTGTAGCTGTTCTGGAAAGAGAACAAACAAACAAGCTTTGATTTCTCCATTTGATAATCAGAGAAAAGGAAAAATTACAATTTCTGTACAGACCCAGTCTAATAGCTTTCACTGAATTCATTGGGCATTTCAGTCCAAGAAAATAAATCTCTTCAATTGCCTGGCTGAGAAGACCAGTTAAGTCCCCGGATTGTTAAACAGCAGGTCACCAAGGTAGCCCTATGCAGACATGACTGATATTAGGACTCTGTTGCTAGTTATCCAAATTGCCAATTTCTTTTGCACGTCAGGGCTTATCTCTGATGAAGACTGTTGAACTCAGATAAATCCAATATGTCCTTGCTGGGTTTGTCCTCCTGGGGGCTTGGGGAAAGAAATGCGCCTTTCAGATGCTTCTGCTCTGAATGTTGCATGCAGAGAGGGCCAGGGAGATCAGTCAGTTGGGTTTATGCAGGGGGAATAATTTATTCATACTTTGCCACCTAGAATGTCATGAGCTCTCCTTCAGAGAGCAGAGGAATCAAAAGAGAAGCAAAACGGAGAGAAAATTAAAGGATGGGTCCTAGGAAGCCACTTGAAGGTAGAAGGTTGCTGTATTTGCACCTGGACAGAGCTATATAAGGGGTGAGGGAAGTCCCTTAGTCTCCTCACAGAAATCCATAGTGACACCTGGAGAGAGGCTGTTCTCTTTGTGCTCTTCCCAGCACCCAACTTTGGCAAGTGCCATGTCAAGTGGAATGTTTGTCTGACCAACACCTGTGACTGGGACCAATGTTGGACCTTTACCCAGAACAAAGCAGATGATGGAGATGTCACACTCTGGCACAAAGGACTTGAAGGAGACATGTCCCCCAGACTTCTCAGTTCCCATGACAAATGAACACAATCATCTAGGAATTCCTATGGGGAATGTAATCTTGAGTTTTCTATATCCATGGGCAAATATCCAAGAGTTTGTGATCAAAAGGCTTCGTCTTCAGTTTATGTCACAAATGGAAATGCCTACTACTTCAGTGACTCAAACTAGACCCCACATATATCTTGCCAATTTCTTCAGTGAGTAAAATGCAAATATCTTATCATTGAGGTGCCGTCAAAAAATGAAAATTCTAGTATGGGTGCTTCGATTGAGTTGTTCCTACATTTAGTCATACATTTAGATTGTTTAGTTCATACATTTAGTTAACAAATATTCAATGGGTTTCCATTTTATTCTGGGAACTGCCGTGGGAATACAAGTAGGAATAAACCACAGCTTCTATCCCAAGAAGCTTATGGGGTAGAAGAAATGAGAATGTAATGTCATATTTGTTATAATATGGATTTTTTCTTTTTTTTTTTTTTGGTGAGTATCACTGGGCCATAAAGGAAGATTCAATGACTGTCTCTGGGAGCTGGAAAGTCTTCACAAAAGAGATGGCATTTAATTTAAATCCATAAAGATGAATACATGTTTTATAGATGGAGAAAGAAGTGCCAGGTCAGAGTAAACACAACATAAGCAGGGAAACTCAGTTATATTATTTACTGATGTACATATTTAGGTCCCAGGACCTAATCATTACCACTGTTACCTAAAATCAAATGCATCAAGGCTTTAAATAGAAAAGTTCTAAATTTGCTCAAAGTATACTCAGTTCATCGTAGCTTGCCAAACCGATCCTTCCTATGGTGTTATGCAGCTCATGGAAGGTTCTGACGCACAATACCTTAGTGAGATTAGTTCTCTTTCATCCTAGTTTCCTTGTATGGCTTCCTTTAGTCCTCTGTTATTTGGGGTCTCTTTAAACTGAACTGACTTTAATCTTTGGACTGTACATGCAGCAATACACATGATCATCAAATCTCTTTGATGTGAAACTAACAGATGTCGAGTTTAATTTTGTGGTACTTTGATAAAAGGATTAAGGGAATGCTCATGAAAGCAATCACCTTACTTGAGAAACTGAATTTTAACAATTATCAATGAGGCCAAAGATGTGGTTAAGTTCAGCCTAATAAAAAATGATCACATTACAAAACGAACACTCAGATTGAACAGTTTCTGACCCAAAACTCACTTACTGACCTATTAAAACTTGAGGCAATATTCAAGGTGAGTCAGCTGGTACAGAAAATTTTTAGTACTTTCACATAATTTAAAAAGCACTTACTGGGCTTGGGATAATAATAAACTTTGGAAATTGAATAGTAGTGATGATTGTACAACACTGTAGATGTAATTAATGTTACTAAATTGTACACTTTAAAATGGTTAAAATGGTCACTTTCTTGTTATGCATATTTTACCACAATAAAAAGTATCCCCAAAGCACTCACTGAAATATTCTCTTTGTAAACCAGATATTAACATTCAAAATCTTTTTTTCTTACCATTTCCTTGAAAATATCCTGAAAGATCATCACAGACTCTCTAGTTAAAGCCATTGCCTCATATCCAGGAAAAACCATATGTAAAACGTTAGCAGTATATCTTAAAGAATTCTAGAGGAGGTCATGCCACAACATTTCTATACCTTCCTCTTAAACTAACGAAGTAGCAGCATTACACCAGGCTATCTATCGATTTGAGTATCTACTACTTTTCTGTAGACATTCTGAAATGATTCCAGTTCCTAGAGTTTATATGTGTGGCCAAAATTTGTGCATAGTTAAGTTGTTCTGACACTAACTAAATTTTATACAAGATTTGAATCAAGTTGTTGAAAGATTTAGAAACTCCAGCGATTTATGGTATAGTCAGTAACACCGAACCAAGATGCTGACTGCTGTTGACATGAGTTTCACAAACACGATTTAGGGCCACAGAATTGGGTCTCAAGGAGGGTGAAAAGCAGTGAGTAAAATTCAGAAGCTACAGTATGGTGAAGTGTTCCTTGGAAGAGCTGGCATTTTTAAGGAAGAGATATAGCAATTGAAAATGATTAAGCCATTTCTAATGCAATAGGAAAATAATCAATTCAACCTTAGAAATTCTATCCATACCTAAGGGAAAATGAGAGATATTTTACCCTAATATTACTATGCATATGGTACAATTAGGATCATCGGAGATGTGATTGCAGAGTAAGAAGAATAATTTCATACCTAATTCCTATTTATAAAACTGTACACTTAAGGAACTTATAACTTCCCATGTTAACAAAAGTATTTCTAAAAATGTATTTATGGTCTGGAAAACAACCAAATTTCCATTAACAAGGCCATGTTTTTCCTATTAAGTTAAGTAGATTTCATTTTTAAGCTCTGCAAGGATTTTCTCACCATTAAACTTGCTTTCCCCTGGACTGTGACCTAAAACGATAGAACTCAACACTTGATAGAAAAGGAAGTCTGATCTCTCTATGGGGACTATTCAGAGCAGCAAAACATGGACAGGTAAAGAAGAGTCCATGAAGTACTTTCATACTGGAAATCATTGCTAATTAATGCTCATTAAAAAAGAGAAGCCTGACAGAGGTAATTCTAGACTGCAGCTCAGAGGCCCTGGGTTTGAGAACCACACTTTGACTTCAAGCCGTGGGATATTAGAACATCCACTCTCTGATACCTTGCAGGTTTCCTGGGACCATCAGCATACAAGAAAGCACTTAATAAATGGAATAGCACTGACGAAGGGACATGCCTACCGATAATAAAGACCAATAGCAGCTTTAGACATTGGTCCAAGACATTGGTCCACAGCATTAGACATTAAGTCATTCATGCTCCCTGTTCTCCTGGATGACAAGATTATATCTTCCTTTTCTCTTCTCCTCAAACTTCTACCATTCTCTACCCTAGCATCACTCTCTGTTGGTGATCTGTTTTCTCACTGCACTGAGAAATCTGAAGAAATCAGAAAAGAACTTCCACACACTCTCCCATCACCTCTACCCACCAGCTAGACTCTGTGCTGCCTTGACCCCACTCTTGGTCTCACACTTATACCTTATCCATCTATAAATCTTCACAATACATCCAGATCCTGACCTCTTCTCAGGACTCCAGTGCCCCCTCATCTCTTACCTGGAATATTGCAATAACCTCCCACCAGTTCTCCCTGCTTCCTCTCTGGCCCCTCTGGTTTCTTCTCAGCACAAAAGGCAGTGATTCTTATAAAGGATGCATCGCTTAAAGTCCTCCCCTCTGTTTAGAACCTTCTGTGGCTCTCTTTCTCACTCAGAGTAAAATCCAGAGGTGTTGCAAAAGCTCCTATTACTTTTCTGATCTTCTATAATCTCCTGTCACTCTCCCCTGATCACACCACTGCTTGTTGTCTCTCAAAGCTGCCAACAACTCCTGCCTCAGGACGTTTGCCCTTGCTCCTTCCTCTGTGAGGCATGCTCTTTCCCAGAGATCCATACAGTTTGCTCCTCACCTCTGCCAACTATTTGTTCAGTCCCCGTTCCAGTGATGTCTTTTCTGACATTATTTAAAAGTGCAAATCTCTCCCCATTCCCCTGCTCTGCTTTATTTCTAGGTATACCTCATATTACTTCCTTTTCACCTTCTAATATACAGTATCATTTACAGATTTATTTTGCTTATTGTCTGTCTCCCCTTATCCTGTATATAATATAAGCTTCTCAAGGGTAGGGAGTCTGTTTCCTGCTACATACCTGACACTTAAACAGTATTTGGCACTTTGTAGTCTCTGCTTGATAAATATGTATTGAATTAATAAATTATTGAATCACAGATATTAGCCATAAATTTCAGATATCTGGTCAATTCTCTTATTTTGAGGTAGGTAAAAAGACAGAATTCCTGTATTCTAGAAGACATAACTGACCTCAAGAGGGTACTCCTACTTCTAAAGGAGCACAGCTGATGGGGGTGGAGGGCTTGGGAGAACAGCTGATGGGGGTGGGGGGCTTGGGAGAGTGGGGGGGTGTCCTCCTCAAACAGAGGAAATTCAGACATGCAGTACAAGGAAGCTTAATTGTGCACATGAGCATAAACTCTCCTGCCGCTGATTGGGGTTAAGCCTGATATGAAGCCAATCCAGAATTCTTTCAAATATCAATTTTTATTTTTTAAACAAATTTTAAAGATTTTATTTATTTATTTATTTGAAGGAAAGCACGTGAGAGAGCACAAACAGGGGAAGGGGCAGAGGGAGAGGCAGGAGCAGACTCCCAGCTGAGCAGGGGGCTGCTCTCAGGACCTTGAGATCATGACCTGAGCCAAAGTGAGCCACCCAGGTGCCAAATATTAATTTTCAAATGGAGGTCTATTCTAGCCCACCAGGCACAGGGCAGCCTTTGGTAAGATATTTTTTTATTCCCATACTCTTACTGCCAAACATTTACAGTAATCAGTTTGTAAAGACAAGGTTTCTGATGGTTCACCAGTTTCCCGAAGGTCCCAAGCATCTCCGATGGTCTCTGCTTCATTCACCCTCCTCTTCCTCTCAGGCTGAAGTCCTCTAGTTCCCACCCACTCCGATTTCCAGCTGCTTCTCTGATACCAAACCAGCCATAGCCTGAGTATGTTCTCTGATGAAACTGACTCTTGAGTTGAAGGAGCCCCAGTTCCACACTCGCTCATCCTCCCACCTGTGCAACCCAACACAAACTTCTTGACGACACCCCCAAGGTTCCTGAGAGAGCAGGTTTCAGTCAATTCAATGATCAAATATCTTCCTCAAATAGCCCAAGATCATCAGAAAAACTGTCTGCTGATAACAAGTATGCCCAAATAGAATCACTCTCTTACAAAAATCAGCTCATCGTGCAATCGGTATTTTATGTGTCTATATTCTCTGCAAGACACTGTGGTAAATACTGTGGGGAAAACCAAGCATAGGCACGAGATTCTTACATGAGGCAATAGGACACACATCCGCTGCAAGACAAACCAATAATGCAGAGGTGGGGAGAGCAAGTCTGAGGAATGGAGGTGGCTGCATCTCTCACTATGGGGCTCGTCCCACATGGTCTCGCGTTGCAGCTGTGGGGTGAGCTGAGGAGCTATGAAACCCAGAAGAGCTGCCAGCTTATTAAATTAAGTTGCTTAATGCAAGACTTCCCTTCTACCTTCTGCAAAAGGTTCTGTACCACTGAAAATAACCACTCATCAATAATGGTATCCATAGTGTATCTTGCAGATAATAGGCTTTCAAATAATAGTTGTTGATAAGTTAGTAACTACTAGAAAAAGTAGAGAAGAATGAAGCTCAACTGACTACTTAAAAACAAGAGAACTAAAGCAAATCGACTGCACAAGTACTATTATTGAAAGTTTGATCATAAAAGCTCCCTTGCTTCTGCTTATGAATTAGGTCCAGCTAGGGAAGTCATTTCCAAGAATGGGTAAAACCGGTATCACCAGCTTCAGAAGGTGCACGGTACATGTAGACAGAAGCGGTGTGCTACCAGACCCCTGGCTCCCGCCCAGGGCCGGGCACACGGGAGGCTTTGGGCATGTGTGAAAAATGGAGGCAGAGGCTGAGGGAGGCTCCGGGGCAAGAATAAGACTGAGCCAGTGAGCAAAGATGAGGGTGGGAAGACTGGAAGCACAAGAGGGGCCCTAGCAGAGCTTCCTTGCTTGGCTTTTCTACACTCACATTCTTGCATGGCCCGTGAGAGCCACTGTGCCTTCAAGGTCAGAGCATTAAAGAAAGAGCCTGGAATGAGCCTGAGAACCGTGCTCTCACCTCCTGCTGGGCTCCTCAAAGTCTGAGAGAGCAGCTCAAAGTCTGATGGTATCCACTGCAGCCTAGGACTTGGTTAGATACTGCAGCTTTCGGGGCGCCTGGTTGGCTCAGTGGGTTGAGACCTCAGCCTTCGGCTCAGGGCATGATCTCAGGGTGGGATCGAGCCCCACATCGGGCTCTCTGCTCAGCGGGGAGTCTGCTTTCTCCTGTCTCTCTCTCTGCCTGCCTCTCTGACTACTTGTGATCTCTGTCTGTCAAATAAATAAATAAAATCTTAAAAAAAAAAAAAGAAAGAAAGAAAGAAAGAAAGAAAGAAAGAAAGAAAGAAAGAAAGAAAGAAGCTGCAGCTTTCTCAAGTCATTAAGCAAAGGAGGCAGATTCCTGCATGTCCCCATGCACCGAAACTTACACCAGACCCAAGAGTCCCCATGTTTCAGCATATTTCCCCAAAAGAGGAAAAAAGAAAGAAAGAAACATCAAATCATCTACTTTGCCACAGAAAAATCATTTGCCTAAATCGAAGCAGAATAGACTCCTCATCTTTCTTGTAGGCAAAGCCGTAAACAAGGGGCCACCATTTCTCTTAGCAGCAGTGGTCTAAAACCTGGTTAAAACAGTGGAATCCTAGAGTAGATGGCTCTTACCCACATGACCACACACAGGAGAGGTCTGATTTAATGCCCTCTCCTGGCATCAGTGTGACAAAGGAGATGGAAGGTAAGGACAGTTTGCACAAAACCAAGAGAGTAAGTAAGTAAGCACAGCGGACAGTTTGCATAAAACCAAGAGAACACACAAGCTTTGAACTGTTCTGTATTTAATTAAATGAATTTACTCAGTATTGCACCTATCAAACAAGTATATTAAATATTAGAGACAGTAGCACTGGTTACACAGAGGCTCTACTGTCACTTCTAAGGGTTTCAGATCTCAGTTCTGCTCCTGACGAGCTGTGAGAACTTGGATCAAGTTGCTTACCACAACGAGATACTGCATATAAGGCCCGTAGGACAGTAGGTAGGACACAGTAAGTGGAGTCATGTACTATTATTAGACCCTTTACATATGAATGGCATCTGAGACTAATACATGTTTACATTGCATTTAAATTAGTTGCACTTACTTCTTACAACAATATTGCCCAGTTGTAGGATTAGCAGCCTTTTACAGATGGGTGTGTGGGTTCCAAGGCCCCAAAGCTTTGTTCTCTCCCCGTTCCTATAATGGTTTTTCCAGATTAGAAGGGCTGCATGAACTGAGGAGAAGGTCTGAGGCAGTGGTGGAAAAAACCCCGGGGGTGGGTGGGGGGCTGGTAAGACTCACTACCTCTATTTATTTTGCTAGTATTCACATGAAAGATGGGGCATACAACTACATTGCATAATGTAAGCTCACAGCCAGAAAGCTCTTCAGTGTTGTGATGTTAAGGAGAGCTGTTCTCTGTGGGTTTTGGATCCCAAATCCAGAGTCCGTCTGTAGGGCTGTTTTCCCAAGGCCTCCAAAAACAGACCCAGGGCAAGCCACACACTAGGGCAGGCAGAGCTCAACCTCAGTTTCTGTTGTTTCAGCCCTGAGGGGATTTCCACGCCTGCAAGCAGCCCTTTTGTGTTTTTGCAGCTCTGTCCAGGGTCACATTTGTTTAGGTGTGCTCAATATCTCCAGCTCAGCTGCCTCCTCTCAGACTAAAATAACACTAGGCTTCTGCACTAAGAAAACACTGTCACTGTAATTTTGCAGTGGAAGCGTTTTTGGAACTAAACACCCAATTCCACATGCTTTGCATGTTTATGACATTGTTCTCATTAGTAATATCCTATATAATGCTCTCGTATCTCAGAGCAAGGGCTTCTCATCAGCCCAGCCACACTCTCTTGTTGGGGTCCCTCTCGCCACCTGCCAAAGCTAATTCCTTGCCTCTCGGCAACAATAGTAATAGTAATAATAACAACAGCAATAATAGTAACAAAATGGTCCCTTCAGGGCCCTTGGGAGGAAATTTCAGTGTGTAGGATCTGTTACAACCATGACACTACAAGAGAACAAGGGGCAAGAGGCAGGGAAACAAAAGAGCGTAAGAAAACAAACAGGAGAACTCCACCTTCCTGATCCTGGTTAGAAAAGATACAATCTACATCTCATTTGAGATTGTTGGGACTCTGGAGTCAAAGAACACATATGGATTTTCTGGGCTTGATGTTTCTCATGCCAAGACAGAGAGCAGGCCCCCATTTCAGCAGGTGCCCCAAACCCAGGACTCCTCATTTCTCCTCATCGACAAACCTTCAGAGGAAAAGAAACCTCTCACTCAACTTTCTCCCCACTCACAGACACCTCTACCTCCAATAGCTCCAGGACTCAGCCTTGCAAGTCTCAGAAAAATTCAGTTTGACACCACCTCTATGCAAAAAATACACAAAAATACACATGCTAAATACACGGACACTTATGTACAAGGTTCGTTCACACTGATGAAAAATTCTCAAGAAATCAAGGCAAGCGCTGTTTTGACCACCTCTAAAATAAATCCACACCTATCTCATCCCCATTTAAAAAAAAAAAATGTGCAAAGGACCCCTCTGATGCTAATCTAAAGCAAACCCTAAATTCAGTCTGGAAAACAGCTCTCTAATGGGTCATAAACACTCCCCCAAGTCTCTCTAGACCCTTGAAGCCTCCAGTTGGCATGGACCAACCTGAATATCCAACCTTCCCGGAGACTTTGGCAGAGTGCCAGAAATAAGGAAGCTCTTCATTATTTCCCCTCTTTGGTCATCCCAGCACTTGCTAAAAAGAAAAAACAAATGTATATACAGTATTTTTTAAACATGTCTATGTCACGCAATCAAATTTGATCCTAAAATATTAACCTCCTATAATAAAAGTCTCATGTGTGCCCCCTTTCCATTAAGCAGATGTTAACCATCTTCCCCTTGACATGACTGTGTAAAGAACCTCACTATGGATCTGACCTTGCAATTCTCAGCAGAATCTCCTAAGTGGAATAAGAAATTTAATACAGATCATTTCCCTTAAGAGCCTGAGACTCAGAAAGCAAGCAAGAAAAAGGAGATTATCAGGGATGGATTTTCCATTCAATATAGTATTACTCAACATCCTTTGGGCATCCACTACTTGCTGGGCTCTAGGTAGGACTCCGAGAGCCCCTTCATTCCCAGGCCAGTGGAGCACTCAGGATCTGGGGGTCACCACTACTCTCCAGCAAATAAAAGTCACACTTCCACTGTGTACTTCCAGTGCTGTTGACCAAAACAACACGATGAATCATAATCACAAAACTCTTCATACACCAAAGAGCTGAGCATAATTGTGAGAGTTCCCCCCACCCCCTGTACCTTTTTCCAACTTATGTATTTAAGTCAACAAAAAACAGTATATTTGATTTCTGAAAAACATGACATGAGCGCTGCCTGCCCATTATTGGGATTCCTGTAATACATTTAAGAAAAGATGCTGGTCTTTTAGCCTAGAGGGATACTTAGTCTCAATATTGGCTAGAGAAATTCTAAATTTCCCCAGAAAGTTCATTCAATACTTTGCCCTTTAAAGCAACATGAATCAAGTATCATGCGGCTCATTTCTGCATCGGAACAGGAAGGGACCATGAAAAAAATCTTTTTAAAAATCCTACAGAGTAAATATATGGACTTGAAAATAATTTCCCACAGCATTTTCTAAATTCGATTTCTTTGATGAGAACAACAAAGAAACTGGGACCCCAATTAATCCCTTTTGCACTGTGCTGTAGAATTAAACATCAATTTAAATGTTGTTACACAATTAAAAGTTACATAAAGAACTGATGTTCCGAATATACAGCTAAAGCAATAAATACCCTGCAGAGGAAAAAAAAAAAAAACAAAACAAAACTGCTTTTGCCTCACACTGGTGTGGTTTCTACCACCACACCTCCACATAAACCATTTGGGCTGAGGTGACCAATGGCCTCCATGCTGTTCATTCCACCTGAGGAGTTCAGTCCTTAACTGACTTGACTTACGGCAACATTCACCACAGTTGGGTACTCTGCTTCTAGACCCGCTCTTCCCTTGGACACCGTGGCATCACGGCATTGCAGTGTCCTTGCTGTCCTTCTACCTCTCTTCCAATCCTTTGTGGCCTCCTGTTCCAACTTCTGCCTGCCTGACAGCAAAAAGTAGCACCTCCCAGGGGGGTAGTCTTGGAATCTGTCGTCTTCCAACTCTGTGCTCTCGCCCAAAGTGACCTCATGCACTCCCACTTCCTTAACTACCACACCAGCAACTCCCAAATTTATAACATCAGCCCAGACCTATTTTTTAACTCCAGACTCATTAATATAATTACCCACTGTCATCACGAAGGCTGGCTCACAAGCATCTGAAAATTACCTTGTCTGTAGCTGGCTTCTTGATCTCCAGGCAATGGCCCCTCCATCCACACAACTGAACTCTGGGGAGTCATCCTCGACACCTCCTCTCCGATAGCCCACCCACCCTTTGTCTTCTCTCCTAAGGGCACACTCTCTCTCCCAGGACCACTGCATCAGTCTCCAGAACCTTTGTCATTGTCTCAATCCTGTCCCTGCCCATCCTTTCTCTAGGAACCTCCAGAGAGAGCTCTTCAAAGTTCAAATCTGACCATGTGATTCCCCATTTTGTCTTAAAACCCTCCATTACACCAAGGATTTAAAAAAAAGTCTATGATCTTGAAAAATGACAATATAAACTAGATAAGAATTTTTTTCTTTCTCATTGATGTAGAGTTCTGTGAATGTTGCCCCTATGCAACTCCTACCCTGAACAAGATATGAAACATTTCTAGCACTCCAGGAAGTCCATGCCTCTGCCCTGACCCACCCTCTCCTGAGGTAAACACTCTTCTGGACTTTATTATAGTGAATGAGTTTTGTCTGTTCTTGATCATCATATAAATTGGCTTTTCTCTTTTCTCTTTTTTTAAAATTTTTTAATTTTTTATAAACATATATTTTTATCCCCAGGGGTACAGGTCTGTGAATCACCAGGTTTACACACTTCAACGAAACCAAACTCTTCAAATGCTCCTGAAAATTAATGATTAAACCAGCTTTAAGTTTAATAAAATCCTGGAGTCATCTGAAATCAGGTGTTCAGGTCTCAACTCCCCAAAAGAGTTTGTTAATTAACAAGTGAGAACAAAATCCCCGTAACACTCCAGATTAAGTTGTTCCCATGAATTTTTCCTAAATATTTAAGAGGACACAGGGACTACTACTTCTGCTCACAGACTTTGAACCAATCTGGAGAACTAATCTTCCAGGCAAATACAAGGAAAGGACTCTTTTGATTCAAACAAAGGCTTCAAGGTGACAAAGAAGTGACAGCATGAGCAAAGTATATAGTTACCGACTTAATAGAGGAATGAGACTTTATGAGGATTAAGGTCTTACCAGGAGAGTTGAGTTCCAAGTATTAGGAATTAATGATGGGCTGTAGGGGACCAGCTTAAAGCTGGATAAAGCCTCACCTGCACCCATTCACCATTATAACCTCACCCTGGAAGAAGGCCATCGAGTCTCTATTTTCAAAGTACAGTCCCTGATTATGTCCCTCTCTCCAGAATAAGGGTCAGTTCCAATAAAGAGCCAAGGGAAGTCCAGCCCCTGGAATGCATCAGCCGTTTCTGAGCGCTTACTGTTACCTGAAATCCAGACAGACATCTCCCCAGGGTTTGGAATTTCTGAGCCTATGTTGGGCCGGGGGCGTGGGGCTTGGTGGGGGGGGGGGGGGGTTAGGGGTGGACAGAGGCAGGAGCCCAGGGACTTATTCTGCTCCCTTGATGGTCCAATACCCCCTCCCTAGCATCAAGAAAAGAAATCCTAAATATAAAATTAGAATCAACTGGGAGATTTTACCAAAGTCTAGAAGAATTCACAAAACAGGTCTCACTAAGCATCTCTGTTCCTAGAGAGTCTTGCTCTCTGCACCCTTTGGCAACACAGTTAGACATCTGCTAAGCATACTGGCTGGTGACACTTGTTGATGCTGGCTGGCCACGTGGCAGGCATGGTTTGTGATGGTGCAATTCCTGGTACACGCAAGGCACTTAAAAAATATCGGGACTGTTACCATGAAGGAATTCCTACAAACCATAGTTTTGCTTCCTAAACATAAAAGAGAAAAAGAACTGCTCATTATTCAGTTGAAGTCTTGGGAGGGTGGAGGGTGGTAGAGGATAAGTCAACAATCTTGGTAAAATCACCCTAAGCCCATTCTCTTTTTGATGAGCAGAAGACTTCCCAGAGGATGAAAAATATATATTTCTTTAAAATACGTTATGTCATATAGCATAAACCTACTTTCTCTTCCTTTATCTGCCTAAATTTTCCTTGAACCCTATGCAAGTAAATTTCATCCAGCCTGGTTGAAGATGCATGGAAAAAGCCTCCCAAGATCCTTTGCTAAATAAAGTGATGATTGGGAGGTGGGGTGGGGGTCCCAGGCAGGGCAGACATACTCAGCTATGTTCTTCAGCAAGGCCACCTAAGACAGGGTCCCAACCCTCAGTTGCCCTCACACAACCCCAAATCAGCCCAGTGAGGAGGAAAACCATGGTGTGGAGATAGGAGAAATACACACTTTAAGGTTTTTAACTTGTACAATTCCAATAGACCCCCTTGACTGATAGTTCATTAGTTGACTCACATTTTTATGTTTGCTCCTCATAAGATGTTCTTGGGTTTGCAGAGGAATGTAGAAGCATTTACATTGGACAGGGACCCTGGAACCAACTGGAAACTCCTATAAGGCACCCCAGTCTTAGCTGCAGTTCCCTGTGTCAGTCTCCTGGTGTATGGAACACCAAAATTTTTGTTATATATTTAAGGCGTGAGAGAAGAACCTATTTTGTAGAGTGTGAATAATTCCTGGACTTAATTTCTTGGCAGCTCATCCTCTTCCCCCCACAATCCAAATTATCTACATTGTACCCCTCTTTCCCTCCTACCTTGGTGAGACTATGGTCTCCTCCCTGTCTGGGTTCAATGCTCTATCTGCTCCCACTTCCTCAAGAACCTCAACCCTCTTCCAGCCATATCTTCTCAACCCCATTGATGGTTTTTCCCTCTTCTTCCATGGATAAGTACATTTATACCTTCCCCATCTAAACAAACACCAGCCAGCCAACAGAAGATTCATCCCTAATTTTTACAAATTTAACTTCTCAATGTCACCAACTCCCTGACCTCACTCCTCCTCAGTTCCACCTTTTTATGGGATCAATGGCATCAAAGACCAGGGACCATCACTTCTCCTCAGAGCTTTGTCCTGTTGTGGCCCTTCTTCCCCCACCCTCTTCAAGTTGTCTTCCTATCTTTGGGGCACTTCACAATGCATACCATTTTTACCACACTCCCATTTCCTAGAGGCTGGTCCCAGCAGGAGTGGGCCTTTGTTAGCCATGTTTGTACTCTATTGCATCATGGATACATTCCCCAGATAGAAAGAGAAACTAGGTTAACTCTCCCACAAAACTGGCACTGAGGGTGAGGAGCAGTTAATCAGATTGGTGATCTCCTCTCTAGGGGAGGTTTAATTAACCTTGGGAGCTATGGGTTTCTCAAGTGCACAGAAGAGCAGAAGAAGATGGTGTTTATATAGAAAAAAGAAACAGCCCTGCTGAGATACCAGAAACTAAGAGTGACAGAGTCCTGCTGGACTCCTTGCAATTTTGTGGTCCCTAGCTCCACCTCCTTGAATGCCTCCTCTCTATGGTTTCCCCTTTCCCCTAATGGCAGGTGTCAAAGGATCCCACTCTCAGCTCTCTTCTGAGTCTGTATACTCTCTCCTGGTGATTTCCTCTATACACTCAGCTTAGACTGCCACCTGTGGGCAGATAACTCTGAAATCTGTCGCCCAGCTAGACCTCTTTTCTGAGTTCCTGACCTATATACCCTGAAACACTGCTCATCTCTGGGGCAAGGGGAAGCAGGGGAATATCCCACAGACCCCTTACAATGAATAATTATAAAACTGAGCTCAAACCTATGGCTTTTCTCAATTTTTCTAGACTGATGAATCACTTCCATCATCCACCCAGTCACCTAAGCCAACAAGAGGAGGCAACCACTTCTCTCTCTGAGTCACCCTCTACAATTGACTCAATCCCTGTCTTTTAGCAATTCCATACCCTTAGCATTTCTTCCAATACCCTATCCCTCCATTCTGACTTCACTGTATTTTAGATTCCCATACTTCATTCTATTTGGACTTCTTATCACCAAATATCCCTTTTATACTCTACCTGGTTGGATTATACCCTGATTCCTTAGGTAAATCAAAATTCCTTGAAAAAAACCTCCAAGAACCCTAATGATGATTTGACTCCTGCCTACTTTGTCAGCTACACCTTTTATCACTTTCCAGTGGGCACCTAAACTCTGTCAAACTGAGTAACTTGCAGTTTCCTGAAGTCCCAAACTTCCCCCAACCACTGAGCCTTCACACCCAATGCCCCCTGCCCTGCAAAGCCTGTCCACATTTCTTTAAAGCCTAACAACTAATTAAGTTCAGCACCACCTCTTCCAGGAAGACTTCTTTGAATGTTGCTTAATATCCACCTACTTCTGCTGTGGGATTAGGTTTACAACCTCTGAGCTCCCACAGTTCCTTGCACATAACTTTTCCATAGGCCATTTGGTAATCTGTAATGGTAATCTGGTGGTCTATCTGTAACTTGTCCACAACACTGTAAGTCCCTTAAGGGAAGAAACAATGTCTTTCTTATATTTGTATGCACAGTGCTGCCATTCAAGACACACTTTCTGGGTATCTTGTTCTAGAGCACCCAGCAGGGAATCAGTGAGAGATTAAAAAAAAAAGAGAGAGAGAGAGAGAGAGAGAGACTCTCCAGAACCAGAATACATTGTCCTCTTTGTGTTACAGCTTTGAAATGAAGATGGAAAAGATGAGGGTATGTTTTCCGCCATTGTTTTTGATAAAGCTATGGGGCTTTTTCTTTCCCCTGCTTGAGATATCTCAAGGGGGTAGTTCTCTAGATACATTTATTTCAAGAGTGGTCTTGTCCTACATGCACAGTGCTGGCCAAAGGCTGCAAAACTTGGTTCAGCAGAAAGTCCTGGTCACCACCTAGTAAAGGTTCTGCTTAACTCAGAAAGGACAAAGTCCCTTCCCTCAAGAAAAAGGAACCCAAGATCTTAAAGAGTTGTTGAATGGAGCCATATATCTCTTGTCAGAGTATCCTAAGGTGGCCCCATCCATTTTAATGTCCCATGTAATCTCTTTCCCTTAGTGTGCACAGGACTACTAGTGGTGTGTTTCCAACCAACCAAATATGACAAAGATGCTGGGATGTCTTTTTAGTAGAATGTATCTCTTGCTGGCTTTGATGAAACACATTGAAAAGTTGGGGAGGCCCAAGTAATAAGGAACTGAAGGTTGCCTCCAAAGCAGGTAGGAACTAAGTTCTCAGTCCAAAAATTCTGAAAAACCTGAATTATGGGAGCTTAGAAGTGGATCTCTCCCCAGCTGAGCCTTCTGATAAGATTCCAGCCCTGCTGAACAATCAATAGCCGCCTCATAAGAGATCCTGAAACCCTTCCAAGTCATACCCCACAGAAAATGATTGAAGTCACCCACATGTGGCAGATGGTTATGAAATGAAGGATAACTAATACAATATTCTTTATCGTTACTGAAATACAGATACCTGGGGGGGGGAGAAATTCCATTTATTAACAGGTTGAATAGAATGCCGTCATCAAATAAATGTTTAACTAAAATTGAAATACCCTCTAAAAACAAGCTTTAGCATTCTATAAGATGAAGCTAAAAGAATCCACACAAAACACTGTGTAAAATGAAGTGGGGGTGGGGAAGGGAACAATGCTAAAACTCATAAAGGGGCTTTGGAGAAAACTGCAGGCACCATTGGTTTATTTAACTTTTAAATCTTATTAAATTTGCTAGATGCATGTTAGCATTCATGGTTCATTTACTTTTATTCTGACTTCTATAAATAGGCACTCTATGAGCCCTGATAAATGACTTAAAATCTTGTTTGACTTCAATAAAGAAATTAGCATGTTAATCTTAAAAATTCTGCCCCTAAAAATGAATGAAAGCCTCCTTGTCCACTGTCCTCTGTTCCCTGAAAGTACTCCCCTCCCCCCAATTCCTGGGCCCCTTCCTGTCACCCTTGTTCTTTTCTTTGGCTCCACATCCATAAAATCTGGCATCCTCTCAAATCACTTATATCTGGCTCTCTTGCAAAAACAAACAGAAGCTACCTGGGGCCCCTGATTCCTGCTCATTTACATTCTTTCTGTGCCAAGGGTCAGAGGATGTCAGAGTTGGTGGCAGCCAGTCAAACCCAGCATGGGACAGCGCTTATCTACCAATGCAGTGTTTTTCTATCTCTCAACATGCCAGCATTTATTTCTCTAAAATTATAAATGGAAATGTATAACTGACACAAATCTGATACTAGTAAATCTAAAAGTTCAGCCCAGAGTTGTGACAATTAGACAGGATTCCATACAAAGCTCATTAAAAAAAAATTTTTTTTTTTAAATAAACAAACAAACAAAACAGTCAGTGGGTGGAAGGGAAAGACATAATCTATATGACCCATACAGTATAGGGAAAACAAAAATAAGATGGAAATTCCCAGTGGTTCAATCATGTGGAATGCATATTTAAATGATTAACAATTCACATCAAAGCACTGATTCTTTGCAAGTAGCTATTGGTTTCTGGCTTTCTAAATAGCCTTCAGCTAAAGAGCAATGTCAGTTTCATATGTGTACCACTAGCTACACATATGTGCCAGCTCCACCTGTAAGTTCTCAACCCAACTCTCTGCACTGCCGGGGTAAGGTCACCTCAGCTGGTTTGCCCATTAACAGTATTTTTGAGGCCCAAGATGAAAATTGCTTGTTAGGACACACACAAAAATCTTATACATACCACTAATTTGTGACTCCCCAAAGCTCATCCTACTTGACAAGATCTTATTCCTCTGTATTTAATTTCTCTCATTAGGAAGAATTTAAATTAAATTATTTTTTTCCCTTGGGGAGGAAGAGATAATGAAAAAAGAAGTTCAGAAATGCTATTCTAGGTGGTTAGAATTCTAGATGAGCATAAAATGAACATAAGATAGGCACAGTAAAACCAGCAGACACTAAATGAAATAGCGTTAATAACAATCTAAGAACCGGATGCACTTGTGTATTATAACAGGAGCAGAACTAGAGAAATCCCAAAGGCAGGTTACAACACAGAATTAGAAACTTTGACCTTGAAATCAGAAGAGCTGATCTGAGTCAGCTCCTAATCCATGAATACTAGCTGTGCAGCCTTAGAGAAAAGTCATTTATTATTCTTTTTCCTTTTCTGTAAAAAGAATGAAAATGTCAGATTCTCAAGGTTATTGCAATAGTTAAATGAGATAATATTAGTTAAGAACTTTGCAAAAAAGAACACACTGTTCAGTTAAAAGGTGACAGCACAGGCAGAATTACTTGAACCTTGGAAAACACTGCATGGACACAGGATTGCTTTAATAAGCCTATGGTTGATACTACTATGAATTGCCGCTTCAAGATGGCAATGGTAGACTCAGTATAAAGGGAATGCTCACTAAGAATGAGCATCCTATGTAAACAAAACAAAACAAAACAGAACAAAAAATACAGGAGTGACCTAATGTGACTATCTAGTCTAAGGGGATAATAAGAGATACTCAGACCACAGAAAAGTAGTATGAGAGAAAACATTTTTTTCTTATCTTTCTCCCAACTAAACCAGTGATTCTCAGCCAGACACACTTTGAATCACCCAGCGTGCTTTTAGAAACTTCTGAAAAATATCTAAACCTGGAAGATTGGGAGAATTCCATAAATATTTATTGAATAAATGAGCACAGACAAGATTGCAGTGAGGTAAGTAATCCCTAGATGACTATGGGAGTGGAAGTTAGTACATCTTCAGAGAAAGCAGTCTATTATTATTATTACAGATATGTATCTCCACTTTTTGTTTGGTTTGGTTTTTAATTTCGTTTTTGTTTTGGGCACCTGGGTGGCTCGGTTGGTGAAGCATCTGCCTTCAGCTCAGGTCATGATCCCAGGGTCCTAGGGTTGAGTTCCCCTTGCAGGGGGTGTCCCTGCTCAGCGGGGAGTCTGCTTCTCCCTTTGCCTCTGCACCTCCCCACTGCTTGTGTTCTTTCTCTTTCTCTCTCTCTCTCATGCACTCTCTCTCTCTCTCTCAAACAAATAAATAAAAAATAAAAAAATTCTGTTTTTGTTTTAAGTTCATGCCTTTGGTCACCTAATTCTATGTCTAAGAACCCATCCCAAGGAAATAATCCAAAAGAGAAACAGAAACATTACCACAAGGATTCCTATCACAGTATCATTTTATGTTTGGATGTTATACAATTCCAGATAGCTCCACTTGCATTGAACAGGCTTAAAACACTTGTGTTCAGTAGACTGTATGTTATGGGAGGGGATATCTGACAAGTAAACAAAAGAAACAATAAATCAAAACAAGATACTACAAAAAATCAGGTAGCATCTTAACCAAAGCCAGCTACCCTGCAGCTTATTAATATTTCAAAAAGTTGAGAACCTGCCAACCATTTCAGGTTCAGTCATGTCAGATCTTAGCCTCCCATCATCCTGGTGATCTCAACTAATCTCAAAATCAAAACGGCAGACAATTAGCAATTAAAGCATCTTAAAGGAAGAAGTAACGTTGCTGGCTAAGGCAGGGCAGGGAGAAAGAGAATACAACTCATCTTACTGGCTTTCTTTTCAAACTCCCTATCTTCCTGAGTCAGGACTTTCCAGATTTGTAACTCATCACCAGCCTAAGTCTCCACCACAAACAACAAGCATTCTCAAGGGACTAATTGTTCCCTTATCCCAAAAAATCCTACTGAAAAGGTGCTGAAATCACTACAAGTCCACTACAAGTCCTACCTTTTTGAGAGCTACAAGATACAAATATTCTCTCCAGAGGGCAATGAAAATGATTCATTATAAAAGGGGAGAAAGTGAAGTTCTATGCAGAAGACCCAATTTTTAGCATCAGTGATCCAAAATATAAGAATGAGAACCAGGACAGCCAAAGAGCATCTTTATCAAATGCGTTTATCAGGTATTATTAAGCACCTACTTACCAAATGAGTCAGACATCATAGCTTATCAGCCAAGTAACCCTGATACAGAGAATCTTTTGGTGACAGGCGAGTGTATATACATGGGTAAGTAGCATGTTTGTCTCATCTGATACTTCCCAGAGCATGTGGTTTAGCATTTGATCCTTGCATTAACTCCGGGAAGTAAGCAGAAAAGCAAAGATTTGAAAAAGACGGGTGCAGCTCTAAGTGAGCTGACTTGAGCGCATTCACAGAGACAACTGACTGCTGAAGGCACCAATGCTCAGATCTAGCTCTTCCAGTTTTCCTCACACTGGGGCTAGCACACACAGATGCTACATATGTGATTTCAGTACATGATCAGACAAGATAGAGGTCTTGTAACCAAGATCCAGGAGCCTAGCTGCTCACTTCAAGTCCCAGTGCCATCATCTGTAGCAGCAGGATTTGGGGCAGATTAATAAAAGCACCCTGTGTGTCAGTTTCCTTTCCTGCTAGGGAGGGATAGTCCCAGCACTCCGCCATTGGGTGACCACGAGGCTCTTGTATAAAGGGTTAGCACAGTGACCAGCACATAGCAAAAGGTTCAAGAACTGTTAGCCACCATGCTAATGAAGGGCACTGACTGAGATCGGGAGCAATTCTCTGCTTACTCAAGATAAGACGCAGACATACTGACTCCTTCTTCATGTCAGGTGTGTGTTAGGTGCTGTATTAGATTCCCATTGCTATTGTAACAAATCACAAATTGAGTAGCGTCAAATGGCATAACTCTATTATTTCATAGTTCGGGAGGTCGGAAGTCTGAACTGCGCTAAAATCAAATGTTAGCAGAGCTGTGTGCCTTCTGGATGCTCTGAGGGAGGATCTTTCCCTTTTTTAGTGTCTGTGGCCCCCTGCCAGGCCTTGGCTGATGACTTCTTCCTCCCCCTTCAAGCACATCATTCCAATCTCTTCATCTATGGATTATCTCCTCTTGCCCCCTGCTTCCCTCATCACATCACATTCTCTGCCCCTGACCCTTCTGCCTCCCTTACAAAGGACCCTGGTGATTGCACTGGGCCCACCAGGATAATCAGAATAATCTCCATCTGAGGATCCCTAACTTAATCATACCTACAAAATCCCTTTTGCCATCTAAGGTACTATTTGTAGGTTCCAGGGATTAGGACATGGACATCTTTGCTGGGGGCATAATTCAGTCTCCCACAGGTGCCAAGGATCCAAAAATGAATTTGATAAAACCACTGAGCTCAAGAAGTTCACAGACCAGTGAGTAAAATAGACTTTTTTTTTTTAAAGAGAACTAATTGTAGTGCACATCAGACTACACCACTCAGGGCTGTTAGAGGAATATCACCAAAGTACTCTAGGGTAACAGAGGAAGGATCCATTTCTCTCAAGCAGAAAAGGAATAGAAGCCTCATGAAGAACAAGATATGACGTGCAGAGAACCAGTCACTGGTATGTGCTTAAACTGGTGGTGATGAAGGCTGACCTGGGAAAGCACAAGGAGAGGTTGGGAATACCCAATGGGTGGCTATGACTACAACCAGGGAGACAAAGGGAGGAGCCAACGACAGAAGAGAATGTTGAAGAGGGACGTTAAGTTCATATCATGAAGAACCACAATAGGCGAGAGGGACTTGACAGATTGAAAAGCCACCAAAGGCTGTTGAACTGGTCATTCAGATTTATGCCTTACAAAGAAAACTCCAGAGGCAGTGAGGAAAATGAATGGCAGAAGGCAGAACCCAATTTAAGAGCTACTTCAATAGTGCAAGGAAAAAAGGAAGAAAGACTAAATTGAGAAAGAAATGCAGGAAATGAAAACAAAGATGGATTTGAGATACATTTCCAAAGTGGAATCAATGGGACCAAGTGACTGACTGAATACAAGAGGGAGACAAAAGTGATGCTGAGATGCCTACCTCAGGCAACTGGTGTTTGCTGATGCCACTAACTGATGCCCAGAACAGAGAAAGAGGGGGCGGGTTAGGGAGGGATGTGTTTGAATATGCTGATTAGAGCCCTTAAGGGTACTAACTCTGATTGTTTAGCAAATTGGAAAAGCATGCAAAAATGACATCTGTGTGTCTGCGAATCCAAATAGAACTAATATCTCAAGTCAGAAGACCCAGGCTCAGGTCCTTTTCTGACATTTATTAGCTTTGTGATTATCGGAGAAGTTGCTCAACCTCTTGGGGTCTTAGTTTCCCCATCTGTGAATCGAGAAGGAGGGGGTATCAAATAATCATGAGATTCCTCTCCCATTCTAACATCACATGGGTCTAATATCAGAGTCATTATTTCCTTCTCAGAAGTGTCAATCGCTTCGTCCAGCCACTAGCAGACAGGTTCTGATTTTCGAACAAAAGGGCAAGAGCTAGAAAAGGAAGGGCAAGTGCATATTAACGAGGACTGCATGCCTACTATGCACCAGGAACCATGCCCGCCATACTCTCTTCCACTTGCTTCTCCCTCTTGGCCTGGACACCCCCACAGGGTCCTAGAAATGACAATTTTTGTTTCTTTATTTTCAGTAATTAAAGAACATAACAAAAGAATATCAGATTTAAGGGGTGCCTGGGTGGCTCAGTGGGTTAAGAATATCAGATCTATTTTCGAAATATAATACATCAACCAAGGGGCCAGAGGATGAACCATGCACACAGTATGTTTAGCAAAAAACTGCTTGATTAATTTTGTTTAAATTCGATTTATTCTGCCATCATGTCAAAAAAAAAAAAGAAAAAAAACCACAACAGAAATTGAACGATCACCACCTTAAATTTCACGCTGCAGTGGGATTACCATTTGTAATGCTAAAGCAGTGGGACATTTATTTTTGTTCCATCTGTGCCGAAGCAGCTACAGTTTTCCCCTTCAGGGATATATTTATGGCCATATCTGTCAATAAGCCCAGAGAAAGAGCTCTTAGGGAATATAATCACCACTAACGGCAGAAATAAAATAAGCATGTTAACATGAGCCAGGTGAGATTCTTATAAATGTGCTCACCTATGCAGCCACCCAGAAGGACACTAAATTGAACCCTAAAAAAGAATGTCCAGTAACTCTGCCCAAATCCTCCCTCAATCCTAGGAGACAATGCCTTTTCCAGCAAAAAGTGCTTACTCATGTCAATTATAATGCAAACATCAGACTGTGATACAGGCACTTGAAGTTAAAGCTCATAAAGCCCTCTTTAGCAGAGAAAAATCTAACTCAATGGTCAAATGCCAATCAGAGTGGGATAACGAGGCAGCAGCTGAAAATACAAGATTTTAAAAATCAACCGCAACTCCTTTGGGAATGCATTACTACCAAATGGCTGTCAGAGCAGAACTAAGTGAGTTAGCACCATTAACTTGGGAAAAAAAGAATGACTCCTGTTTCAGTGAACACAGATAGAATCCCAGTAAATTTTTATGTTTATTTTCCTGAACAATAATAAATATACAATATTATATTAGTTTCATGTGTACAACATAGTGACTTGCCACTTGTAGGTGCTGCAAACTGATTGCCACAATGTCTAATTGCTTACTGCAACCATACAAAGTTAATGCAATTTTACTGGGCATGTTCCCCACACTGTCCTTTATAGTCCTATGATTTATTTCTTTTATAATTTTAAGTATGTAATTCTTTTTTTTAAAGATTTTATTTATTTGGGATTGAGCAAGAGCTAGAGAGAGCACAAGCAAGGGAGTGGCAGAGGAAGAGAGAGAAGCAAGCTCTCCACTAAGCAGGGAGCCCGATGCGGGGCTTGATCCCAGAACCCTGGGATTATGACCTGAGCCAAAGGCAAAAGCTTAACATTAACCAACTGAGCCACGCAGGCACCCCGAAAGTATGTATGTAACTCTTAATCCCCTTTACCCATTTTGCCTTCTAACTTCCACCCCATCTGGCAACCAATACTCTGTTCTCTGTATCTATGAGCCTGGGTTTTGTTTTCCTTTTTTGTTTTTGTTTTTTAGATTCCATGTATAAGTGAAATCATATAGTATTTGTCTTCTTTTACCTATTTCATTTAGCATAATACCTTCAAGATGCATCCATGTTGTCAGAAATGGCAAGATTTCATTCTTTTTATGGTTAAGTAGTCTTGTGTGTGGGTGTGTGTGTGTGTGTGTGTGTGTGTGAGTGTACACACATTTATCCATTCAATGCACACTGAAGTTGTTTCCTTATCTTGGTTATTATAAATAATGCTATAGTGAATATAGGGGGTGCATGTATCTTTTCAAGTTAATATTTTCATTTTCTTCAGATTTAGAATTAGAATTGCTGCATGGTATATTCGTTCTATTTTTAATTTTTTGAGGAACCTCCACACTGTTTTCCATAGTGATTGCGCCAATGCACATTCCCGCCTCTAGTGTGGGAGGGTTCCCTTTTCTCCACATCCTTGCCAACACTTGGTATTTTTTGTCTTTCTGATAATAGTTCATTCTGATGGGCGTAAGGTACTATCTCATTGTGGTTTTGATTTGCATTACCCTGATGATGAGTGATGGCTGGTAACTTTTCATGTGCCTGTTGGTCATCTGTTTTCTTTGGAAAAATGTCTATTCAGATCTGCTCATATGTTAGGTTGTTGTTGAATTGCATGAATTCTGTATATATTTTGAATATTAAATCCTTATCAGATATATGATATGCAAAGCCTTCCCCACTCAGTAGGTTGCCATTTCATTTCATTGGTGTTTTCCTTCACTGTACACAAGCTTTTCAGTTTAACATACCCATTTGTTTATTTCTGTTTTTGTTGCCCTTGCCTTTGGCGTCAGATCAGAAAAATAAAGAATCACTAAAACCAATGTCAAGGAGCTTACTACTTGTTTTCTTCTAGGAGTTTTATGGTTTCAGGTCTTAAATTCAAGTCTTTAATCCTATTTGAGTTGATTTTTGTATATGGTACAAGACACTGGTCCAGTTTAATTCTTTTACATATAGCTGTCCAGTTTATCCAACATCATTTATTGAAGAGAATGTCCTTCCCCCATTGTGTATTTTTGTCTTCTTTGTAGTACATTAACTGACCATACATGTGTGGGTTTGTTACTGCGCTCTCTTCTGTTCCATTGATCTTTGTGTCTGTTTTATATTAAAACTATACTATTTTGAATATGATAGCTTTGCAATACAGCTTGAAATCAGGGAACATGATGCCTCCAGCTTTGCTCTTTCTTAAGATTGCTTTTCTAGTCTGGATTTCTGTGGTTCCATATACATTTTAGGAGTGGTTGTTCTGGTTCTGCAAAAAGTGCCATTGGAACTTTGATAGGGATTGCACTGATTCTCTAGATAGCTTTGGGCAGTATGGATATTTTAACAACATTAATTCTTTCAGTGTAGGACTATGAAATATCTTTCCATTTATTGGTGTCTTCTTCAATCTCTTTCATTAATATCTTATGGTTTTCTATTTTTAAGTTTCACCTCCTTGGTTAAATTTATTCCTACATTTTAATGCAAGTGTAAGTGGGATTGTTTTCTTAACTTCTCATTCTGGTAGTTCATTATCAGCATATAGAAACACAACAAATTTCTGTGTGTTAATTTTTTATCCTGTAATTTTACTGTATTTTTTAATAGTTCTAACAGTTTTTTTTTTAATGGAGTCTTCTATATATAATATCATGTCATCTACACAGAGTGTCAGTTTTACTTCTTGCTGTGTGGAGAACAGCCATTCTTTCTGTCTCATCACTGTGTGTGTGTGTGTGTGTGTGTGTGTGTGTGTGTGTGTGTGTGTGTGTGGAGTGGGGTACCCCATCTCTTGTCATCCTTTGGAATTCTGATTCAGGAGAGCCAAGGGAAGTGAAGCCTGGGGTTGGGCAAAAGTCCCCCAAGAGCCCACCCAGCGTCCAGTTGAGAACCGCCATTCCAGAAAGGGTCTTTGAAGACGTTCCACAGCTTTCTATCCCTTTACTTTTCTTTTTTTCCCCCTAATTGCTGTGGCTAGGACTTCCAGTACTATGTTGACTAAAAGTGAGAGAGTACACATCCTTGTCTTCTTCCTGATTTAAAGGACAAGTGTTTGGCTTTTCACCACTAAGTATGATGCTAGGGTTGCCACTCATGGCTTTATTATGTCAAGGTACATTCCCTCACAACACACTTATCTGGGTTTTTATCATAAATGGACATTGAATTTTGATAAGAGCTTTTCCTATGTCTACTGGGATGATCATATGCTTTTTATTGCTTGTATTGTGTAGTATATCACATTGACTGATTTGTGGATTTAGAGCCACCCTTTCATATCTAGAACAAATCCCATTTGATTAAGGTGTGTGACCTTTTTAATGTATTGTTGAATTCAGTTTCCTAATATTTTGTTGAGGATTTTTCCATCTACATTTGTCATAGGAATTGTTCCATCATTTTCTTTTGTTGTGGTTTCCTTGTCTGGTTTTGGTTTCAGAGTTATGCTGGCTTCATAAAATGAATTTGAAAGCATCCCCTCACATTCTATTTTTTGGAAGAGTTTGAAAAGGATTGGTACTGATTCTTCTTTGAATGTTTGGTAGAATTCACCAGTGAAACAGTCTGGTCCTGAACTTTTTTTATTGGTAGGTTTTTGATTACTGATTCAATCTCCCTACCAGTGATGAATTTGTTCAGATTTTTTCTTTATTCATGATTTAGTCTTGGTAAGTTGTATGTTTCTAGTAAGTTATCCATTTCTTCTAGGTTGTCAAATTTGTTGGCATGTAATCATTCCTAGTAGTCTCTCAAGAGCCTTTGTATTTCTGTGATATCACTTGTAATGTCTCCTCTTCATTTCTGATTTTATTTAGTTGAGTCTTCATTTTTTTCTTGGTGAGGTGAGTCTAGCTAAAGTTTTGTCAGTTTTGTTGATCTTTTCAAAAAACCAGCTCTTCAGCTGCATTGATCTTTTCTATTATCTTTTTAGTCTGTATTTCTTTCCATTCTGATCTCTGTTATTTTTTTCCTTCCTCGAACTTTTAGCTTTTTTGTTCTTTTTCCTATTCCTTGAGATGTAGATTTATGTTATTTGAGTTTTTCTTCTTTTTTTTTAAGGTTTTTATTTATTTATTTGATGGAGATCATAAGTAGGCAGAGAGATAGGCAGAGAGAGAGGAGGAAACCAGCTCCCTGCTGAGCAGAGAGCCCAATGCGAGGCTCGAACCCAGGACCCTGAGACCATGACCTGAGCCAAAGGCAGAGGCTTAACTCACTGAGCCACCAAGGTACCCTGAGTTTTTCTTGTTTCTTGATGCAGGCTTTTATTTCTATGAACTTCCTTCTTAGAATTGTCTTTGCTGCATCCCATAAATTTTGGTATGGTATATTTCCATTTTTATTTGTCTCAATTTTTTAAATTTCTTCTTTGATTATCTACATTAACTCACTGGTTGTTCAGGAGCAAGAGCATGCTGTTTAATTTCTACATTTTTGTGGCTTTCCCAGGTTTTTTCCTTGTAATTGAGTTCTAGTGTCATAACATTGTGGTTAGAAAACATGCTTGATATGGTTTCAATCTTCTTGAACATAGTAAAACTCATTTTGTGGCTCAACATGGGATCTATCATGGAGAATGTTCCATGTGCACTTGAGAAGAACATGTATTTTGATGCCTTTGGATGGAATGTTTTGTAAATATCAAGTCCATCTGGTCTAATGTGTCATTTAGGCTGCTATTTCCTTATCAATTTTCTGTCTGCATGATCTACCCATTAATATAAGCAGGGTGTTAAAGTCTCATACTATTTTTGCATTGTTGTCAATTTCTCCCTTGCTACCTGTTAATAGCGGCTTGATATATTTTGGTGCTTATATGTTCAGTGCATAGATACTTATAAATATCATATATTGCTGGATAAGCCCTTTATCATTAGGTACAGCCCTTCTTTGTCTTTTGTTACAGTCTTTGTTTTAAAGTCTATTTTGCCTGACATGAGTACAGTTACACAAGCTTTCTGTTTCCATTTGCATGCAATATCTTTCTCTATCCCTTCATTCTCAGTCTGTATGAGTCCTTCTGAAATGAGCTTCTTTTAGGTAACATATATATGACTCTTGTTTTTTTAATCCAAAGACAGCTACTGTCTTCTGACTGGAGAATTTAATAAATTTGCATTTAAAGTAATATTGATAGGTATGTACATTTGCCATTTTATTGTTTTCTGGTTGTTTTTATAGTTTCTATTACTTTCTCTTCTTTCTCTCTTCCCTTATGGTTTGATAATTTTCTTTAGTTTTTTTTTTTATATATTTCTTTATCATTTTGTTTTGTGTATTTATTATAATTTTTTGCTTTGGGGTTACCATGAGGATCACATATAACAACTTTTGTATATAATAGTCTAGTTTAAGTTGATAGCAACTTAAATTTAAATACATTATAAAACTCTGCATTTTTAATCACCCACCCCATTTTTAAAAAGATTTTTGTTTTTTATTTATTCAACACAGAGAGAGAGATCACGAGTAGGCAGAGCAGCAGGCTGGGGGCGGAGAGAGCAGGCTCCCTGCTGAGCAGAGAGCTCGATGCAGGGCTTGATCCCAGGACCCTGAGACTGTGACCTGAGCTGAAGGCAGAGGCTTAACCCACTGAGCCACCCAGGCGCCCCCCCTATGTTTTGTTTTTGATGTCACATTTTATATCTTTTTTTTTATGGATCCCTTAAGTAATTGTTGTAGTTTTAGTTTATTTTGTAATTAAATATTTTTTTTACCTTCATACTAGGTTTATAAGTGATAAATCCACTACCATTACTAAATATTTACCTTTTCTAATGAGATTCTTATTTTCATATGTTTTCTTATCTTTAATTAGTGCTACTTATTTTCAGCTTATAGATGTTCCTTTAACATTTCTTGGGAGGCTGGTTTAGTGGTGATTAACTCCATTAGCTTTTGCTTATCTGAAAAACTCTTTACCACTCTTACTCTGAATGATAATCATGCTGGGTAGAATAGTCTTGGTTGAAAGTTTTTTCCTTTCAGCACTTTAAATATGTCATAACAGTCCCCTCAGACCTTTAAGGTTTCTGCTGGAAAATCTACTGATAGCCTTATGGGAGTTTTTCCCTTGTAGGTAACTTTGGTTTCCTCTTGCTGCTTTTAAGATGCTCTCTTTAAAAAAAAAAAAAAAAAAAAAATTATTTTTTTTTTGTTTAGTGCAGGAGTGAGGGAAGGGATGAGGGAACACTAATGGTTTTATGTTTTGGGGGCTGGTCTGTCCAGTGAAGAACCAAGAGTTAGAGTTCCTGATATGAGCACAAATCACTCACTGCTCAGGAAAAAATTCATATTGTGGAGATCCCTCCTGGTTGTGTTCTGCTGTGCCTGGGAAGGGGTTCTTGGCAAGAGCACATTTGTGCCTCTTCTAACGATCTTGATATGGCTCTTTTATCCCTTGTTGTGGGGACACAATTCATTTAGTTTTTAGTACCTTTTCCAGGGAAAGTATTCCCACATGTAGCTGTAGATTTGTTGTGCCCTTTGGAGGAGGGGAATTCATAATCTTCCTACACTGCCTTGAACCACCTATAGAATCCCAGTAAAGCTTTGAAGAGTTACATGTTAAATGAGTTTGGAAATTTTTCTTCACCTAAAAAGTATGTGCAAATGAGTCTGGATAGTGAAAACAAATTAGAAAATAAGAAAAATCAAAAGTGCATTTCTTCCAGCTATTATACATGTTATACATACATAAAGGATCAAATATCTCCTAAGGCAGTCATGAAATTTTGGACTCATGACTAATCCATTCATCCCAAGAAAATATTTAGCCTTTAGAAAAGGGCATTATCTCCCGGACCTAAAGCAGATTGTGAGCTTCATCATTTGACCTTTTCATTTGCCTTCTCTTGAGCTGCCACTGCTCCCTAAATTATAAAAAGGAAAATGAGCATCCCTGGGGTTCAAGGGAAAAGACCAGAAGTGACCTGCTCTATATTGCTGACCTAGCAACTTGGGGCAAGACATTTATTTACCAAACCATCAAAAGCAATAGCAAGCAAAGTAGAAAGGAGGGGCAGAAAGAAGGTATCTGGCAGAGGCCAGGTAATCACGGTTGGGAAGAGAAACATGATGTGTTCATGTATGAGAAATAAAAACATTTCACCAGTATCAACCTTCTCGAACCCACACTAGTTCTCCTTTTGTTGATATCCAGAAAAAGGACCACCAAAGACAAGTACATGTTGTTCTACCCTCACAACTGACTGGTCCAAGCTGATATCTGTCCTGGGCTGAGTCAATCAGCTCTCTTTCTCAGGACTGTTGGTCTGGGACCAAAGAGCCTGAGTCAGTCCTGTGCAGTGGCATAAACTGTAAGATGTATAAATCTCAGGAGGATTGTAAGTCATCTTTCTCAGTTTATCTGTACCTGGTCTGCAATAAGCAAAAATTAAACTGACAAGCTGAGAGTAATCAAGAGATAGGGAGACACTATCAGATGCATTCAAGTCCTTTATAGTGAGGCCCAGCTATGACCCTGGTCTTCTAGCAGTTTACTGTCTAACTCTTCCTTCAATTATTCTACATGTAATCATGTAAGAGAAGGGTGGTGCAGTCCAGCACTATAAGAATTTACTCTTGGGGCACCTGGGTGGCTCAGTGGGTTAAAGCCTCTACCTCTAGCTCCTGGGATCGAGCCCTGCATCGGGCTCTCTGCTCAACAGGGAGCCTGCTTCCCCCTCTCTATCTGCCTGTCTCTCTACCTACTTGTGATCTCTGTCTGTCAAATAAATAAGTAAAATCTTTAAAAGATAATAAAAAATAAATAAATTAAAATTTTAAAAAGGAATTTACTCTTAGTTAAGTACACAGACCCAGCATGCAAAGGCCAATCTTTATAGAATACAGAAATTAGGGTCAAGAAAAAGATAAATTCTGTGCCACACATGAGATAATCCTTTAAAAATAAATTTTCCTAAGTTAATTTGAGTTGGGTTTTGGCTGTTTATAGACAAGAAAATCTAAATACTTGATTTTTTAAAAAGATGCTATACCTAAGTCCCTGCCAATATAATAGGGGATTTAGCGGATGATTTGTTTGAGAAGCAAAGACCTCCATGACATTTGCCATCTGAGTGTGCACCAGTCCTTCACCTTGTTGGTCCTGGAGTTCTTTGGAAACTGATTCCTCATATACATTGATATATGTACATACATGTATACATAAGTTTATGGCTATTGGGCCTTTGCTTAGCACCAGAGGTTAAGATCAATATGTCCTCTCCCTGATTCAGTGCATCTCAAAATAATGTGAGATTATTGTGGGGGAGTGATAAAGATAATTTTGCAGTCCTCAGAGAAGTTTTGACAGTTTCCAATCTTCTAAAACTATATGCAAGACTTTGAGAAAGCATATAAAATGCCAATGTGATAAGCATTATATGTGAAAGCATATATAAAGTTTATATTATAAGATTGATTAGAAGACCAGGTCTCATGCAAGCATTTATAATTGACACCTGAAGGTAGAAATTTCTATCATATCAATGTAAAGAATGCACCTGAGCAAAAGGTGATGCTCCCAAGAATTGTATGATAGTATTAACAGGTTTTGATATTTGGTTACCAAACATCGAGATTCATGCTAGTTTTTTTGGCCTTATCCAAGTAGACAGTTCTACCAGCCTGAAATATTAAAAACATCTGAATTAACATTCAATATAACTTTGTAAAGATTAAGCCATTTACCAGGAACAAGTTTGTCCCACAGGGAAAAATATATTATTAATTTTATGTAGAAGATTTTCATATAAGTTTTAAGATAAATTATATAACTTCATGTAATATTTTAGAATAAAATATTAACTAATTTAGGTATCTTTTATTTAAATAAATTCTTATTCTCTTCATATCCGTGTCTTAAAGACCACTTAGTAAGCACCACAAGTAGATGCCGACAAGTCCATGTTTCCTCCCAAATGCCCAATTCTTAGGGCCCAAGAGCTTCCAAGGCACATAGATCTGTACTTTGGGAGTTAACAGGTATAAGAGGCACAGTTTTCAGCCCACCCTGCCAACACCGTCAAGGTTAGCTTCTTCCCCAGATTTTGCAGATCATTGATATTCGAGCTTCTATTCAAACTTGAAACAGACTGGCTTCCTCATGAGGAAAAAGTCCATTTCTCTCCCAGCCTCCATATGCGCCACAAAACGGAGAGAAAAGGTGAGCGCAAGCAGTTGACAGTGTCCCTTCATGGCTTCCCAGCAACATAGATGCATTTCTTAATTACAAGTTGGACAAGGGCCAGAGAGAGCCCGCATCTAGTCTCTTGCTCCTCCAGGTGCCCCATGTTCTGTGCCTCTACTTTGAACGGCCTTGCCTTTCTCTCTTGAGATGCTCTAGGGAAGAAATCAGCTAAGTCACGGAGCTACCAGGAGCAGCCTCCACAGCCGCCATGGCCACCGCTCCCACCTCTTATCTACCTTCATCACTGTGCAGCCTGTCCATAGAAAAGCTGCACCAACTGTGCGCGTAGACACGACTATCGCACGGAGGGGCTTGGGGACTGGGGAGACGGGAAGGAAGGACAGAGAGGATCTCCTGTTTGCCTCTTTCTGACACCAGTTCCTGTCCCTAGTTATAATTTTTTACGGCCGACTTCAGGACAAGTCTCCTTTGAAATATAGCAAACTATACCGCCAAGGTCGCATTCAGTTTTCCGAGCAGACCTTCAGCACCCCCTGCACAGAGGGCAGACCTACCTGTCCGGCTCCTCATTAAGCAGCGATCTTTATCACAGCCCCACTGCTTTCACCACCGTCTGACCGGTGCCAGGAAGTTTTGATTTATAAGCTGGAGAGTGAGAGAAAAGAGCCTTAAAATGGTTTCAGGGTGGAGATTTCTTTTCCTTTTTAATGAGCATATTTAGGCTGTTACGAGTCAAGTTCAAAATTCGAGTCACATATGAACAATTTTTATAGGAGGAGGAGTAACCTGATGTTCAAATTCATTTGCCTCCCATTTTGAAGTAATTCATCTTTAAAATTTCTGTGAAATTTCTACAGAGTTGCCCAGAAAACGGCACCAACCATCTGTAAGTAAAAACAAAAGCTCTCCATAGTATATATCACAGGTTCAAAGCACTTCGGCATGGGCAGATGGAACACGTTATTAAAAGAATTTAACTGCAAGAAGAGCTACCGTAATTACACAGCAGCTGGTCTAATGTTGACAAAACAACTTTTAAAGGCTTTCAGAAGCCTTAAAGGCTAATCAATTAAAAAGGCATGAATAGTAATGTGCATCCTACCCTTAACACAGCGAGCTGCATCGCCCGCAAATACAGTGAGGTTTTCATTTTGAAACGATCATTTCTTATGTCCTACAATTAAGCTGAACACGTGCATAAATTCTAAGTTGTGTCTAGGTGAGACCATTATACTTAAAATAAAGTAAGTCCATAAAACTCAATTATAAACATTGAACTGAAGGAGCATTTCCATAGTAGCGAAGTTATTCTTGAAGTGCCAATAGCTCGTGCCAGAATTTGGGCTTACTTTACCAGTAAACACTAGAGAAGTGTTTTAGAGCATTGTCTATATTGGCCAAGGATACACTGAAGGCATGAAGAATAAATGAATGAACGGATGAATGTTGGAATGAGTCTGTCCTCGGCATCCAAGGAACATTGACTCAATCCCCATGAGATTGGCCCTGGGGTCATGTTGGATGGGCATCCTCTGCCAGGACCTGCCAGTTTTCGTCAAGGTCCAACTGAAGTTCATCTCTTCCAAGGCACCCTTCACACTTCCCATGAGGCTTGCTTCTGTTCCCAATCCCTTACAGTCAGAAAATTAGAAAAGATTTATGTATCACTGGACCCAATCCTTTCTAGAGCCCTGCTAACTTTTTCTTCCAAGGCCCAGATAGTAAATAATTCGGGCTTTGTGGGCCATAGGATGTCATCTCACACCCACCCACCTCTACCACTGTAGTGGGAAAGCAGCCTGCACCAGATTTAAGCAAATGGGCATGGCTGGACGCTGATAAAAATATTTACGAAGGGAAGCAGGAAGCTGGGTTTGACCCACAGTTGGTAATTCTCTGACCCCTGCTCTACCAGTGTGAGTCCCCTATTCCCACACAGGGTCCAGGGAGCCTCTTTGGCAACGTTTCCCGTGAAGAAGGCTAGTCCCCTCAGAGCAGCCTCTTCCATTTTTGTGAAGATTTCCCTTCCACTGGCTGCAAGGAATCCCTCCGTAACCAGCAGTCACCGTCACACCTTCATCTTCTGGGCACCTGCCCACTCCTCAACCATTCTCCCACCCCACAGTGCCCTGCAGAAACAGACCTTCCAAAACCCCTTTTCTTTAACTAAAGACAATACCACCAGTGTTGCCTTCTGGAGCCCCAGAGAGGAAGCCTAATACCTCTCCCACCTGAAGGGCCTCTGTTTTGGAAGACAACTGTGGGATACGGCATTTGCGGTCTGCCCCACTCACGTGGGATCCATCTCACGAGGCTTTTATTGTTAGTTTTCTTCTTCCATGTACACATTTTTTCCTCTTCATTTAGACGGCAAGTGGAGCATAGTCCCTGGCACATAAGCTCCATTTAGTTTTATGAGTGAGAGTGGCAGAATGACCACAGAAATATCAATCAACAAATCTTTTTAAACACCTTTCTCCGCAAATTCAGCGGGGACGGCTTCCCATGTAGGAGGTGGCCCCCTCACCACAGCCGCTGCAAGACTGCTGGTGTGTCAAGCTTCCTCAGATATAAAGACTGATCTCTGAGACGCAGAAGGCCTCCTCTCTCTACCTTCTACCACCCACCAGGATTCTGGTGTGAATTTTTTTTTTTTTTTAAAGAAATGTTGAAGGAAATTCTTTTTTTTTTTTTTAGGTTTTATTTTTTATTTATTTTACAGAGAGAGATCACAAGTAGGCAGAGAGGCAGGCAGAGAGAGAGAGAGGAGGAACAGGCTCCCCGCTGAGCAGAGAGCCCAACACGGGACTCGATCCCAGGACCCTGAGATCATGACCTGAGCTGAAGGCAGAGGCTTAACCCACTGAGCCACCCAGGCACCCTCTGGTGTGGTACACTGTAACGTGGCACACTGTAACACCAACATCCCAGCTGAGCATTGGGAGGCCAGGCCCACTGTCTGTCCTGGTCCCCCACCTTACAGCAGCCTTATCTCAGTCATTTTCATATCCTGTGCTTTTATCCCTCTCCTTAATAATCACTACCCCAGAGCCACACTTACACTGTCAGTGTTTATGCACAAGCACACAGTAGGCCTTCGGTATTCCACTCTCAAACTCAAGAAATCAATAAGAATCTTGAGAGTGCTTGTTATAAACAAGGAATTCTCCTCAGGGTAAGAAACTGGGTCCCTCACAGAATTCTTCAAGGCACAAGTAAAACAAGTTTCTCACTATGTTACCTCTAAACTCTACTCCCCAGGATCACTCTCTTTCACAATCAATCGTAAAATATTCAAATGGGCTATCTTTTTTTTTTTTTTTATTTCTTTTCAGTGTTTCAGAATTCATTGTTTATGCACCACACCCAATGCTCCATGCAATACAATGTGCCCTCCATAATACCCACCACCCTAAATATCTTAGTGAGGAAAGAGTCTTTAAGACCAGGACAAATATCTTGTTTCATTTAATGTCACTTTACCTTTTCATGTTCCTTCCCCCCACCCCTGTGAAGAACAGGAAGGAGATACTTCACAAAGTCCTGTCTCACGTGCACTCTTCAGCAGTATTCCCAGATGTGGAGTCTCTCCATGAAAGACCTACTTGGGGGCACTCGTTGAGGGGTAGAGACGCCGCAGCAAGGGGACGCTAGGCACCTACCCATTCCACGCTCCAGAAAGCCCAAGACAAACCAGCAGGTCTACTGTATTGGACAGTGGACACCAGCCATTTGTGGCCACTTAAATCTGAGTTAGTTAAAAATAAATACAATTTAAAATCTAGTTCCTCAACTACACTAGCCACCTTTCAAGTACTCAGAAGCCACATGTGGCTAGCACCCACCATGTTGGCCAGTGCAGATAGAGGATGTCTGTCACCCCAGAAGAGACTAGAGAGTTCTACCGGACAGCACTAGTGGGTCCAGTGCACTTCTCAGTGATTGCCGCTCTCCAGCCAACACGTATGAGGCTTGGCTGGTAAACGGTCAAGGCCTCCTGGAGCTGTACTCTGTACCTCCTTGAAACCCAAAGGAAAAAGTGGGGTCTGGAAATATCACACCTGGTAGTGCCAAATAATTAACACCACATTTTTGTGAAGGTATTCTTTAAGTAAAATTAAAAATAAAAAGATGGGGCGCCTGGGTGGCTCAGTGGGTTAAAGCCTCTCCCTTCAGCTCAGGTTATGATCTCAGGATTCTGGGATCAACCCCTGCATTGGGCTCTCTGCTGAGTGGAAAGCCTGCTTCTCTTCCTCTCTCTCTGCCTGCCTCTCTACTTGTGATCTCTGTCTGTCAAATAAATAAATAAAATCTTTAAAAAAATAATAAATAAAATAAAAAGAAATACATAATTTTTCTTATCTCAGGGAGTTCTGCCAAAGTCCCCAGCCTTTGCAATCCATGAGAAACTTGTACACAGAATAAAAAAGAAGCCAGAGTCTCATCTGGAGTCTAATAAAAAGTAGGGGACAGGGACCAGGATCAAAATGTCTCTACTTGTTCTGAACTCAGCATCCTTTTATTATTTTATGAAGTTCATTTTTGGTTTAATTATCATTTTGCATGAAAAAGGGAGTGGGACATCTTTTATTTATAAAGTAGGACTCCAAAGTTCCTGAGAAAGCATTAAAATACTTATGTGGCTTAGGGGGCACCTGGGTGGCTCAGTGGGTTAAGCCGCTGCCTTCGGCTTGGGTCGTGATCTCAGGGTCCTGGGATCGAGTCCCGCATCGGGCTCTCTGCTCTGCAGAGAGCCTGCTTCTCTCTGTCTCTGCCTACTTGTGATCTCTGTCTGTCAAATGAATAAATAAAATCTTTAACAAACAAACAAAAAAAAAAGAGTCTGAACCTTGGTTCATTCCACTGTTTAAAAAAAAAAATACTTATGTGGCTTAGATTTATCACCAGGCAAGGGGAAGTCAGTCAATAATCTGCCTCTGGTTGGCACAGCATATAATTTTTCTCAGGTTTACTGAAATTGCCATATCTCTAAAATCTAAGAACAAGAGAACGTTGCTAATAAATTTTAAATTTCCCACATAGTTACTTTGGAGAATGTAAAATTATGAGAGTAACTAAATTCAAATTCCAGGCTGCTTTCTGAAAGATGAGATGACCTCCTGATAGTCTATAAAGTCTGGGGAACATCTGTTTTGATAACATATGTACTTAAAATTCCCCACATGTCAGTTTCAAGTTACTACAAAATATAAGGCAGCACCAGCTGCAGGGATAAGGAGGAAAAGCTGTTAGCAAAGTGCCAGGAAATGTTCAAGATTTTAATTGGGACCAAGTCTCTTTACCATTTGCATATCATGATCCTAGGAAACAGACCAGAGACTAGAAATCCTACCCCTTCCACTTTCTCCACAAGAGAAAATTCTACTGTGATCTTGGTATGTTTTCCCTTATTACATTCCTATTAAGGAACTACGATGTGTTTAATTCTGGTACCCTTTTTTAAATTGAAGTGTAATTGACACATAATGTTATATTAGTCTCAGGTGTACAACCTAAGGATTTGACAAGTTTATATGTGATGCTGTGCTCACCTTTAGCATAGCTACCATCTGTCAGCACACAACACTGTTACAATACCATCCGTTACATCTCCTGTGCTGTACCTTTCATCCCTGTGACTTATTCATTCCATAACCTAAAGCCTGTACCGTCCACTCCCTTTCACCCATTTTGCCCATCCCTCCTACCCCATTCCCCTTTGGCAACCACCAGTTTGTTCTCTATATTTATGGCTCTGTCTCTTTGTCTTTTTTTACGTTCCACATGTAAGTGAAATTGTGGTATCTGAAAGACATGGTATTTGTCTTTCTCTGACTCATTTTACTTAGCATAATACCCTCTAGGTCGATCCATGTCCTTGCAAATGGCAAGCTTTCATTTTTATGGCTGAGTAATATTCCATTTTATAGATAGACAGATACATAGGTAAAATAGATAGAGATGGATATAGATAGATTTATATCTACCTATCTATCTATAGCAATTTCTTCTTTATCCATTCATCTATTGATGGACACAGGCTGCTTCCATATCTTGACTACTGTAAATAATGCTGCAATAAACAGAAAGGTACATATATCTTTTCAAATTACTGTTTTCATTTTCTTTAGGTAAATATCCAATTGTGGAATGACTAGATGACATGCTATTTCTATTTTTCGTTTTGGGGGGGACCTTCCATACTGTTTCCCATGATGGCTGTACCAATTTACCCTCCTACCAACAGTGCACAAGGGTTCCCTTTTCTCCACATCCTTGCCAACACTTGCTGTCTTTTTGATACAAGCCATGGTGACTGGTGTGAAGTGGTATTTTATTGTGGTTTCAGTTTGCTAATTCTGGAGACTCTTAACCAAAATGCCCTCCCCTCATTCTCCTATCCATCCAAATATTGCCCATTTTCACAGATCAGTTCAATTCTCACACTTTCTATGACAGTGGCTTCATGTCTTCTAATCCACAAATTCCTACTTCTCTCTGTACTTACAGCACATAATAAAGGATCATACATCTGCAACTTAATTGCCCTCCTTCTGCTCTGACACCCTGATCTAATCCCTTCATGTGCACGGATCTGCTCCCATTTCCTGGCTCTTACAGTGACAGTGATGCTCCCAGTTACCTCTCCCCAGAACTCATCCATATTCCCAACACCTATTCCATATCTCCACTTGGAAGCCTAACAGGTATCTCGAATGTAAGATGTCTAAAGCTGACCCGGTCCTTTTCCGAATCTGTTCCTCCTCAAGTTTCCTATCTCAGTAAATGACAGCCCTGCCCTTCCAGGTATCAGCCATCTGACTCTGCTCTCTGACTCATGCGCTGCATCCTACCCACAGTAAATCCTACCTCCTGCACTCTTTCCAAACAGAGAGAGAGGCCCTTTCACCACCTCCACTGCAACCACGTGGATCTAAGCCAACCTCATCTGGATTGCAACAGCCTCCTTCCAGCCTCCCCTCCCCTCCCTTCTATTATTTATTCCAACAGTAGCCAGTGATTTTTAAAATCATACAATTAATCAGGTCATTCCTTGATGTAAATTCTTCTAATAGCTCAACTGACACAGTCCCAAAAGAGAGAAAAAGAAAGAAAGAAAGAAAGAAAGAAAGAAAGAAAGAGGAAAGGAAGGGACGGAGAGAGGGAGGGAGAGGAGGAGGGAACATCTTTCCATAACCACTAAGGCCCTGCACTATGGGCGGCCTGCCACCTTAGGCTTTTGAGCTTTTACTACTCTCCCTCTGGCTTACTTCATTCCTGACACAGGTCTGCTTGCTGTTTTGAGGGTGAGGCATGATGCTAAGGCAGCACTTTTGCATTTCTGCCTGGAAGGCTCTTCCTGCAGAGGTGCCCAAGGCTCCCTCCCTTCCCTGCTCCAGGTGCTATGTGAAGCTTTCCCCATCAGGTCTCCTATGACCATGATATTCCAAGTTACCAACTGCTTCCTGTCCACCTCAGACACTCCCTCCTCCCCTCTTTAGTTGCTCCGAGGCTCTTATGACCATCTAACATACTGCATATTTTCTTATTTATTTCTTTACTTTCTGCCTCCGCCCTTGTAATATGTAAGCTCTAAGGGGACAGGGATTCTGTGAGCTTTAGTCACTGCTTTCTCCCCAGAGATTTTGCATGTTTAATTCGCCATTGTGTTTCCACCTTGAACTGTGACTGACACAAATTGATCCTCAAATATTTAAAGCGAAAGACAGAAACCAATTACAAGTCCTGTAAGGACAGTTGCCATGCCTTACCGTTCCTTTTTATATCCCTGGATAGGGCCCAGAGAAAAGTACTTGTTGCCTGATTACTGCTATGTTTACATTGGCAAATGTAAAATGTTAGGTCATTCAAAGTGTTGGACATGTTAAATGTAGACAGTGGTGATGCAATATTAAGATGTAACAATTTTTAAAAGATTTCAAAGCTGTTTAAACTTAAGCTCATAATCTCTATTCAAGTATGAACAATTCTCAAAATCACCAATAAGAGACAGTTTCCTAAGTGCTGCCAAAATACCGATACAATTACCTGCCCAAAAAAGATGGGAAGAGGAAATCTCAATGCTATAATTTACCAGGTAAATTACAGCAAATAAAATTTCAGTACCAATCCCCAAAACAAGCTATTTGGTTTGGGGGGGGGGGGTTTCTCCCTTAGGTTGGTTATTAAAATGGACAGGTGCTTTTAATAAATCAACAATGCCAAGCAATGAGAATGGTGATGACCGAGAGGAACTGTTAGGGAATTACAAAACTGGGTCAGTTCAACAGAGAAAGGAAGAGACTTTCCCCTCCCCTGCACACACCCTGTCATCTCCTGAACAACTAGCCTTTAACAAGGGAGACTGACTAGTCAGTAAGTCTCAGGAATGGTTCAATCTTTCTACACATCCAGAGCGTTTCCTATAAAAACATCAATAATCAACTACAGACCAACTACACACTAGATTCTTTTTCACATAAGATAATTTGAAGACTAAGCATAGAATTTTATGGAAATCTTTCATCCATAAAATGATTGAGCATCCCGAAAGGGGAATGCTATCACATGCCAAAACAAACCCTACCTGACGTTTTTACGGCACTGAGGTTCGGGCCCATAGGGAGCATCTCACCCCTACGTGAGAGGACCTGCATCTCCTCCAAAATTCACTGAGCTGCTGAAGAACAGAATCAACTGCTCAGATACAATGCTTCTGTTTTCTATGGGAACCACTAAGTAGAATTCTCTTACCTGTGTATTTGTTTAAAAACAGAAAATAAACATTAGACACTAGTATCCTATTTGCAGGTTATAAAAATGTACTTTCAATTGTTAACAAACACAGGGTTGTATGTCACATAATGATTACATGACTGGGACAGTGGTGACAATTACAGAGAGCACTATTCATGAGTGGATCTGCTCATTTATTCGGCAAACAGAGTAGGGAGAGTCTCTGCCCATCAAAAATCTAGTGAGTATCTATGTACTTTGTGCCAGGGCTTGCAATGACTGATGAACTAAGGAGCCATGCATATGTTTAAGTGAACAGGAAAGGTGGCTTCTAAAAAATGAGTGTTGAATTAAAAAACCAGAGCACAGCGTGGTTTGGAATCCTTGCCAAGGATTACAGAGTACATTTTTTTATCAATTTTATCCTTGCCAAGACTCGAGGTGAGGAAACATGAGCCCTCCACATTAAGCCAATATTGTTATGCCTTTTATCATTTGGTAACAGAAATACTTACCAATTGTCCACCCGATTTCAAAATTAGATTTAGGGTTTAAAAATATAATTAAATGGATACAGCTAATCCCAATTTTTTTTTTTTTTAAACAAGACAGGAATAACTAAATGGGAATATCGATGATTCCTCAGAGATAAGCTTGGGTTCAAACAACAGAACATTTGACGAAGATTCTTAAAAATTTAGAATGGAGGAGGACACATAACTAACACTTAGAAATAGCAGAAAATGTAAATTCAATTGTAAAGTGAAACTGGTATCAGATTTTGGCCTTTATATCCTAACACTGCCTCATAATTTTTTTTTTTTTTTAATATCTGAAGGGGTGCCTTGGTGACTCAGTCAGTTGAGCCTTCGGCTCAGGTGGTGATCCCAGGGTCGTGGGATCAAGCCCCACATCGGGCTCCCTGCTCAGCGGGAAGCCTGCTTCTCCCTCTCCCACTCTCCCTGCTTGTGTTCCCTCTAACAAATAAATAAAAAATCTTAAAAAAAAAAATCTGAAGGAAATCAAATGCATAGGCCACTGTAAATCATCTGCTGTAAATTACCTAGAGGGTAACATACAGAGATTCAGATTAGCCTAATGTTAGAGAATTCACAAAGTGCAGTGATTACAATGTGAAAAACAGCCAGTGGGAATCCTTACTCTTCCTCGAGAGATTACAATGGCCACCCTCTATTCCCCCGCCCTCTACCACCTCTGCAGGTGGAGCGTTTTCAGTAGGGAAAGGCGGAATTCCAGACCAAGCCATGCTATCCCGTGGACATCCGTAAGGGCTGCCCCACCCTCCTCAGAACACTGCAGCTTCTTTATCAGGTCCTCATCAACCAAAGGGTGAATCTGGCAGGAGCCAAATTAAAAAAATAAATAAATAAAATCTAAGATTGGTATTGGTGGGGCAAGGTAAGATAAACATCTTCTGGAATCCCAAAGATGAAGGGAAGAGCAGTGCACATTTTGTATACATTCAGTATTTGTCTTTTCATCTCGCTGTTACAGCTCTGTGATTAATTGCATTGCTTTGCTCAGAAATTCCTCTGCCAGAATAAAATCTGGGTCTTGTGCAAATTGTGCTTTTCTGAAATCTTATCCCCTCTATTAGCATAAATGTTTCAATATTTTTGTTAAGGGTGTGTGGGTGTAGGTATGGGTGTGTTTGGGAAAGTCGTTATTTGTGTTTTGACTGCTGGTGATTTTATGTAGTCTAAAATATAAAAGGAAAGAGGAAATTGCATACCTTGCAGCTTTGCACTCTCTCAGTGTGCTCCACTCTTAAACTAGATGCAGGGATTTTCTAACAGAGTACATTTTTAATCAAAAGGTTTATAAACAACACACAAACTCTTCTAGGTAAGAAGCAAGGGGCTAGCTAGAAAAGAAACAGAAGAGAGACAAACTATCTAACTATAGATTCAGAGAATCGAAAACCCAGAACAAGCTCAGACATCAGCTAACCCAATAGAATATGTCATAACGAACACTGACCCTCAAGATATGCCTTCAAAAGGGGTGCTATTGTCAACGAGGTTTGGGGTTCACTGAGTAGTACATTTCCTTTCAGACATTTCGGATGATATTCAGCCACTAATGTTCCAAAGTCTTGCAACTTAAAAAAAAAAAAAAATTACAATTCAACCCACTGTTTCCCAAACATAGTGCGCCATCACACCCCTTTTTCTGCCTTCAACATTCCACAGAACGGGTGTCTCTTCTTGCAGATCCTGTTCGAGAAGTGCTGATCTTGTATAATCATTTCACAGATGAGGAAACAGACATTCAAAGTTAACTTGTTTGGCCCAGATCCGGTAATTAATTCGTGGTTGATAAGCCAGAATAGCATGACTGGAGTCTAGGTAATACGGGGAAACAAGCACAGAACCCAGCACCTTTGCTTTCCACTCAGATCTCACTGCAAAATGGTCGCCTCTCCTGAGTCTCTATCTCATTCCCCTCAGATTCCCCTTACATTCCCTCAACTTCTGCTTGTCTACTTGACCAATGTGTGTAGCTGTTAACGGGCTCAGATTCATTCATTAGTGACTGTGTCCTTCCCAACCCCCCCACCCAAGCCTTTTAACAAAGACTTACCAGGGAGCGGCTTTCATGGAGGCTGTGGCAGGAACACAGCATATAATTTAAGGCAGATAGGGCTTTGTGTTTCTCCTCAAATTTATTCACATTTATTCTAGGGATTCCCCAGATAAGACTAGAATCAGACCAGCTAGGGAACATTTTCTCAAACTGATCATAAAGTAGGTGACCCTTTTCTTATTGTTCAGTCCTTTGGCTCCTTTTCTTCACTCTTCCTTTTTCCTCTTCCATAGTCAACCTTAGAGAGCTCAGCAACCCTCCTGCTGTGTCAGAGTGACCTTGGGGGAGATGAGTTCCCCCACAGGCCTGCTATATAGCACTCAGCATTTCCTGAATTTGCTCAGTCTAGCTAGAAATAACCCATTCTGGCAAAGGTCCTTCTCAGAGAGTTCCCACACTGAGAAGAAAGTACCATTACAAAATGTATCTTTGTTTTAATGCTATTCCATCAGATGCTACCTATTGGCCTTCATTTAGAAAGCTGTGCCTCTAAATAGCTTTGGTGGGAAAAATATCTTTTGCATCCTGTTGCTCATCCCTTTACCGGCTTGGCTGTGCCACAGAACAAACACCAGCAACAGTGCAAGATGAACCCACAGTTGTTTCTCAGAACTGGGTGGAGTCGATGTTGATCCTGCCACATCTCACCTGGGGCTCCTTAAAACAACACTGTAAATCAGCTGGCTGTGATTCCAATCTATGACAATGGAACAGGAAAGAAGAAGAGTGGCTATCAGAGATTGAATCTTGCCTTGTCTAGGTCTAACTATGCAAGTGACGGTCTCTGGTGAGAAGCAGGCCATATGGGAGATGGTTTGTAAAAGAGTTTTTCAATAGCGTAGAATGATTTTGTATATCTTTAGCTATATATAGCACATGTGATATATTGTCCCCTAGTTTATTCTACTAGAATAAGACTCAAACACACTGAACATATGCGATATGCATAGTTAGGGAGCCACCAGGTAACCTAAAGACAACACCATTGAGGGGCTAAGAAATGACATATGGATAATAAATCTGGGTGATAGGAAGGAGAATGATTATTTTCTTCTGTCAGTATTTCTGTTGTTTTTGTTGAACTGAAATGATCTGTGAACTTTAAAAAGCACAGTACATCTTAGTATGAAAGTGTGATCAGCCAGTTTTTTATATCCACCTGTGAAGATGGCATACCTATCTTTCCCAAGCCTTCCGTCATGGTGACTAGCAGCTTGGAGTCTGTTCCATATAAACCTCAATACTAGAAGGTGTTTCTGGGAAACAAAAGTAGGGAAGCATCTCTGAAGAGAACAGTCATGGCTTGTAGTATTTGTTCTTCATGGACATCCAGAGACTAGATTTTCCATTAGCAGAGAAGTGAAGCCAAGTAAAGGTTAGCAAACCAATCCATCCCTTCCATCTCAACCAATCTTTTGTGATGCTCCCATCCAATCTTTACAGCTTCTTCTCTATGAAAGTCCTAATTCTCCTCCATATACTTTTGAGGGATTACTCTGTGTAAGACAATATGCTTCTGCTGGCATTCAAGAGAAATAAGACATTATGAAAATAATAAGCTACATGTAAGAAACATGTCGGTTTGAAATACAAGCATAAGTAAAAGAGTAAAATTTTTACTGAGGAGAGGACAATCAGGAGAAAAGGCGTCTGTTGGAAGCATGCATTGAACTAGGACCTGAAGGGTGAAAAGATTGTCAGTTGGGAAGTAATGGATATAAGGACATCCTAACCAAGGACATGTGTGACCAAGAGTCAGACTGCTACAAAAGTTTCTGGAAATTCACTCAGTTGGGTGATTGGGAATATGAATTAAAAGAATTTCATAAAAGAAAATTCTTCTATGAAGTTATACATAAAAGAAAAACCATGTACTTCTAATACCAGTCCTTTGATCTTACATGGAAAGATACTACATAAATGCAGAGTATTACTTCTATTAAAGCCAGTATTTTTAAGTAGTAATATTTTTTGAACACTTGAAAGTGGGATTTTTTCCTCTTCCAGATAGAAAAATTCTAAGAAATTGAATGTATTCTGCATGAATAATCAAGTCAAAGAACAGTGAAGATCTACAAAGCAAGAAAAGAACAAATTCCAGGAAGATGTGCTGTATCTTTTAAATTATTGATTATAGATTTCAGCTCTCAGAAGCCAAAAACTCTGTTTAACTTTGTTTGGTTTAAATACCAACATTATGCCACACTTTCAGTTGCTCAAAACTATTTTAGTAGGTCAGCATTAATGGGTAGTTTTAAATGGAAAAAAAAAAAGTGTTGGTTCCTACTCACCTGGGAATTTAAAGTTTAATTTGAGCAGCCCCTTGATTTTATAGTTGAAGCAAATGAAGTCCAGACAGTGGGGGACTAACTTGCTAAAGGTCACCCAGCTAGTTAATGGCAACCAGTTAAACTGGAGGAAACTAAATAACTTTCCCAAGGTCACAGAGTTGGAAACTGGTGGGGCAGAATTACAACCCAGGAGAACCTAGACCCCTAAACTTTACTGGGCTCTGCTTCTCTGCCAATGGACAATTAACATAATCCTGCCAAGTACATAGAGCGCTGTAGATAAAAAGCCATATAAACAAAAGTAGAGGGTAATAAATGCCATTATTGTAAGTGCAAGTAAATGTATAATTATTTAAATTGCTTTAATGGCATAAAGGAACTAGTATTTCTAGATGTCTTGATGGAAACTTAAATACATTTCTAACTTACTATACAACTCAGTACTGAAAAGGAAAAAGAGAGATGAGAATAATGCAATCTTTATTTCTCCTACCTTCTATGCATAAAAACATTAAGAAATACATTTTTGGAAAATGGTCTCCCATGGAGCACCTGTGTGGCTCAGTGGGTTGGGCCTCTGCCTTTGGCTCAGATTGTGGTCTCAGGGTCCTGGGGTTGAGCCCCTCATTAGGCTCTCTACTCGGCAGGGAGCCCACTTCCCTCTCTCTCTCTGCCTGCCTCTCTGCCTACCTGTTATCTCTGTCTGTAAAATAAATAAATAAAAAATCTTGGGAAAAAAAAGGAAAGAAAATCGTCACCCAATATCCTGCCGCTCAAACATAATAACTATATTGTTAATCATTTAGAATTGCTTAAAGATACTTGTTTTGATAATTCAGGTAACAATCTTGATTTTCTTCTTCATGGCAGAGACGGGAGGACAATCCTGGGTTTAAGAACTCTTACATCTATGGCTTCTGAAAGGTCTGTCAAAAGATGAGAATTCCTTGCCTAGTACTTCTGTCTCCCCTAAAAACCTATTATGTGGCAATCACTCACACATATACCTACACATTTCTTGAACCTATTTTTAATTTTAGCCTGCATGCCTTCTTGGCAAGAGAGAGAATGAGGCTGAGCAGGTGGGGGAGTGGGGGGGTTAGGGGAATTACATAGTCTTTGGGCTTATTACTTTCTGTCCCAAGTCTCTTACTTTCAAATGTCAATAGATGTTTTCTAGTTCTACGTTTCCACTTTCATGAAAAACAATCTGCTCACTCTATGTGTAATGTGTGCCTGAGAATTTGACTTCCAGTATCCGTCTAGCTCTTCTTTTATAGAAACCTGATAAGGGTAAAAAAAAAAAAAAAAAAAAAAAAGTCAACCTTTCTGCTGACAGGAACCCTAAGGTTACCAGCCAATGCCCCAGAGAGCTGTCACTTCCACACTAAGTTCATCAACAAACTAAAGTAACAGCCACCTGGTCTTAGTGATTTCTCTTTATCTAGTCTGTGGATTAGGTCTGTAATGTCCTGAGCATTTATCATTTTGTCTGTTTCCTCCTATATGATTATTGCTTGGGAAAGTCTGGTTGTAAGAATATTACTCAGTGAAAGGTGAAGCAAGGACTTCATTTACACCGTTTTTTGTTTTTTTAAAATCTGTGAGTATATACTTGGTACGATGTAGGCCAGGTGCTTCCACAATTCTCATTTCACAGTATTTAAGAATCTTTCCCTATTGTTTTAGGAATCCACTGCAAGGATTTTTTCAAATTCATGATTGGCTTTCTTATTTTTGTGTGCCTGGGATTTGTAAGCTTGAATCAGTAATCTGACCCTTCAAAATTTTCTTTTTCATTACATATATCTAAGTAAGAGCTCATTTTAGTTTTTTTTTCCTTTGTAATCAGTTTTTCAAATAGCTTGAAAACAAGCCCTTTTTTTTTTAATCATAAGTTATCATAAAGAAATTCTACTCCCCACTTTCTTATGGATAATTTAATTAAGTATTTATCTCCATTTTTTCCTCTTACATGTCTGCATTGAATTATCTTTCAGAGAACTGATTACATACTTGATGTCTTTCTTTGGAGTCCTCTCTCCCGTTAGAGTATCGAATTAAATTGAAATATATATATTCCTCATTATGTGCTCCAATCTGCATCGCATCTGCAAAGTACTCACTCAGTGAACATTTCCAGGATGAACATAAGATACCAACAGGTAACAATCATGGGGCATTTACTGGGTGTCACGTTCCACACTAAGTATCTGACAAGCATCGTGTCATTAATTCTCAGGCATTAGACTGTAAACAGGGGCAAGGAGTCTATCCATGTATCCCTAGCACCTACAGCAGTGTTGGCATTTAGTAGATGCTCACTGAATGTTGCCATAAAGATAAACTCAAAAACTGCATGAGATAGGTGTCATTACTATACATGTTTTACACACAAGAAAACGTATATATTTTCCTATGTGCCTCTCTGAAGCACAGAGAGGTTCGATTGCTTTCTGAGGTCCCACAGTTAGTATGTGAAGCCAAGAATCACTTCCAAAGCCCAGATACTTAACTAGGACTTATTACTTGGAAACTCAATACCTACCTACATTCTACATTAAGGCAAACAAAATTAATTCTATTTATCCTAACAAATATTATACAATGTTACAAATCAATATTGTGAGCAATAATTTCCCAAAAAAAGATTTGAAAATGATGGGTTTTTAATAATAATCAGATAGGCAGATAGGTATCTCTATGGTCCTTATTGCTAACCATGCAATTAAAAATAGGATTTCCCTCTAATCAATACTTCTGTTGCATTTGTGCACTCGTTAATGAGGATTTTGGGACTTCTTGATAAATGCGTTTTTGGTTTTTTTCCCTGACTGGTTTTGGGTTTATTTAAGTAATCTGTTTTGTCAATTCTTTTTAACATAAGAATGGCACTAATGAAATAATCATTTATTAGGGTTTCCTTGTAATAGTCTATAGAGTTTATGAGGAGCTTCTGCTTATAAAATAGAAGACTTACATATTTCTGTCATTATTACAAACATCTTTATCACTACCGGTCCCATGATTTTCCTGAAACACTACCATCAGGACATCATTCTTTAGGGATTTGATTACTTGTATATTTAACTATTCATTAACAAAAATTATATAACACTTTGAAGAGGATAGTTCCTTAAAAACATTAGCTTTCTCCTTAAATCCTTATCAGCCTACATCTTAGTGGGACTTAAATGATATTTAGCAGAGAGCAAAGTTTTTTGGGACTGGTACACAATGGTCCTAAAGCCATGGGTTGAATAATAAAAAGAGACGCAGAAATTAGAACTAGGAAGACACTGAAGAAGTAGCCCACATGAAGGAAGGGAGGGAGCAATGAAAGTAAGAAGGTAGAAAAAAACATGAACTCTACTATTCACCTTGGAAAAATCATAATCTCCAAGAGCCTTAGCTACCCTACCTGTAAAATGGGGGTGACAAAAATACAACTTCCTCACAGACACTTCAATAGCAGATCTCAGTGTGCTATGTAAACTGTATACCATGATACCTTGACATTATTTGCCTGTAATCAGCTCCATTTATGCATTCTGTAATATAAACATTCATCTTCAAAAGACTGTCAACAGCTTCAAAATGTAGACCCAAGAATCCTATCTACATTTTTTTGGTCTGGATACATTTCTGATATTTTTAACCCAAAGAACCAGTTCACAATCTTTACAGCCTTTGTATACCTACAAGCTCAAAGAGCTTATTGTGTGCTCTAAGGACTAGAGTTCTCTACAATCTGTTTAAACAAGGAAGCCTCTTCTAAGTCCTGTTTCAGTCTGCTGCCTTTGGTCAAGGTGGAAACTAAAATTGAAAACAGATAGATGTTTTACATTTAAATGGGTTTAACATAAATGTGCATTAAGCCATTTCATGGACGATTGCACAAATATCTTTTGCAAACTTGGTACACGTGAGCACATATACAGTAACCATTAATGTCTTCCAGAGAAATAAGGTGCAGATCCAAAATTTTAAGCAGCTATCTTGAGTCCTCTCACTCGAAAGAAAATGTAATGGCTTTAAGGGAATTGCTCTAATAATATCATGGCATCTGCAATGGCTGGCCAGAGCAGAGCAGAACAGAGTGTATGTCACCATAGTTCAATTTAACAAGAAATAAGCTGCTCCCTGGAGAATCTAAACTCCCTAGTCTCCCACAAAGAAAATTGAATTTTGGAGGTCACACTTTGGGTAGGTTACCAGAGGGAGAAGCTTAACATTCTTTTTGTCATATGCTCTGGGAGGTCAGTGCTATCCTACCAACAAATCGCTACCTAAGATCTGCTGCCCGCTCAACAGCACCCCCCACCCAAATTATACGAGTGTTCGTAGTCCCAAGGAAATGGGAAATGATTGTGACACTTAAGATACCTGAGACCACGCCAGATGCCATCATGTAGAAACATCAAGTTTTGTACGGCCAAGTGAGGAGAGGGGTAGATGCCCGGGGCGGCGGAGGGGGGGGGGGGGGAGGAGAGATAATGATACTGTGGTGGGGGTCGGAACCGGTCAGACAGACCCACAGATAGAGAGCTTTAGGCTAAAACTGACTATTTAGCCAAATGTAAATCAACTGAACTGCTGTTACCAGAGAGAAAAACACATCGCCAAGTCAAGCCCAGGCGAAGCCCTGGCTCTGTGGGTGGACGGCCCCTTCTGCGGGTCGCCCGGGTGGGTGGTCGGAGGGCCTGGAGAATTCCCGCAAAGGCTGGAGGCGCCCCAGCTTACCGCATCTTGGGCAGCGGCCCCGGGTGGGCGCAGCCAGGCCATCGACACCCCCCCACCCCCCGCAGCAACATGTGGGGCGCTGCCACTCCGCCGCAGGAACTCCCTCCAGCTGGAGTTCCTGGTGGACGTACACTTGGCCCTGAGAAGGTGCTGAATTACTCTTGGGAAAGATTCCTCCGGCGTTGAACTTGGCAGCTACTGACATTTCCATGCCACCCCCTGTGCGCCAGCACTACACACACGCACGCACACGCCCCTCTAGACCTGCCCAGGCTGCGCTCAGTACTGGCTGCCCACTCGGGGACAGAATACCGGAGCGGGATGCAGAGGCGAGGACCCCAGTTCCGCGGGCCCCGGGAAGGGGTGGGGATGGGTGTCTTAGCACTGGGTAGCTCCGGGGACTAAGCCCACTGCTGGGGCGCCCAGAACCCGCATTAGTTAGGGCCGCTGGCACCAACCCAGTCTCCTTTTGTGCTCTCCCGGGAAGCCCGCCTCTACTCACCCGGGCTGCGCGCGGATTCCGGCCGCCAGCGGCAGCCCGCTTCCCCATCCCACGAACACTGCGGCGCCCCCAGAGTGTGCAATGCGGAGCCCCACCAGCGCACGGCCGGAGCCGGGGAGTGCGGGGAGGAAGCAAGGGAGGGAGGGAGGAGGAAGGAGAGAGAACGCGGCGGGGAGGGGCGGGGGTCGGCGGGGGGCGCGCGCGCCACTCCCACTCGCGCCGGGCACTCGCCTTCGCCCGCAGCCCCGGCCGGCCAGCCCTGCCTCGCGGGCCGCGGGACCAATCAACGCGCGCGGGGGGAGCCGAGCCCTCCGCGGGGCGCGCTTATTGGCCCGGCGCGCTCGACCCAACTCCGGGAGAGTCGGCCTGAGCGCCAAGTCTGCAAACTCCAGCCCGCAGGAGCAGACCGCCGGTTGCAGGTGGGGCTCCCGGCTCCGCGCTCCGGCGGGCAGTGGGGTCCGCGTTCGGCGGACGGAGCAGAGAGGATTTGAGACCTGCCGTTGAAGCCCGTTCCCAGTGAGCGTTCCAAACCAGCAGTGTTTGCTCAGGTTGCACCGATTCCTTCCTGTGAGCGACCCCCTAGGCGGCTCGCCGCACCCTGGCTAGCAATTGAGTGGTGGAAACCTGGCATTGTGAAATGGCCCCAGCCAAATCCTACTCCTGGCCATCCCCAGGGCCGCATTTTCAGCACAGCATCTAAAGAGCTGAAAATCAAGTCCCTTTCCGAACCCAGGGCAGATCTAGACCGCTTGACGTTTGCAATAGAAGACGAGACCGCGGGGTGGGTGATGGAGCGGTGGGAGAAAGCCTGGGAGGCAGGTCTTTCTGAGAAAGTGGGAATCTAATCGTGGTTTTAGTAGGCATAGTTCTCCCACCCTCTGCCAAACCTTTCTCCCAGGTAAAGCCACCCCCAAACTCCCGACCCCGCCAATCTCTCAGGTGGTATTGATTTTTCTCTTCCTTGTTGTAAATCAGGTTTCACTCTCCTGTGCTTTTTAATCTAAAGCGTCAAAGTGGAAAAGGAGCACGGCCTTACCCTTCTCCCCCACTGAGCATTACCGGAGCTGGGCGAGGGGGCGGTGACTAGAGAAGATCCTCGGAAGGTCTTCCACAGCCGCCCCACCTCTGCCTGGTACCTGGTCTGCTTTAGGTCCATTTGTCCCACTATGAGTATCCTCTCTCTCCTCCTCGGACTTTCTATTTTTCAAGCTTCTTTTCAGGTAGGCCTGTTCTGAATCTTCCGGCTTGGCTCTTCCCCTTAATCTGCTCCTTCTCAGTGTAAAAGTGTCTTTTTAATTTTTTTAATTTAAATTCAATTGAATTGACATATAGTGCATTATTAGTTTCAGAGGTAGAATTTAGTGATTTAGCTGCATATCATATCCAGTGCTCATTACAACAAGTGCTCTTCTTAATGTCCATTTAAACCCCTTCTCCTCCCCACCCCCCCGAACCCCACCTCCCCACCCCCCATCCCAACCACCCCTCAGTTTGTTCCCCATAGTTGAGAGTCTCATATGGTTTGTCTCCCTCTCTGTTTTCATCTTATTTTATTTTTCCTTCCCTTCCCCTATGTTCATCTGTTTTGTTTCTAAAATATCTTTTTTTTTTTTTTTTCAAACTTCCCTCTCATTCCCTCTGTTTGGAAGGGACTTGGATAAGATGTTCTTCATTCACAGCTCCTGGCCTCAGAAAACTTTTCTCTTACTCTTTATGTGCTTTCTTTATGAAGCTCAGGGTTCAGATGGGCAAAAATAATTAGCACTCCTTTAGAACCTTTGCACCCATGAGGTGATTGCTGCGGTGCTGTCTTCCTGCATGGCTCGGCCCACTGAATGAGCTGAACATGAATTAATCAAACTGAAACTGGCAATGTCCCTCAGCAACTAAGCAGATTACCTCTGCAAGTTAGAATCTGGTACTTACAAGGGCATGTCTTGGGTGTCACTGCTGTCACTTACTTAGTTTCCAGGAAAGAAATTCCTTCTTGCAGAGTTCCTGTCCGTGTACCTAGCTCACTTGATTTTTTACAAAAGTGGTACAGCTCCTAGTTTAGTCGAAACTTAATATTTGCATTCAAAATGAAGTTCAGGATATTCAGGCAGTTCATGAGACTGAGTTCCTGATGGAGAGGGAATCATTAGGACCTGTTTTCAAAGATGTGTTTTAAAAGAATGAGAGAGATGTCCTGGAAATGTCAGCAAGTGGTTATCACTGTGTGCTAGGATAATAGGTGGATTTTTTTGGTCTTTTTCCTTATACTTCACTGTATTTTCTAAAGAACATGTAATACTTACTAATCAGGGGGAAAAAATTAAATATATTAACTCCAAACACACAATACCCTTCAGGCATCTTAAGAGCTAAAATATTAAATCCTCCTTCTACTTTACCCTTCGAATCTTATCAGTCACTAAGTTCCATAAATTCTGTCTCCTCGAATAATTTTCAGAAGTGTCCTTCTCCACCTCCCCACTAGCATTGCAGCATCCTGTCATCTCTTACTGGTTTCAGCAAACAGCCTTAACTTCTCTACTACCCAGTCAGTCCCCACGCTGCCTTCTCTCCTTAAGATAATCATGTCACTGAAAAGTTTACTATCTGGGGCAGCTGGGTCTCCCAGTAGGTTGAGCATCAGACCCTTGGTTTCAGCTCAGGTCATGTTCTCTGAGTCTCAGCATGGAGTCCATCTGGGATTCTCTGCCTCTCCCTCTGCCCCCCCCCTCAAATAAACAAACAAACAAATAAATAAATAAATAAATAAATAAAATTATTAAAAAAAAAAAAAAGGCTGAAAATCCACCTGTCCCCCAACTCCATTGCTATGAAGTTCAAACTTAGCCTGGTTGGCAAAGCCCTTCCTTCCCAGCCTGACCCCAGCTTTTCATGTTGGCCTCATCTCCTGCCCCCCACACTTCACCACACAGGATGACCCTATCCCCCCACAACTTTCCGTTTTCTGTGTTAGGTGACTTCATGTGTCCATGGCTAAGACTATAGAGTGTGGGAATACTGCTCTTCTCCTCCTCTCTTCCCCCTTCCCGGCCCCCAAGCAGCTCCTACATCTGCTCATTTCAAATATTACTGTTTAAATGAAGCCCTCAAAAGTTCCAGGGGCAGATTTAGCAGCTCCTCCTCTCCTTACTTCAATAGCAAGTGCTTTCTTTACCCAGCAACTGTTTCTGCGGCTCCTATTATGTGCCAACCACAATGAAGCAAACATGTATCATATTTATACTGCTGGAACACACCATGAGAGAGACAAACATTAAATCAAGTCACATAGATAAATGATTGCAAACTGAGATAAGTGTGATGAAACCTGCAAAAAAAAAAAAAAGTGTGTGGTTTACTTTGTACATACGCCAACCATAACTCTTACCACATTGTGTTATAATCTGTTGATTTGTTTGTCCAAAGTTTTATCGCCCATAATATTCAACCACGTAACCCCATCTAGAACACAGCGCCTGGTTCATAGTACATGGTTAGTAAAATTTTTTTACATAAACAGATAAATAAGGAAGTGAGTATTTAAATCCCCGCGAAGCATCTTATTTCATGTATTCACATGCTATTACTGTATAAAATCTGAAAGACTTCATTTCTCAGTTTTCAAAATTCATTTCATTAGGTCCTTACCTTATCTTTCTAATTTGGTTCTCCCTAACATAAATTATCTAATTTCTTCTCATTTGATGTCACCCTTAGAACATACAGTTAATTTACTATTTGTAGATAATCTACTGTTGCTGGAAGAAATTTATTCTTTTGTTTTTTTATAAATTTGGCTTTTAACATATAAAAATCCAACTTGAAAACATAAAGCTAAAAGACACAAAGCATAATCCATAAAAGAATAAATAATTGAACTTGGTCAAAATTTAAAATGTTTGCTCTGCAAACAACACGATTGAGGGAATGAGAAAAAAGACTGGGAGAAAATGTTCGCAACTCATATATCTAACACAAGACTTATAGCCAATGTATATAAAGAATTCTCAAAACTAAACAACAACAAAAACAACCAACCAAATTTTTCAAAGGGCCAAAGGATGTCGACAGACATTTTACCAAAGAGGATACACAGATGACAAGTAGTAACCAAAAAGACGCTCAATATCCCTAGTCATTAATAAGATGTTAATTAAGACCTCAATGTGATACACTTAATAGAATGGCTTAAATACACACACACAACTGACAATACCAAATGCTGATGCAGATGCCAAGCACGGAGAAATTCTTGTACATTGCTGGTGCGAATGCAAAATGGTACTGCCATTCTAAAAACAGTTTCACAGCTTTTATAAACTTTGCTGTATACTTAGCCATACAACACAATCTTCCCAATACTAGGTATTCACCCAAGTGAAATGAAAGACCTATGTTCATACAAAAACCTAACAAATAGCTATAGCAATTTTATTATTAAAATCTCAAACTAACCCCAAAGTCCCTCAACTGGGGAATACATAAAACCATAGGACATCCCGAGAATAGAATACCACTCAATAATAAAAGGTACAGACTATTGGTACAAACATGGTCTATCTCAACATATCATGCTAAGTGAGAGAAACCAGACTCAAAAAGCTGAGGCACACACTGGTTAGGAATGGCAGAGCAGTGAGATAAAAGCACTACAGGTTTTTCATGATGACAGAGCCACAGTTGGAGATCTGGAATGATCTACTTTTATATGAGGTGGTTGTTTAAACCATTGTTGTTTCTCATTTCTTGTCACATGGAGCTAAACCTCATTTTCCCTAATATAATGAGTGTAGGAATTAATGAAGATTTCACTAAATGTGGTCTTTCTACAAGAAGAAACTGTAGCCTCTCTTAGTCACTGAAACACCACCAATGCCTCACACAATACCAGTACACACAGTGGGTACTAGATAAATATTGGTTTAATAAATAAACAGATAAGAATAAGGATAAAGTTGCAATTTTATGGGAATGTAACAAAATTTTCCATTCAGATGAGTGTTTTCTCCGCTCCAAGTAGCTACTTTGGTGCATTGCATTTTTCATTCCAGTGACACTGCTCTTATTTCAAAATATATTCCTTTTCCCCTTTCTGCTTATTAAAATATTGCCCTTTCTTTAAGTAGAATTGTTTTCCTTAAATAAATTATTCACTCTCTTTCTCTCTCTCAATGAGCAAACAATAAATTTAACATGTTTTAACATTTTACTCATTTTTCAATATCCCAGTGGCTAATTTATCTTCTTTTCCTCTATCACAAATATCAGAAATTTATATAACAAGCACACAGTAAAAATAAAAACCCAGATTTTATGCAAAGCTTGAGAGATTTTGGCTCAAAAAACCATCATATTTCCAGATGTATCACTAAAAGTAATTTTCATTTATTGGACACTGATGGTTGACATTAAGCTCTTGAAATATCATTAAAATATTTCTGCTCTAACCAGTTTGCACAGTCAAGTGACTTTTAAAAAATCATTTACAGCTAAGCTGCTGTTATGGAATTTATTAGAAGAACTCAATTTTCTCTACCAGTTTTTCTACCAGGAAACAGTAATCCTGGCTGCCAGCAGAGACCCCCTCAGTTGCTTTAAGACATCAATCAGTTTTATACCTTGTTTCTATCAGGGACCACTTTTTGCATAAGCATGAAAAGATCCTACAAGGAATCGATGCTGTAATTCTTCACATAAATAAGGTTGTCTCCTAATGACCATGTGACAATGAAAATACTAGAGGTTAAGGAAAGGAAGTTGAGGGAGATGGACAGATAGATGTAAACTAAACAAGATATTGTAAAAATGAATCCAGAAAGGTCTAAAAGTTTCATTACCTTCTTTTTTCCCTGTTCCTATCACCATACCTGAGAAAATCAACTACTGGTTAAATTTTTGCCTCTGATCTTAATTCTGTATGTAGGGCCAAGAAAAAATGAGATAGGTAAAATTTCAAGAGGTTGGGTTTCCATCATGTCGTCAACTTCTTCTCTCATCCCCATTGCTGATACCTATAATTCCACAATCAGAGAAAATTTCCTTAGCCAGATGGCAAAGAGGGTTTATTGTGAACTGAGTGCTAATCTGAACTATGGTAATGGCTGCAGGAAACACTCTCATAAGGATCATGAGAGCAATCTGATGGCTCCATTAGCAAACCTTTGGTGGAAGAGAGCAATTATAATTTCAATTTTAGCCATGTGCAGATTGAGGGGGTTGCAAACATGCAGATAAGGTTACCTAGTAGATAGCTGGATATGCAGGTCCAAAACTCAATAGAGATATACATTTTTGAGCATTGTATATAAAATTAAACTCTCACTTGTGTCCACTTGTGTCCATAGCAGACATTGTGAACCAGTCATGTGCCCACATGTGGCCTTGGCACCCTTCTGAGTTCACCACTCATAGCTACCACCAACAGATAGCTGTAGGAACAAGATACAAAATGTAGGATCATCACAAAGTATAGGATTAATCCAGGTTTAGCACTCAGTGGGCTAGTACAATAGGGCAATAGCTCAGGAAGTTGTTTAGACTACAAGGGCATTATTCAAGTGACTGACCAATGTGTCTGGGTTGGATAAAGAAAGAAAAAAGTCAAGGATGGACTTAAAAATATTTCTTTTCCCTTGTCCACCCCAAGAAGTTAAGCCAAAACAATGTCCTTGTGTTAACCAATTCTTGGACCAGGCATACTTTTCTCCCCGTGTTAAACATTACTGAGACCAAAGAAAAATAGCCTAACTTCTTGCTCCAAGGATTAACCACTCCTGGAAAACAAGATGGCAAGCATATTAAACTGCCTGCTTTTCAAGGTTACCTTCTCATCGAGTGAGTACTTCAAGACTCTCACCTCATTGTGCCTTCCAAAAGTATTATGTCATAAACTCTGCCCATTCTAACCAGTTCCTGCTTTTCAAGACTTGCCTTGAAATCACAGCCAAGACTCTAAAACTTTCATAAATACCTGTGGAAATAAAATAAAGGGAACCCAGATGAGAACAGTGGCTGTTTATTCACAGCTGGCTATAGCAAGAGAGTCAGCCACCATTGCTTGGATTTCAGAGACTATGCCCTGACAGAGCAGTGGTAAAGCCTCAGAGTTTAAAAAAAAAAAAAAAAAGTGGGGGTATGGGGTATGATTTGAGTATGCTGTGATTGGAAGCTGTTGTCATGGAGAAGCTGGAGGTGGGCCATCAAGAAGCAGGGCATCCCATGTGACTGGTTTGAAGAGCATACATGGCTTTCCCTGGTTGGTCCTGAGTTGGGGAAGCAGGGGCAGAATTAAGGGGAGCTGTCAATCATGGACCAGTCCTGATCATTTTGTGCCAGTTGCTGCAGAGGTTATGGTTTGGCTTCCTGGGATAGTTGCTGCAGAAGTTGTGGGTCACAATTCTATTGTTACATATGGTCTGGCCATTGCCCATTTGTTATGTTCCGTCTCTCATACCATAGCCTAATTTTCCAATTCTGAGTCTCTATTAAGACTGTCCAGGAGGTGTCCATACTTCAGTAAAGCTAATAAATTTAACTTTGCTTGATCTACAGGTTTTCCTAATCGTCTTTTGAAGAGTCAACAGTGAACAGTTCATATACCTAGTACTACATGTTGGATGTTGTCATAATGATCTGTCTCCTGCTTTCTCCCAATGAGAGATTATTTCCAACAAGGAAACAGGATTTTCCAATAAGATTGTAGAGTTCTCTAGCAACACATCTATGACTAGGGGCCATTGTGCTGGATTTGGCTGTCACACCTTGGGAAACCCTTGAATATCATAGGCTATTAAGACCTAACTCCCAGGATCCCAGCAGTCAGTCCTTCTTTTTTGGTGGAAAGGCATAAGACATAAGACACAGTCTTTCAAGTCTAACACAGAAGTGCTTCTTTGCTACCATTCTCCATGACAGGTAGATTGGGTAAATGGAGAGATGTTCTAAGGGTAACACTGTGAAAGTATATAGAATAATCAAATCTGCAAGTGTTAAAATTCCCTGGAATTATATGTGGAAAAAAATAGCAGTGGGTTTGGCTGATAGACCAAATTCATTCACTTATTAAATATTGAACAAAAGGTACATCCTAGAATCTGGAAAGACAATGATGAGCAAAACAAAACATATCTGATGCCATGTTTCATTGAGCTTTCAGTCTAGTGAGGGACGAAGTCTTGATCAAATAATCTAGGGTAAAGATATGAAATATGAGCATGTTAACAGGAGGATTTGGGAAGCTCAGGAATCTCAAGGGATTAAACACCAAATTTACTTTATCATATAATGTGCCTGAGCAGTAAGTATTCATAAATAGACATTTAAAAACTCATCAAAAAGGGCCTTAGTGGATCTCTGCTCCCTGCTAAGATGGTACTATGGGGATTAAATTTACCCTCCCACTGGAAACAACCTACAAATTGACAATATCTGTAAAACAATCATTTGCAAAATACTGAACACCAGACAACAAAGGACAGCAACCCCTAAGGGACAGGAAACATTAACCACAGCATATTTACTTACTTGCCAGATTTCTATCTATTGAGGATGGAAATATATATGGAAATATGGAAAGAGGGAAGGACAGAGTGGACTCTAGGGTAACTGATGAGAATCTGAGATATTAATATAAATACATTTTAAAATTCAGATAGATATAGAAAAGATACATATGTATATGGTTGTATGTTTCTTTTTATATATAGACAAAGATACAGATATACATATCAATATAGATAAAGAGTTTTCCCCATGGTTCTATTTGAGAAGGCCAAGAAGAAATCACTTGGATTACAAGCAGCACACACAGACGGTGAGTACCCTTAGCATCAGATGCTGATTTCTAAATTCCATTCCCCACCAAAGCACCTAGGACTCCTTAGTAAAATGGCTGATTCCCAAGATAAGGCATGAAAAGTACATGATGAACTCAGAACATCCAACCATGACAGAAAGGACAAAATGGCTCAAGGAATAAGGGGGGCATGTCAAAGGACACAGGAGCCAGCGAAAAGTGGCTACCATTGGCCTAATCTGGGACAATTTGAACTTTAAAATAAATAATAACAGTAAAACATTAGAACTATAAAATCAGAAGAAATACATAATATATAATTTGTTTTATTATATATAAATAATACAATGATAAATAAAAACAAGAATATCTTAGCTCAAGGCTCCAACTCTCCCACCTTGAACTTGAGCGAATACTTTACCTTCTCTGAGTTTTAATTCCTTCCTTTATAAAATGGCGCTAATAACAATGCCTGCACTGTGGGATCACTGTAAGGATTAAATGAGATAAGAGATGTGAGAAGTGCTTTAGAACCAAAGCACCTAAGCAGGTGTTTATACGTCATTCCCAGGACTTGTGTACAAGAAGAATTTGTACTAGTGTACTACGAACACCCAACAGAGGGTGCACTGCTGCTAGAGTACATCGCCAGAGCCATAGCGCAAGCACGCATGCACGTAAGCATGCATGCGTGCATGCGTGCATGCGTGTTTGTGGTGGGATTGGGATTGCCATGCTCCAAAAGCAACTATCATAATGCAGAGCATGGAAGTGAAGGTGGTGGCGCTGAAAGCTAAGAGTTAAGAGTCAGTTAAGAACATGCTCACATGTTAATTAACATGCAAGAGTTGTTAAGTGTGGCTATTTCCATAAACCACGTTTCCAGCCTGTCTAAAGGTACTGCAGGAGAGTGGGCTAAGTCATCCTCAAGAGATGGCGGTGGCTATAGAGCTTTTCCCTGCACAGACCAAACAAGGTAAATAGATGTGAAGTGTGTTCTCTTCAAACTAACAACTTCTGTCACCTTCCTCTCTGTCCAATCAGCTTAAAAGGATGACTTCTCTCCTACAGCTAACATCATTTTCTTTTGCTATAAGAAACATGAAGAAAATGTGCAAGCAAAATCCTTTTTACTTATTATACTACTTACTCTATACTGACATTTATTTTAAATCTTAAAAAGCAGAAAATAGAATAGGAGAAGCTACATAAACTCTCCACGTAGATTTCCCAAAGAAAATGCCCTCCATGCTTCTGTTCTCTGGAAAAGATAATAAGAGCCCCCTGGCCCTGTGTAGGGGTGCTGGGACACTCTGCAGACTGCAGGGCTGCTGTGCCCTGCAGGGGTACACAAGGCCCCACAAAGACTGGGAAATGCCAATCTCATGCCCAACGCTCCGACATGGCAGGCAGGATGCCTGCCTTCTCCTTCCTGGGTCCTTTGATTGTTCTATCACAACAATCCCTTTGCTATCTCACTGGCCGAGCTCACTTCTAGCTCCTCTTGTATCTTGCCCTTCCATCTCAAATGTTTTTCCTGTTTCTGCAGTAACCTTCTACCTCAATTTCATGGAGATTCATAAGGTTTGATGAGAAGAAGAGAAAGTTATTTGCCAGATTTTTAGCGGGACCCAAGATCTATTGCTATTCTATGGAAAATTCTGTAGAAATGAAGGACTACACCCCATTTTCCAAAATGTATGCACCAGGAAGGGTGACGTGTAGGGCTTTTGTAAGTTGAAGAGAATGAAGGGCATGACCTATCAGATCATCAAAGACTGGACTGTGTGTCACATCATCTTTCCTTGTGCCACTTCCAAATCTCCAAGAATCCCAGGTGTGATGGGTCATCGGGTCCTTGCTAACTTTGATGACAGCGCACTTAGTTTAAAGGTCTTGGGCTCTTGGGACTGGGTTGGGCCTTCTCTACTGCTGCCAGTTCATGGGATTCTACACTGCTTAATGATAGCCAGACATATCTCCAGCTATATACAGGGGGAGGTCAGAGTCAAGACACTCATGGTTGAACATGTTTTAAAATTTAAAATTTAAAAACTTTAATTTGGAAGGGATAGAGGGGAAAACTGTGCTTACTTCATCAGTTTGCCAGATCATCCAAAGGATTAAACAAATAAGCAAAGGTTTATTTTTATAAACCCAATGAAAACCCTAATGACCTTAAAATGAAGCAAGCAGAAATTAAATAAATCCAGAAATTAAAACATCAGTTCCTGGAAAAATGGAAAGTTGACTAAGCTATCTTAAAAGCTATACAAATAGGTCACTGTACAGGGACCTAAGACGAGTTGAGATGCCAGTGGAGTAAAGTAGCAGATATTTCAGGTATTTCTATGAGATCATTCATTCTATTTTTCTGAACACATGAAAACCCTTCCACAGTGTTGCCTGTCCCCCTGACTTTTTGTCTTGCAAGATATGCAAAAATAAATTGAAAATAGAGCAGAGCAAAGCAGTGACAGCTTGTCTCTAGTCCTCTTGGCCTTCAGCAGGGGCAGCTGGAAGGAGGACTGGCAGCTGGAAATATCTGCTCTCATGTCCACTCGGTGGCTCTGGCTTCCTCACAGTATGGTGACTGGTTACCAGGGGTGGCTGTCCCAAGACAGAGCCCTATGAAATCCCTTTGTTACATACTGTCTTTTGTAACGTAGCTTCAGGAGTCATGCACCAGCATTTTTGCCCAAACTATCCAGCATAATTAGAATCACCAGATTCCACTATTTGATGGGAAAGGTGTCAAGGAATTTGAGAACATGTTTTAAAACCACCTAGCAAAATGAATAAGATGGTAAACAACATGTATTGGAGAGGATGTGGAGAAAGGGGAACCTCTTACATTGTTGGTGGGAATGCAAGTTGGTGCAGCCACTTTGGAAAACAGTGTGGTGATTCCTTAAGAAATTAAAAATAGAGCTTCCCTATGACCCTGCAATTGCACTACTGGGTATTTACCCCAAAGATACAGATGTAATAAAAGAAGGGCCACCTGTACCCCCAATGTTCATAGCAGCAATGGTCACAGTCACCAAACTGTGGAAAGAACCAAGATTCCCTTCAACAGACAAATGGATAAGGAAGATATGGTCCATATATACTATGGAGTACTATGCCTCCATCAGAAAGGATGAATACCCAACTTTTGTATCAACATGGATGGGAGTGGCCGAGATTATGCTGAGTGAAATAAGTCAAGCAGAGAAAGTTAAGTATCATATGGTTTCACTTACTTGTGGAGCATAAGGAATAACATGGAGGACATGGGGAGATGGACAGGAGAAGGGAGTTGGGGGAAATCAGAGGGAGAGATGAACCATGAGAGACTGTGGACTCTGAAAAACAAACAGGGTTATGGAGGGGAGAGGGTGGGAGGTTGGGTGAGCCTGGTGGTGGGTATTGTAGAAGGCATGTATTGCATGGAGCACTGGGTGTGGAGCATAAACAATGAATTCTGGAACACTGAAAAGAAATTTTAAAAATTAATAAAATAAAACCATCTGGCAATGATGCCTTGTTTTTAATTTTTTTTTTTCATTTATTATACTATGCTTCATAACAATAGTGGGAGTGGTAAGAGCTCAATCTGGAAACTCATGTTTGCGAGTTCAGGGAAATTATATTGATTTGAAATTTTCCTATCCTTTGTTTTGTATGTTATTTCTTTCTGATATGCTTATTAGATTTTGAACCTCCTAAATCTATCCTCTAATTTACATATCTCTTCTCTCCAATTTTCCACCTTCTATGTCTCTCTTTGTTCAAGCTGCAGAGAAATTCCTTCAACATTATCTTCGAGTCCTTTTAGAATATTTAAAACTTCTACTAACCTACTTTTCGTTTCTAAGAGCTCTTTTGAATCCTATGTTCTGATTTTATGGTAGCCTGATTTTGTTACACAGATACAAGATTTCTCATTGCTCTAAGGATATTTACTGACTTGGTTTTTGATTATAAAAAAAACTCATATAAATATATATATATATATATATATATATATATATATATATATATACACACTCATACATACACACACAAACTTAGAATAATATGGTGAACACTTCTCCCCGCTCCCATGTACTCATCACCTCACTTCTGTAAAGCGCTGAAAGGCAAGAAAAGCAAAGGCTATCATGCAGAAAACAAGGGGTTAAATGACCATCCCTTTCCTGACTTTAGATCTCAGCTCTTCTTCCTGCTCAGTTATCAGAAGCCTGGGAGACAGGATACCCCCATATTGGCTTCCTAGGGCTTCCAGAGCAAAGTACCACAAACTGGGTGGCTTAAAGTAATGGAAACATGGACTCTTCACAGTGTTGGAGGGTAGAAGTCCAAAGTCAAGGCAACCTTCTGGAAGGCTCTGAAGGCAAGTTTGCTCTGTGCTTCTCTTCTGGTATCCGGTGGCCGCCCACAACATTTGCCACCCATTGTCTTGTGTCACTCCCATCTCTGCCTCCACTGTCACATGGTAACCTCCCTGTGTGTCTTCCCTCTCCTCTGTTTTCCGTAAAAGGACAGGACACAACTCAATGGATTAACGCCCACCCTAATCCAATATGACCTCATTGTAACTAATTACAAAAAACCCTATTTCCAAATAAGGTCACATTCTGGGGTTCTGGGGGTCAGGACTTCAACATATCTTTTTTTCCAGACAAAATTTAACCCAGAACACTCCCTGTTGTAGAGCTCGGGTAATGGGCCTCATTGAACTCTTCCAAATCCCAAGTTTTTCCCAAGTCAAGAGCACTGGCCCCCTGCTTTTCAGGCCTTCCCCCTCTTAAAACCTAAATCTCCTGGCAAACATAGTCAACAGTACTCTTTTCTAGGACTATGCGTACTTATGTCAAAATATTTCATCTATGAGTACACGCTTGGAAAAAAAAAAAAAACCAACTTTAAAGCATTTCCCAGTGTTCCAACCTTAATGCACACACATCTTTAAAATCTGCCAATCAGTTTTAAGTCCATTTTACAGCGATTTAGGAATGTAGTAACCTTCTGCTTTGTCTTTATAAGCCAAAGCTGGAACTTGAAAGAAAACCTAGAGTATAGAATAACCTTTCAATTACTTAGCAAATTATATTTTTCTTAAGTATTCCTCATTTTCTTGTGCAGGCACATAGACACACATGTCTTCTTGTGGATTTCTTCAATTATATCCTTTGTGCTCCAAGCTAGGAATTGCACATATGTCCCTGAGTGTGTGGTGGCCTCATATGGATTTCACATCCTTTTTCCCATCTTATAATTAAAATGCAGATACCATTGGGTGGGCCAAAGCCTGAGTAAATAGCCTTTTGAACATGAGCCAAAGTTCCACTATTATATTGTGAATAGCCCTGTGTCTACTGGTAAGTACTAAGTGGCTAAACTGCTTGACTGTATTTCTTCTGCAGATGTCACACCTTGTCACCAGCCACCCCCACCTCAGTAAGCACACCCTACAGGCATCTGTTCCTTTTGAGGAAATGGCACTTTCCAGAGAGCCCTTCTGCAGGATAAAACATGCTTTGCACAAAGTCCATTCCCTATTCAATGAGGAGGGCATAAAAAGCATTCTTCTCAGAGGTAAATGGATGACCTAAATTGCAGAGGATACAAAGTTTTGCATTTGTTTCACACTGGCTGCACCTTATCAAAGTGAAGATTCTTATTGCCAAATCATTAGCAACTGATGGTGTGCATTAGTTAATTTACTGGAGGGAAAAGAAAAAAGAAAGGAAGAACTAATAAGTGTTTTGGTGGACAGACATAGGAGTCTTTCTATGTAATGAATGTAGTAAAAAAAAAAAAAAAAAAAAAACCAACCCTAGAGAGAGGTGTAATTTTCTGTATTTCTTCACCCTTTGCCTGGGGCAATGCAGCCCCTGTCTTTGAACAAGGTCAGGTGCATTGTGCATGCCCAGGGTTTGAAGAGCATTGAAAGATTCCTGGAGGGGGTGTATCCCCAGTAGCAAATGGTTCTGTCAGGGAGGAAAAGGGACCCCACACAGGCTGCCTCTTTATTCCTCAAAGGAAGAGGCCTTGCAGGCTCTTAACTAGCTGGGGTGGATTAACACCTGCTCCGAGAAAGAATGTAGTCTCTCTCTGGTCACAGGTAGCTGACTTCCTGATGGGCAGGGCTGGAGGCCCTCTTCCCGGGGAATTCTTCTCTCTACATAGCACTGGAAAATGGACAGAAGACAAATGCAAGATGTTTTCCAAGTTGAAAGGTCATTAGACACTAATTCTCAAGGCTGGTAGCAAAAAAAGAAAAAAAGAAACTAAAAATGTCAAATCTGTACATATTTGTATATAGAATATAGCTATTCATTTTTGTACTTCAGCATCACATTTGAATATATAAGTATTTTTATTAAGCATTATCGTGCCTTTGATGAAGTAATTGAAGAAATTTGAGATAGGTGGAGTAAATCAGTCTGATGGTTGAAGCTCTTTGTCTGTGGCTACAAGAGAATGTGTCATTTGGGGAACACTTTAATGGTAGCTCATGAAAGTTATATAAGTACCGACTTATATAATGTACACAAGAATTAATAGAAGAAATAACTGCTCAGGTTCTGCCAAGTGGACAAATAAAGAAGAGTCAATCATGGTAGAGGATGTGGATCTTACTCCAGAGACATGGGGTTGGAAGAAATGTCATTTATTTGCCATTTGGAAATGAATTCAGGCTTTTATAATGGTCAAAAGGCAGGGAGTTCACCTTTCCACTCTGCAATGACAGATGAAATATTTAAAAGACAGGAAGAAAGAAAGCCAGAGACAGACAAAGAGAAAGAAAGGAATGAGACCAGGAAGACCCAATCAAGCTTTGGCACAAGATAGAATCTCCATGGACCAGACACAGAAGGAAAATATAAATTGTGTGTTATCTGGGCTCTAGAAGAAGGCACTGGTGACTGGGAGCTTGGTTCCTGTAGGATAAGGAGCTTTAAATGTGAATGGGACTTGGAGCAGAGCCAGGCTTCCTGTTTGATGCCAGGGGCGACTGGACTCATTCTCTACTGGGACTGTGGCTACAGATGAAGCTGTGAGCAGGGGGAGATAAAGGACAAAGACAAAGTGTGGCTGCCAGGAACTGCCTATACTCTGTAAATGGATCCTCCATGTCCTTCATGGCCCCTAGGGGCAGTACATCCCAAGCTCAATTGTAAAGGCTGGTTCTGGGCTGGGCTAAGTAGAAACAACCCTCAAACTGTCAAGGAGGGAAAAGTTTGGAGGGGATACTCTAAATGAGCTTACAAACCAAAATTCCAAAACACAGGGCGGAAGACTAATTTCTCAAAGGACAGCCAATTAGCAAAAGACTTGAAAAGGATAATTCATTCCAACTGAAATTCATTTTAGAGAATAGTCTGAAAGATGTCAACATAAATTTGTTGAGGTTGTTCAAAGAGATATATAGATACATAAAGGTATTTTTGATCAAAGAAATACAAGGCAGAAATGAAAAGAAAATGAAACACATTAAATCACATCCTGAGTTCTTACATCGCTAGAAGGGCTGGAAGTCCAACCACGGTCATAATTAGATAATTAGACTTCATCAGCAACCTAGGAAGCAGTGCTACATCTCTGAGGCTTCTATAACATTATAAGATAAATGGAAGATGGACTTCGTCAGTCATTCAGGTCATTGCTAATATCCTCATTGTCCAGGCTCCAAGAGTCTTCCATGATGACTCAGCTACTTAAGTGTAAGGGGAAAGAGATTGTGCTGAAGCTGAGAGCCTTCTCTCTAGGGCAGGTCTTCCTAGCTTTCATGCCCTCAGAAATCACGTCACTGGCTTGATTTGAATGTTGCCAAGGTTGAGGATATGGGTTTTACCACTCTAGAACACTCGTATTACTTCAGTACTTAAAATGCATAGGTTCTCTCAAGTTCTACCCAGAAATTTTGATTCCCTAGATTTGTCCCAGGCCTTAGAAATTAGTGTTTCTAACAAGCTCCCTTGTGATTCAAATGCTGTAGACCCAGAATTTGGTAAACTCTGATATTGTTTATGATCCTCATTTTTTCAAGTGATGAAGCCAGGTGGGACCAGGGAGAACAATGATTATGTTGGTTACACAGCTAACTGTTAATGGAATAAAACCCAGCTCTTTCTTCTGCTTAATTTGGGTTTAATTCCCTCCTCCTTTTCTAATTTCTTAGAACCTTAAAGTCGCTGATTTGAGGCCTTTCTTCTCTTCTAATACAGAGGTTTACTGCTATAAATTTCTTCTCAATTCCTGCTTTGCTGTAATCTCACAAATTCTAATATGCTGTGTTTCCATTTTCATTCAAGACAAAATACTTTCTAATTTCCCTTTGGAATTCTTCTTTGACCTATTGGTAATGTAGAAGCATGTTATTTATTTTCCAAATATTTGGAGATTGTCCAGATATCATCCTGTTATTGATTTCTATTTTAATTCCTTTGTGGCCAGAGAACATGCTGTATATGACTTGAATCCTTTTTAATTTATCAAGACTTGTTTTATAGCCCAGAATATAGTCTCTCTTGGCAAATGTTCTCTGTGCCCTTGAGAAGACTGTGTATTCTGTTGCAGATGAATGGAATGTTCTAAGAAATGTCAGTCAAATCAAGTAGGTTGGGAGTAATATTCAAGTATTCTTGCTGATTTTCTGCCTGCTTGATCTATCAATTATTGAGAGAAGGGTAGCAAAATCTGTAACTCTAATTGTGGGTTTGTCTGTTTCTTCTTGTAGTTCTATCAGTTTTGACTTTCTATATTTTGGAGCTCTGTTATTAGATGTATAAAAGTTAAGGATTTATATATTCTCTTTTTGAATTGACCGTTTTATAATTTTGAAATGGACCTTTTAAAAATCCTTGATAATATTCTTTATTGTGATAACTACTTTGTCAAATATTAAAACAGCCAATCCAACTTTCTTTTACTTTCATATTAACATGCCATAGCTTTTTACCCTTTTACTTTTAATGTATTTGTGTCTTTATATTTAAAGTTATTTTCTTGAAAATAGCATATAGTTGGGCCTTGTTTGTTTTATCCAATCTGATCATTTCTACATTTTAATTGAAATGCTTAGTTTTATTTAAGGTGGTGATTGATAATGCTTAGGTTTAAAATCTACTATCTTACTATTTGTTTTCTATTTTCCCTTTTTCCTCTTTTTCTGTCTTCTTTTGGATTACTTCTTTTGATCCTGCTTCATCTACCATGTTCATTTACAAGGATATATGCTTTGTTTTTCAAGAAGTTTGTTTAGGGTTTACGGTATGTATCTTTAACTTATCAAAGTCTATCTTGAGTTGCTAGAATACCATTTTACCGATGAGAACCTTAAAAACAGCAGTTTCAGATCTTCCTCTTCCAGGCTTTGTGCTATTGCAGTTGTGCTTCTATATGTGCGTCTCTATGCATTTACGACCCCATATTACCTTATTATTACTCTGTTTACATAACCTATTATTTATTAAAGGTATGCAAAGAATAAGAAAACTGTTATATTCTTACCCGTGGAGAACTCATTTCTGGTGTTCATCACTCTTTTGTGTAGATCTACATTTCTGCCCATCATTTTCTTTCTATCAAAAAGGCTTCAGTATTTTTTATAGTGTACAACTACTGGTGATCTACTACTGAATTCTTTACACCTGTGTATATCTGTCTTTCTTTTTGTTGGGTATAGAATTCTAAGTGGACAGTGTTTTCTGTTAGTACTTCATTTCTCCACTGTCTTCTCACTTGCATTGTTTCCTATGAGAAATATGTGGTCACCCTTATTTCTCCTTATTCCTCTGTGTGTGTACTGTGTCTTTATTCCCAGGCTGTTTCTAATATTTTTATCACTGGTTTTTAGCATCTTGACTATTGTATGCCTTAGTTCTATTTCTGTTTCTTGTTCTTTTGATTCTTTGGGCTCCTTATGTCTGTGGCTTTATTGTTTTCATGAAATTTGTAAAATTCTCAGCTCTCATACCTTCAAATATTTTTTTCTGTCTCCTCCTCTGTCCTTTTGGGGACTACAATTCCACACATATTAGACTGCTTAAAGTTTTCCCATAACCCTCTGTTCATTAATTACTATAGATCTGTTTATTGTTTTAATTACTTTTTTTCCTACCCTCTATGTTTCATTCAGAATGGATCCTCCTTCTGTCTTCAGGTTTTTTTCTTTTTTTTTTTTTTCTGTAATGTCCAATTTTCCATTAAACATATCTCATGTTTTTTCCCTTGAACATTGTAGTTTTCATCTCTAGGAGTTCAAATTGCATCTCTTTCATTCTTTCACTTCTCTACCAACAATCTTTAGTCTTTCACTGGCACTTGGAACATACGGAATATTAATAATAACTGGTTCAACGTCCTTGTCTGCAAATTCTATACTGTGTCAGTTCTGGATTGGTTTTTATTGATTTTTTTTTTCCTTCTCATTATGCTTCTTTGTATGCCTGGTAATTTTTGATTGGGTACCAGAAATTAGAATTTTACTTTGTTTGGTGCTTATATTGAATTTTGTTCTGGGATGCAGTTATTTGGAAATAACTGATCCTATCAGATATTGGTTTTAAGCTTTTTTAGATGAGACCAGAGCAGTTAGTCTTACTACCTTTACTAGTCTCACTAGCTAACTTTTCTGATTATTGAAGCAATACCCAACTGACTAACCTGAGGCTTTGTGAATCTTGAGGTCCGAGTCGTGAGAAGAGACATTATTCCCCACCCTTCATGTTCTTTCTAACACTTTCAGATGGCTTTTTCCCCAGCCTCACATGCATGCTCTGATCAATACTCAGTTGACTAATGGAAGTAAATCTTCAGATCTCTAGAATTTTCTTTCTGTAGCTATTTCCTAGCCTCCTGACTCCCAGCTCTATTTACTCAACTTAAGGAGAATTCCAGGATCTATTGAGGTTTTTTGCTTTGCTGCACAATATCTGAAAACAAACCCTAAAATTCCCCCCAACTTGTTGCTTAAAAAGATCTGGAAACTATTTCTGGGCAAAAAGCTGGATCAACTGTAGAATTCTCTTCATTTTTTCCCTCTCCCTCAGGTATTATTGGTCTTTGTGGCCTGATGTCCAACATCTTGAAAATGTTTACTTCATATATTTTGTTGGTATATTTAGTTGTTTCAGGTGGGAGGTAAACCTGCCCCCTGCTATTCCATTTTGACCAGAAGCAGAAGTCTTCTCAAATACATTTTTAGTATAAAGAATGGAATTTATGGAGTGCCTGAGTGGCTTAGTCAGTTAAGCATCTGACTCTTGGTTTTGGCTCAGGTCATGTTCTCAGGATCATGAGATGGAGCCCTGCATTGGGCTCTCGGCTGAGCATAGAGTCTGCTTGTCCCTCTCATTCTGCTCTTCCCCACGCTCTTTCTCTCTCTCATAAATTTTTTAAAAAATAAAAAATAGAATTTATATAAACAAAAGTATTACAAAATTATTAGCCTGATTTCACATGAATATGGCAAAAACCATTAAAGTGCTTTGTAAGTAACTGAAGTTTATAAAATGCCTGTGTATGCCGACTCATTTACTACACAGGGGAAGTAACCAAGGCAAGAGATGTAATGAAATTCATGTATCTCCTTAGTGAGAGAAGTAAAACCAAATTCACTTTTTTTCAAATGTGTGCAGTATTCTTGTCAATATTTTGCTGATTTTATTTTATTTTATTTTTGAGAGAGAGAGCACAAGCAGCAGGACAGGCAGAGGGACAAGCAGACTCCCCGCTGAGCAGGGAGCCAGACATGAGTCTCGATTCCAGGACTCAGAGATCATGACCTGAGCTGAAGTCAGACACTAAATTGGCTGAGGTACCCAGACACCCGTACATTTTGCTGTTTCAAACTGCCCCCAAACCTCCCTATTATAAAGGAGAAATATCATATTCTTATAAAATATACCTGATCAAATCATCATGTGGGTCACCTGAGTGGCTCAGTTGGTTCAGCCTCTGCCTTTGGCTCATGTCTTGATCCCAGGGTCCTGGGATCAAGCTCCACATTGAGCTCCCTTGGAGCCTGCTTCTCCTTCTGCCTGCTGATCCCCCCTGCTTGTGTACATGCACTCTCTGTCAAATAATTTTTTTTTCTGTCAAATAAATTGTTTAAAAATCTCTAAAAAGCATTGTAATGCCTTTGCATTCAGAAGCCATAAAAAACAACCACTGGTTCCATTTATTTGTACACTAGTAAAAACTTTTTTTTTTAGCCTTATAGACACTTCAGGGACAAAATTGTTCACATTCTTTCCACTGAAATAAAATACTTTTGCAGTTCATCTGGAAAGGCAAAGGATTATATCATGTTAAGTGACTGAATATGACAATGGCCTCAGTCATCTCCAATTGTAAATGGTTTTCATGAGGAACAGGAGGACAGGTCAGTTATCATAGAAAGCATACACCTGACCACTAGCTCCCCATCTTGCCAGGTCCTTTAATCCATTAGGCACCACAGGTACAATCTCTTGAAACGTTCAAGATTTCCAAGGGCCTGTGGAAATATTTGAGATGTGGAAAAAGAAATTGATTGCTTCCAAATAGAAAAAAGGAAATCACAAAATTAAAACTAACGTTTTTATTTCTAAAAATGTAACATTGGACGCGGTGACTACAACTCAACTCTGTATTTCAGTCTGCATTTAATTAAATGTAGGTTGTCAGTTCATTTTAATATGCTTGATATGATGTGAGTAGGAAGTGTACAAGAGTGCTTAGGGTCAAAAGGGCTAAAAGACTTTAAAATGGCCAGATTCAGTTACTGAAATTCCAGAGAAGCATTCAGTGTTGCTAGTTACCTTTGCTTAGACATAGTGATAAATCCCACTACATACAAGTTTAGTTAGGGTTTTTTGTTTTTCATTTTCCCAAATGGGAGCACGGCTTAGGTAATTCCTAATTGGTTTGCATTTTTGTTAACTTTGTGAAGCCAGTTCTCAAGCAGGATCGGTGAAATCCACATCCCAGCAGAAGTCAGTCTTTTTCCAATGATCTTCCTTTGAAGACTTGTAACAGATCTGAATTGCCTCCATGGCTTCTGAAATGCAATAGCATTTATATTTCTTAATTTTTCTAAATAAAATTAACCTGTTTCCAATACTCCTCCGTTAAAGAGTTTGGTTATCAAGACTTCATTGCCATTTTCAGGTCTTAGAATTATTCCAGGCTTAGGTCATCCAGAAATATGGAGGACAACCCAGTTGAGATGGAGGCTTTCCCTTATCTCACAGACTTTTAAGGATATACAAACAAACAAAAACTAATACTGGTTACAGTCTCTCAAACAATCCTTCACACCCTCACCAAGCTCAGCTAAAGGAAACTTCGTTGGGCCCTGACATCAGTGCTGCTTGGCTCCTAGTTCTGCAGACATGGAGTCACTCCTCTCTAAGGTTTTGCGATTTCCAGGACATTGCATTGCAGCCACCTTGTTCCTTTGCCCAGTTTCAGGGAAGCCAACCACATCGCAGGGTCAGACTTCTTTCTTCTTCCACTCACAGAGCACCAGTTCCCATGCTTTTTCTTGTATACAGTGCCGCCCATTCTATCAATGGGCCCAGAGCAGTGTTTCTTGTAATGAGAACCAAAGAACACTGGTGGTGCCAGGTAGTGCATCAAATAATCGGCAGGTGCTTTAACAATTTCAGATGACAAAAGCATTGCACCAACTCTGCTCTCTTCCAGTTCACAAACTGGAAATGTCAGATCAATTATGATTTTTACAGAAATGCCATTAGATCCTTTATAACAAACCCAAGCCTACCAAGAAGCTCCTGATAGGACTGGAGCCAAAGGGAATGCAAAGAGATAGAAGCTAAGAAAAGACTAGTATAAGAGATAAGTCCTTGGCGGTCTGGTCAGTAGCACTGAACATTAACTAATGAGCACTCTTCCCAAAGGCTGGAATAGCCTCCTCAAGTAATGTCACTCAGAATGCTATCTTTGTTTTCTTCAGTTTCCCCCACTAAATAGACTGAAAAACAGCCCTTAACACACCTCAGGACTTACAGCTCAGCCTTATGCCACTTAAAGTAACATGATGGAAGGCAAATAATACCAAGTAATAAGATCTACTCTTTAAAAAAGCCCCTGTTGGGCACCTGGGTGCCTCAGTGGGTTGAGCCTCTGTCTTCAGCTCGGGTCATGATCTCAGGGTCCTGGGATCCAGGCCTGCATTGGGCTCTCTGCTTGGCGGGGAATCTGCTTCTCCCTCTCTCTCTGCCTCTCTGCCTGCTTGTGATCACTCTCTGTGTCAAATAAATAAAATCTTTAAAAAAAATTTTTTTTTTTTTTAAAAAGCCCCTGTCATGAGTCCTTGTGAATATAGTTAGACTTTTTAGGAGAAACTAGGGAAATTTCTAAGAGATAAGAGTTTAGTAAATGGGACAAAAGCCTCAAATCTGGCGAAAGCTTAAATTAGCACCTCTTTTCCCATAGTAAACCTTCCCAAAAATACGTAAACTCAGTCTAAAGCATTATAGAAATACTGGTATTTTCTATTATTCCCAGACTTTAGGGTAACTAATAGGATCTGATATCAAGAATCATGAACTATTTTCAGAGCAATACAATACAACCAAAAAAAATAGTTTTTCGATGTTATCAAAGAGCTGTGTCCTCAGTAGCTCTTAACAAAGTAGGTGCATGGTTGTCTGTGTTTTGCCTTTTTATTCTAAACTGTGCAATTAACACCACTTCTGCCCAACTCTGTTCTCTACACTTGATTCCTTTATACTTTATTTTGTCAGCATAAAGTATAGTTAATTATCACATTGTCTTCTCACTAATTACTGTTTGAGATTATTCTCTTTCCTCAACTTAATGTTAAACTTCTTGCAAACAAAAAATATTGAAACTTTTGGTACCATCTGAAGTAAAATAGGCCTAAGTATCTAAGACCTATACAATCATACGATCAATCATTAATTGATTCTTCAGTTTAAACCACATATTAAAAAAAAAAAAAGAATCAAAACCCAGATTAGGTATAGCCTCACAGGTCCTGCAAAATAACAGATTATTTCATATAAAATCTTCTTTTATTCTTTTAAGAGTGTTTTTTGGAAAACACTGGTCAAGAAAGTACAATATCCCAGAGAGCTGGTGACATCACAGGAGGGTGAAGTTAAAATGGACTTTCTCACAGGAATGAAACTGTTCCCATTCTCACTTGAATTCTTAAATTAGACGGATTAGATTCATAAAGACAGAATCATTTCTCAGGCCTGTTTGGAAGAGTTGAATCTGGGGCAGTCGGGAGACTACAGATAGAAAAAACATGACCCTGGTCAAAGGTCCTTCTGAGACAGAGGCTTCATTACTTAGCCTGATGAGCCTGACAGCCTACTGTCTGTCACTACCTTCAAAGTCCCTGGTCCTATCTGCTCTGTGTTTCAGAGACAAGATCGCTGAACCACAGGCAGATGACCTCAGTTGCTGAGTGAGCTTGTCGGGCTTGCTTTTCTTTGTCCTAGTATCCTTTTGTGAACAACCAGTTTCCTTCCCTTCCCTTCCTGTCTGGTTTGCATCACTGACAAATTCCACTTTTCCTCTTTTGAGAAAGACATTCTTCCTCAGCCTTGCCCATGTGGAAGAGCACATTCCACTTCAAGATGAGCTGGAATGCAGCCTTCATCATAAAACAATTGTAAGTGGTTGAGATAAAGCACCCAATAAAGCAGCTGGAAGTAGAAAAAGGCAGAAAGAATGTGTGCCTTCTTATGGAGCAATACTCCTCATCCATCAGCTGAAAAGGAAAATCTGGGACATGGCTTAAAGTTTTCATTAAAATGCAATAGGGCGTCAGGAAGTCGGATTTGGACCAACAACAATGAGATATTTTTCTTACAGTTCCTTTCCTCTTGAACAGCCTTCCTGCAGACTTCAAAGTTCTCTCTCTGACCAAATTCAGCGAAGTTGCTTTTTCCTCTTCTCTTTGATTGAACCGGAGCTTTGGGAAGGGCAGCGAAGTAAGCCAAAATGAAATTGCCAAACTTATGGTTCTCAAGTAAATGAGATTTTCTCTAATGCTTACCAACTGTCATCAGGTCAGATGGATTTTTCTGCTTGAGGTCCCCTGATGCATTAATTTCTCTGCTGTCTTATAGTATCCCTCTGAAAGCAACCCAGTAGCCATAAAAACATAAAAAGAAAATGCATAATATAACTGGTAGACAAAAGAGCAGGAAAAAATAAAAAGTTAAGAGAGGGAGCATGTCATTAGAGAAGCATGTCATTCACTCGACTTCCAATTCACAGGGCAATTCACACATCACACCTACCAGAAAATGGCATCGTGTGCTAGATCTCAGCCAGCAGAACTAGAAATCTAAATGGTAGCTGCCTATTCTCTTGATGCATCTACTGCGGTAATTTAAAACACAAACAAATAACCAAAAAACTTTTGAAGGCAGTGGAACCACAATGTGTAAGGCAGCTGACAGTCGGTCTTGCGCACAGAGCTTCCTCTCCCCACAGTAGCTGCCCAGACAAGCGTCCAAGCAGGTGCAGAGCTGGAGGCATAGAAGTTATCACGCTAGAGGGCTTTAGTGATCCCGCAAGCAGCAACGTGGGATTTAATTCCTCTGAATACAGATGGCTATTGTGTAAGTCAGTGGGCAAGAAGACACTCTCTCTAATGTATTCAAGTATGGCTTCTGACTCACTCCGACTTCTTGGGCTCAAAATTAGTATTGCTTTTAATAAATACCACAAGTCACCTTCTGTCACCTCCCATTTCACTGCCCTCATCTTCCTTTCTTCAGAAAACATGTCAACCGATGTGATTGATTGCATGCCTCCCATGTCCAAGGCACTGTCTGGTCAGTCATTAAAAATATACAAATAATAAATAATAAATAAAGATGGTGGTAGTAGCAGTAACAGCAAATACTTATATTTGGTATACTAAGTGCCAGGCACTTCCCAAAGCTCTTTATATGTATTATTAAGTCATTCATCTGTCTAAACAATATTCTAGGAAAGATATGATCATTATTTCTAAGTTATAGATGAAGAAACTGAGGCACATAGAGGTTATGTAATTTTCCCAAAGTCACATATCCAGCAAATAGAAGAGCTGGGATTTGAACCCATGTGGTCAGTCTCAGGAATGTGCTGAGACATGCTTCAAAGCTGAAGCATGTTTGCTTTATGTGTTGTGTCTTTACAGATAATAAGATGAATGAACATAATTTCATTCAACTTATTGTCTATGCTGAAAAAGAGATGTTTCTGCTCCTAGAGCTTCAAAAGTCTTCTCCTTTTTGGAACTTAATAAAGGAGTGTGGGCAGTGTGAGAAGACCGTATCTTTCCCTTCCAGATCATTCACTACATACCTATTCTTTGTTACGATGTATTTTATACATCAATATCATTAATAAGTCTTTCTGAGTAGATTTTCTTCTCATTAAGACAATTTCTTTAGATCAGTTTTAGGTTCACAGGAAAATTGAGGGAAAAGCACAGACATTTCCCATCTACCCACTACCTCACAATAGCAAAGTCTCTGGAGTTTATATATTTTTTTAATTTTTTTAATTTTTTATTTTTATAAACATATAATATATTTTTATCCCCAGGGGTACAGGTCTGTGAACTGCCCAGTTTACACACTTCACAGCACTCACCAAAGCACATACCCTCCTGGAGTTTATATTTTTAATCAATGAAAGAAGGGTGGGTTAGAGGAATTAGTTAATTTGCTCACCAATCCATAACTGATAAGTATCACTTGAGATTCACACCCCAGGTCACTACCAAGACCATGTTCTACCACTTTTCCCTATGCTGCAAGTCTTGCTTGGGGGATGGTCAAAGTTGCTCATGGATACCTCTGGTTAGTGTTATTAATGCCATGAAACCCTTTCTTCAACTTCCTTCTTTTGTACTATTTACATCCCCAGGTAATCCTTATACCTGTGTATATATTTGGCAAAGCATATCTGTAGCCTTCCACTTAGGGACTATCGCTTGTCGAAAGCCTGAAACGTGGAAGAAGGTAGATGCTTCTCTCCCTACATCATAATGTCATGAAAGAGATAACGTGGCAAGGCTGGACACTTGTGCATTCCAAAGCCTGTGGTTTTCTACTCCTTCATCCTAACCCCTGAGCCCTGGCCTGCAGAGAAGATTCTGAATGTCTGAATATTTATAATCTCTTTCACTCATCAAAATGAGCCACACAGCTTTGGGGACTTGGCGGGAACCAAGAGGAATCAACAAATCCGGGTCACACAAGAAGGGCTGAGCCAGTTTTGAAACTGGGCAAGAATAATGAATCTGCCTCAGTTTAAGTTGGTTTCCACTTCTCTTTCCCACCAAACTAGCAAAAAAGAAGTGTAAATAACACACATGTGATTAAAAAACAAAATGAGTAGTTCTTTCCATGATAATCAGTGGTACAACTCAAATCCGTCACATTGAAGGACCTGAACCCACAGGCTTGTAGATTTATAATATAGCAGTACTATGCGCTGGGCCAGATCCACAGGTAAGTGCCATCCTGGTACTCTGCAAGAACATTCTTGCAGCCCCAATCCTACTTCTGAGTTCTATCCCTTGCTGTGTCACTGGGCCTGCAGCAGGCCTGGGCATGGCTTACTGTGCCAACAGATAAAATCACTGAAGTCACCTGCATAGGCTCCAAAAGTGCTGTCCCTTCCAGAGGTCACTGGGTATCTTTTCTGGGCTGGGTGTGAGACCATGGATAGACTGTTGGGTGAAACAGAACTTCTCCCTAAAATTCTGAGTTTTAGTTAACTGAGGTTTTCTGGACATAAAGCCTCCTGTCGAAGAAATTCAGGGACTTTCTTAATCACCTGAGATCTTGAAAATATTTAAAACAGGTGCCCACTAATTTCCCCTGATTTTTAGGGGACCCTAGAGACTCACATTAAAGAACTTGAATCCTATGTGCAATAGGCCTTAGATATTACAGACCCATTGGATGGACTAGGCCTCTTTAAAAAGAAGAAAGCAATAGGAAATGAAAACCAAACCTTTGGAGAAAACAGTCCCCTTGAGGGAAGAAGTCGACTCTGGCCAAATGAGCAAGAAGGGCTGAGACTTTGGTTCTGAGTCGGGGTTAACGTCCTCACAAGCCCACCCAGGTACAAGCCATCATGACCCCAGAATGCCTGAGATCTTTGTAAAAGAGAGGGATGTGGAATAGAGAACTTGTCCTTAGAGGCCCCACAGCTCTGAGTTAGGAAGCCCTCCTGGAAGCCCTGGTCAGGCAAGGCATAAAGTGCTTCCCTCATCAGTGGTGAGGAAGAGAAGCAATAGTGTTGGCGAGTCAGATGGAGTCAAGAACTGTGTGAACAGGACCCGTGGGCAGCGGGCAGGTCGGTGGTCTCTGGGGCAGGCTGGGCATGGTCAGCCGGAGAGTCCCAGCTCTGGGGGTGGTGTAGGTGCAGACAGCCCTGAGGAGAACTGGCACCAGTGTGGGCAGCAGCAAGGGCCATGTCCAGCTGGCCAAGTGACAGCAGGAATGTGAAGGGGTCAAAGCAGAAGTGCAGGGAGCCCAAAGTGGCACATGGTGTCTCTGATCCCCGGTGTCTCAAATTCCAGCCTGGAACTTTCAGAGGAGGGTAACTCTGTTCTGTGCCCTTAAATCCTAGGGAAGGAGCAAGGCGGGAACTAGGGACAGGCCGGTGACACCTGTAATATACTCAGAGATTCTCTGACACTAGGGGAGAGAGGATCATAGGAGAAAATCAGATACCTTGCCCGTGAGTCAGGCAGGGACTTTGGAGCACAGAGGTTCCAGCTACAATTGCAAATACGACACACATATAATCATCACTGTGTGAAGCCCGGGCCTTACAAATTACGTAGAGAACGCTTGACATCTTGTCCACACGAATGTGCCGTCTCTGTTATTTGGAAGTACTGATAGAGTTATATTTCAGTAGACTGGTCTTCGGAGGCCTCTAATTCATACTCTGCCATCTTTCTTAATTTGGCAAACATTTTTTTAAAGGTTTTATTTATTTATTTGACAGAGAAAGAAAGAGAGTACACACACAAGCAGGAGGAGGGGCAGGCAGAGGGACAGGGAGAAGCAGTCTCCCCACTGAGCAGGGAGCCCAATGCGGGGCTCAATCCCAGGACCCTGGGACCATGACCTGAGCCGAAAGCAGACACTTAACCCACTGAGGAGCACAGCACCTCTGGCAAACTTTTACTGCATGTCGACTGTAGGCCAGATAGTAGGCCAGAGGCTGAGAATACAAAAATACATACACCAAAATAAATATGCTAGAGTCTCTGACCTCAAAACCGCAGTTTGCTAGGGGAACTGACCTATTAAATCATAAACATGATGGTAAGTGAGAAGCATCACAGAAGAGGTACAGCTGTGTGTAGGCTGATTCAAAGGAAGGGCTTGGGGGTAATGAAAAGTAGCAGCATAAGGGATGTGCTACACAGGTCTCAATAGGGTCGAGGAGTTTGCTTTGACAACGAATAGGAGGAAGGGCATTGCATCTGAGGAGCACATGGAGAATGCCCAGCGTAATTTCTAGGGTCCTTCTCTCTGCTCTGTAGGCTGGGAGCTGGACTTCTATACATCACCTCCTCCCTTCTTCTCTGTGCTAAGCAAGAGATGGGAGAGCAGCTCCCACTCTGCCTGGACAGGGTTCCGCAGAGCTGGGTTCCTCCATCTAAGACCACAGCACCCTACCAAGTTCTGGGCACAGAAGGGAACGGTTACCAAGAGGAGCTGGTTTAGCAGCTTCCTGCTGTTGTTGATGGCAGGCTCGTTACCTTCCCTTACTGTCTACACCTCTAGAACTGTCCACTTTTCGTGGGCACCTCTGTTCCTCGTTGGGCCCCTGCGTGAGCCAGTACTCGCAGCAAGAGGACCGTGTGTGCAGAGGAGATGGAAAATGGCCCAGCTCATTTCAGGAACTGCCGCTGGCTCCAATGGCTAGGGGTGGAAAGCAAGAAGCCAAGAGAGAGGGGCTGCAGCTGGAGAGGCTCTCAGGGGCCAGGCTGCAGGGAGTCTCCTGCTAAGGAGAGGGATAAGCGACCTTATCACAGACCCAGCTAATACCACTTGGCTTTCTGGTGATTTCCTTGGAATTCTTCAGAATCTCATATAATTCATGGCTTTGGATTAAAAGCCTTGCCCTCCCAGTGAAATACAGAATAAAGCTTTCAAATAACTTGCTTGAGAGGCAATAGAACTCCCTCTGTGTTGTGCTGAGAAACCCCGTGAATGACTCTTAGAACTGAAAACCTGGGACTTAGATGAAGGAAGCCGCTCCCCTCTCAGTGTGGGAAATGCTGAAACAAACCATCTGCTGGTGGCTGATCCAGAGCTGACGGCTCCCCTAGAATGAAAAAGAGGTGTTATTCTTCACTTCATCTTTCCTTTAACAACCACCAAATTAACCTGGGAACAGGAGCCAGGTGAGAGTGATTGCAAGCCCCGAGAATACAGGGGTGGGTACGTTCGCATTCTTTCTCAAACCCCGACCTCGGACACTAGAAAAGGAATTGAGTGGAAGAGAAGACAGTTCTTTGCTATTAAGCACAGCATATTTAACGTCATAGGTTATTGTTGGTGGACTGACTACTCTAAAACAGAGATACCTGTCCCTCTCCCCATGTAAACAATGCATCCTGGTACACTGAAAAGAAATCTTAAAAATTAAAAAATTAAAAAAAAAAATTCAAGACTACAGTTGAATAAAATACCAAAAATAAATAAATAAATAAATAAATAGCAGAGATACCTGGATAAGCCCTCTGGCCAGCTCTGAATGAGACAGATATTATAGGTGGGCAGAGACAACACCCACTCCCAACCCCTTTTATCCTTTGTGAACTTCTATCATGGAGAGTAGGAAAGTGAAATATTCATTTTACCCAGTTCCCTTAAAGGAAGGATCTGTGATGAGATTCTGGCCAATGCAGTGTAAGTGGATGTCTGCCGAAGGGTTTCTGGGAAAGCTTTTGCATTTCTGATAAAAAGGGGCATTTGCATTTGGCATCATCCCTTCCTCCTTTCCTCCTAACTTTAACATGGAAGGGCTGTCTGGAGCAGCAGCAGCCATTTTGTAAACCAGAGGATATAACTCTGAGGACAAAAAGGATACCAAGAGACTGAAACCAAAATGACATATTTGAGCAGTTTAAAGAATAACCATGATTCTAACTCTAGATTTCTTGCTAAATTAGATACTATTTAGGCTACTGTTTGTTGAGTAATCTGTTCTTACAGTTAAGTATGTTCCTAACAAATACACAGGAATCACAGAAAACCCACAGCTTTTCCATAGCTCTCATTTCTCAATTAGAATCTGCATTTTTAAGATAATAGCATGTGCTCATATAATGAACCAGCACTTTTTTCCAGGATGACCCTGACATGTTTCTCCAAAGAAATGAATGTTATTATCTCAACTGACATACATTTGGCAGGAACAGTAAGTCCACTTCCATTCCTGGCCAGCTTGGAGTCCACAGTGATCGTTACATCAGTTTTGAAAAGACTTTCCCCTCTCTAACCCCTATTCCCACTCTCATACTCAACTGACAAAACCCCAACACTCTAGAAATCCAACTATCCCCATTCTGCTTGTGGACATCCAAGCTGCTCAGTGTTGTAGAGTGGTTTGACATTAAGTACATAGCTGGAAACCTCAAATGGGCCTTCAGCTCTGCCCAAAAACCTAACCACATTTCTTTAGGGCTTACTTTTCTACTCCAGAGATGGTTTCCATGCCCACTGTTCTCTTCTCAAGTTTCCTATTCAACCTCCTCCCTCACTCTCATAATTTACTCAGAAACTAGCAATTGTCAAGGAGCAATCCAGGTAGGACTACTTCCTACCACAGTCAAAGAAATAGCTTCCCCACCCCCACCCCCCCAGTTAAATGTAGATCCCCTCTTGTTCTATCCTTACTAGTCATAGTGGTCTTTGGGCCAGCTGCATCAGCATCAACTGGGGAACTGTTAGAAATGCAGAGTCTCAGGTCCTTCCCCAGACCCACTGAACCAGAGTCTGCCATGGGATAGGCCCCCCAGGGGTTTTACATGAGCAAGGACACTAACATTTGAAAAGTACTACTCTTGATTTTATCCCTTCTTAAGAACTTTGTTCCCTTTGTCGTTCTCTTTCTCCTGAGTCCTCATTTGATTTTCCCTACTGATGCAATAATAATGAAAGCCTATCAGAACAAATACAGTCTAATTTTTCTTATCTGAGAAGATCAAAATGGTCTAAGATCCACATTCTTTTGCAATAACTACTCCCTTTCCCTGCCTTCTTTACCATGTTCCTGGGTCAGTCCTCCATGAAGGCTGCCTCTACTTCTTCGTCTCCCATTCACTCACTGATCCCTTCTGACTTCTATCTCCTCTCTTCCACCAAAACAGCTGTTGTGGAGGTCATGAATCACCTCCAGGAAGCAAAACTCACTTCCTGATCGCTCACTTCTCTGATCGCTTCTCCCAGATCTCTCACTGATGAGCACTCCTTCTGTAGGGATTCTCACACTGGCCTTGTCCACCCGGTATTCTTCGGGTTTTCCTCTTTCCTCCGTAGTGGCTCCTCCATAGTTATGTTTTGGCCAATTCCTCTCCCTTTACCTCACCACTAATTATTGGGATTCTTAAGACTTCATCCTGGACCTCTTCCCAACCACATCCTCTGGTAATCTCATTGCCATTGCAAGGCTTTGAAGATCACCATAATGCTGACGTTCCCCAGGCATATATTTGTAGGCTCTGAATTGCCGTTTGGTCCATTCATCTGCTTAAGTGATACTTACATGTGGCTATCTTGTAAATATCTCAAAGCTGACACATTTAAAACTGAACTCTAGATTCTGACCCCCCTCTTATCAAAAGCTTTTCCTTCTTCATTCTTCTCCATCCCAGTGAATGGTACCACCTCCATCCAGTGGTGTAAGTCAGACACGTAGGAGACATTCTCCATGCCCCTTTCCCTCACCCCCTACAATCAATAAAGCTTTCTCCTTTGTCTCCAAAATACATCTCAAATCAGTCTCCATCTCTCCTTAACCATCTTAGTCAAGCCACTACCATTGTTCACTTGAACCACCACAAAATCCTCTTAGCTGGGCTCCCTACTTTTCATTCTTGCCTCCTCTAACCTATTCTCCATTCGGAAACCAAACTCATCTTCCAAAAGTATGAATCTGATTAAGTACCTGACCGTTTAGAACTCTTTGATGGGTTCTTATCGCATTTAAAATAAAACGAAAATATCCATAAACTGTTCCCATCCTTCATGGGAAGGATGTGATTTCTTCCTACCTCTCTGCCATTCTACTCTCTCCCTTTGTACTCGGCTTCCCCTACTTCCTTGAAAATGTTGTCTTTTGCACATCAGAGTAGCATCATGTTTTCTCTTCCTGGCTCCTTTTAATCCTTCAAAGACCAGCTCAAATGTTTCCTCTTTAGAGTCCTTCCTTGATCACCATATTAAATACCCCCTGTACTGTCCCTTTCCTGCCCCTTCATTACGTCCTGTTTATTTCATAGAACTTGTATGTGCATATTGACTTTCCTGCCTACCCACTGTAAGGTCAGCTACGAGACTGTACCTGCTTTATCCCCGATATGAATCTGATACCTCACACAGCGCCAGGTACAGAGTAAGTGTATAGTAAACATGCTTACCTGTCAAACTATCTCCTTCCTTTCAACAAAAAAAGGACTGCTTAACATGTATCCCCCCTCAACAATTTAAATATAAAAAACACAGTGACCTAGCAAAGACTTTTGGAATCGGTATAGATAGAAGTTGGGGTGGGGGGGATGCTTTAAATTTGCAAGAAATGTTCCATTTCTCAAGGGGTAGGGAGTGTTTTAGTCTTCGAGGAAGGCAGTTTTCTTGATTTGAGAGAACTGTTAGAAATTAGTCCTTGTTTTGACATTAAAAAAAAAAAAAAAAGCAAGTACCTACCAAGTTCTCTTTGACTAAACTTTGAAGTGGTCATTTACCTAAAGGCAAATATTTCAGTCTGGATGCAAAGCACTCTGGGTGATCTGAATAACCGAGTAGCAGATCCTGTATTTGTATTTTGCTCCCCTTCATTAACAGATAGGGAAACTGTGTTACCATGCAGACCTTATCTTGCACTTTACCCGCCATTATCTCTTGTCCTTTGGAATATGCATGGCATATTTTGGTATGTAAATCTCACTGGGACCTGAAGACTGTGGGAATTAAAACAGTAGCAGCTGCCATTCTCAAGAACTTACTACAAGTGAATCGGGAATTGGGCTAAAAGCCTGATGTATACTGTCTCAGTTATCTTTGTCTCCATCTTACATTTGAAGAAAATGAGGCTCAGAGTGATTAAGTAATTTCTGACATGGGGTGCAGCTACTTAGCAGCAGAGTCAGAATGTGAAGTTAATTCCAGGTAGTGTCAAGGGGTGTGTCTTAACTAGGCAGCATTAATGTGGTGGACCATGGGAAGCAGTGATCTTCACCTCTTGCTGGGACAAAAGCACTAGAGGAAGTGATTCAGCAGGACTGGACTGGACTGGGGCCCTCCCACACAAGGTGTCACTGGAGGCCAAAAGCACTGGTGTTGGCCAATGCATGCTGAGTCATTACCCTGCTGGTGCCAGTGGGCAACACCATGCTCTTGTGGGTGAAGCAAGCTTTCCCTGTATGGAGAGTGCATTTCCACTGTCAACTGTCTAGGTTTCTTCTGGAACAGGACATAAGGTTTGGTGAGGTGGCCCTAAAACTGAAGAACCTAGAAAGTCTATCCATTCCCTGGGTCTTGGCTCTGAAAGCTGGGCAGACTTGGAGAATGTGGAGCAGCTTCGCCTCTCTACATCTGGGCCAGTGGGCTCTGAGTACAGCCAGTCGAAACAGAGCGGTTAAGTCATGCTCTGCTCACAGTTGTGGCATCCAAATCAAGAGAAGAAACTTCTCTCCAATTTGAGAAGGAATGTATGAAAAAAGGGTCAATAGGCCCCAGGCAAAGTTGTGCTAAGCCCTGCATAAGCAAACCAAGAGACATAATACCTAACCTAATTACAGTTTCAGTCTGTCCCAGAAATGTAACCTTCAACCAGTCAATCTGGAATTACCTGGTCAGCACTAATGAGGTAATCCCCCCAGAAGACCCCTTTTCTCCCCCACAGGATAGAGATGTGCCCTGAAACAATCTGCTCTTTCCTTGCCCCTCCTCCATTTCTGTCTATAAAAGCTTTCCATTTGTGCAGTTCCGTGGGACTCCTCTCTAGCTTCTAGATGGGATGCCGCCAAATTCATGAATCATTGAATAAAGTCAATTAGATCCTCAAATGCATTCAGTTAAAATTTATTTTTTAGAAAATGATAGAGAAGAGCAGCTACCTGCCCCACCTCATAAGACCAGACTGATGTTTCAGTCAATGACCTGAGGGAGGCAGAGTCCTGATGTCAGAAAAATTGGTGTGGCAGCATGAGAAAGAAAAAAGAATACTAGGGGCCTGCTTGAGGGACCTGTTTCTGAACACTAGCAAAAGAACACTGGAGGACCCAACCTAACACGACATTTTGTCTTCACCTCCAGGATGACAAGAATCTAGCCCCTCTTGTTCATAATTTATTACTTAATAAATGTGAAATTATATTTCTAGTCATAGGCTGGTGAGACCTTTTCTTGTTTAAGGAGGCATTCCTTGACTTATGACTGGCATTTTATGTTTGTATTTCAGCTGGAAATCACTCAGGTGTTGTGACAAAAACCCGGCTCAAACCACTGTATGCAGAAAGTGAACTTACTGGCCCAGTGTCTGAAAAGAAGTAGCTAAGAGCTTGGAGCTCAAACATGTCTTAAGGACTCAATACAATCCTCTTTCTCCTGGCTTGGCTTTGCTCTCTATTGGCTTCACTCTTGGTAAACTCCCCTATGTTGTAGCAAAGACAGTCCTTGGCCAGTCCTGTGTTTTATAACCCTTACAGTTAGCAATCCCAAATGAAGTATAAGAAATGGCCACTTTGGGGTGTCTGGGTGGCTCAGTGGGTTAAGCCTTTGTCTTCTGCTCAGGTCATGATCTCAGGGTCCTGGGATCGAGCCCTGCATTGGGCTCTCTGCTCAGCTGGGAGCCTGTTTCCCCCTGCCCCCATCTCCTGCCTGCCTCTCTGTGTACTTGCGATCTCTGTCAAATAAATAAATAAAAAATCTTAAAAAGAAAGAGAGAGAGAAAGAAAGAAAGAAAGAAAGAAAGAGCGAGCCACTTTTCCAAAAGTTCTCACAAAAATCCTAGAGAAGACTATGATTGGCTTGGCTTTGAGTCACATGCCCACACCTGAATCAATCAGGGTTCAGGCTAAAGGGATAGGATATTTTGGGTGGCCAGAGCTGGGTACCAGAGGAGGTGAAGGCCATGTGATTGAACAGCTCTACCACACAGGGGAAAGGCAGCTAGCTCCTGAAAGGAAAAGATGCTAAAGTGACAGAAAGTAACTTATGTCCCTTTCAGTGAAAAGCATATAATCAGCTAATAATTTAACCAAAGGCCTTTACTAGTGGGAAATGGAGAAGATATATGGATGTGCAGGAACAGGGAATACAGTGGAATAACTAGAAAGAGAGGAAAAAATGCTAGAGGTAAAAAAAAAAAGGGGGGGGGGATGACAGAAGCAAAAAAAAAAAAAAAAAAAAGGAGGGGGTGAAAACGTGTTGATTTCAAGGAGCCAATCATGCAGTTGAATACATCATAAGCAGTATAGGTACCCAAGGTTTCCTGAAGATACAGAAATGATTCTCAGACGTGAGGTCCTAGAATATACAACCCAAGACAATACCATCCCCTTCAGTCTTAAGGGAGAAATGAAAGCCATTCAGAGAGTGCATTTTGAGATGCAAGGAGGAAAGGTGGCCCCAAGAAATTCACCGGTTTTAGATTTGTCCTCTGTTATTTCCTATAAATTAAGTTTCTATGCAGGGGACCTGTATTTTAAAATAATCACAGGAGTTCTGGCAAAGGGAAATAGGCCAACAGTGGCCACTTTCTTTGAAGTAGGCTACCAGTGGGATCTATTTATGCTGAAACTAATACAGTGTTTTGAATGCAATACCCAGCATGGCTAAAGACAGAAAAAAATATCAATCTATATGTTGGTAATGATCTTGATACAGTCTGAAGAAATCTTACCAAAAGTTTTTGATGTGGTCCAATTGATCAAACTGATTAGGTCCATCAAAACTGATCTCTGGAATGACAACCTGGCTGTGGAATCCTATTATACAGATTAATATCTGGAATCAAGGCAGATTTCATAAACCATAAACCGTCTAGTAGAAGCATATAAGTGTCTTCACTTCTGAATCCCTTTAAAAATAAGAACGGGCATGCCAATACAGAGGGCCATACAAAGAACGAGAAAAAGATTTTAGAATATATTGCAACTGACATCTTATTTTCACAAAGAAACCCACACAATATAACATGGTAACATGTGTTGAATTCCCTAAAGCACAGGTAGCCATGAAACTGTGTTTCCCATAATCATGTGACAGAAGGGTGATCACTATGGCTTTAGCTGGAGGAGCCACAGAAAGATGTATCTTATTTTCAGCACTTCCACTCCTCTTTCCTCCACAATTCTGCAGTACCTTTTCTCCAGCCACCTTCATCTATAGCATCCACGGGGCTGGGATTTTTCCCAGGTCAGTAGCTCTTTATCTAACATGTCATCCAGCCATGTGAAAAAGAGCAAAAGTCTAGAAGAGGTAAGGAATGCCCATGGGGCTATGTGAAGGACAGAAAGAAGAAAGGTAAGAGTACAGGTGTCTTCATGTCAGTAAGGAACTAATCAGTTCCATTACAAATCATCAAAACAATTATTTTATTGAAATTTAAACACCAGCCACCATCCCTGTTACATCATTTTCTAGGTGCCACTCATCTTTCAACTTCAAGAGCTAGGATGCTATATCACTTGGTTCTGAAAACAAAATACTAATAAATACCATACCTTGCCAATTCATTTTAATCAATGCTATCTTGAGATAGCTGTTTACTAATTTTGCATAATATAATTAAATACCCAGACACTATATTTAAGAAATATTAAAAGTATCACTTATCCTACTGGGATTTCGGAAATTCCAAATTTAGGAGGTCTACAATCCCTGGTGTTGTGAAAGTAAAATTCTCCATGAGGACAGCAAATTGGAACGGGAATTAGCACAGCTCCTGTTCTTCTGAATACTATGATACGTGAAGAACACAAAAGGCAGGAGCTGAGAAAGGCTTAGAATCTGGTTCAACATTTCTTCCCTTAGTGATTCCAGTCCACAGAGTTTGAATTTAATATTGGGTTTCAGATGCTCCTAACCATGGGAGTTTGCAGAAAAAGGAAGAGGAGCATGGTAAAGCAAGTTAATTATTTATTCCACTGTCCAGACTATTCCTTCTCCATCATTTGTTGTCTCCCCACTTTCTCTAACACCAGGTAGGAAACCTTGAGGTCAACCTTGATTCCTTCCTCTTCTCTAATTCATAGCCTTGACAGTCTCATGTTCTACCATTTCTACCCATTCCACACAGCATTTACCCTAGTGAGGCTAAGTCCTGTCATACCTTATCTGGCCTATTGCAAGGATCCTTTAGTCTTGTACCATCCAATATAGTTTTACTCCAGTCTTCGTTCCTTATGCTACCTAATTAGCTCCTAAAATGGTGTGTGTTTCATTCCCACTACCCAAACCCCACCAATATACCTCAAACTCTTGTTGCAGGAATTTGCATTTCCAGGCCCTATTCCTAATACCGTTTTGAATGCTCCTTGACTCAAATACTCTATTTCAATCAAATAAATTTACTTCTCCTCAAATAGAGTAGATAAAGAACCTAGCACATAAGGGAGGATAGGAAGTACTTGTTTTACCTACTTGGAATAAAATAAAGCTACTGTATTCTTTTTGACTTTTGCCCGGGCCATTCCTGCTATTTAATCCTTTCCCTTCTCTTTGCCACTTCTCAAAATCCAATCTTTCTTTCAGGAGGTTAAATTCCAACCTCTTCCTTGAAGCCTTTTCCGTCCATCCCACTTTGGTCATTCCCACTCTAAATTTTTACAGCAGTTGCCTGTCAAAAGCAGTGTTTGTTTTCTGTTGGAGAGAAAGCTGGAGTATTTATCCTCCAGACCCCATCCATCATGGCTTGAGATCTGTCTCCAGGAGCACTGACTCTCTGGCATTTTGGCCAGCCCCATGTATGGACCAAGAATGTTTTCACCAAGGAAAACCCTCAGCAAAACCCAGCAGATCTTGCAGTAGAAAGCTACAAGATTTTAAGGGAATGCTGAGTGCCTAGGAATATGGCAGGGAACATCCTTTCATCGAGTCACAAGTGCTGGAGGGCAACAAAGAGATTCCCCAGTCAATCTCTCATGTTTCAAATATACTTCCCCCTGCCCTCCTGTTATAGCAGTAACCCTATCCTCTCAAGATGTCAGCATCAGGAACTCTACTAACTCTTTTCTCTAATGACTAGACTACTGGCATGATTAGTATCATATCAGAATTGATCATTAATTCATGCAAATGATGGATACCATTATTAGAAATAAGGGTTTTGAGAGTCTCTGACTATATGTTGCTAAACTATAAAATGTTACCTCTGTTGGAATCAGAGAACACCAAAGAGATAGGGGCCTAAGACCTGCGAATGTGAAATGAGGATGGTACATGTCTAGATCCTAATCTCACTTGGAAGGAGTAATGGTGGTCACCTCTGAACCAGGCTGAATAAAGCTTAATTTTGACTGTCGTTGTTCTATACATGATGCTAAGACTTAATACCTCAGACTTTGGTGAATATAGTTGTGGGTTCTGATATTATTTGGTGAAGATAAAAAACCAGGATAAGGGCTTTCCTTGGGAAGAATTGGCCATTTCTAATATCAGTGGTCCTGGGAAGAGCCAGCTTTAGGATAAGAAAAAGACTAAAGAGACAGCTTTCAAGAAACTAATACCTTGAAAAGGAGATAAGCATATAAACAAGTGATTATTAAAATAAGCAATTATAAGTAAGAACAGGAGAACTGGGTTATCATTATTTTTATTACAATTTAGCTGCCCAAACAGGTTTAGCCTGAAATCCTATGAATCAGTTTCATAAAAGGGAAACACACAACCCATATTAAGGACCCACACAACTAGAAAGCAACAGCTTTGTCCTGCAAAATAATGTCCAAAGTGATGGAAACTATGCCAGGAAGAACTGGGCTAAGGCCTAAGAAAAAAGAATGAGTGTAATAATTCAAAACAGAAGCAGTGGTTATATTGGGTTTATTCCTCTCAAAATCTTTGATAAGACTGACTCTAATCTACTGTAATGTATTTATATTGATGCTGTTGGAGGCTTCCTAAAGTACTAAACAGTAAGTTACTACCTGGCCAGCCTGGGTTCTTGTTTGGAAGGACATATCTATGACTGGTGCTCCCCTAATCATAACCTTCTTCTATTGCTTACAAGATTCAGTGGGGACAGCTATAGTCCCAACACCAGAACAGGAAATTTTCTCTCCATACCTCTTAGGGAACTTTATTTTGCAACATTGTTTTTTTATATGCTGTATCCCAGATCCATTGATTTCCAAGGCAAATACATCTACTAAAGCTAGTTAGAAAAAGCTAGTTAGGCCATGCAGTGACATAATCACCCCTAACTTACAGAGCATATGTTCTTAGGCTCAAAAGACACTCTCATTATCTACTCCCACTGGACAGATCCTAATTATCACCAAGTCTGTTATAATAAAAATTAAGTATGTTGGTCCAGTCCTCGTACCACATAAAAAGATACTAAACATCACACCTGGGAATTTGGTGCCTTCTTTTCACAAATGTGTCCCATTTTCCCTTTGCTCACAGTGCTGCTAAATGTTCTCCTTTAGTCTGAAGCTAATGGGTAAAGCCTCTACTTTGTCTACTCTCGGCAGCTGTGACCATCATCTAAATGAATATATGAATTAAATTAATGTGCAGCGAGTGCCTACAGTGTCCCAAACTATATTAAAACTGAGAAGTGATGGCCCCAAGGAATAAGGTCCTATTCTCTTTGAAGCTCAGAATCTGGGTAAGGAATAGATTAAAACCACCGAGTACATAGTTCACATATCAACTGTGAACTAGAAAGATGGATAACTCATAAGAGTACTTTACTTTGTTTCTGGGATTTATTTTTGTACTAACCTGCTCAGGTGTGGATGAAATTCTGAGAATTTGTAAAACTTCAATCAAAATAACAAAACCACAAAGTGAAACTCTGCCTCCGCCAAGACGGTGTTTAATTTCCTCTTGGCAGTCCATTGCAGATTCAAAAGGTTGTCACTATAGCAGTCGGGGGCTCACAGAAAAGAGAAGGCATGCTCTGGGTAGATTCTGGAGAGTTTATAGTGAAAGGACTCTTTATAGATGTTGGAGTGTGATTCAGGAAACCTACAGGCAAAGTCGAGGGCTCTAAGGACAGCACCAGGGGAAGTCATTACCACCCTGACACCTGAGAGGAGGGAGGGAACATAGTATTGGAGCCGGGGCAAGCTGCAAGAATGGAAAGGTATCCACAGGAAAGGAACAGTCATCGAGGAGGAATGTAGCCCAGACAGAACCACAATGCAAAAGTAGAGGGAGTGGGGTGAGCAAACTCTGACCTCCTCCTCTTCCTGTCCTTTGATCTCTTACATTGCCTCCCCATTGGCCAAATCCAACAAGAAACCAGAGCCCATAGGGTGTAGCCTATAAGGGTCAGGGTAGAGGAGGGTGGAAAAGGGATTTGGAGAAGGACAAAAAGTGAATGACCAGCACAATCACCATCTAGATCTAGACCAAAAACCAACTTCCACTGAGTTGTCTTTTCTTGGTCTTATTCAAGATACTTGTTCCCAAATGTAGTCCATATGGGGGCTCTGTGTGTGTGTGGTGGGGGAGGTCTGTGCATAAATTGACTTGGGAAACACAGGACTAACACATTTAAACCAGCTTCACTCTCCAAAAGTTTTCAAAGCTTCAGTATACCAAGGTCTGTTGTGTTTTTCAATAAATAATTGTTGAGAGCTATGATGGGCCAGGTACCAGGCTGGGTGTTGGGGATACAATGGTGAACAGGACAAATACCTACACTTAGATTATGTGCAATCAAATGGAGAGCAGACAATAAACAGTAAACGAAAAGCTGACTAAGTACAACGTGTTTATAATGAAGTTCCCAGATGAGGATTAAAATGTACAGCATGTCTCAAACAAAAGTATTTAGCTTCGGGAATCTTTGTTTCTAGACATTTTTTAGGGAGTGAAAGGCTCTCTTTCCGAGAGTCCACTCTAAGTTTTTCTTGACTATCAATTACATATTTTGATCTGAAATCTACATAATTAAATGTCTAATACCTAGTTTTTGATGACAGCTTTCACCCTGCGGACCCTGGGCAGTCAATCAGAAAGTAAATCTGATATTTATGGAAAATGGGTAATGGGAAGATAACGTGAAAAAGGAGAAGCAATATCTTAGTTGTCAAAGCCACTTAAATCAACTTAGCATTTTCCTTGCAGCATAGACTTTTCTTAGCCTCTACCCACCCCTTAAGGCGAGATGATACTGAAATGGCCATGGGTAGATGTGTTTGAGGAAGATACACATACTTATCAGGTTTTAAGGCAAAGTCTATAGCGGTTTGAAAAACATGAGACAGAAAGCAAGAAAGTCACTTTCAGGGAAGAATTTATTCATAATGGACATTTACTTGACTTTCTGCTAGAGAAAAAAAGCTTTTCATTAAGAAACTGTGTGGCCAGTTGTCATAAGTACTATTTGGTGCCTCACCTCGATACCCTAACCAGGCTGGTACATTCCACCACAGCTGCTTTAAGTGGTTGTTGTCTACTAAGGGCCCCCAGCTGCCCCTTCTCACACCTCCCCAAACCCCTCCCCCCATGGTGTAATGGTTTACACCAGAGACATGAGGCCAAGGCTCAACTCTACCAGAAACCGCATCCTGGCTGAATCTCCCCTCCTCACTTTCTTCTAGTAAATTTTTCCTAAAGAACACCTCCCTAGCCCTGACCCCCTGTCTTCCTCAAGCTTCACAGGCAACTAAGAATCAGAAGGGATTTAGCAGAAATCACAGATCAAGTTAATATAGCAAGAAAGACATTACTAACCTCTTTACTACTCTAAGGTTATGACCTGAATGAAATGTGGCCATGTGATATTAACTACTATTACAATAATATTTGCTTTTGCACATAATAGTTTATAACACACTATCATAAAATAGTTTGTCTTCACAGTAACCCAGTGACCTGAGTAAAATATTGGGATCGCTGTTTCATAAATGAAGAAATTGAAGTTCAGGGATATTAAGGAACTTGCTCAATGTCTGATAGTTACTAAGTTGCATAGTGAAGATTTGACAGGTTTTGTTGGTTTGGGGTTTTTTTTTAGCACATTTGGAGCTTTTCTGCTTTCTTGCCTATTTTATCCATTTTATCATGTTTTGTCATTTTCTAAGTTTTTAGAGTTTATACCATCAATTTATGGCTTAGTCATCATAAAACTCTGTAGTACAATTAGTATTTTGGAATACAAGACTTTCTAGAATTTCTACAAGATACTGAACAAAATAAGCTACATAATTAAACATTACCTAATTTCTGTGAAGTTGATATGTCAAGATATGTCTCTCCACTTATTCAAAATCTGACTTGTGGTTCTGCAAAATTAATGTCCACTGATTTCTCAGAAAACTGTGCATTTGCTTCAAAGGGTTTGGTTTTTGGAAAAACCAAACAGTACATCATTATTGATTATGTATTGTCTTTCCTTAAGAGCCGTTGAGAATGTGAAACACTACCAAATGGGTACTCAGACATAACACTTATTTAACTCATTTCCCAAACCCAGCCTGTCTCCTAGCCAAATACAGCATAGTTTACTTTAGAAATATCAATATGTTTTTCTCAGCCAAAAAAAAAAAAAAAAAAAAATGTCAAACAAGAAAACATTGCCCTAAGGCTTAGCTTTTCCACTTGGAGCAAATATATTATTTTAGCTTAGTGGGAGAGAATAGAAAGCATCTTTTCTCTGTGGCTTAAAAGAATATACCCTCCATTTGCCTTATCTCCTTGAGTTTGTGCAGTTAGGAGTCACAATGAGAATATTGATGAGCCAGAGAGGGAACACAGAGCTATTGACAGGCTCAGGCATATCTTGGAAATTATCATTCCAAATGCCTTATGCATTTATTTCTCTCTCTTGGCATGCATGAAAGAGTCAAGCAAATTTCATGTAATTGCTATACTCTAAGAGTTCCAGAGGGAAATTACTGAACCCAATTATTTACTTAAACACAAATAGAAAACTCAGGTAACCTCAGGGTCACACTGAAGCAGCTCCAGACTTGGGTTACAACTTTTAAATTAATGGGAAAGAGCAAGCAGTTAAGGCCGTTGGGGTGTACTGAGCAGTCTTGCCATAATTAAAGATCCACTTGCAGCCAAATGACATTACCCCCTGCTCTGGGAAGGAAGAGGGTTTAGCCATTCCAGCAAATTCCTAACATCAGGTGGTTGCAGGCTCTTGCTGCACAGTTCTGTTCCTATAAGAAGGCAGGGTTCCTTCGGTGTTGTCGATGAACTGATTGTCATGGGCTGTCATTTTAATTACTTTTTAATCCTCAATAATCATGTTATCAAAGGATTTAAATAATGTGCCATGCCTGGCACGGGGCTGCAGGCACCACACACGTGAGGTATCAGTGTACAATTAGCTCTAATGAGCGTAGAGAGCTTAACTCTGCAAGCTTCAAACAAACCTAATTTGCAAGTCGATCACACATCACTCAGAGCTGGAGATCTAACTATTAGATTGTTGAAAGGTACAATCTCTTTGGAAGGTTATTACAATAACAAGATGAAGAAAGATTTGAAATGGAACAAGAAACACACATGGAGTCCCAGACGATGAAATTTCACTGCTGCCAATCGGACACATACATTCAAGCAATGAGTTAGTCTGTGGATGGACTGAGACCGGCGTCATCGTCCAAGCATTTCATGATAGCTGGGTTTGTATCACTGTGCTGGCCACGTCTTTCCCTAGAGATGGGTCTTCTACACAGGGAATGACAGCTCTGCTCGGCAGCCTCTGTAAAACTCTACTTCGGCTACTGACCCTTAAAAGACGGGCACTCCCCATAGCTTATTTCTGTGAAAATTGTTAAGAAATAGGAAAGAAAGAAAGAACTGAAGCAATAGAGCAAGAGTGGAGGAAAAAACTTTTCAATATTTCTTTTCAAGCCAACTGATGAAATTAACTGGTAAAAATGAGGAAGGGGGGTTTTTTGTTTGTTGTATTTATTATCTTTAGCTTTATCTGCATAATTGCTTCTGATTCCATCTGCCAGATCTTGGTGGTGACAGACCAGACATCTGGGTCCCTTCTTAGGGCCCAGAGGGAACTCATTAGAACCCAGGGTTGATAAAGCAGCCGCTAGTTTGACTATGACCAAAGCCAAACATTCCTCTGCTATTCTGGCTTACAGGGAGTGACAGTCCCCGAGAAAGCCTTTATAACAAGAGATTTCATTCTCACTGCACTTTCCCACATGACACTGAAAAATATAACTGTTCTGAGAAGTTGAACGATGGGGAAACTAAGGCAGAGTTGAAGAGCTATTTGCCCCACATCAGAGAACTGGTAGAGCCAACTATCCCAGGTGCCACGGTACATCTTTGTCAACAGCAGAGTTGGGGATCAGCCACTCACAATGACTCACACTGTGTCATCAAATGGATTCTCAGCAAACACCTGAAAATGACAACCAATATTTGTGAGTCTCTCTGGGACTTACCAGTACCTTCCTTGGTCATGGATTTCTATTTCAGACTTCATATGTATATATTATCAAACCGATTTAAAATGCTTAGAGAATACTGGATGGAATATCTGGAAGATTCAAAATTTCCCATTCTCAAGGGTGGAATGTTAAATCTGTCTTCCCAGTATCGCTCAGTCAGACTCAGAGATAACACGAGGATCCAAATACCCATATTGTTGGCAGACTACAGAAAAATTTGTTTTTTCTGAGATAACAAATATTTTGCATTCTTGCTCTCCAGTTAACAGGCATCATATTATCTTTTTAATTTAAGAAATATTTAAAGTCTGTCAAAGTAAACTGTTAAACATGCAATGCCAGGCTTCTTGCTATTAAGAAGAAGCTTGATTTTAAGGCACCATCTTGGTTGGTTAAACTATGTGTACACGAGACAGTACCTGACATACATTTACAATAAGTTGCCTCAAGCTTGGTGTCTGTAACCACCTCCCTAGACAACAGGATCAGATGCCTCTAATTCTTTTCAAAATCCGAGGCTCTTTTCATCAAAGCTTTAAAAAGTATACAAATTAAACTACATGCAGAGAGACGCATTGAAAGAAGCTGAAGATGAATCCCAATATTATTTCGCCATTCCTATTGTAAAGAAATCCACCGTTTCTTTTTATAGTTTAAAAAAAAATTGCCAATTTCAGAATAGCAAACTTCGATCATTTGTATTTGTCTTCATATTTTCAATGACTGATAAGCAGGTATATTTGTTCTAATGAATGTCCCTTTTGTTCAATGAAATCAATTCATCTATTCTAAATGCGATGCTTTATTTTCAATTATTTCAAGAACTGAGTGCATTAATTATCCCAGCAGCAAGTCAAACTAAAACACTGGTTACAGACATTTAAACTCTGACCCTAAGTAGTAGTTGCCCTTCAAGATGATTCATTTTATTTTTTTCCCTCCAGAGGTCTAATCTTTCAACCCTTCCCAGACAACCTATAATTCTGCTCCTTTGCCCTCTCTAAAATTACCCAAGTGCTGTCTGCCTTCAAGGGAGATTTACTGCTCTAATGGCAGAAGCAGTGAAGGTCAGCTGAAAACTTCAGGTCTATCTGCCCAGGGACAGGGGATTCCTCAATAATTTCAGCAGTCCCTGAAAATAATGACTGGTTTCGGTAACCTGATGACAGGCAAAACTACCGCATTGTAGCAAGGAAGTTTGTTTCTTCACTGAGAAGAAGGCGTCTGCGAGTTTCTGTACCTAATGATAAGGAACTCGGACTGCCATAAACAAGCCATTAGAAGCAACAATGACCGCAGAGTCGGGGGTGAGGGGGGTGGTTGTTGCTGTGACCCTTTAGGTGCCCACAACATTCGATTCTCACGCCACATCTTCCACGGTCTTTCCTTAGGGGCATGCAAGGCAGGCACCTGTGTTTTATCGCTCCTCATGAAACCTTTTCAGACCTGGCTTCCTAACTTACCTTAAAGGATTTACGAGATGATTTCAGCTCAGTTCTTTGTAGGGTTTGGTCTCAAGCTAAGTTAATATCCATAAACTTTGTGAGCTAGAAATGGACTCTGATTGTAAAAGTCAATTCTCCCTTGCCTGAGAGGGGCGTACCTGGGGCTGCCCCACTTCCTACCTGCCCATGCGGCAGTCCGCCAAGCTGCAGAAGAAGACCAGATAGGAGGTGGGAGGAGAGTGGGAAGGCACCGGAGGTAGGCGGGTGTGCCTGCGCTAAGCCAGATATGGCCGGCCATTCATTCAATATTCACTAAGTCCATTTACGATGAACTCCTTAGTATTTTCCAGATCTCTTCCCCTACTAATCCCACATTGAAATTCTAAGAATAAAATCTGTCAGATAGAACACTGTATCTGTGGGCAAATCCACAGCTATTTTACTGCATAGTGCTCTTCTTAATTTTCAGTCTCAAGTGGACAAAAAGTAGAAAGAAAAATGGATCAATAGCATGGGGCAAGGCTCTGAAATATGAGAGTTGAGTTCCTCAGACTTGGCCTGATTTTGTCATTGGCATCCTAAAGGGCATTATTTTAAATAGAGAACTGGGATTGTTCCAAATCCATACCATCTCTTTTCAGGTTTCAATTTCTGTAATTAGGATCATTCAAAAAGCACCAAATGAGTACCCCAAACGCATCTCTGATGCATATTAAAGAGACATGATTTCTACTCTCAAGGAACACATAATTGGACAATTTTCTATAAAAGAGTCTTCAAAAATCATCCCCTTCCATTCCTTAGCCCTCATTTGCCATTCTCAAAGGGTGATCCTGGCTTCCTCCCTCCATCTGTATGAGGTCAGAGATTCTCATCTCAGTCTTAAAATGTCTTCAAAGAATTGCTCCCTCTTAAATCTCTTTATGGTCTCCACTGTTCCTTTTATGTGCTGCTTCTTTAGTTTTCCACAAACCTCCATAGTCATTTGATATTCTTCCTTCCTTCCTTTCTCTTCAACTGGATTCATGAACAAACTAGATGATACAAACTATATATATATATATATATATATATATATATATATATATTCACAAACTATTTGGCTTTTGTCCTCATTGTGAGGTAAAACTCATTAGGTTGTAACAGCTAACTATTTTGTATCATGGTGCGGGTATGTCTACACTCAGAAAACACACAGAAAAACAGTTATTGGTTTTCTAAATACTAGACCATTACCTCACTAATTGCTATTCTTGTTTGGAGCTACTTATGCAGGCTTGAAGGACGTAATTTAGTCTAGCTTCCTTAAATAAGTTTCTGCCTCATTTTTCTTCCTTTATTCAAACTTGCTTTGTTCCTTTTTCATCCTTCAGTTTGATTATTAATCACTTGTCCTTGTTTTCCACCAAACTTAGATTAAATTTCTTAATAAAAATCTCTCAAATACTAAATCAGCATTTCCTGTGCTGCAAAAGACACAATTATTCACATTGTGTTAAGGATCTGCCATCTATCCACAATAATGTCTTTCTCCAAAAACAAAGGCAGACATATTACTTTTGTTGATTTTTATATTTTAGTTTTTGGCTTCCTCAGCAGCTCTGGATTTATTGCCCCATTACTATGATTTGGTCCCTTCTTCATCTTTGTGTTGTTGACCCTTCCATGTACTCACTGATACAATTACTTTCCTTCAGAAATGGAAATAAATCTGCTCAAACTTGGGATGGAATTATAATTTATTCCTTTGGCTGACTTCTTTGATTAGTTTCTCACTTTTCTTGAAGAGTATAGGATGACTTTACACACTATCTCTTTGTCCTTGCTTGTCTACTAGAGTCAACACCCTAGAGCAGTTCGGTAAGGGTCAGGAAGCATTGGTTACACATACATTTTTCCAGCCCCAATAAATTCTGCACTACTTCTCTAAGGTTTCATCAACATCAACTGTCTAGTCCTTGGCAAAGCCAATGGGCCCACATTGAAGTTTTTTAAGGAAGGAACCTAACATTTCCTGAGTGCCTTTCAAGCAGCTGTCATTATTACCACATTAACTCATTTAAGTGTTGCAAACAGTCTCATGAATTATGTATTATTATCCCGATTTTGGATTAAGAATTCAATCATCTCACAGGTGGAGTGACTTTGCCCAAACTATGTAATTACTAAACAGCGGAATTAATACCCAAGTCGGCCTAATTTCAAAAATAGCTATTTTATCTACGATACACTGTCTCTAAATAAATTCTACCTTTTTAAACAGAAAACTAAGACCTACCAACCCACTTTCTCTGCCATAATAAAATAAAATAATAAAATAAAATTCACATTCTTTGTTAGTGTCCTTTTATATGTTGTTCTCAGGCGAGTGGAGGCAAGTAAGTCAATCCATGAGGGTTCGTGATAGAAAGACTTTATAAAGTCATTTTCTATCTTTAATTCTTTAACCCACTGAGCCACCCAGGCGCCCAGGATCTATCTTGAATTCTTAAAGTTTGTTTAAACCTCTGTCTAAACTATCCCCTTGCGATTTAGTATCATCTCTAACCAGCTCCCAAATCTAGTCAAAATTTATTCCCTTGTTCTTGACCACTGTTGACTTCGAGTGTACGTAGGATGTTGGTGTCTATGAAATAGTCAGCAACCATCAGAATGCAAAAAATCTTTTTACAATTTAGATGTGTGGCTCACCTGACATTAAATAACGGGACATGTATTTGAGAACATCTGGATTTTCAACCCCATGCCTCCATTTTCTCCCAGCTGTTTAACATTGTGAATATGAATGCTGTCTGTCATCATCTCTCCTTTGTTCTTCCTTCAAAGAATTCCTTGGTTTTGCCCCTCTCTGTCCATTCTTATAAACCCAGTCCATGGCTTTTCATTTTTCTCTTGCTCTAAACCCTTTCTAAATGCACTTTCTCTGTCTTCAATGCATCCGATACACCATAATAGCCAGGCTACTCTTCTTTAAAGCTTTGCTTTCGTCCTTTTACCCCCTTGCATAGGCATTTCTGAGCATTGTCTATTCTATCAGATAGAAAATTCCTCAGTCTAATTGCCAGGTTTCTCTGAAATTGAGCTCTGCCTCCATCAAAGACCTTTCTCACTATTCTCCAGCAAGACTGCCACCCCAGGAAGGTCATTTCTTTCATTGGTCTCCCCTGGAGCCTGTGCCGTGTAGCCTGGGTCCCAGCTCTGTGGTACAGCTGTGTGGCTTCTGCCATCCCACTCACATTTCATAACTGAATGTGTGGGCGATGGGATGACCTGTTGGTGGATAGCAAGACCTCAGGACCAGACACCTGGTGGCCTGAAGAAGGCCTAAGAAAACCCATGGGATTTGTGATGCCATAGGACCCGACAAGCCCAGAAGGGATGAGGAGTGAAAAGGGGGTGGCGGAGGAAAAAACTGATGCAAAAGTGTTAAACCAGTGTTAGAATTATTGGAACAAGGATGAGAGAAAGAGAGAGACGAGGTCTTAGGAAAATAAAGCATAAGCCTATTTCTGGGACTTTGAGAAGTAACTAGGGATCATCAGAAGTCACTGAACCAAGTAGAGAGAGTGCTAGTCTCCTCGCATGAAAGTAGACATACAGATGCTGATGAGTGGTCTTCTGGTACCTGTGGGTGAAGTAACTCAGACGGCAAAGTTCAGAAAATGATACTGTCAGGACACCAAATAGAGCATCATAGCACTGAAACTCCCAAGGCTGGTCCAACAGCTTTTAAGAAGGCCAGAACATGAGACTACTTCCTCCTTTCACAGAGGGCACATCTGCTCAATTTCATGATGCCCCGCATCTTTGTGTAACTGCAGGAACTGTTCTAGGCTTACATGCAACTTACCTCCACTTACGTGTATGCGTGGTGAGGATGGTAATGGTGGGCTCGTTATTATAAATCCTAAAGGTAGCATAGCTAGGCTTGACCCATGTCTTGGGAATTCTTTCCTCTCTTTTTCGTAAAATTCACGCATCTTTCTTTCAATTTGACGTGAATCTGGAGATCCATGAGTAGAAGTTAATGTTCCTATGGGCTCCAAAGTGCCAAGAGGATTTTCCTTTAGGAGTAGTTGTACGGTAGTAAGGCAATTAGGATTGCTATTCATATGATTATGCAACATATTCTATGGTAGGGAACATTGGAGTCAGAGGTTTGTCAGCAAATACTACATCTTAACCACTGTAGGTCTGGCCAAACTCAAACCTGGAACAGGAGGTTTGAAGAGCCTCTGGAGTCTGCGACCAGCATTGGGAATTCAGCACAAGTTTATTTTCAGTGTGATGCCCCTGAGGAGATGTATGGGCATAGCTGTCAAATTATTTAACCTCTTTAAGCTTCAGGTTCCTCAACTCAAAATGCACGTGCTTACAGTCATAGTCTGCCTTACAATATTCTTGTGAGGATTAAATGAGATCGTTCAAGCAGAGTCCTCAGCATATTGCTTGACATCCAGTGAGTGTTTTAATATTAGCAGCTATATATTGTTAACGTATATAATAACTCATTTTTGCAACATCGTTTGGAAATAATAGTGTATTTTGCAAGTAACTAAAACCTAATTCTGTGTTTAAACTCAAAATTTTTATTGTCTTTATTGAAAATGTTTCTAAAATGTGCTCTATACATTTCCGTCATCTTCTTAATTTCCTAAAGTGAGTTAAGTTCTGTTCTAGGAACAGAGCATAGGGAGCTCTGTGGGAAGAATGTTGTACTTGCACTTTAAGCTCTAGATTTTCAGTTGCCATATGTTTTTAGAAATTAGATCCCAAAAGGACTCTGACAGGAACTAAGCATCTCAAAATTAATACCATGTTTGTTTCAGTCTGAGTCTTTGTTTTCATACCCCTAAAACATCTTGCAAGCCCTGGAGGGAAGGAATTAATTTTTCCATTTATCAAATATCTATTGGGCATTTACTAAGGTCCAGAATCTCTTTACATGTTGAATAAAGAGCAGGACACAAAATAGACAAAATCCCTGCTCTCATAAAGTTTGCATTCTGGTTGGAGCTAAATTCAGGCAATACACAAAGTAACTATTAGATAAGATATTAAGAATATATTAATAAGTGTTGGGGGGATTATGCTTTCAAATGTATAGTCAGCAGAGCTCTCCCTGGTCAGGTGCCATTTGATGAATGCCATGAAGGCCCTGCAGGAGGGAACTATGTAGAATTATTGGGAAAGCGCATTTTGGGCAGACAGAACAGCAACTATAAGGCTGTGAGGTAGACAAGGTAGACAATAGACAAGGAACAGCAGTAGGGCAGGGTGGCTGTTGATGAGTAAGAGGAGAAGGAAGTGATAGGAAATGAGGCTAGAAAGGGTTTGGAGGATAGGAAGGTCATTTTCAGGACTGTGCCTTATCTTCTGCACAAAAGGAAAACACTTAGAGTGTTGGAGCAGAAGAGTGTTTAGACCAAAGTTTCGAAATTTCTTGAAACTTCAACTCTTTCAAAGTCGACTCTAGGGGGCCAGGGTGGAAGCAGAGATCAGTATTGTCACCATGGGAGATAAAGAAGTGGTAAGATTCTGGATGTAGTTTGGAAGTTGTCTTGCACACTTTGGAAGCGTAAGTTGCAAGAGAGAATATCCATAATGGCTCCAAGATTTTTGGCCTGCATGATTAAAAAAATGAAGTTATAATAAACTGAGATGGGGAAAGCTAATGTAGAACAGGTCCGAATGGGGAAGAAGGAGTTCAGTTTGGGGATATGTTGAATTTAACATCTCTATTAGACATTCAAATGCCAATGTCAAGTAAGGTATTTGAATATCTTGAGTGTGGAGGTCTGGAGAAAGATCTCAGAAACATCTCCTCACATTAGTAGTCAATTCTTACAAAGGCACAAAATAATTCAATAGGGAAATTAAAATCTTTTCAATAAATGCTCCTTGAAGTAGTTATCTCTGAGCAAAAAAAGTAAACCTATATCCCTAACAATTACCATGCCCATATATTTATCTGAGATGCAACATATAACTAATTGAAAAAATTAAAACTGAAACCTTTTAGAAGAAACATAGCAGAATATCTACACCACCTTAAAGTAGGTAAAGATTTCTTAGATTGGATACATAAAATAAAATAAAATAAAATAAAAACAGACAAAATACCTATGGCAGCGAGAAGAGATTGATCAGTTAAATTTCATCAAAATTTTTAAGTTCTGCTCCTAAAACAACCATTATGAAAATTTAAAACAAGTTTCAGAATGGAAGAAAATATTTGCACTCAATAAAACAATGATAACCCATTTTTTAAAAGATTTTATTTATGTATTTCAGAGAGATAGCAAGAGAGAGCATGGGAGGTGTGTGAGGAGAACGCTAGGAGAGGGAGCCCCGATGTGGGCCTTGATCCAGGACCCCAGGACCATGACCTGAGACAAAGGCAGACACTTAACCAACTGAGCCACCCAGGTGTCCTCCCTGGGTTTTTTCAAAATGGACCAAAGTCAAACAATCACTTCATAAAAAGAGACATAAAAATAATCAATAAGCACCTGAAAATGTCATTAACAGTATTAGTCATCGGGAAAGCACAATAAGACCCATGAGACATTCCTTTAAACCCATTAGAATGGTTAAAATTAAATTAAATTTGATAATACCGAATACTGGGAAGGATATGCAATAACATGAACTCTCACACATTTCCTCTGAGACATGAAGATGTCCATAGTGGACAACCACTATGAGAAATCACAACAATAGTTTGTTAAGTTAATAATACATCTTCCATTTGACCAAGAAATTCCATTCTCAGACAGTTTTTTAAGAGAAATGAAAATATATGTTCACAAAAAGACATGTATAAAGATATTCATAGCAGCCTGATTAGCAACAGCCAAACTTAGAAGCAACTCAAAATTGCACTAACGTGTGAAAGGATAAACCAATGGTGGCATATTCATACACCGAAATACTACTCAGTGATAGACAGGAACAAATGGACACCCACAGCCACACAGATGCCTATCAGAAACATCTTGCGAACTGAGAAAAGCCAGACTGCCCTCCCAAAAAAGTCCATACTATGATTCCAATTCCATGAATTACAAAAACTGGCAAAATTAATCTATGATGTTAGAGAGTCAGAGTGATTGCCTCTCTAGTGAGGTAGAGGTCACTGCATATGATGAGGGGATTCTCTGAGGTGACGAAATGTTCTATATCCTGAGTTGGGTGTTGGTTACATGGCTATATATCCTTGTCAAAATCCATCAAATTCTTCACTAAAGATCTGCATATTTTATGGAATGAAAAATACTCCTTTATTTTAAACTAGAACTATAAAACCAGCCAGGGTCAACCTCTTCCTCTTCCACAGAAACTGAAAGTTTTCTGTTCTCTCAGCACTATCAGAAGATTATCCTCAGAGCAATCAAAATTATACAAGCTGAGTGTGAACCTCTCAAGCCCTTGACTGGGTGTTGCTACTCGTTCTTAGACTTTGCGCTGATGCAGGGAGAGGAAGGAAGAATTTTTTTTTTTAATTTTTTTAAAAGATTTTTTATTTATTTATTTGACAGAGAGAGAGATCACAAGTAGGCAGAGAGGCTGGCAGAGAGAGGGGGAAGCAAGCTCCCCGATGAGCAGAGAGCCCAACACAGGGCTCAATCCCAGGACTCTGTGATCATGACCTGAGCCAAAGGCAGAGGCTTTAACCCACTGAGCCACCCAGGCATCCCGGAAGGAAGAATTTTAAGAGAAGGTAGAAAAAGTTGTTATGGACACAGCATGGCTGAATTGTTTCTTCCAGGACTCTGGCTGTATCACTTGCACCCAAGGTTAAAATAATCTGGTGTAAGTCATTATGCATTGTCTAATCTGTACAAAATTTGACTGTTCACACGAGTAGTTTCTGAAGAGAAAAATGCCCACTGGCAAAATCATTGATTTGAGCATTTTGTGAGCTGATTTAAATTTGAATTCATATTTATTTCTTTATATTTTGCACAGATCGTAAGTAGGGGCTGAAATCTATTCCGTGACAGGCAGTTGGCAGAGCAGCATCGGGGTTTTCTCCATACTTTACTGTGACCCAGTTCAGTCCAAGAGACTGGCTCTGAGTCTATGGAGATGTGTGACGCGGACGTGAGAACCACTACACTATGGAAACGCGGCAATGAAGATGTGAATATTTATTTCTTATAACTTGAGTTCTTTAGGGATATCAGTTCCTTAGGGAAAGTCGCAGAGGTTATCAAGATCTTTAAAGAATTTTGACTTATATTAAATATTCCCAAATAACTGATTAGATTTCCAAGACTACTTAGTGGTGTTTTCTACCTCCCACCTCGCACTCAGGCCGACCACAGTCACTTCCTCTTGTCCCCAGGCTCCCTTTAAGAGCCTTGTGGTTCCATCTGGAATTTGCTAAGGGCCGGGAAACTAGAAGCTGAGTCCAGTATTGCATGAATAAGTGTAAATGAAGTTCATACCAAATAATAATCAAAACTACTATAATACTGATACAAAAGCGTATCGATGAAATATCACAGAACTCACAGAAGAAATTTGTCAATATCAGAAATTAGGATATTTCAAGTAAGTGGAAAAGGGGTGGATTTTCACCAAGTGGTTAGGTTAAAAGACTAAAAAGTTGGGGGGAATGAGGGAGTCTCCCTATGCTACACCAAACACCAACGTAATTCCAATTTGATTCAAGTTTTAAAAGTACAAAAAAGACACTATAAAAACAAAAGAAGAAATAGATGTGAATATTAATATATTCTTGGAATGGGAGGGCCCTTACTATTATACTATCATACAAGGCAAAAATAATAAAGAAAAATGCTGATTTTATATGTAAAACTATAACAATTTTACATGTAAAGAATGAATAGAATTATAAAGCAATCAACAGAAAAACAGCTGTATATTTATGACAGCCAAAGGACCGATAAGTCTGGTATATAAAGAGATCCAGCCAACCAACTTAAAATCACAAAAATGGAAAATGGACAAAGAACCTGTAAAAACAATTCACAAAGGAAAATGTGTCTGAAGAGAGTGAAGTATTACAAGGACTCTCCTAAAGGAAACATAGTGGACGCAGACCTTATGACCGCTCTTTGGGTCATTTGATGACCCAAATTAAGTCTTCCCATCTTCCCTTCCCGCTTCTTGAATGGTTGAGTTTGCCAGCTATCTGCTCCTGAAAATAGAATGATTTGCCCTGATGGAGCCACATTTTCCCTGGGCTTCCATTAAGCCAAGACTACACTTACAAAACAAATAGGTTGAGCTGAGAATGTAGACTATGCAACCATGGTTTTGTGCTCATTTACATACCTGTCCCAAGTTCCTGAGGTAAGCAGCCACAGACACCAAATACTGTTTTCCATCTCTCTGGTGCAGGGATCAGATGTGTGGAGGCAGCTCAGTGATGTGGACAAAGAGGAGGCCCTAGACTATTGTAGAGTTAAGGCTACCTGATCCTGGCTCCCAGTTTACCATCTGAGTTCTTAACTTCTCTGAGCCTTACTTTTCCAGCTATAAAATAGGGATAACCATAGTGCCTACCTTATAGCGTTGCTCGAAATATTTAATGAGAGTATACCTCCAAAGCACTTAGTGCTGTGAATGATGCTTAGCAGCTACTGAGTAATTGTTGGCTATTACCTCCCTTATGAGCAAAGGACCTTAGTTCCCTTCCTTCTGGATAAAAATGTGCCAACACATCAAAGGATGATTTAGTTTCCCTTTATGTAGGTATGTGTGTAGTACATTGGGAAGGCATAACACTTGGCACTAGGAGATCTGGTCCTAGTTCAAATTCCACCCCTAACTAACGTTAGAGATCACATGCCCACTCTGGGCCTATTTGCCCATCTGTTAAAGAGAGTAGTTGAACTACTGATTGCCCTCCCTTGTTCTGCCCAACATGCAGCCCCAGAGAAATACAAACCAACAGATAAATCAGGGTCTTTAAATATGGTTATAGTCTACAGGAGGTAAAAATGAAGGTCTGTGAGCTAGTAAGTCACAGCTTTTAAAGCCTAAAAGAAAGTATAGATGAATTTGCTGAAAAGCTGGAATTCTATCAATCCATAACAGCAGTGATTATGTTATGGAGATCAGAAGCTCCAATTGGCAGTTAAGCCTGTCTGATTTTTTAACTACTTAATTAAAATAGTTAATTTAGTGTATTTGTGTGTTTGTGTATTAGTGTATATGTTCATTTAGTGTATTGCAAGGCATGGGGAGTGCCTTAGTGATGAAAAGTTTGCAAACCACTAGCCTGGGTGTTCACTATCCGTGAAGGTATCTCCACCACTTTCAGCTTCATAGGGAAGCCAAAGTGGATACTAATTTATTCTTCCGAACAGGGAAAGGTTGTAAGAAGGAAGATTCCCAGTAGTGTTGGGCATTTGTAGTGAGCCATGAACTGTCCAAATCTCTTTATGCGGATTACCTCTTTTAGTCCTCGCAGTGATCCATTTATTTCCATTTCACATGTAAGAGAACGGAAGCTTGAGAATGAGACCTACTGTCATCAAATAAGGTGAATCTCCAGAACTGTGGTGTTTTGAGAAGAAAGGAGTCTAAAAAAATCATTTGAAAACATTTGAAATTAAGTGTCTCAGGCCAAGCACTGACAATGTGCAAGCTACACACATGAAGCAGTTCCATTGGAGTCCAGACACTTCGGAGGGGCAGCCCTTGGAAAACACGTAGGTGACATATGTTGGCGTTGAGAAAACTTCACTGGTTTGCCCACTTAAGAATTATAACTAGAACATTTTTCATTTACTCTTGATGCCTCCTTGCTATTCAGCACCCTGTAGGCTTGTAAATTCACATAATTAGTGTGAAAGCACAAAAAAACCCCAAAAAACATGAACTTCAGTATTAACTCAAGCAAAAGGTAATTAAGGAAGTAAATCTACAACAGAGAAAAAAACCATATAATGCTTTGCAATGTCCAAGGAAAGGCTTTTAGATTATCTGCTATTAGGAAGTATTTCATTCCTATTCCCTTTTCCTCTGCTCATTCATTTTTTCACTCCGTAATTACATAGAACTTGTTAAGTACCTGGGAATTGGGCCCTCAGCGGAGGTAGATCATGGAAAACTGTGATGCTGAATTGATGTTGAGTAGTTGTTGTCACCATTCACCTCAGGCTCTCCTTCCAGAGCTGTCCTTTGATCTTTAAGTAGGGACACAGAAAGTGACAAAGAAGGACAAAAGTCCACACTGGCCACACTTAGGGCTTTGTCTTCCAGCCAGAGAGTCCAAGGTGAATTTACACACCAATCATTCCCAACCAGATGCCAGTTATCCATCAGAGTCTCACCCCCATGGGTGTTGTCTTAATCTCCCCCCAAAACTCAGGGGTCACTTTGAAAGTGCCTCAAACAAACCCTAAATTACCAGGATTACTTGCTGTTTCTTTGAAAATGACTTTCATGTGAAAATGCTTCAGAAACATAAAAGTTAATCACCCCCTATCATGGCTTGCATCTAGCAGCAGAGTAAAGAGGAAATTAAATTCTTCTTCATTCTTTCTTACAAAATGAATCAGGATCTCACTCCATCTTCTCCACATTTTATGTAAAAATAGATCACAACCCACAACTTCTCTCTCTCTCTCTCTCTCTCTTTCTCTCTCTCATTCTGTCTCTCAAAAAGGAAAAGGTAAAACACGGATTGTTCCAAAACTCAAAGTGGGAGAGGAATTCAGGGACAGCTACGTCCTACCTGCCTTGTATTGTGCAGGTCTGAGAATACAAGTTCATAGGAGGTTAGATCTCTAGCCAAAAAGATGTAACTTCCTGACACAGTCCGCATGAACCATCCAAGCCTTCATAAGTAATGCGACCCCATATATGCTATTATGGATGCTCAAAAAATCCTTTATGTTCATTTTTAATGAGGACGCCCAACCCTAAATTTCCCTTCTATTTCATACTTTTTCACAGGCTGGCCTGAGGGTAAAATGGAAGCCTTGTGTTTGGCTAACTCCAGGGTGCTCTGCTTGAGCTCTGTGAATAAATTATGACTCTGGTCATTAAAATGTAATCAAAGCCAGGGCCTTGAAACCTTCACCTATACAAGCCTGCTCTCTGATCTTGGGGGCAGACGTCAGCTGGTCTCCCAGCAGGGCCTCCCCTGTCCAAAGCCTCGTGGACACTGCTGAAGCCTGCTCATCCTAGACACACACAGCTAAACACACAGAGCCACTGCCACGGCGGCAGGCTCCCAGTGGCTCTCGGGGCTGTCATTCTCAGGCTGCCAGGACCATCCTACACCCTCTCCTCCCAACAGAACAATGGGAGAGGCAGGTATCAGCCTTAGGCTGTAAAGAGGTTAAGTTGACCACTGAGGGTCCCACGATGTGACTCTTCCAAAATCTCCTTGGAGAGAACAGAACAAGATGACCCCTCAGTCCACTCCCTCTTTAAGGGAAGGCTGTCGATTCAGAGACCTGTCTGAAGCAGACAAGTAGGGGAGAAACTGTCCAAGGTGGAAAAGAACAGGAAGAAACACGCTGGCTTTTTTCTTCCTCCAGCCAGTATCTCCCATCAGCTGAACCTAGCCAGAAGCCAACCGGTCTGGGAACGTAGAAAATAGCACAAGGAAGGGTGGTGAATCAAAGACAAACAGACCCAGGAGGGCAAGATGTATAAGATGTACTTGGGGAAGATAATAGCTCTTCTTTATTTCCTAGTGTTGCTATGAAGCTCATATATATATATGCGCAAATACATGTCATAAACTATAAGATGTGATCAAAAAAGGTATTCAGTTTAATCCCACTTTTGATCCTTGGCTCATATTGCCTTCAATTATTTTTACATCACTTGTCCAAGTCAATCTGTTATTTAGTAGTTCTATTAACTTAAGCAACTTAGCACATGGCAAAGAATACAATAAACAATACCAATCAGCTCTGTACTGGAATCAGCTCGTGCATACCACTTGATGTTCTGCTTTTCTCACTTCACGTCATACCCCATTCTCAGGCACTGACATGCCCTGTAAACTCTGTTACCGCAAACTGCTAACACGCTATAGTTCACAGTATCATTCCTCACTAGGCCCTGGTCTGAAAATATTGACCAAGACACAGAAACCTTTCAAGATTAACGTCTGTGCTAGCCATGTCCTTGCACAAAAGCAGCAGGCTAGAATCGCATGCAAGTGGGAACAGAGGCAGAGTGAACCTTCTTGACTGAGAGAATCCTGAGGCAATACCTTGAGGGAAACAGAAATGCTGAACGTGGTGAATGACAGTCTGTGGAAAGACACCTCAAAGTTGCCAAGTTATTAACAGAGAAGCAAGGCTAAATGGATCACGAGCGAAAGACTGAAAGAGTCAAGTAAGGAACCCAGAGTAGGAGACAGTATACAGAGTGACTCATGACTTCAGCAGCATCTCTGCAACGTGGGTCTGAATTCTGATTCTGCCACCAGCTAGTACTGCTCCTTATCATTGGGAAGGATGCTTGGCCTCCACAAGTCTCTGTTGTCCCATCTATAAGAAGCGATGACAGTAGTCTCTATAACTCGTAAGTTGGCTTGAGAAATTAAATGAGATAATATACATAAAGCACTTAGCAAGTACTCAGAAATCATACCCATAAAATTAAATTTGGCAGTGTTTCTAGACCTTAAACATGCACAGTGGTAAAGCTAAATGACATCTCCATTGAGTGCTCAAGGCATAGCAACCCTGTGAGGGTCAGACATCAGCAACTGAGGAGTGGTAATTCAGTTTCTTTATGAGGACACTGACTGTTTTTAAAAATAAAGCTGCATTCAGTCAGTAGCAAGATGGCACCCATCTCTCCTACTCTAAACCCTTGACTGATTCCTGGGTGCAAGGTAAAGGATGTACTATTTCCAAAAGCCCAACCTTCTGGCATTAATAAGGCGGTATAGCAGCCAACCCTATCTGGAGTCTCAGGTCCTTGAAATTCATCTTTAATTAGATAGCACTATCTATTAGTGAAGGAAAATACCGAAGTCCACATCCATACATTACAAATTCGAGACGAATGGAAAATATTTCTAAAGCTGCTAATGAGAAGTAGGTTTATCCAAGTGTGAAAGCCAATCTCGTGGTCCGAGGAAGGCAAGTGGCATGAAAACAGCAGGAAACCCACAGTTAACTAAATTCTAAGAGCCTGAAACTTCTCAACATGCCTCACACCTGGCAGCTTGCAAATACAGGTTCTTCTTCTTAGTATCGACCCAGGAGCCACAGTTGGCTCCTCATTTTCATTTGGCACAAAAGTCAGTTTCCAACAGATAGAAAACATCAAAGAGTTGGTATCAGGAAGAAAGCTTACACAATTTTCCCTGTTTTTCCAACATTTGAATTTTATGGGCATAAGGTATTCCCCAGCAATTTAAACCCTAGGTGTATCCCCAATACTGTTATCCATATGAGTACCAAAAGTACATACCACACAGTCAAGATAGCTTCATTCATAAGAGCCCCAAGGTGGAAACAACCCAAATGTCCGTAATGGGAATGGAAAAATAAATTGTGATATATTCATGTAAAGGAATAATAATCAGCAATGAAAATGATTGAACTACCACTGCATGCAATAATATGAAAGAATCTCACAAATACAGTAAGTCAAAAAGCCAGATGTCAAAGAACATATACATTATGATGGCTTTTACTAAGCGCTCAAAAACTGGCAAGCTTCATCTATGATGTTGGACATTATGAGAGTGATCATCTTTATGGGGGAGGGAGGAGATAGTCATTGGGAGAGTGCCCAGCTGGTAATGTTCTATTTCTTGACCTAGGATGTCGTTATATGGGTGGGTTAACTTGGTGCTAATTCATCAAACTGCCACTCTTATTTGGGCATTTTTCTAGATGCATGTTGTACTTTAATTAAAAAATGTATTAAAATAGATTTTTCCTAAATTGACAAATATGAAGAATGAAGAAATTGCCTTACTGGATCAGACTGATGGACAACTAACCTAACTTTCTTACAATAAATTAGGAGGTGAGGGTTGGAGCTGCTACCTATGGTGTCATCAGTGAGTTAAACCTCCTCCTTTTGTCCAAATAACCTGTTCTGAAGCTCTAATATAATGATCTACTATTACTTCTTTAAGCTAAATTATTTTTATTTATCTGATTTGATAAGCTTCATATATTTATTATTGCTATGAGAAATATTTCCCTCTATGTATCAAATGATGTCTTTTAAGCCTCAAGTGGTATCCCACCCATCCTAGTAGACCAAAATTTATATCAGTTATGTTCACTTTCATATTTCATAATTTTGTCAATGTGTTTGGTACTTCTTCCCACATTCATATTTTCCAAGTCAACAGTTGTAAGGTTTTAGTCTCTGTTGGTAGACCTCATGTTTGGAGTTTCTTTTTACACATGTCTTTCTGGTTTCCTGAGCATTTTAGATGCCCTCTTTGGACCTGTTCCGAGAGGATTATGTCTTTCCTAAGGTCTCAATATGCAATGTTCCCATAGCAGGTGGGCGAGCCCTGGAGCGGGTGAGCATCCCACTTTTTCCTTATGCCCATTTGACAGTTTTAAGGAAGATAATGGCAGCCAGCCTGACCGGCCTCTTAGCTCACCTTCCATATATGTTATGGGGAAATGTATTATTTGGATTTGCCACATTGAAGCTCGTCTGTCTACCTTATTTTGGAACTTTCACAGAGCCTTCCATTAGCTTTCCAAAATAACTGCTACTAGAGATTCTTGGAGTTTCTTAACTCTTTTTGCAAAGTTGACAACATCAGTGTGTATCCCTGCCTTCAAAATCATTATAAAGTGGTTTCAAATGCATGGGCCCAGGGTTGACTCCATACATGACCCCACACTCAACCCTGTTGATCCAGAGGCATAGGTCTATAATTCTAAGTTTATACTTCCTGGCATTAGTCTGGCTTCTCTTCCTTGACAATATAATTTCCAAAGTCCATAATTATATTTTTCTCAAAGATTTTTTTAAATTTAGAATATATGCTTTTATGCATAGAAAGTGTGCTGGGAAAATGTGCAGCAAGATTTTGTTTGTTTGTCTATTTTGGGTTTTTTTTTTAATATTCAGTTAACCACTATATAGTACATCATTAGTTTTTGATGTAGTGTTCAATGATTCATTAGTTGCATATAACACCCAGTGTACATGAAACCTGGTTTATGACCTTTGAAAATCCAATACATATGCCCACATAAGGACTTATCCACATAAGGACAACGATACCATCAGGAGCTTACCACGTATCAAGGACCATGTTAAGTGATCACCTGCTTAGGTCTCATTTAATCCTTTCAAATATCCCAGGAGGTACGTACTAACACCATTCCAAGTTTCACAACCTGGCTGGGTTCATCTACCCCTCCCATGGCAGAAACTTGATATGAATTCAGGAGTGCTTGCTACTGTCCACACTCTTAACATATTACTACCCCCCCAAGCCTATTTAATTTCCTTAAATAATTAAACTAGATTCACCATATTGTGTGAAATATTATGAATCATAATTATCTTATCTTAAAATGAAAGCACCAAAATGCACGTTGAAGCTAAATTTAACTTATTTTTGGATTGGGGGCCACTCTTAGATTACTCTTCCACCATTGGTTTCAGTAATCAAGGTTTGAATGTAAACAGTAGCAATTTAAAGAGTAGCTGGAAAATACACTTGGCCCAAAGTTTTGGTGCAAAAAAAAAGAACAGAAAAGACTCCCCTCTGGTCTGACTTCACTGTTGCAAGCTCATGTGATCCTGCTCTGACGTTACTGCTTGACAAAAAATACGCAGGTAGACATATTCAGGTACCTTCAATTGTGTTTTTGCTTTATTTTTTCCTATTATTCTGTAGTCTCCCAAGTAAGAAGATAACAAGATTAGTGTGCCAGCCACATTTTTTAATGTTAATAGTATCGATTGTGCTTTAATTTGAAAAGACTATGATAAATGCCCAGATAGATAGGACTCAGCAGCAATCTCAAGAAAGGAGAAAAAATTAAGGGCCAAGGAGTCACTAAGAACATTATTCTAATGTATACACGTACATATAAACAGAGTCTACTAAACGGGAGCTTTAAACTTAACAGGAAGGGTAAGTTAGGGTCACCGTGAGAGTGACTACAATTTGCTCCTTTAAAACAGTCTCAAATGACCATAAGAAGATTTTAAACGGCTTCATCTGAAATGAGCTGCAAGAAGTCTGATTGTGAAGAACTACTGTACAGAAGTGAATGGGCAGGAATTTCATTTTAGAAGAAATATTTTTATCCTCAACATCATTAGCTCTGTGACCAAATCAAGACCACTTAAGAAAAAAAAAAAAAAAGACCACTTGAAAATTAATTACACATATATTCAAAAATGGAGATGAGCCAATATGCACAGACCTGGAAAGTCTTGTTAGCTGAGTGTGTTGATGCAAAAGCACTGAGGTCACGTAATACTCAATGAAGACTTCACTCACCTTTGGGAATTGGGCAATGAAGGAAGAGGGCTGATGGGGCCTGAAGGATATTTATTCAAGTATACGCCAGTTTCACCAAGGTTGAACTATCTCCTTGGAAGTGATAACAAAATACTCATTAGAAATAAGCTTTTCTGTGAAGGAAAAAGAAGAACATAATCCTAGAAGTCCTTACTCAGTCGGCCTTGTCTGTCCAAAAGGAAGAGGGAAGGCAGGGGGAGAGCAAGAGGGTTGGGAGGGAGGAACAGGGGATGAGAGGAAGGGAGGAAAGAAGGAAGGAAGGGAAAAGAGGAGAGAAGGGAGGAGGGAGGAGAGAGGGAAGGAATGACAATTCTTCCTTCTTTGTCCAAAAGACACTATGATTTTGTGGTGAGGCACAGAGTGTGGTGTCTAATGCCCACCACTGCCATATTTCATCTTTTTACGCTTGCTGTATTTTTCGTCACTGTGCTCATCCATTTCTAGAAATTAGCAAGTATTATTTGTTTACCATGTATCTTCTCTCTGCAATGTAACCTCCACGCCGGCAGGGGTGCCATCTTACCGCAGCTCTGCCCCCGGCTCCTCTAAAATGGCTCCTAGAACAGTAGGCCCTCAGTGTAGATTTGAGGAAGGACAATGGGTAAGCTGATTGGTTCAATAACTAATAGGTGGGGTATCAAAAGATCTTGCTTTTTCAAAATTTTGCTATCTGGGCTTTCTTTCACCCATCAGACATACTGTTGTGGAGGTGGGGTGACGCTGACATTACTCCCCATGCCTGAGCCCAATTTAGAAGCACTGTCTTGTGTGTGCATTTGTCCGTGTGCGCGCACGTGCACACACACACACACACACAATTTTGCTTATGCAAAGAAATTCAAGCTAAAAAAAGAAAATATATATTCTGATAACAAGTGAGAAGACAGGAATAGGCAATTAAAAGGAAAGATAACAAAGAGCAAACATATATCCTCTGTGGTGATTAAAGAAATAAATCTAAAATAGTCATGAGATACCAGTTTTTTAAAATCTCTGCTACTTGGATATGAAGAGCCAATATCCATTTTGGGGCACGTGCAGTGAAATGAACACTTTTACGTGCTGCTAGTGGGACTGTCACGTCTTAGACATTCTTTTCAGTCCATCTCATCTCTGGAGGAGACTCTCAGTTGTGACGTCTGTCCTGCCACAGAGGTTAGCCCAAGATAACCATAGCACCCAGGAAAAGGTAGGAAATGGTCCTGGGAAGGTTAATCCTTTGGTTGCTGCAGATCACTACAGATATTTAAAATGCTAAACTCATTCAGACAGATCGATAGCCTAGGAATGACCCACTATAGCACTCTTCCACTTACTGTAAGTGCAGCATTCTCAGTGGATATCTGGAGAAGGAGAAACAAAAAGAACATTGTCCTGTTTAAGAAGGATGCAAAGAAAACCAGCCTGTGAACATCCAGGTCTTTCCAGCCAAACCCCATGGAATCACACACTACGGTATGGTAGAGAGTAAGATTGGAATGTCCCCATTAAACTACAGGCCAGCCATAGTCCCAGAGATTGTGTATGGAGTGAGCAGTCTTCTCCCTGCAAGTTTCTCCCTTGAAACTCAGTAGCTTTGCTTTATAAGTTATAATAGACATTTACCTACATATATATTGGAGAAGAGCTGAAGTATTTGGTGTTTAGTATCAACACTAAAACAACATTTAAATGGGCTTTTGGTTTGCTTTGGGTGAGCACAGGTTAGTTATGCAATGAATCAGTGCTCAATCCAAGCCATATGGACTTCTTGGGATTCAGTCATCATTTGCCTAAAGTAATCTCAAGTAAGCAAATGGAAATCTGTTCTCTTTTCCATATAGTTAAAGAGAATCAAGAATAGTTTTCTGAGTTTCTCAACAAATATCTTCCTCTGAAATAGTGTACAAGGCATATCATATCTGTAGAGTAAATATAAATTCTTCACATAGCCATTTTGATGATGCACAAGTCAAATTTTTTAGTCCCCAGATCTAGTTGGTGACATTTGGGGCAGGGCTGATGGTGGTTCAATCCTGTGAGAACCTTTGTCCTAGACATACTGCTACCAATTTCCAGTGGTCCCGAGAGGGGCCCACCAGGGGTGATAAAAACAGTTACTCCTTTTCAATTTCCACTCCTCTTCACTCAACAGACCATGGGACTACTCTCTACCATTCTTCTGACTGAACATAATTTCCAAAATTCTTAAGGAGAAATGGAGAAAATAATATTAAATATAATTCAGGAATCTTATCCAAAATGATTAAAAATCCTTTTCATGGAAAGAATTCATCCCTGTTTCACCCTTCTTCCATATTCTCCTCTACAAGTAACAGAACGTTTTTTGCAGTGTTTTAAGTGAGAAAAACAAGATTTCACTTTTACTGCCAAATCCAGAGGCACTGGAGCTCTAGCATCAGTTGTAGTTTTGGATCTGATTCTCTGATTCCATCTTGGCTCTCATCCTCATAGTCATAAAATGGCTGCCTCACCTCCAAGCATCACACTTCAGTTTATGTGACCAGAGACTGGAGGAAAGGAGAGCAGAGATTTCTCTCATATTCATAGGTAGACCATATAATTTATCACTCATACTAGAATTTTCCAAGTGAAAGAGAACATTATTAATAATTTCGCTAGGATAATACACATATCCCAGAACCATCAGAAAAATTGGGATGTATGCTGGTTCTACTTAATTAGAGACCAAAGCATTTCCCAGAAGTCCCAGCAGTCTGGAAGCAGCTCCCCTTTCCCGAGCATGTTGCCACCCACATAGACTTCTGTTACGTGAGCAAGGAGGAAGGTGGGTTAGCTGTTGAGTTGGCAACAAAGCATATCTGTCCTCAATCCAGGTATAGGATACTAAAACTGAATTTCTTCTTCAGATCTTAGAAATGGAAAAGGAGGCTCGCTTTTCTGAGAACACAGCTACAGTAGAAAAGTGGAACTGTTGGTGGTGGTTACCATTCTTCCTCCAGACTTACATCCTCACATATCCTATCATTTAGACACAAAACTCTCTACTGTCCCACTTGAGTTAGTATTGCCAAATCGCACAGAACAGTGCCCCGTACTTGGCACCAGTATTGAATTGGTTTTCGATAAGTGGGCCTTCCTTAGTCCAAAGCACAGACATCCACATATAGGTGAGGATCCTCACACCAAGAGACATATTTCAAATGGAGTGTCGGGTTGAATGGCATTTATATTCTCAAAGTCAAGATTTCCAGAATAAGTACCTTGAGACTTTAGTTTCATTCTCCAAGTCATAACAATGAAGTATTGCCTCTTATATAATCTCTAGCCATTCCATTTTTTAAATCAGTTGATGCACTTTTTACCAAAATGTCTCAGAGTCCCAAAAGGTTATTCAGAAGATTGGCAAGCAGTCAAGTAGATGTGCAATTAAAATCTTTGTCATCCTTTTTTGACGGCATCTGAAACATCTAAAAACAAAGTCAACATTCTGTTCCAAGACGTTTGTTTTTATGGTGGGAACACATATGAAACCTGCCCTAAAAACTAAGTGCTGGAGGCACTGACCTAGTTCAAGTTCAATATGTTCACAACCAAAAAAGAAATACTCACTGTCAGATTTTGACAATGATGGCTAAGGTCCAATACCCAAGGCTTTGACATTCAGAATGAAAAAACATCCTTTAAACTCTCATTATATTTCTTATGTAATCTTCATTTCTATCTGGATTAATTGACAATGAAAAGTATGGATGAAGAGAAATTTTTTTAGAGTTGCCTAAGTCTTTTTTTTCCCCAAGATTGTATTTATCCATTTGACAGAGAGAGACACAGCGAGAGAGGGAACACAAGCAAGGGAAGTGGGAGGGGGAGAAGCAGGATCACCATTGAGCAGGGAGCCCAGTGTGGAGTCTCAATCCCAGGACTCTGGGATCATGACCTGAGCCCAAGGCAGGCGCTTATGGACTAAGGCGTTCCTGGAATTGCCTAAGTCTCATGCTTGACTTTGTTCAGGAAGTTGAGACCCCGTAGACCAGTTGCTGGGGCAAATGGAGATGAAGAATAGTTTGGGCTGTGTTGCTTGCATATATGCATGTGTTGGTGGGGGGATGATGATGGTCAATCAGGGAGAATTAGACCTAATCTCCACACCTCTGCGAGCATCCTTTCCAAAATCTCCCAGGAGAGGAAATTAATCTATATGTCAACTGCTGAGGCTCTCCCCTTGTGAAATATGGAAAACCTCTAATTAAGTAAAAGGCAATGGAAATCAGACAAGAGTCTTGGATTTTAGGCAGAATTATAATCCCATCATTCTAATAATAAATAAATAAACAAACAAACTCCTTTTCCACAAATGTATAAAATGTCCAGGAAAAGACAGACCTAACTATATTTTTTACTTTGACTCCTGTGACCATTTACCAAGGGGAATTGGTACTCTCATAAATGTGCTTTCCAAATGATAGTGTATATATTCTAATTAATCTAGTCTATTTTTAACCAAAGCTATACTACTTCATTATTATTTTTGTCCGTATTGCATTGCTCAGAAACAACAAAAAATCAGCTCACACATCAGAAGCCTTTCTATCCTTCATGAAAGGAAGAAAAAGACAGCTGTACCGTTATAGTGATCCCCTTTGTGGCTGATTTTTTCCATGGGACAACAAAGAAATGACATAGAGAAAGATAGTAATTTAGAAAGTGCTTTCCAGGAAAAGTGATTTTCTGGGCTTAAATCTTTGCCGATGTGGGGAAAAAAAGAAAAGAAAAGAAAGGCAACTCTGCACATATCAGACAAAAGGAGTTTCATTTTGCACATTACAAAGTGAACTCATTATAGTCTCTTGCTAAGGTCCCAGAGAGAACCCTAATCTTACCAGCTAAAGTCCACCGTGTAGCTTGGAAAACCTTGTTGATTTCTGCACTTTGTAGTTCCTCATGCAAAGATCACACATCAAATATGTCATCCCAGGAAGGGCACAGAAGTTAAAAAGCAGTCTTAGGATCCTGTCCAAGCATACTAGAAGGTTGACAGTCAAACAGATTTGCAGGTAAAATCTTTCTTCTTCTTCAATAATGGTCTCAGAAAGTCACAGGAACATGCACTGTGAGTGTGCTTTTAACATGCCACATTGATCTAGCCTAAAACTGTGCACTGCTTGGCAAACAGGTCTATTATTTTAGCCCAAGGACAAATTCCATCAGACAATGGAGGATTTGCCTCAAGCTTCCCAGGCAGCAGTCAGCTCCATGGGGTTCTCCGTAAAGGCACGCCTGGCTCAGGAACGCACCTGAGGAGGCAGGGGTTAGAAGACAAAACAATGCCAGTAACCAGGAGACTTTCCTTCCTGAGCTTCCTCCACACCCATATATTAAAAACTAAATCCCTAAATAAGTTGTGCTCAGTATGCTAGTTCACTTGGTCCTCTTCTTAATCAAGTCTCTCCTACAGGATTGAAGACTAAACATAGATTGGGATGTCTTAAGCTAGAAATGCCAAAACTTAATTTAAGAGCTTCATAGCTAAGTTATCCTTCCAACACAGTGTCCTCTGCTGCTGTGGGACTCTTCCATCCCAGAACTTGAGTTCCTCTTTCACGTCTACATTACATAGTGAAAAAAGTCAGTTTGTTTTTTAATTAAATGAAAAATATGATACATAGAAATAACACTATAAGACAAGAGTAGTTATTCTTGGCTGTAGAACTATAGGTGGTATTTATATTTCCTCTTATTTTTCAAATATTCTTAGAGTTCTTCAATAAGTGTATTATTTGCATAAAACAGGCACAGAAAACTAGGGCATCTAGGTGGCTCAGTCGGTTGAACGTCCAACTCTTGATTTCGGCTCAGGTCATGATCACAGGGCCCTGAGATCAAGCCCACCCATGGGCTCTGTTCTCACTGGGGAGTCAGGTTGGGATTCTCTCTCTCTCTCCCTCTGCTCCTTCCCCCCGCTTGGGCACATGTGCTCTTTCTCAAATAAATAAACAAATAAATCTTTTTTTAAATGCACAGAAAACTAATAGTCACAATAATTGTATTGTTGATAGAGTCTCTTTCTAAAATAAAGCGTCTAGGTGTTTCTTAATGCAAATCTTATGGAGTTCCCTTCAGGAGGTTAATTTTCTACTCAGCTCCTTATTTCACTTTTTTTCTTTAGATTTTCCAGATTAATTTTATTTTGAGTTGGGAAGAGCTGTCTCCTTGGGCCCCTTTAACAGAACTCTTAGACATTAGCTGCATACAAATAGATTATATATACTGTGTTGTAATATATAAATATCTTCCAAGCATCTATGTCTTGCAAGCAGGGGAAGCAGGGGAATTGCTCTATGCACTGTATGCAGCCGTAACTATGAGGGCTTAGGTGAAAAAATAATATAGATCCTATTCTCTTACCTGGAAATGTTATTTATTCATTATCTGTCCAAATGTTCCAAAAACTAATCAGCTGAAGCCCCAGAGTCCTGAATGATAAAGTATGGAAGAGATCTTCTAGATCTGTGAGATTCTATGGGCAGGGATTATCAACTTTCTGCCTCTTCCAAAATATAACTTTAATAGTGTTCCCATACAACACCTGATTTCTGAGAGAGGCTGCATACCAACGAGGCTGCCACATCAGTTAGCTACAAAAGGTACTTCCAGGTAAATCACTTAACCAATGATTTGCCTTTCAATGCATTCCAAGAGCCTCTTTTATTTTTTTTTTTTTAATTTTAATTTTTTTTTTTTTACAAGAGAACAAATCTACACCTTTATTTACTTTTCATTAAATTTAAATCCTTGAGGGGTACAGCATCACATGGATTCTGTGGCCAATGGCTTTAGCAGGAAGGTTGCTTCGGTATTTGGCACGAACCATGCCGCTGTTTCCATGAGCACGAGTTACTTTTCCCCAGATTACTCTGGTTTTGTTTGGTTTGCCACCAGGAGTCACTGTGTTGTTCTTTGCTTTGTACACGTAAGCACATCTCTTGCCTAGATAGAATTCCGTTTCATCTCGAGCATATACACCTTCGATTTTAAGAAGAGCTATGTGCTCCCTCTGGTTGCAGAGACCCCGCTTATAGCCAGCAAAAATGGCCTTGGACCACAGCCTTCCAGACATTATTCGGCGTTTTAGAGGAGTCCTGTTCCCAGCAGACCTCACTTACTTGCACCCAAAGTTCAGCAACAAGAATTCCACTCCCCAAGAGCCTCTTTTAAATACAGTTTCCACACTGAATTGAAATTATTCACAGATATCTATCCCTTGGGACATGAGGGCTTCATGAGGGCTGAGCCCTTGCTTCTCCTTCCCATCCAGTCCTTATCAGAGTGCTTAGTGCACAGCTGATATTCTTAAATATGTGTTCAATCACTCACTTCACAGTGGTATTGATTATTTGCATTTTGGAATGAACAAAGCTATAACAAGAAAAGCCTTTTTTTAAAAAGCACTGTTTGATAGACACAGGTTACTCATGGCCTGACACTTCAATGTCTCCCTCTGCCCCAGTCCTGCTCTGCTCCCTTCCTTTCACAGGTGTTGACCCCAAATCAACATCATGTACACAAAGCCTGTTTTAACACCCTCTTCCAGAGAATTCAACCCACAACTGCCTGGAACTAAAATCTAAGACAAAGCAGACTTCAAGGCCAAACACTTTTATGGTTTCTGCAGAAATGTCAGGTCTTCAGAGAGACCTTTGCTGACCCCCCTTCCCCAGAATAGGTACCCTCCATCACTCACCCCTACTCCGCCCATCTTCGTCCCCCTTAGTTTGCTTTAGTTTTCTTCCTAACAATCTCTCTTCCTAGATTGTTCAGTTGCTTACTGTGTCCCAGTACTAGAAGATAAATTCCATAAAGCAAAGACTATGACTTGTTCATTGCTGTACGCCCAGCACCTGAGAGCATGCCTGGAATATAGTAGGCATTTGATAAATATTTATTGAATGAATAAACCATTGCTAGATTTATTATCTTCGAAACATAAAGGGAAAACCTAAAAGCCAGTTTCCATATATTGAAATTTTAATAAGAGTTTCTTTCTATGGTTGAATTAAAAAAAAAAATCACTGAATGTACCAAATCGTCTCAGCAGTTAATTGGATTCAACTGTTATGACTATAAGCCTTTGTGCAATCATGGAAATGATTACTAATTCATAAATCCCGAACAAATAAAAATCTGAGGCAGACCTAAGAGGACCATCATCCACCTTCCCTTCTGTAGTTTGGTTTGGCTTCCATGTAAACTCTTTGTGTTTTGTTTTGTTTTTAGAGAAAACTCTAAGAGTATTTGTTTCAGGAAGATCTCTTTCTCTCCTGGGCTAGAAAGGGAGATCATAAGAGAGAAGAAAAGCAATGGCCAGAAAGAGAAGGGTGGAGTATTATTCAGTGTGAACTTGGTCTATTCATTAATTCATTTTAAAAATATGTATTTAGAAGAATGCATTGGGGGCTCCTGTGATCTGAGCATAATGCTGGACTCCTTACTTCTATGGAGCATATGCTAGTAGGGGAGACAGAGAACAGACAAGCTAACAGGTCAGCAAAGCAAAATCTTTTCAGGAAAAAAATTAGAGTGCTATCTATGATGAAGAGTAAATGGGGGTAGGGTGGGATTAGAGTTAAAACACGATAATCACTTTCCTTAAGAAGGTGTCATTTAGGCTGAGACCTGTAGAACAGAAAGGAACCACCCATGCAGTGAGCTGATGGAAGAGATTCCATGCAGACGGAGAATAATAAACAAAGATCGTGAAGCAGGAATGAACTTGGTGGTTTGAGCAGGGCAAGGACTAGCATGAGACACTCACCTAGGTTATAGAATTAAAGGGAGTGCCAACAACCTCAGTAATTGAGATAAATGAGATTTTAATGCAATATTTTGAAAATAAAATTATCAGTATGGGAAATAAAGACAGGTTGAGTATTACTGATTTCCCTTTGCCAGAAGCTCCAAAAGAACTTGGCATAACACTGGTATTGATCCTATCTTTAATTTTTTGATATTTTATGAGTCATTCACCTCACACTAGTCTCAGCTCTGGGAGTGAGAAATAAAAGCAAGGAAGTGGGGCTGGAGGGTAGTAAGTGAAAGGGGAGGGAAGCAGGGTCCACAAGCTCCAGGCCCTTGCAGATGTATGGATTTTATTCCTGGAGCCATGGAAGTCAATGAAATGATTTAAGCAAAGGCATGCCAAGCTTCTGTTGGCATTTTACAAGATCAGATGTGCTGTAGGTATCAGAGCAGAAGTGGAGTGACTGACTAGAGAGGAGCTTACATAGGCGTTGCCCTAGCTAGATGTGGTGGAAGTGTATATTCAGAAATAGAAACAAGGCTTCCTGGCATAGTAGATTGGAGAGAATGCAACAAGGCAGAACACACAGTAACTCTTCCTTTCTGGCTGGAGCTGAGGAGATGGTGGCATCATTTAATGAACGGGGTGAATAAGACTGAGGAGAGACCAAAAGAAGTGAATCAAGAATTCCATTTTAGTTTGTTTACATTTGAAAAGCCATTGAACCATATACTATGTAAAGTACACAACTGGAAATGCAAGTTTAGGTTTCAGAGGAGAGATCTGAAGCAGAGTTAAAAATCTGGGATTAAAACAACATGGAGGAGCACCTGGGTGGCTCAGTGGGTTAAGCCGCTGCCTTCGGCTCAGGTCATGATCTCAGGGTCCTGGGATCGAGTCCCGAGTCGGGCTCTCTGCTCAGCAGGGGGCCTGCTTCTCTCTCTCTCTCTCTCTCTGCCTACTTGTGATCTCTGTCTGTCAAATAAATAAATAAATTCTTTAAAAAAAAAAATAAGGAGATGACTGTTAGAGCTTTGGAAACAGATCAGACCAGGGAGGAGAGACTTGAGAACAGCATTTTCAAACTTAACCACTCATTACAGTTAATATTGCATCATGCCACATCTCAGCTCTGATACGTGTAGAACTCTGTATCAGTATAATTCTCTTTGCCTGCCCCCATACCCTTTGTGCCATTGTCAACCCATTCTTTACTTCTACATTCTTCATAAACTCTACCTTAAAATGTTACTATTTTTGCTTTCAAGAGTCAAATGTCCTTTAAGAAAATTAGAAAAGTCATATTCTTTTATATGTACACATTTACCATTTTGTGTGCTTCTCATTCCTTTCTATGCACAAGTTTCCAAATGGTTCCATTTCTCTTCAGTCAGAAACATTTAGCTGTTCTCATTATACAATTTACTGGCTACATATTCTCTCAGCTTTCAATTACCTGAGAATGTCTTTATTCCACTCACATTTTTAAGAAATATATTCTCTAGATATAAGATACAAAGTAGAAAGTTTGGGTTGTATGGTGCCAGGGTAGCTCAGTCAGCTGGGCTTCCAACTCATAGCTTCAGCTCAGGTCATGATCTTGGGGTTCTGGGATTGAGACCCACATCAGGCTCTACATTCAATGGGGAATCTGTTTCTCTCTCCTTCTCCTTCTGCCCCTCCTCCCACACATACTCACTCACTCTCTAAAATAAAAAATCTTTTAAAAAAGGGAGAGAGAGAAAAATTTAGGGTTTCCCCCCTTCCTCATTTTCAGAACTTCCAAGATGACATTTCATCATATGGCAGTCTGCATTGTTTTTTGATGAAGACCAGCTGTCATTTATCTCATTTCCTCTGGAATGTGACATTTCTCTCTGGCTGCTCTCAAGATTATCTCTTCTTCTTTGTGTTTCAGCATTCTGACCATGATATGCCTAGGTGTGAATTTCTTTGTATTTATCTGCTTGGAAATCATGGAGTTTCTTGAATACCTAAGTTGATGTTTTTCATCAAATCTGAGAAATCTAGACCCTTATTTAACATTTTTTTTCTATCACACACTCTTCTCCTTTTTATACTCCAATTACACATATATTAGACCATTTGATATATTTTGTATACCCCCCAAGGCTATGTTTATTTGACTTCAATCCCTTTTTCTCTGCGTTCTCCAGATTCAGTACTTTTTATTGATCTGTCTTTAATCTCACTGACTCTCTATTTTGCTATCTTCAATCTGATATTAATTCCACCTGATGAATTTTTTAAGTTATTATAACTTTTTAGTTCTAGATTTTCAAAAATTATATAATATAGAAGAAGAGATGGAAGGTGCAGAAGAGAAGGGAAATGGGATCTAGTGAAAAAGAGGAGATTTACCTTTAGCAATTCCATAATGAAAGAGAGTAAGAAGAGGAGACAGGTACGATGAAAATTGAATTTTAGCTTCTATCCCGAGGACATTTCAGAACTCTGTTCAATAGCTTCTGATTTTTCAGTGAAATATGAAGCATGTTGTCAACTGGAAATGAAGGGAGAAGCTTGAGATAGAAGATGGTAATGAATTGCTATCTTCAACTGTAAAAAGTTTTCTTTATTAGGTACTTGAGTGCAGTTTGCTATACAGAGATTGTTTTCATGATTTTCTCACAGTACCGAGCTACATGGATGGAGAGAAGCGAAAGTTTTGCAGACAGGCGTGAGAGAGACAGACAGTGGCAACAGGCTTGAGTGCACTTATTACCCTGGATAAACTAAAAAATGGAGAGAGAGCAAAATGAAGACACAAAGGAACTGACCACTTGTAGGTAAGTGTTAGGATCACTGAAGTGAAAGTCATGCTGGGTTCAAAGACCGGGGGCAGTGAGGGTGGAGGCACCAGGAAGCCTTGGGAGCCATCAAAGGATGGGGCATTTAAAACTGAGAATTTTAATTTGGTACAGTTTTTAGTGACGAGACATTCAGGCTATGAACATGAGAGGCGTTTGTGGTGGAATAAATCAAAGAACTGAGCTGTTGGGGGGCATGTGGATAATAGGGCTTAGGGAGGTAGAACTGTGAGCCAAAAGGTAAACTGGGTACCAGGGAAGGACGATGGGTGGAGGAGAGATGCTAGAGGTACCAAACAGTGTGTAGAAGAGTCCAGGTTATAATGGATACTTGAAAAAGAGAATGGGACATCTGGAAAAATCTGATATAAATAGGGATGAAACATGACAGGACAGGTTTTGAAGGTCCCTAAGAAGGTGAGAACTCACTTCTAGAATTATATACCTAAACATTTTGTTCCTTTTGTTCAAAAGCATTCTGGCAGAAAATGATTTGTGAAAACAATGAGCAATTCTTCCGAAGGTCTCTGACACAGGCTTAAGTAAGCTTATGATAAACTCTACTTCAATAGTGATAGCTAATCTACCAAAAGTTTTTTTGTTTTTGTTTTTTTTAACTCATGGCCTGTGTCTGGTTTTGAGGTTCCCCAACCAACCCTAAATCAGGTAACATAATAAACTTAATAAATGTACAGATGGAGATTTTTCTATTTAAAGGAGAAATTAGGGGTGTCTGAGTGACTCAGCCAGTTAAGCATCTGCCTTCAGCTCAGGTCATGATCCCAGGGTGCCAGGATTGAGCTTTGCACTGGGCTCCTGGCTCAGGAGGGGGCCTGCTTCCCCCGCCCTCTGTCTGCAGCTCCCCCTGTTTGTGTTCTGTTAAATAAATAAATAAAATCTTAAAAATGTAAATAAAGGAGAAATTAGTCTTAGAACTATTTTTATCAATCAACACACATCTGGGTTTGTTCAGGAACAAAGCAGCAGCATGTACCCAGAAGCACTATCACAATGAGAGTATTGCACTCAAACATAGTCTGGAGAAACTTACTGTACTCATATTTTGGAGCAGTGAAGTAAAATCAAAGAGGAACATATATGTTGGAACTTGAATTTAACATGTCCAGCGCAGCTCCTTAAGAAAACAGCCCAGCTTCCTTCATGCTTGTATGCTAAACAAGCAAACTACAGCATGCTTTTTAAAAATCTCTTTATTACACAAAGGAAGAACAATAAATTCATCATCTCATTTGCCTGAAAGAATGCTCTGAAAGTGAAACCAATCACGTTTATAAAATAGGTGCTTATTCCATGTACTCCACTTTTTTGACAATTTGTATTTAGATTTCTTTCTTTTGTTCTCTCTCTCTCTCTTCCTTCCTTCCTTCCTTTCTCTCTTTCTTTCTTTTCTTCCTTTTTTTTTCTTTTCTTTCTTTCTTTCTTTCTCTTTCATCTTCCCTGCCACCTTAGGGCAGAACCTGTTGTGACAAAGACTAATCAAACCTTGTTCATGGCCTCAGGGTCTCACCGATAGCATGTATTTAAGAAAGTATTTGTAAACATGTATTTGTTGACTGAATGAATGTAGACAAGCAAAGAAGACAACTAATGTCTGGGAAGGAAACTAAAGCTATAACCTCTTAAATCCAAGATCTCTGATAGAGTTATAGTTTGCCTCCTCCATCTGTTTCTCATAAAAAGTAAGAGTTAAAATAATGCCATGAGTAAGAAAAACAGTCAGTTCCACTCTTAAAACTAAGTTTTGAATAACACTGCCCTGAAAGAGAGAGTCTTACTGCTACTGGACAAAGAAAACGAAGAGAATTTACTGACTCCCAACAATGTGCTAAGGTGTTGACTAGATCAAAATGTTGTAAGAGTTCTTGCTGGACTTGTAGAAATATGGAGGCCTTCGAGAGTTGGTCTCTGTCTTGGCTCAGGCTCCTATAACAAAAGGCCACAGACTGGCTAGGTGGCTTATAAACCACAGACATTTATTTCTTACAGTTCTGGAATGTAGAAGTCCAACATCAGGGAGCTGGCATGGTCAGGTTCTGGTAATGGCCCTTCAGATTGGGGTTGTATCCTTGTTGTATCCTCACATGGCAGAGTGTGAGAGAGCTTTCTGGGCTCCCTTAATAACTAATAGCTAACATATAAATAATCTTACCAGTTTACAACTACGTATAACTAATAAATTATAACTAATCCCATTCATGAGGATTCTACCCTCATGACCAATCACCCACCTAAAGCCCCTTCTAAACACCATCACACTGGCCATTAGGATTTCACCATATGAATCTGGGGTGCAGTGGGGACATATTCAGTCTATAACTTTCTCTTGGGACTCTACACTGAGCATAGGATCTCTTGGCATATTGTAGAGATTTGGTCCAGGATGACAAAATGGAGATGTCCCAGTTGGCACTAGCTGCACCATTGGGAGTTCAGTCCTCTCTTCGTGGCTGCCATTTCATACGGCTGCGTATACTAACAGCTTTTCCACTTCAACAGAAAACAAAAAGAGACACATTGTATCTCATTTGAAGGGGAAAGAGGAATTTGGTGTATGAACATACACTTTTAAAAGAAAAAATGTTGAGACACCTGAGTGGCTCAGTTGGTTAAGCGGCTGTCTTCGGCTCAGGTCATGATCCTAGCGTCCTGGGATGGCTCCTTGCTCAGCAGGAAGTCGGCTTCTCCCTCTGCCTCTGCCTGCCACTCGTCTGCCTGTGCTCACTCTCTCTGACCAAAATAATAATAATAATAATAACAAAATAAAATTTAAAATGTTGTGAATTGGCAATGTAGTCAACATACAGAAATTAGTGTATCAGAAATTGTAAAAAACAAAATCCAGATTTTACCTCCAAAAATGATATAGTGAGACTGCCCACGTAAAAGGTGTGGTAAAACACCACCTGTGCCTTACCACACGGCTATCATCATAAGTACTTCCCCACATGGCCCTCTGCAGCCCTAGCACTTTGTACTGCTTTGTGCACTCCCTTAGTGGACACTTTCACATACATGACTCTTGTTTTTCTCATTATCATAACAATTTACAAAAGGAGGAGATGTGCTTCCTCCTTTTCTTCTCTTTCCTCTATGTCTCTGCCTTTCCGTTGTCTTTCCAGCCTTCTTTCCAACTTTCTCTTTATTTAGTTTCCAAAGAGCTTGTCTTAATTCCTGTCTCTATTTACCACCAGATCCTCATCCTCACTGTGAACTTCCCGGTGCTCTGAGAATCTGAAGACTTTATTGGGTAAAGGGAAAAGCAGATGGATGCAGAAGGAACAGCAAGAATTGATCTTAGAGGAGGGGTAGGAGTCCCTTAATGCCAGGTCTTCTTCAGTGCTGCCCTGTGAGGAAATGGTAGTTTTGTTCGAAAACCCCATACACCCCAGGGCAGGAAAAGAGTCTCAGGCCATGGACTGAAAAACAAAGGATCACACCTGCTCTCATAAAGGTGGGGAAAAAAGAGCTCATGTAGATGTTGCATGTAGCCAAGACTAGAAACACCTTGGAACTATCTACCTGTCGTGGCACCTTAGCAATGCCTGAGGAAACGTGTGTTTAAAACCCCAAAGAGTTGGTTTTTGGACCCCAGTTCTGGCTAAGCTTGGAATGACCTTAAATGAGGAAAACAATTGAAAATAAAGACTTCAGAAAAAGATATGACAGAGGATGAAGATGAAGATATGCTCAGTGGCCCTAGATCAGCCAAACTCTCTTTCCTTAGTGGAAAATTATCATCCCAGATGGCCAGCTTATTGGACTTCATTTCTGTGCACATCTCCATGTCACTGCAGCTTCAAGCAATGGTTGGCATGACACCAAGTGGCCTGATCATCAGTGTTTCAGCCGTGTAAAGGCAGCAACAACTACCCCCAAACTAAGAGGCCTATTAGTGGACTAAACAGGTTTCTGAATTCCTGTCAAATAGAAGATTATCCAAGAAAAAAATAAAAGATTATTAAATTAGCCTCACATCCTGGGCAGAGTGACTATGGCTGGAGTTCTTGGAGAGATCCCAGGAAGGAGAGCATGTGAGAGAGAATGATATTATTTGTGATAGACAGAATGAGACTCCACGGCATTTAATATGAATATTTAAAGTAACGAGCTACTATTCCATGGCCTGAGCTGAAGCTGTGGCTGCCCAGACCAGAGCCGCTGGCTGGCCCAGAGGTCACATGCAGACAAATCTTGTCCACAGCAGAGCTCCGGGCAGCTCTCTCTGGAAGGAGAAGGAACATGTTCACTCAGTGCATAGGGCGGCCCAGAAGGGCTTGAGTTCACATCCAAGGGTGACCTCAGCCAACAAAGGGTGGGAATTATTGGAAAAATGCCTCAGGTTCCTCACTCCTCAAAGAGACCATTCTGAGGTGTGACCCTTTATCATAAGGTCACCCTTTATCAGTGACCATTTATCATAAGGTCCCAGGAAGATTGCATCCCAGTTGCCCACGTGGTAACCTCCTTCCTCCTGTTCTCTTGAGTGGCTTTGTCTTCTTCCTGTCCTGCTTCCCCACCCCCTCAGTGTTTCTTGGGACTAGATGATAAGGGAGAAAGGAGAGACTACCACCCAAATTCCTTTTTCAGAGCTTGCTTTTAGGAAAACAATTAAAACTTGAGGAAATAAAATTTAAAACAATTGTTAACAGTAGAAAGGGATGTATCTGTTTAATCTCCCTATACATCTAGCTCTCTACAAGACTTCGGTCTTTGGAGAAAGGAACCATGTCTGTATTTCTTGCACCTCCCATATCCTCATACCTGTCAGGTTCTTAAATATTTGCTGAATAAGTGAATGAGGTACCAGAAAATATCCATTTAAGCTAGCAAATTCAAGTTCTGGTTCAAGAAGACGACATTGGAAGCCTGACTCACCTCCTCTCACAGACACACACACAGTGAGTTAGTTGATAGTTAGAGACAGAAGTTTCCTCTGGGAAAAAACAACGACAACAACAACAACAAACAAAAATATCTAAAGACCACTGAAAAGGGAGAAGAGGCTGGGACACAATCTTGGCCCACCCCTGGCACAGCAATCTTCAATTGGAAAGGAACTCAAAACCTAGAGTTGTTCCTTATGGAGCCAAGTTTGAACCCCATTTCAGGCACCCCAACTTTTAAGACCTGCACCAGAGAAATGAACCCGCAAAACATCTGGCTTTGAAAACCAACAGAGCTCTCATCCTTGAAAACTGCAAGGCCCATAAGACTGTAGCCATCTGGGAAACCTGCCCCAGGGCCCACCCAACTCGGACAAAGGAGTCAGCCCAACATACACTGAAAGAGGCTTATTTACTTATATTATTAACACGAAGCACGAGAGACAGACAACTGAATTAACTCACGTTTATAGGAGCCTGCTAGAGTGCTCTCCGGAGGTCAGAGACTGGCGGGCGCCATCTTTTTCCCCTTAATACTTTCTTTTTCTTTTTTCATTTCTCTCCTTTTCTTTTCTTTTTCTTTTTTCTTAGTGGGTGCCATCTTCATACTCTCCCTCTGCCATGCTCCAGAGCACCAGTATCTCCCAGAAGAAAGCTCTGGCACCCATCTGGTGTCCCAATATTTGCAGCTGCATCCAGGGCACAGCCCTAGATTGCCTGTCTGCGGGACTATAACAACTGGCATCACTGAGAAAGAAGCTTCCACCCTTGTCTGATACCAGGACTTTTGCAGCTGCCGCCGGGGAACACTCTACCTAGCCTGGTTCCAGAGGCTAGCATGGTTTGCTTGAAAGTCCCACAGGACTATAACCAAGGAAGAAAGAATTCTTACACAGTTATCACTCCAAGACCCAGTGAGAGGCCGCGGTCCAAGGGGCTTGGCCTTCCTGGGAAGGAGACCTATTAGCTGATCCTCAGGGCTTTGGCCTGCACCTGTGGGGCAGGCTTCTCATTAACCCCTCATCTCAGGGCTGGTGGCAGTCCTTTCCAGAGACCTCGGAGAGGGGAGCTAGTGCCAGGCTTTCTCTCATGGCCTCATTTTTCACGGTGCTCCAGAGTGCCGGTGTCTCATGGGGAGAACCTCTTACACGTATCTGGTGCCCTGGTTTTTGGGGCAGCCACCCAGGGACACCCCATTATTAAAGTCACTCTCTGGGGGCCAGGTGGACTTGCCTTCTGGATCCCAAGGGGCTGTATCTATTATAGACTGTTTTTGGCAGGCTACCACCCCCAGGGCAGGGAGACTGAAACACATCTGAAACACACCCTCTGTCTTTCTGTGAAAGAGGCCCACTTGCTTGTCCAGGAGCTTTGGTCTATAGGGCAGGCCTCTAGCATGGCTCACATCTAAGGGCCTAATTCGCTGCTCTCTGGGAACTTGGGCTGGTGGACACCACCTTCCCACAATCCTCTGCCTTGCTAGAGCTCATCTTATCTCCCAGAGAGAAGTTTATACACTCATCCACAGCCCCAATTTCTATGACTGCCACCCAAGGGGACACCCCCAGATCACCTGGCTCAGGCTACCAAAGGGACTTAAGCTTGTGGCCCCACAAAAATGTATATATTGCAGACTTTAAAACCTGCTTCCTGAGGATCTGGCTTCTCCCTAGCCTGAATCGAGGTGCTGAGATCCTCCCCTAGGGGATACATCAACAGGTCTTAGCATATCCTCAACTATTGGGAATGTGCTGTTAAAAATAAAGTAGGCTGCCTGGACAATCACAAAAATTCAAGAGACAACCAAGAGCTGAGGTGGGTTGAACGACAGGGTTCACCTCTGATACCAGGCCACCCCTTCAAGACTTCAAGACTGGAGCAGTGGTTGTTTCTTCTACTGTGCAGAAACCAGCAAAGGGCCAAGCAAAAGGAGAAAAAAAAACAAAAAGAAAAAGAAAAAACCATAGAAATATGTTCCAAATGAAAAAACAAGATAAAACCTCAGGAAGAAAACTTAATGAAATGAAGATAAGTAGTTTACCTGATAAAGAGTTTAAAGTAATGGTCATAAAGATTCCCTCTGAACTTGGAAGAAGAAAGGATAAGCTCTCATATTTCCCTTCTGATAAGCACTATGCTCAGATTATTGGGTAAAAGCAAACTGGTGATAGTTATTGCAGCCCATGAAAAGTGGTAGCTACTTTGTAAAAAGACATCCACTTAGTTTTTTATAATGAAAAGCAAAGATGACCTCAGAGTCTAGGCCTACCAAGAGTTCCCTCAGGGATTATTCAACACACACTCTCACACCACACGCACACACACACACACACACACACACACACACACACACATACAACCTTCTAGTGCTGTACAAGGCAACAGCAACACCATACATGCAATAAAGGCATACAACACAACTAAGGCAAAATGCCTTTTCATTTCATACAGAAACATTCAGCAAAGCCCATTCTGGCTGGTGGAAGACACGCAGAGAGAATATTCTAGCAGGTAATACCTGTCCTCTCAATTAGACTGGCAGCTATCAGAGTGGAGAAATGTCTCAGACCCAGTGTTAAAAGACAATAAAAAGCTCCAAAAATAATTTCTATCCCTTCCTGCTCTCCTCATTTTTGCATCTTTCTCTTTTTACCACTCTCCCAGATTAACATCTGGAATAAGTTAAAGAATGGTCCAACATCAGTACATTCTTAGTTTTTCAGCCTTAGCTAACACTATGTTTCATATAATTACTTTTAAGTCAACTATAATGTGCCATAGGAGGTGGGGGTAGATCTCTTAAATGAAGTAGGCATGGAGTCCCAAGAAACAGACTATAAACCAAAGAGAAGAAAAGACTCCATCCTTTCTCTGTGCCAGGTACAAATGGATCCTCAAATAATTAAAGCATGGATATATCCAGTGGAGTTCTGGAGGCTGAGATGTTGTGAGCCAGGTAGAGAATGGGATGTGACCCATCAGCTGGCTGCTGGCCCAGGAAAGCAAGCCAGGGGCATGTTGGGACCTCATGGTGTGACCCTATGCAGCCACTTTGAGTATCAGTGGTCAGTTATTTTGTGTTGTACTTCTCCAAGATCATCTCACTTGCAATGAAGTTTTGTTCACACCTGTCAGTATGGTCTTAGCTCTGGAGCATTAAGGGAGAGGATTCATGTGCAGGGACCATGCCCTGCTGTCTAAGTCCTGAGTGGTGTTAAGAGGATCAGGCAATTGAGCAGACTGCTTTGGGGGTGGGGGACAAAGGGGAGATAGAGCAGAAGGACTTAGAGAATCAGCTCCTACAGAAAATAGCACTTTAGGAGAGTTCATGGAAATAGCTAAAATTGTTCTCTCATGGTTGATCCCCCAAGTCCCCTCCAAATGGGTGTGCTGAGCGTTTCATGGGTGTCTTTGGTTACATGCATCACAGCTCTTTGTTTTGAATGCCAATGTGCACATAATATTACTCAAGAGAAACCTTCAGGAGCAGGCAAGCTAGAAGGGGTTGTTCTCTCTCTTGAGTGTCCATTGCAAATATTGTCTAGACACTTCTCATCTCCCAATTATTTGGTGAGAAAGAACAAGTATCATTTATTGATTATGGTGCTGGTTCATTGCAATGACCAAGGTTAATGATTTGTTCATTTAAATAGTATGATGTGTTTGTGTTAACCATTATGGTCCAGGAGCAAATATTAAGGAATTTGAACTTTCAAACATCAACTTGAATTTCTCCTTGACCTTGGCATTTTATAATGTAATTCATCAATCCATGAATTCTTTACTGCCATTTGGACATCAACTTGTTGGATTTTACCTTTTATTTACATCTGGTAAGGTTAGTTAGTGGGTGTTAAATTCTAATTTTCTTGATCGATTTCTACAGCCTCTTTTTCTATACCATCCAAAACAAAACCTACACATAGATTTTGAAATGCATTGGAATTTGAATATTGAATGAGACAACATTTCTGAAATTTTGATCTTGGAATGTTTTTCTCAAAAAGGTCCTATACACAGATAGTCCAAATCTCTTAACCTTCAGAGCAGAAGAGACAACCCTTTAGCCAGCCCTTGACCTAATTCTGTTGAGTCCCAGAGCTGCCATTATTTATTGAAACATAAGCAGTTGGTTGGATGAATGCCCAGGGGCCTTGGCATTGTAGGTACTTAAATAAATCAAATGATCCAGAAAACTGGTATTATATGAGACCTCCACTTGAACTGCCACTCCCCCCATACCCACTGGTAAATCCAGAAGACAGGGAGGACCCTCATCCATTATAAGGGAGAGCAAGGCCAGGCAGAATAAGAGAGAGGGCCAGCCAGGCATGTCCAGTGGAAAGTGACATGGAGACCTTGTAATAATATCATGGTGGGAGCAGAAAGAGACCCTCCCCCCTTAAATGAGAAATGCTATTTAGATCATTTCTGGTGCAAACTTAACTTCTAAAATCCAGGCTGTTCCTCAGGTCCTTGCCCCGATGCTTTACCGAAGCATACAGCACAGGGTCAGGAAGAGACAAGAATTTACATTTTTAATCAGGTTATGATTCTCATAAGTTCTATCATTTTACTGAACACCTTTATCCCCGTGGTTTGTTCTTCAAAAATCTGGTTATCTTGCAGCCAGATAATTCTCAGAAATCTCCTCCTAGGAAAACTAAACCCTACTTGAGCATAATAAAGAAATGCAACCCCACTGTTGAAAAATTCAGGATAGAGGCAAAAAGGCCTAATTGAATATTGACCAAGCAAAGCTATCTTATTTGTTCCTTACTTTAATATTCTTTCTTAAAGCAAACCTTTTCAGTCTGGCTTTTGTTCTCAGTTAGAAAGACCCACTAGCAAGATCAACAGGAAATTGGAAATGCTGCATTAAAATATTTAGATCATAAGTCTCCAAAAGTAGAACCACATCTGTCTCCCGATTTAGTATGGATACTTGGAGAGACCAATGAATGTTATAATCAATTATCACAACGGCAATACCAGCAAACAGGCAGTGAGTTACAGCTTGAATACATTCAAGATGGACTTTACCTCCATGAGATTTAATTAAATGCTATGCATATAAATAATCTCACACATTCTAATTCCCTGCTTTACTCAGAGTAACCCTGGGCTTGCAGCATCTTGCTCTGTTGCATGACTAGGTGTTGATCTGAAAGCTGAGAACAACTAATAAAAGGGTCAGGCCCAAAGGAAAAGCAAGCATTCTGAGCTATCACCTCTATCATCTTCCTTGTGTCTCTGTGGATTTTATCCTTTTACAAACCCAACCTCCCTGGGCAGAACATTAGGACACAGAATGTTTCCCACACCACTTCAAAACTGTAAGCCACTGGAAGTGCGGTAGCTGGCAAGTCATGGTCTTCTTAATTGAAATCCAGCTGCTGGTGGAATCAATTTGATGTTGGAAGGGTTGTAAGAAGAAAGACCAAGAGAGGAAGAGGTCCCTGTATTGTACTTAGCTTTATAAAGATCCTCCAAGGTGTGTCTTCACATATTTCTGGGGATCCTGACCAGAGTACTTAGCCTACCCAGCTTATGAGGGAAATAGCCCTGCCTTGCTGTGTTGCAGAGAGAGAGAGTCCCAGGGAGCACTGCTCCTGCACCTGTGAGCCACACTCCCCCTACCAACACTTGGACTGCCGTTCCTGAACTGGGGTAGCCAACCTTTAAAAGGATGAGGGCCTGTGTAGGAGTCTGGCAGAGAAATGACTTCCAGAGCAAGGAAGTGCTGAATGATTCAGATTGTGCAGTAGGAGTCAATGCAGAAAGGTCATGAGGTCAAGAAGAGATAAGGGCCCAGAGAGCCAGAGTCATGAAGGCTTCAAATGTCTGAGTAAAGCAGAAGCTACAGAACAGAGCGAGCCAGACAGCCAGTCCTTAGGAGGAGGGGCAGAATGAGAAGACATCAAAAAGTGGTATAATTGGAAAGTCACATTAAAAGGCAACACAGTAGAGAGGATATCCAAATGTTCCTGCTTTATAAGGGTCTTGAATCCCAGTGGGCCTTAGTTCTAGTCTCAAAGAGACCTGGTTAAGCCAGGTTATATTCTGCCAAGAGGCCTGCTTCCCACACTTCTTATAGGTGAGAAGCTTTCTTTTCCCCACATATAAAAGCTAAGAAGCAGATGAGTTAGGCTAATGCTCTTCTGGTGGTAGGCATATTAAAGTCTCCTTATGTGACAAGCATCAAGGACAGTATAGGAACACTTGAGATGAATTTACTTTTAACTGTCAAGTGCGGTAGAACTGTTACCCATCAGCATCTTGAGATGAAGGCCAAAAAAAAAAAGGATAATTAAAACTAGCCTTTCAAATAAGCATCATTGCAAAGGTTACAAAACACTGCAGTCATGCCAAACTTGGTGAAATCAATTTCCATTTTGTTGCAGTGTGTGTCAGGCAGAGATTGCTGAAACCAACCAAATGAAGAGCATTGATAATTGGTATTAATAGCTTATATAAATTAATTTGCTTATTTGTCGAAAAGAAAATTCACCAAACAATTAATTATATGGAAGCCCCGCACATTGCGTAACAGACAGCATACATGTCCTACTGTTTTTAAAAATGAAAACAAGCACTTGAAGTTTCAGGATATACAACCGGTCCTTGAAAACTGAGAATCCCTTTGCCAGTAAGATGAAACTAGTTTGATGGGGAAACAGAAAGAGCATGTTAGTGACTTTAAAACCACAGAAAATATAAAGAGTAGTGTATTTAATGTAACTGAATGATTGAAAATAAAACGGAGATAACTAAGTCCACATATGTTCGCAGCCCTTTGCTGACAACCAGTACTTAAGGGTCATAACTTGATTTCCCTGCCATGCCCAGGAGGAGGGGGAGGAATAAGTAATAAGCCCAAATGGGACATCCAATACTGGTAACATGAAGTACTATGTGAAAAGGATTTCATGGATTCATGTCCATAGGTGTTTAGTGTTGGGCCCACCATGGTTTGCCTGCCATTGGCTCTAATGGGAATTAATATCCAGTGTGGGGGAGGGGAAGGAAGTTGAGGACCTCCTATGTCCATTTTTTTGTTTATAATCATATCTCTTGTCACACACCCTGGCCACCTTCAGTTCTTTAAGAGCTAAGTTAGAAGCTTTGAGGACTGTTGGGCTCTAGGCTTCTTTCTCTATTCTTCCTCCCTTCTTGCCTGTTCATTTTTGTTAAGGATTCTACCAGAGGTTGGTTTCTCCCTGCTCTCAACAAAGACAAGTATATCAAAAGTTGAGTACAATATCAGAGTTCTTAGAAATTTATCATAAAAATCTAGCAGGACTTCAGTCTCATGGAGCAAAACAAGGGGTGGGAAGAATCTGATTCTCAAATGGGATAATATATTAGATTGCAATGCCATTTTTTACTCCTGTCTTATAAATAATACACCTTCACACCTATCAACCCACACAATACCATCCACTCACTCTTGATCACAGAGAACCACAGAGAATAAGAGCCATCCTCATTCGACTACCTGGTCCCGAGTAGGTTTAGGATGTTAGGGCCGATGTCATTAGGACCCTGACTGCTCCTCCATTGAGCTCAATTCTCCAAACAGAGCCACAATGGCTGCAGCTCCCCAGGCATGTGTAACCTTTCAGGTCAGGTGCCACTGAACGCCAGCACAGATCCCAAGAGAGCAAAGTACTGTGAAGCCCCTCTGCACATGGGGTTTTCTGTGCAAATCTCAGACAGTACCTCCCTCAAGGCACTGCAGATTGCTGAGTAGAAGAGGTAAGTCCTTAGTAGGATTCTGCACATGCGCACTGAGAGCTGCACCCCGCATGCCCCAGTGTTGTCCCTGCATCGTTAGCGCATACACGCATCCACGTCTGACAGGCGACACCCAGCCACTTCAGGTAACTGTCTTTTCAGAGCAATTGATACTGAAATGGGGAAGGCTTGGCTTTGCCCCTTGCCTTGCTCCAAACTAGATAAAATCTAGCGTTCTTTCTGTTAAAAAAAAAAAAAAAATCAAGAAAGTTTTGCCTCAAACTATTTGACTGTCTTCTCCCTAACCAAGAACTCTTAAGTTTTTGCTATGTTCCTTTGTTTGCAATATGTGCTTCATTATCTTATTTAATCATGGATTATCTTTCCACTTAATTAAACTCACTTTTCACTTTGAAACTTTGTATTAAAAAGAAAAATACAGATGTCATGTAGAATTATTTTACTAATCTATTATATCAATCAAATAATTGCTCCCTGCCCCCAGGTAGTTAAAGATGAGACATTGTTGATCAAAATCTCTCTTATATCTTTCTTCAAATTCCAGAATTTTTAAAGCCAAGTAAGTATAAAAGACCCAGATCACAAACATTGCTAAAAAACATCTTCCAAAATCAATGTCAGACATTTGGATTTCTGATTAATTACAAGAAAAGATCCACCAAAAGGAATGTAGGCTTATATAAGGGAGGCAAAACGCTGTGTTCTTCCTTTACTTTTCAACTCAGTTATATCTTCATGTTTGTTTGTTGGATAACATATGGAAAGACTTTCCTTGTGAATCTGATCATATCCCTGACAAAAAGTCCTCTTTGGAGCACTGATGAATTCTAGTTTAATTAGTTGAAATGAAGATAATTAATATTCAAGACCATCTCTAACTCAAGATTGATTTCATAATAAGTCTTAAAATATTTAGAAATAACAAATGACTACTTTAGATTCTTCAGAGGGCATACAGAAAGAAAAAAAAACAAGAAAGCATGCTCCTGAGAAAACATTGTCTTCTAGATTGATTTAGAGTTGAGTCCCAAGGAGCAAGGAGCAGTAGGCCCTCAGACCTAATGAGAAATGCCATGAGTGGGATTAAAATCCATTCGGGACACTGAATCACTCAACAAATATTAAGAAAAATATCAAAGAAAAAGTATCTGAAGCTACTCCCTTTTAAGGTGGGTTTCTCAATTTTCTGCTTCTGCTCACCGAAGGATATTAGAAACATCTGTACAGGACAGAGGCCAAAATCTTGGAGAAATTGGTGTTTCTGAAGGGTTCCAGGTTCTTGCACAGAAAACAGATTCATTAAGTCCCCAGGATGTACTACACATTTTAGGAGTTATGTCTTACCCATTGCCATGGTCTGCAGCTCCTCCCCTATTTCTCTACATTTGCAAAGTACTATTGACTCAACAAAATGTGGTCTATGGAAACCAGATGCTCAAGGAAGAAAAGCTTCTCTCACAGAACAGTTCAGGATCTCCACTACTTGCAGATTTACAATGTACATTAACCAAAACTGCGGTGGAAATTGCAGTAGGTAGGAGAGCTTCTCTGTCTGGGTCTTTGTCTAGCTGGCCGTGTGGTTAGGGCAAGTCTGCACAGCTCTAAAGGGCTCAGCTCTCTCATCTCTGACGTGATGGTATTTTCTCAACCACCTTAACAACTGCCTCCAGACATAGCCTGACTGTGGAACAGACATTTCTGGCTGCCCACCGGATCCTCCTTTTAAATTCCTATTTGGTTCAGAGAGCTACCCTCTGCCAGGCAGCACACAGGACTCAGGCCACTGAGCTCCCTTTAGCTGAACTAAGCCAAGAGTCATCATATCTTGCTTGTGATTTGCTGGCAGCCTGGGAGAAGACCATCTTCTGTCCTTGGAAGTTGTCTTGTAATTTCCCTCCAACTGTTCCTCTGGACACCAGGAGGGCTGTATGGAAGAGCTAGAAGACAGGTAGGAGGTGACAGTTAAAAGAACAGTAGAGGGGGTGCCTGGGTGGCTCAGTGGGTTAAGCCGCTGCCTTTGGCTCAGGTCATGATCTCTCTCTCTCTGCCTGCCTCTCTGCCTACTTATGATCTCTCCTTCTCTGTCAGATAAATAAATAAAATCTTTGAAAAAAAAAAAAAGGCGGGGGGGGGGGGGACAGAGCTAGAACTGGTTGCTTAAGCCCAGTCTGAAACTCACTCTTCCTCTGGACTTCAGTTGTGTAAGCCAATATATGTATTTATGACAATTTGATTGGGACCCTGCCCGTCATAGTTGAGGTCATCCTGATAGATAAGACACTATAAAAGCTACACACCTTGGGGACCCTCAACAACCTTACCAGAATCTGTCTCTAGGACGTACTTACCCTGTGTTGCTTATCCTCCTTTAAAGAATATTTGCGTTGGATTTTGTTTTTAATCTTTAGCCACTGTGGATGAGCTCACCTTGCCCTTTACTTTGCCTTACTTCTTCCTGCCTCAGACAGCAGTCAGAAGCCCGGACATCCTGCTTGTAAGAAAGAGGCCCCAGTTTTCCCAGAGTTCCCACTCATCCCAGCCTCCCAGGACCATTCCCAGCACAGCAGCTCTGCCCAGCCTCAGGGTCTAAGCACTCCCATCCCTTTATCAGAGACCAATTTTCTTAGACCAAAAAAGTACAAGTTTGGAGGTTTTGGAGAAGTTGTGTGGTGGTCTCTGCATACACCTTAGTTATTGTTTCTAACACAATGCCCTCAGATGACCAGTATCCAAATCGCCAGTCTCATGATCAGATGCTTGTTAGAAATGCAGGTTCCCAGACTTGCTGAGTAGTACTCCTGGGTTCACAGCCTCGCCCACGGTTATCTCACATTCTGCATTACTCCAAAGACAGCTCAGCTTCCAGCCTCAGCATCTGATAAAACAGAGGCCGCAGCAGTGAGAGCAGGAACCTGGGGAAAGAATTAGGAGTCAAAGGGACAACCTGGAAGTGTGATGGGAAGGTGCTAGACGATTTCGAGTTCAGAAACTTGGAGTGGAACTGTGCCTGGAGGCAGATGCAAATTACGACAGGCATTTGCCCCCCAGCTTCCGTGACTTTGACCTTCATGCATGCTCTACTAGCTTTTGCTTCTGGCATGATTTGCACCCAGACATACCCAGCATCACGATGGATCCCTCCACAAATTGTAGAGCTGATGACAAAGTACTAGGTGAAGGATAAAATGTCCAAGCCCGAAAGGTCAAAGAGAAGTTTTATAAAATGGCAATCTACATGTCACAAAAGTTTTGCATGAAAGTTAGTACTTTCACAAATGTGAAATATGTTTCCCCGTCCCACAGCACACCTCATTTCCCAAGTCCACACCAGTTCATAGTGCTCATTTCACACTTTGTGTGGCTTTATAAGTTCTTTCCAGTAAAAAAGAGAAGACCACCCACTTCCTTCCTTTTTCTTAGGAAATATATTTTACACAGTGACTGACACAACAGAATGCAGATTATATGGGGAATAACGCCTATAACTTCTGACTAACTTCACTCAGATTTGGCTTTAGGGAAACTGTAGACACACCTGGGAAAAAAGTGTTCAGCACCATCTTTTTCTTTTTCATAAAATAATGGAATGGAAATTGAAACAATCTATTCTAGAATCTGTTTATTCTGGAGTCTATTCAAAATAGATATTTAACAGTTCATTCTCTCAGACTCTCTACATACCTAGAATTAATCCCCTTTTCTCCTTTATAACAAACCTACATCCTCTTCTCTGCCATTACTACTCCCGTTCTCATTGGGTATTTTTTGTTTTAAAGATTTTTTAAGAAAGTGGGGAGTGGTGCCTGGTGGCTCAGCTGGTTAAGTGTCTGCCTTTGGCTCAGGTCATGATCCCAGGGTTCTGGGATCAAGTCCCACATTGGGCTCCCTGCTCCATGGGAGTTTCTGCTTCTCCCTCTACCTTTGCCTGTTGATCTGCCTGCTTGTATTCTCTATCAAGTAAATAAATAGAATCTTAAAAAAAAGAAGAAGAAAAAGAAGAAGACACAGAGGGAGGGAGGGAGGAATGAACAGTGGGGTGGGGCAGAGGGAAAGAATCTCAAGCAAACTCCCCACTGGGCAGGGAGCCCCACACAGGGGTTTGATCTCATGACCCTGAGATCATGACCTCAGCAGAAATCAAGAGTTGGTGGTTAATAAACTGAGCCACCCAGGTGCCTCCTCCTTAGATATTTTGACACCAAAACAATTTTTCATTTTCTTGCTCACTAGGGGCAAATCAGTCTGAGGTCACACTTGCCCACCATTCCCAAGCCCTATGCAATGGTCTAAAAATTCATGTAATGGATTCTAACCCTGGTCTGAGTTCTTAGATTCTAGTTTTTAAATTACATTGCAAACACCAGAGTTAATTTATAATACACAGAGCTTTCATGTTAGAACTCAAATTCAGGTGTGAACATCTGGCCCTTCTGATCACCGATGTCACTCCCATCTCTATTCTCTAGGTTAGTAGTTCCCAAAGTGGATGTGAATCAGAATCACTGGAGGAGTTAGTTCAAAATAGATTTTGACACAAGTCTAGCATAAAAAATCTGATTTTCTCCCTTTCTTCCCTCCTTTTTCCCTCCCTTCCTTCTTATTTTTATTTATTTATTTTTTGTTTTTTGGCAAGCTCCCTGAGTGAATCTCATTGCAACCACCCAAGGACTCATTTACTGAAGACATTTGGGAAGCACTTCTCTGGCCCTAGTGCTTCTTACATGTGCATCAGAAACACCTGAAGGCCTTATTAAACTATAGACTAAACCCTCAAAGTTTCTTGTTCAACAGATCTGGGAGGGAGCCTGAGAACTGTGCTTTTCTAACAACTTTCCGGGTGATGCCGATGCAGGTCTGGGGACCACACCTGGAGAACCACAGCTCTAAACCAGGTTACTTGTACGCATGTTTATTAGTCATTAGGTTTTTTTTATTATTATTATTATGTAGCCAAGGACTGGGCTTCAGAGGAAGGAATTATCCTTTCAGATCAAGGGTAACACACCCAGCTGAACATCATAATCACCCAGGAGCTTTTAGTTTCTTTAATTTAACATTCAATTACTGGGATTAGGCTTATGCTTCACCCCAGAACTACTGAATCAATGTCTCCAGAATGCCCTGGTAATTTGTATTGTTTTGAAGTTACCCAGAAGATTCTGATTACATGGATTCGAGAACATGGCCTTAGACAAGCCAAACTAACTTACACTAAAAATTATCTGAAATTAAATTTTAATGGGGCATCCCGCATTTTCAATTGTGCATCTGGTACCCTTACTCAGCTGTATTTGCGAACAATTTATTTCCTCTGTGTGTTCCATCTTTTGCTCAACACAGCCCCATTTTAAATGCTCAAGGGGGTGGTGGTAAGAAGTGAAAGCCATGCAAACATGATATACTGGGTGAAGAAGAGAAAATTAAGATGTTTCCTCAGGAAAGAAACACACACACACACATACACACACGAAACTTCATTAATCTAGATAGCAGAAACAAAATCAGAAAGGAAAAAAAAAACTACTGTCTGCTAATGGTTTTTACCAGACGATTTGTCAATTATACAGTCAAAAGAAACCCTGGGGAATAAAAAGACACCAAAGATGCTATTAAAATGTTCCAAGTGAAGCCATATATAATTAATTTCAAACAAGCATAAGCTATGAAAACTCAAATACTTCAAGGTGCTGAGTGAAAGGAGGGATAAATCTACATCAAGCTTCAAAACTGTTGCTTCCAGGTGAGTCCAAGATTAAGCCAGAGACTGAGAGATAATGATGTCTGCTCCCTCCCTGTTTTATTGGAAGCTAAAGAGCCTTAAGAGGAGATGCTCCCAGGGCATCAAGGACGAGAAGAAACAAACATACAGCCCAGCACCTGACATCAGCACATAACAACCAAGAAACTGAATCGAATGAGTGAAACAAAACAAAAACAGAGAAGAAAAATTCACTGACACAGAAGACAAAGAATTCAAACCACCACACAGCCTGCATAACCACCATTAGTACCACGGTCCCTCCAAAGCAAGCAAATTTCTCTTGATGCTGTTCTGCCATTTCACAGGTTAGTCAGCAGCAAACTTCTACTGTGAAGGACAAGTTAATGAATCTTTTAGACTTTACAGACCATACACTCTCTGTTGCAGCTACTCATTCTTACTGTTGAGCATGAAAACAGCCATAGATACTTTGTAAATGAAGACACGACTGTCTTCCAAAAAACTTTACTCACAAAAATACATGGTTCTTATTAAAAACAAAACAAAACAAAACAAAAAAAAAACATGGTTCTTGTGAACTGAATGCTTGCATCCATTCAAAATTCATATGTTGAAACTTCAATTCCCAATTTTATGGTATTTGGATGTGTGGTCTTTGGGAGTTAGTTAAATCACGAAGGTGGAGTCCTCATGAATGGGACCAGAGCCCTTAAAAGGGAGTGAAGAGACCAGACTTTCTCTGCCCTGTATGAATGTAAGTAGATGGTGGTCTTCAAACCAGGAGGAGAGCCCTCACCAGATCTCTGACCTGTTAGCACCTTAATCTTGGACTTTTCAACCTCTATAACTATAAGGATTAAATGTTTTTAAGCCATATAATAAACAATGTATTTGTTACAGAAATCCAGCAGACTACAAGTGGTAGGACAATTAAAAAAAAAAAAAAAAGTGTTAGGACATGTTTGGTTCATGGACAATAGATTGCTGACTCCCATCATAGGTGAGCCCATGCAGCAAGGATAGCATCATTAATGCATTCTATGGAGTGCTCAGTGTTCTGAGGGTAGATGCTCAGTAAAACACCAAAAACAAAACCCAAAAAACTCCATTTGCTCATCCCCTGAACATACAAGGGTAGAGTGTTTGAAGATCACCCCAGTTGCAAAGGCAGGAAATCCAGGATTCTAGAACTAGAAAGAAGTTGTTAAAAAAGGGAAAGATGAGACAAAAGGACCAAACATTTTAGCACATTTTTAGAAAAGATCTCTGGTGATCCTGACATTCAGAGAAAAGTTGACCCTATGGGGGAGGGGGCCCCTTGACAGTTTCTTTGAAGTTTAGCTGCTACTGGGGAGGAGGCGTTGTTATCCTTCTGCATCAGAAAGACTTGGGGCACCTGGGTGGCTCAGCCTGGGATGGAGCCCAAGCCCCATGGCTGGGATCAAGCCCCCTCCCTCTCCAACTCCCCCTGCTGTGTTCCCTCTCTCACTGTGTCTCTATCAAATAAAATAAAATCTTTAAGAAAAAAAACCTTTAAGAAAAGACCTCAATTCACTAATTTGCATTGAACATCCCAAGAAGTGTCCTTTCCAAAAAAGAAAAAAGCTAGGTCACTTTGGCATGGAAGTTTATAATTTAAGCCAGAATATATCACCCATGGTACATGGAAACATGACTTTAGTGACCTCCTTTACAACACTGGTAAATGTTTTATCTGAGGTCACCAGGTCAGTCAAGAAACACACAAGCATGCATTCTACATTGTATAATTTAAAAGCTTTTATTTTCCCCCAACACGAGCAAATGGGTTTCTTATTGGTTCAACTAGAAGTCTTCTTCCTATAGCTAGTTGCCTTTCTCATTGACTATGTCATTGGTGGGAAAACTGCATTCTCACAGGGTAAGGATGAGATTTCATAGAGACACTCTGAGCTCATCATGCACAGTCAGGAGACGGTCTGGCCCAGCAGCTTACAAAAGAGTCTTGGGGTTGACAAATCCCTTCAGCTAACAGCCTGGGCAGGCAGGAGCAGCACAGGCTTATCGCCACCCACCCATCACAGATGCTGGCAGGCTCCTCCCGCCACAAGTGACAAAATGCAGCCCCTCTGGCCCGGAAGCTGGGAAGCCAGACGATCTCCTCAGTTCCTGCCACGTCCCCTTCCTCGATCCCGTGGCCTGATGCAGGAGTGCTCTAGCCCAGCAAACAACTGGCTTCCGCTTTGGGGTCCAAGCTGCAGTCTTCCAGTGCGAAACTGGTCTTCACTCAAATGTTCGGAGTTCACGCAGTTTTTGGCCTGTGCTTCAGGAGGTGGTTTCTGCTCTCCTAGGAACAGTGGCTTTGCATCAGCAGAAGCACAGAGACCCAGGCAAGCGCGGGTAAGGAGGGCGTGGGGGCGCCGCTGCCGGATGTCCTCTGCGCGTGCATCACAGCGAACACCGCATTCGTGTGGTTGGTGGGTAACTCTACGTTACAGATCATGCCTTCACAGCAGGACCTGCACTCCTGTCACAAAAGCAAGACGACAGGGGAAAGAGAGTGAGCAATGGGAAAGAGAGGAAAGGCTGAAGCAAAGAGCCACCGAAGGAAGCTTCTTCAGCACAAGAGACTACATAGAATTAGAGTTCACCAGCTCATCCAGTCTACGACAGCATCAGGCCCCCTCAAGTAACTTTCCCCCCGACTGACCCGGCAGTACGGATGATCTTGGAGTAAGGACGAATCTTTTCATTTAACAGAGATTTATCTGCAGTGAGCCAAGCAAAAGCACACTGGAAAGAAGACGAAGGGGAATTGAATAAGACTGCCTGACTGAGTCAACAAATCCTCTAAGGTTTGTAAGGAAACACACTGAAACAAAAATGAAAGCGAGGAACCTTTTGGACTGGTCATTGATTTTCTTTCTCAGTACTACTCGTTAGGGGATAGTAATGGCTCTCTATTGTCTATACTAACACCTGATTCCTATCATTACAGCAGCAATGGCTTGCTAATTATAGCTGCTGGGTGGTGAAAAAGGCTTGCTCCCTCCCAGCACAAGATGGGGAAGGGGAAGCAATCTCCTGTCATAATACCTGGAATGATGCTTCAACCTGATAAAGCTAGCCAGCCATTCACGGAGGCTTCCAGGCTGGCTAGCTGAGAAAAAGGCAGAAATACCTTTATCAGCAGCTTTCAACCCTGGGTGCATAGGAGAATCTCCTTGGGGAGCTTTAAAAAAGAAAGATGCTGATGCCCAGGACCCCAGCCTGAAGTTCTGTTTAGGCCCATCTGGGATCCCCATGACATCGCTATGAAAGTTCCCAGGAGACCATCCTATGGAGCCAGAGCCACTTTCCGTACACATCAACTAAATCAAACTCTACAATCTCATGAAATTAACACACTTTCCAAGTAATTTTTTTTTCACAAACATTTCAGAATTCCAGGCATATAAAAGAGGAAAATTGCTCATTTAGGACGAGAACGTCGAGATAGAGTGATATAAAATCTATCTATAGTTCAACCTATTAAACAGATGAACTCTTTCAGACTCTCACTTCCTCATCTAAGCTGTGGTAGGGGGTAAGACCAGGACTCCTTAGTCAAAGTGTCCCCATTTCCCTCTCCCAGCTTCCCTGGGCAGTGTGCTTGGCGATACCTGGCCAAAACCAAATCTGTGAGTGGGGCTCTGTGGGTTTGTCATTCTCTCATGGATGGTTTGCTCTCAGGCTTCCAGAGCAGACGTCAATCTACCCAAAGTCTGAGGTCTAGGGTGTAGTTGTGTGGCCTGGGAAGCATCGGTTGTTTTTTGTAATGTTCTTTTTCCTTGAAGGACAGAGAGTTGGCAACTTCTCTGTGGTCTCCGTTGCATCACTGTCAGGGAGTCCTTCCCCAAAGAGTAAACACATACACCATCTCATTCATCCTTCCTGCCTTTCCATTACGTGTAACTAACCATCAGGAACAAAAAACCTCAGGACAGTAACTTTACACACACAACTCCTTACCGTATGTTCAGAATCTCGGCTGTGGTGGCAGCCAACAAAATGACATTCACTTCTGGAGGCACATTTTTTGGTGATGGATGTGCTTCTTCCATGACTGTTGAAGTGGTGAACTGTCAGACAGTACTGTGTATCTAGGCAAGAAGAAAAAAGAGCAACCTCGTATGTCACATTGTAAAAGAGAGATGTGAAAATCACTTCAGAAAGGACTAAACTTCAGGACGATCCTTAGGGTTTCAGGCAAGCGGGTTAATGGGAGAAGCGGACACCTCGCCTTTGGTGTCCGCTAAAGCTGACCTTAGGTCTGCTATTTCATATCAAAGTGCCTATATCTCTCTCTCCCCCTACGAAACACAGGTTCTAGGACTCTATGAAACGAATGGTGTAAATGCAATGGGCTAGAGCACTTTGGTGTATTATTCAGCATTTGTTTCTTGTCTACCAAGAGGCAAGAGGTGAAATGAAAAGCAGATGCTTCAAAGTATACATCAAGACCAGCTTCCTAACGTACCCAGTTCCTACCCACACTCTATTCCCCCCAAGCATGTCTGACTTTTCCTGAGTAGTCCCATTTTTCTCCTCTTTCTTTACTCTTATTCCTTCTGTTCCCTCCCTGCCACGTGCCTAGCTCATTTCTACAACTTTCCTCAGGGCTTTAAGCACTCGTGTTTTACTACTTTGAAAGAAAGTGATCTCATGCACTATCTGAGGACCTTCCGCTTTGGTTTCGCATCTCTCTGTAGTGATCTCAGGCCACTGCAATGCTCCTTAGGTTACTGAGAAGGGATGACAGCGGCAATATCATAAGATGGGGGGAGGGGAGACTTGTTTAATATGGAGAATACCCGGCTTCCCAGAACAGCCTCAGTCACAAGTGAGTGCCTTCAGGTCCTTCAAGCTCACTCTCTTTTAAATAAAATGATGTTAAATAAAAAGTATGCTGACATTTCGATAGGGTTGTTGTAACTTCAAGTAATACTAATACCTACTAAGTGGGTACCGGCAGCTACACACTATAACATGTATTCACCCATCCAATCCTTACGATAAGCCTTAAGACAAGTCATATTAATACCATTGTACAGATTAAAAACAACAACAACCCAAATCGAAGGCCCACAGTTACATCAGGTAGAAGGTGGTGGAAGATAGCATTCTAACCTGGGCCGTTTTCTAGGGTTTTGTACTCTTCCCCAACTATTCTGCCTCTCAGCATACTCAGTATGAAACCAGACGATGGTGTGGGGCGCTCGGCAGGAGTAGCTGACTTCCGCATTTGGAAGGAAAAGGAATGACTGTAATGTTTTGGAAAGGCATTTCAACTTAGACTTCAAACAAAGGAGAGCTGAAAACTGGTAGCTGTGTTGTTCATATAAAATGTCACCCATGCTAAAGCAGCCCTGGAAAGTCAGAACAGAAGCCAGGGTAAATAAAACAAGAAATGTCATTCTTGTCATATCCTGTTACACAGAGAACCGCTCTTAACAACACTGACAGACCACAGAAGGAAAACTCGAAGGTGAAAAGGAAACCTGAGATGACATCGAACAATGGCTGTGGCCCTGTTCGCCCCAAGAAATGGCTGACTATCACTCCCTAAATAATGGCAAATTGCACGAAATTACACCCTCGGTTAGAATTCCAGATGCTTAGTATCTTTGGGGCTTGACTGGAGAACAGTCAAGATTGCACCCTCATGCACACTGGAATATGGGGTTATTTCATGGCAAGCTCTTTAAACAGCAGGTGTTCAGGGTAGACCTGGAAGAGTCCACGGGCTTTGCCTTCCCATCTCTGACATTTGCTTGGTGGTAGAAAGCTGCAGCATTCTTCTTTTGTTCATGTGTTTCAACAGAGATAAAACTCCAAAACCCCAAATATCCATGCACGTTCCCATTAAAAATGACTTTGATGAATAAATGACAATTTGGAGCATTACGCACAGACCTGGCGGAACAGTGTTTTGATACAATTCAAAATAATACGGTCTGTGAAGATGAAGCACAAGAAGTTAGACATCAATGCCCCAATTTACTACTGTGTGCATCCTTACCACCGAGTGTTTCAGGGGAATTTAAAGCAAATAGCAGAAGAACGATACCCACCTTCTGAAATAAGGTACTAAAGCAAGTGTCGGTCAATCTTTAAAACTGTGAAATAACTAAGATACATTTCTGTGCAAAATGTAGAAATCTCCAAATGCATAACATACATTCAGGTATTCACAAGCACATACTCAATTGAGGGTTACTCTACAAAAACATAAAAGAACCTCAAGAAAAATTATAATAATTATTTTTGAAAAGAAATCGTGACAAATACTGTCCACGTAGATACCATAACCACTTGTGCTAATTTACAGAATCAGGGACCCAGGCCCCAAAAAGGTCTGCAGTGTGGACTATTTCTTGGGGCCACAAACTGGCTTTCTCTGGAAGAGGTAAGGCTATTTCACTGCTTTATAGAATATTATACAGAATTTTCCCAAATAGTCAAGGTAACAAAACACCAAAACCAATCATCTTTAACTCTGGAAGAGATTGTCGGTTGGCTAGTTGGCTTTTCTTGGCCTTTTAGGTCTAAAAACCTAAAAAAAAACAGTACCTCCTAAAAAATCTGAATAGCCTGATCTTCTTATAGCTCTAAGTAGAGCTTTCCAATTCTAAATCCCCCATCAGCACATCTGGTCTGCTTTACCACCAAGTCTGTATATATTAAATCACTGAACTTCTTGTCCCTCGATTCCTACCACCCTAGTCCCAGTTGCCATCTTCTCTTCTCTGAAGACAATGAAAGACCCCATCTGGTGTCCCCTTCTACTCTTGTCCCCAACCACCGGCTCTTCATATAGCAGCAGAACAGTATTTTAGAACACAACTAGTATCCTGTATTTCCCTAGCATACAACCCCCTCCTGCCTTCCTATCACATTTATAATGAAATCCAAATTCAACCAGAAAAAGAAGATCCTATGTGCCCTGGTCCTTATTACCATGAGACCCCTTCTCTATCTCCCCCTAAGTTTTAATGGCCAGTCTTCTTCCTGTTTACTGAAGAGGCCAAATCTTGTTCTCTTGCAGACTTTGCATTTGGGGTTCCCTCTTCTTAGCATGTTCTTTCTACAGATCTGCACATGGCTGCCTTGTTTTGGTCAGTCAGGTCCTAGTTCTTCAGAGATTTTCCTGACCACCTAATCAAAGGCATGTGTACATTCTATCAACAAATATTTATTGAGTGCTTAGTATGGGCCAGGCAACTGGATGGGGCACTAGGGATGTGTCAATGAACTAAGCAAACTGAGGAGATATTCAAATGTTTGTCAAATGAATGAATGAGTTACCAAAGCATCAGTGTATCTCAAGAGTATAAAAACCTTTCTTTGCTTCAGCCAATACGTATGACTTTCCTAGAGGTATCATCAAGCATTTCTGAAATTCCTGGAATGCCTTAGACAATATTGTGGTTTATTTGCTCTGCCTGATAAACACTATTTAAGAAATTCTCCTTGGAGACACATACACATCGACAAATTGAGGATATGCCATCAGTTTCCAAATACTGTCAGAACAGTCTAATATCTGCATAGTCTCTTAAATCTCTCATTGAAACAGAGCATCATCAGCCTGTTGATATGCTAATCCCATTATATATGGCATGTCTGCTCAGGGCCAGACATGAGAGACCTCAATGAGGTAGGATCACAAGAGCGTCTTCCAAACTCAGCACACTTACTTTGTGGACACCATTTGTCTTCTGCCCATCGATTGCAGTTATAATTATCTCCTGCATTTTCACAAGTAAAACACTTGAAGCTGTTTGGAAATGGCGTAGCTTTAAAGAAAAATGCATGGTGAAACAGAAAGGTTACAAAGGAGAAACTTTCAAACATCAAAGATGGCACAAAATTAGCAACTCTTGTTAGATCAAGCAAAACGTACAAGCCATCATCCTGAGAACTGTTGTTGCTCGCGAGCTGGACGTAACTGCCAGACTTCGGGGCATGTTTTTTATTCCCTTTTCTTTAAATACTTTGCCTACTTATCTTATTATTAGAGAGTAAGGAAAATGATTCCACAAGCCACTCTGAAATATCGCTCCATTACAATTTATAACTTGGGAATAAGCGCGAATTGAGAGAATGGGCAAGGGTGGGGATAGTGTCAGAACCAATAACTTGGTACAGAGCGGCCCCTGAGAAGAACTAGAGTCAGATAAGTGTGAGCTTAATTTCTACTCTTCCCACTAAGTAGCTGTGTGATTTTTATGTTTCCAAGAATAATAATATTTACAGTAACACTAACAGTGAAGATCCCCAGGACATGCACAGGAATCCTGAATATTAAACAGGAGGTTGCAATAAAACTATCTAGGAGAGACCCTGCCCCCCTGTCAAATCATACTAGTTTCTGTCCACATGCCCTTCCATTACAGCAATCTCACTTGATGTATGTCAATTATCACAGCATTAGACCTCAGTCAGGAATGTAACATTTCCTATAAGGATGGGAGTAATTCTCGGGCTCTTATGCTCAGGATAGAGTGTTACAGAAAGCAGGATTATGACTGTTGGCTATCTGCATGGAAAGCCGCTAGAATGCCCTTTTTGTCTCTATCCTTTTTTTCCCTCTACCTTGTATCTTATTGTTTTAATGGGCAAGAAGTCAAAAGTATAATGAATTTGACATTTCTTTACAAGACATGATATAAAGCCTTGTGTAAAACTTTCAATTCTTCCATTTCTGGAGAATAAAACACAAAGATCAAGGAGAACCCCAAACCACCCTAGTAACCTGACCATGCATTGGTCAATTTTTTTTTCATTTTTTAAAATGTGTTTTCTTCTTATCATAAAATTGTATTAGACCTATAAAGTTGAAAATGTGTAATTTAGATTTTATGAAAACTGTCTGTGCCATGTCATAAATAATGTAATATAATCATAATATGATCATTACCAATTTAGAAATGTATAATAAGTGATAGTTCAAGGTGTGTGTGTGTTTGTGTGTGTGGTACACATGTGTACATGTGTGTGTGATATATATGTGTATGCACATGCACACACAATGTCCTAAATAATAAAAAAGCAAAGTAAAGAACAGTAATAATATAGGCTTCATTTAAAAGTAGTATAGGGGTGCCTGGGTGGCTCGGTCAGTTACGTGTCTGACTCTTTATTTCAGCTCAGTTCATAGTCTCAGGGTCTTGGAATCAAGCCCTGCATCAGGCTCTGCATTCAGCGTGGACTCTGCTTGAGATTCCCTCCTTTTTCCTCTCTCTGCCCTCTCCCTGCTTGCATGCATGCTCTCCCACAAATAAATAAATAAATCTTTAAAAAAAAAAAAAAAGTAGTAGTATAAATACAGTGGTTCCTAAACCTGGCTGTGCATCAATACTATCAGGAAAGCTTTTCTAAAAAGGAGAGGGGGTTGGGGAAAGAAAAGAAAAAAATAATCTGCATCCACCCTTCTGACGCCTGAATCTCTGCAGAAGGGACCAGGGAATATGTAGTTTTAAAGTCTTTTATCATGATTCTAATACTCTTCCTGGTGTGGGAACCCCAGGATTTGGTGTTTCTACCAAACAATTGTTATCTACAACAATCTTTCCTTAATAAAACATATCAGAGAAGTTTTATTTGTCTGAAGAGAAAGGAAGACAGAGGATATCTGTATACAAGCACATATATACACATATATGTATGTAACATGCAGAGTTTTCTTGAGATTCTCTCCTCCTCTCCCTTGGCCCCTCCGTGTTTGTGTGCTCTCACTCTAAAATAACTAACATCTTTTTAAAATATATATATTTATTTTATCCTATAGATGATATTCACTGATACTTTTTTTTAAAAAGAAATTAATGGGAAAGTTATCTTTCTAATAGTGACTGTACATTATCAATAAAAATCCAAGTAATCTTTCCTTCTAAGTTTCAACCAAACTAACCTGTTCCAAAATTGTTAATGACCATTTGAAAGAATGCATCATATATGGAGAAATTTCCTACAGCCAATATGCCTCTACAAGGAACAGATCAACAAAGAACACTGAATCTTTTCTGCTAAGCCATTCTTAGGAACAATATTTAAGAGCTTATTTTAAACAAGAACCCCTTGGAAACTTCAGCAGAAAGCCAAACCATTTTAAAGAAATAGAACAAACTTCAGTCAACATGAATTACCTCTCCCCACAGAAGTAGGGAAGACTTCCTGGTTTGTTCTAGGTGTAAACCAAATGTTCCAGAGCAGGCAAAGTTACGATAGGAGGAAAGAGGGTCTCTGAATGGTCACCTTGACCCCACAGCCATGAACTATGACTCGACCAGTACTTACGGTCCAGAGGAGGCCTCACGTTGTAGAAGTTGATGTTCTTGCCCAATGCCCAGTTTTCTGACAAGACGAAGACCTGGACAGCAGCGACAGCCAGAGCATGACGTAGGGGCAGCATTCTGACCTTGGCTGTGGGAAAATCCCAGACTCACATATCTACGATGAAGAGAGAGACTGGTCACAGTTATCTGCATTTTGTGTATCAGTAGGAGAATGTTTTGCTTCCCTTTGGAAATCCTGATTATTCAAATATATTCCACCATCTACTTGTTCTGTAGGGCCCATACCTGTGGTAAACGGCATTCTTCCCACACAGATGAAAGGTTTTGTTGTTGTTGTTGCCGCTGTTTTTTTTTTTTTTTAATTATTTTTTAAAGATTTTATTTACTTATTTGACAGAGAAAGAGATCACAAGTAAGCAGAGAGAGAAGAGGAAACGGGCTCCCCATTGAGCAGAGAGCCCGATGTGGAGCTCGATCCCAGGACCCTGAGATCATGACCTGAGCTGAAGGCGGTGGCTTAACCCACTAAGCCACCCAGGTGCCCCTGTTTTTGTTTTCTTAAATGATTTTATATATTTATTTGACCAAGAGAGACACAACGAGAGACGACACAAGCAGGGGGAGTGGGAGAGGGAGAAGCAGGCTTCCCATAGAGCAGGGAGCCTGAGGTAGGGCTCCATTCCAGGACCCTGGGATCATGACCTGAACTGAAGGCAGACGCTTCATGACTGAGCCACCAAGGTGCCCCCACACAGATGAAAATTAAGTGATTACTGCCTTCTACTGGTCAGGCCTTGACACCAGCCAGCAGAGCTGGGGCCAGACACCCAAAGGCCTTTCAGGCTCCAGTAGAACAAGCAGCTGCAGGGGTGTGGCTGTACCCCATTCTCTCACTGCCTGAGGCTAACCGGGGTGCTTTGTGCTGAATCACCCAATCTCTTACTGGCCAGGGTTCAGAGCATGGTCCCCTGAAGTTATACCAAGCTACCTTTCTGTCAACACCGTTCCTTGAGTAAACACTCAAGTTTGAGAAGTTCTGCAACATTTTCAGAATCTGGAAGGAATCATAAGAGTTGGAGCAGTGGGAAGCACGGTCCGTAAAAGAACAGTGAATTTGAAAGTGAGTCTCTGCTGGATCCCAGAGCACAAGGGCATGGAGAAGATAAAGGAGTCACTGTAAAAATGCCATCCCCAGGGGCACCTGGGTGGCTCAGTGGGTTAAGCCTCTGCCTTCAGCTCAGGTCATGGTCTCAGGGTCCTGGGATTGAGCCCCACATAGCACTTTCTGCTCAGTGGGGAGCCTGCTCCCCCTACCCCCACCCCACCTTTCTCTCTGCATACTTGTGATCTCTCTCTCTGTTAAATAAATGAATAAAATTAAATTAAAAAAAAAAAAAGATTACCATCCCCACCTGTGTCTGTCATACCTGGTGCAAGAAGCTGCCAGTAGGTTCTAGAGGAAGCAGAATAAAAGTTCTCTGAAAAGCTGAAAAACATATAATGTTAGTCCTAGCCCACAAATACTACTCACAGCTTTCAAAGACTTAAAGTAAGCTGGCTTGGGACCCATGAAACAACGATGTCCACAGAGCACTGAGTAAGATGGTTCATCTTAAGTTCCCAGAGGTCCTACCCTCTAGAAGCAACCTGGTAGTAAGAAGATCTTCAGTAGAGATGCTAAGAACCTATTGTGTCACCACAAACTTGTTCTCTTTGGCAAGGGGGAAGGTGTGGGAAGCAGAAAAGAATGTAACTTGGAGTCCAAAGACTTTGGTTCAGATATTGGCTCTGCTCTCTATTAACTGCCTGAACTTGGGCAAGCTCTGGAAGCTCTATTAACCTCAATTTCCTCATCTATAATGTGGCTTAATAACACCTGTTCTGCCCACATGTCAGGGTAATTGTATGCATCAAATATAGGCTCAGGTAGACTCACATAGGATAGTGTAGTAACAGCACCTGTAATACGAGTCTGTGAAAATGCTAGAATCTTAGAGTTCAATAATATTGCCTGAGTTCATTTTCTTCTTGCTGAATCAGCTGGTCTCAGTAGGTTTAGGGAATTTTTCAAAGAAGAAAAGTGTGATCTCTGCACAGATGAGCATAATCCTTCACATGGAGATTTTGTCTGAAGCCAGGCTACTAATACATGGGATCTGGGGATTTTACTTTTCTTGTGTTGGGAGTAGATTGGTTTTCCATGTGTGGCTAATGTCTATCTACGGAGATGGAACTGGATAACATACAACATACAGCCACAGCACCCCCATCCCTACAGACAGCTTCTGCCACTGAGAACTGAGTCTCTAAGGAAGTACTCAGTGTAAAGGTAAACCTGGTAAGCTTCAAAAATCAACAGTGCTAAACTTTATATACTGCATTTCATTTCAGTTCAGGACAGAGTGAGACCTACTATTTCTATATATTTTTTATATATCTTTTACATGAGAAAAAAATACATATATTTTTTTCCTGGTTCCACTTTAGAAACCAAAATTGACCTTTCAGAGTTACCAGATTTCCAAATCCTATTCATATGCTCTTTCTGAAGAAATAGACATTTCTTACAGCTAACTGTATTACTCCTTACAAACAAGTCATTACACTGGTACAAATTCTACTTTTCCTATTCATTTCTCTGAGTTGGACAGTTCCATATTCATTATGAATCTGGAGTCCAGGAATGAAGACCCCTGCTTTACACCAGTGGGGAGTCTCTGAGTAGGGGAGACTAATCCCTCTTTCAAAAACCTCAAATTCACTGTGTTCCAATAGCTACCCTGTATGATGTCTATGATTCTAGATTGAAGAGTAATATTGTCTACATTCAGTCCCTTTTCCATCACTAAGCAAAGGTGGGACTTCAGACAAGTTGATTAAACTTCCCAAGCCTCAGCTTACCCATCTGTAGAAGAGGCATAACAACAGTCCCTACCCCAGGGTGTTGAAGAACAGATTAAATGACACCATGTGTATGAAGCACTCTACCAAGTGCTGGGCACATGGGCACTTTCTATCTGGTAGTAAAGAGCATTGGCTCAAATACATCTTTCCAAACACAGAGCCTCATGCGAGTCCCTTAACCTCCCATACAACCACTTATGCATCTATAAAATGGAAGTAATAACACTTACCTCATAAGGTTGTGGGAATTAAATTAGTTGATATTATGAAGCACTTAAACTATCTCATCAGCTATGTTTGCCATTTTCTACTACTCCCCAGGTAAACATGTCCTCTGATGAACCAGAAATCACAAGCCAGAATCCCTGGTTTGTCTCTATCTAAGACAGAAGCCCATTCCTTCATTCAATGTGGCTACTGCATAGAAAGACCTTGTAGTGCATAGAAAGACCTTGTTATTACTGGATCTCCAACAAGGTCTTTGCTCTCATCATGTCTGCATTTTAGAAGGAGAAGATAGGCAATAAATATGGGAAAAACATAATCTCAGATAATCCCAATTCTGAGATAAGTACAATAAAGAGATGTGTTAGAACAGGAGGAGATACTTTACATGTATGGTGGGCCCAGGATGAGAAGAAAGCATACAAGCAAAGAATCAAGAGGAAAAATACCAAGGTCCCAAGAAAAGGAGTGTGCCTTGTTGAGGAACTCAGAAAGTGGCCAGTGTGACCAGCGTGTTCCCAGAAGGGGGGCCCAGATCATACAAGCACTTACAGGCCATGGCAAGGATTTGGGATCTAACGAAAAGCAAGGAATGATTTGGTTTTAGATTTCTCTAATTTTGAAAAAAATGCTTTGTCTCTGCAGAGTGATAAGTCCCAAATCCTTAGCCTTATTTCTAACTCCCAGAATAAAAGGATGCCAATAATAGAGAATAGAGAGGAATGTAGAATTCACCTATCTGGGAATCCCAAAGGCATCTCTGAATAAAAGAGTGGATGGCAGACGACTTAAAATCAACCAAAGGAACAACACACCCAAAGATTAGATTTGTATTTGGGTTTTTCCATTCTTCAAAACAGCACCATAGGGAAGGTGGCCTCATTGCCATTGTACAAGAGAGGTTCAGAGACTGCGCATAAAGACCCTAGCACACTGCCTGGAACATCCCCTGAAAACATTCCCACGTAGCTTCCTCTAACCTGCTACCCTTGAGCAGTAGTGAAAAACAAACTGTAGGAAAATTGCTTCCAAATGGACTGGTGTCTTTTCATTTTGTTTTCAACTAAAACAGCACAGCCTTATTCCATCAAAATTCTATAGAACTGCAGAAGTTTTACCTGTCAAATGAGGAAAACCCTAAAAAACATCACCTATTTTCCAGAGCCGGCTCTATAATCCATTCCCCTATCCTGCTTTTCCCCTAAGTGCCCAGATCCATCTCTATCTGCTCTACAGTGGGTTTGTGTTAACATGACTGTTTTATCTTTCACAACCAAAAGACATTAGGATAATGAAAAAGCAAATGACTAAGTATGGTATCTGAAAGTTGTTTTACATTTAGAATCATTTCAGAGACTCTGACCTAAAAATCATCTGCTGGGACTCTGCTGAGTGGGCTTTCAGTACCATCTCAGTTACAGAACAAGATTACAGTAGAGCTTGGATTTTGCTCCAAAAGGAAAACAAAAAAAAAATCTTCATTCTGTGACTTTCTCCAGGACCATCACATAAAGCAGAGTTCTTCATAGCGGGGAGGGGTGGCCTATAAGCTTCTTAGGGTTATTTGCAAAATTTTGTGTCTATACATATTTTCCCCCTGGGCTAAGCATCTCAAAGGAATCAGACCCAAATGATAGTGAACAGAGGCTGATGCTGTTTCAGGATACAGCTGTCATGATTGGGCTTCCTTTGACTTAGATGATTCTATGTCTGGCACTGAGAAAATTCCATTCATACATCAGGGATGTGGTATACACTCCTCAAGTTCAAGGGTAGCTCAAAAACATTCCTCCCCAAACAGAGCACATTATCTTTATACTATTTTCCTAGATGGTAGGCCTGGTCCCAAACCCCTCACCTGCGGTGCTGGCCTTCCATTTGTTTTATGGTCTTCTCTTTGGAAAGTTTGATAATTCTTGCTCCAGAAGGCAGTGTGCTTCTTTGCCAAAAGATGAGGTGCTTTCTGCAAAGCACCTTTATAGGGATACCACAGGGATGGGCAACTCTCAGGCCTTCCAGGAAATGGCAGGTAGCCAGATTTATAAACTTACAAAACCTGCTTGAGACTTTGGCCTACTACTACTGCCCAGAGTAAAAGACCTACACAGCACTTGGTCCAGAACCATGACTATGTCCCAGGTCTGAGTAGTCATCATCATCATGTCCTATACATGGCATTTTATGCATCCACAGAAAACATGCAAAGCTGATGGGAGCTTCAAGAAGCAGCATGCCCTGGACACCATTAATAATCTGGGGGCAGGAACATGACCTATGTTATTTTTAAATTACCTGGGTCAAGGCTCAGTGCGTGGTAAATACCCTATAAACACCTTTTTGAATAGGACCAACCACTTAGCTATGGCCTATAAGGAACACTTCCGTTAGCAAGTAAGACAGAGATTGTGGGTGGTAAGGAATTGGTAGAGTGTCCAAAGATAAAGAAATGGGCTCACAAGGAGAGATGAAAAAGAAGAGTCCAGATAGATGTGGTAAATACTGGTACTTCCTGCAGTTGCTGAAAATGAGTCAGCAAGCCAAGGCTAACTCTAGCTGCCAATAAAACAAATGAAATGGAGAATTTAAAGGAGGCAGCTCTGCTAAGTCCAACATGCCCATCAACACTCACATTCACACCTTCCTGAAAGCATCACTTATCCCGCAGTAAGACACTTTAATGACAAACTTTAATAGGCCTGGCTTCTCTTGTAAAAAGAAGGAAGGCAAAGTGGAAATTCAAAATAAGTGTTGAAATTGTACTCAGAAAGAATGGACTCGATGAAAACACTGCTCTCAAGAGGAGAAACTTGCCAGAAAACTGTACCATCCGCAACAAAGGTTGTGTTACTTGTTTCTGGCTGTTGGGCCAGGTGGGCCAATGGAGATACTCTGGTTCCCATTAAATTCAAGAACAGTGTTTCATGGGATTTATGCCAGACTCTGTGCCAGCTCCCTTCTTTGCAGGGGGACTGAGTTCTCAACTGCTGACCTTGCCTGGCCATCTAGAGCCCCACTCCTAAGACGAGAGCTTCTACCTTCTCTAATCAGTATTCTATTTCTGGTACATGAAAAATCTTTCTTCCCCCTAAGTTTAAATATAAATTTCTTGGGGCATGTGAGTGGCTCAGTCAGTTAAGTGTCTGCCTTTGGCTCAGGTCATGATCCCAGGGTCCAGGGACCAAGCCCCCGAGTTGGGCTCCCTGCTCAGCAGGGACCCTGCTTCTCCCTCTCCCTTGGCCCCTCCCCACCCATGCCCACGTGTTTGTTCTCTCTTTCTTTCACAAGTGAATAAATGAAATCTTTTTTAAAAATACATATATCTCTTTAAAGATATTTAATCTACCCTTTTTATGGGCCTGGAGCAAAATACAGGAGAGAAATTAACCTTATGCCCAATCTATTATTTTCATCAGAAAATACAAAATCTCCAAGGACAACAACATTCACTAAGGAAAAATAGGGTCATGACTCAACCTCTCATTACCAGCTTGTCCAAATCTTAAAAAAGTAGTAAGACTATAAGTCATGTTTTTATACCATGTACTCTGCTGAGCACTTAGAAATAATAAATAAGAGACATAATCCCAGTACTCACACATATCATTGGGGCCAAAAACTCAATGTGAGATGTGTCCATCAAGGGTTAATATAATCATTTTAAAAAGTAGGAAAAACAACAGACTTTAGGTTCAGAAAGAGCACCCACAATAACATTCTGGTGCTACTTTTTTTTTTTTTTTTACGGGATCAGCATTTTTTTTTAAGTTTTTGTTTAAATTCTAGTTAGTTAACATACAGTGTAATATAAGTTTCAGGTGTACAACGTCATGATTCAACACTTCCATACAACACCCAGTGCTCATCACCCAAAATGTCCTCCTTAATTCCCATCACCTATTTAACCCATCTTCTCACCCACCTCCCCTCTGGGAATCATCGGTGTGTTCTCTATGGTTAAGAGTCTGTTTCTTGGTTTGCCTCTTATTTCCCCGCCTTTGTTCATTTGTTTCTTAAACTTTACATATGAGTGAAATCATATGGTATCTGTCTTTCTCTGACAGATGATGTTGACAGTGATGTGAGCATATTTTCATATATCTGTTGGCCATTTGGAGAAAGATCTAGTCATGTTTTGAGCCCATTTTTTAACTGGATTATTCACTTTTGGGGTGTTGGATCTTTTAAGTTATTTATAGTATAGTTTGGATACCAACTCTTTATCTGTCATTTGCAAATATCTTCTTCCATTCCATAGGCTGCCTTTTAGTTTTGTTGACTGTTTCCTTCACTGTGCAGAAGCTTTTTGTCTTGATAAAGTCCCGATAGTTCATTTCTGCTTTTGTTTCCCTTGCCTCAGGAGACCTATGTAGAAAGAAGCTGCTATGGCTGATGTCAGACAAGATACTGCCTCTGTTCTCTTCCAGGATTTTTATGGTTTCAGGTCTCACATCTAGATGTTTCATCCATTTTGAATTTATTTTTGTGTATGGTTAAGAAAGTGGTCCAGTTTCCTTATTTTGCATGTAGCGGTCCACTTTTCCCAAAATCATTTGTTGAAGATATTGTTATTTTCCCATTGAAGATTTTTTCCTGCTTTGCCAAAGATTAGTTGACCATAGAGTTGTGGGTTCAATTTCTGGGTTTTCTATTCTGTTCCACTGGTCTATGTGTCTACTCTTATGCCAGTACCACACTGCCTTGGTGATTACAGCTTTGTAATAAAACTTAAAGTCTAAAATTATGATGACTTCAGCTTTGCTTTTCTTTTTCAAAGTTGCTTGGCTATTTGGGGTCTTTCATGATTCCACACAAATTGTAGGATTGTTCATTCTAGCTCTGAAAAATGGTATTTGTATTTTGATAGGGATTGCATTAATTGTGTATGTTGCTTTAAATGCATTATGTAGTATTGACATTTTAACAATATTTGTTCTTCCAATCCATGAGCATGGAATGTATTTTCATTTCTTGGTGTCATGTTCAATTTCTTATGAAAACTATAAATTCTGCTTCTAGGTTTAGTAACCAGGTGACCACAGAGTTAAGAAATACTGTCCCCATTTGTCAATAAGATAAGGGAGGCTTAGAGCCATGTAGGTAAATTTCTTAAGCTGTTGTAGGAATTGGGTGTAATCACACAGGTAAAGCAGCTTTTACTTAGATGGCGTTGAAAAAATGTTAGATCCTTACCTTCCCTCCCCATTTCTTCAGACATCATTAGCAGGAGAACAGAGATAAGATTAAGGGATATAACTGTCCAATTCTGCTCCATACTAGCTGGACTGAATCTGGTAAACAGTATTGAATTCTTTGCACTAATTTCTAAAGGATATTTAGGAATTATCTTTCTTGCAACCAAATGAAAAGTTGGAAGGAATCCAAGGTTCTTTCCACTTCTAATATTTTATGATTTTTATGGAAGGATAGTAATGAAGATTTTCAGTTATGCCATAAAAAGTCATAAATGTAATACAGTATTCCCATATTTCAGATTTCTGCTATAATGTGTAGAAGGATAAAAATTTTTTAAAATCTCATCAATCATAGGATCAAAAATTCACAGAAATGAGTATCTCATTTCTAAATAGCAGGCTGCACATTTTACAGTGCTAAAAAGTTTTTTCTACTACATGCAACCTGATAAAATGTCTAAAACAGGGCTAATATTAAAATAACATTATGCAAATGAACCTTAAATCTAATCATGAGTTAATACAAGGCAATAAGTGTGCAATTTGGGTGGGAAAATAGTCAAATCAATTTTAAAGGCAACTATCTAAACGTGATTCAAATTTTAAGGAAAAAAAAACCCTAAAAAATAAAACCCTTCCCAAGTAATAGCTTTTCTACTGAGTTTTTGTCAAAAACATGAGTTTACATGTTTTGAGAAAGTTTTGATGACACTGAAAGAGATGGTTAAGAACTTCATGTGAACAAGATTAAAAAGCTTAGATGATTAGGAATTGGATAACATGCTCCTTCTAACAAGAATCAAGATTGGTTTGCCGGGTTTTATTGAACTATTTGGACAAATGGTGGGAACCTAATAAATAGATGTTAACAGATTAAATTTGAGAGTATCCTTCATACAGGTGAAATAATTCTTGCCCAGTTTATATCCATAAATGATTTTTAGGAGGCTTATGCCAAATCACTTATGCATTGAGGTTCTCAAAATGCAGAGTAAAAACCTTATTAGATGAGAGAAAGATCTTAACCACTAAACTTTGTTCATCTACTGTGCACTACCTTTCACTCTTAGGGACTAAGGGGAACACATATTTTCATTATTTGATAAAGGCAAACTCCTTCTGATACTTAACTCTCAAACTGATAGGCCCTATGTCTCATCATACAGAGAGCACCAAACAACATATGGATGATGCCTGAAATTTGTTTCAAAGAGCTCCAGACGCATCCTTCAATTGGCCATTTCTTAAAAAAAAAAAAAAGCCAAGGGCACAATATTAAAAGATGATTCTATAGTGATATTTCTGCGGTCGGGGAGGCAAATGCGAGGGATTATTTTCTTTTCCATGAGAGAAGCGGGTCTTTACATTTAAGAGAAAGATACCAGCGGACAGGCACTCTGCAAGAGAGCTGCGGGCACACAGGTGTTTAGCACTGTTAATGAGCAATTCCCCGGGCAGAACTACACAGACATAAACTAAGCGGCAGCACAGGCTGGGCACGGAAGACATTGTTTTTATGTCCCTTACCCTTGCTTGCTTTACTGAACCCATTTCTTTTAATCACCAATCAAGGCTCTCATAATAGAAATCAAGGCTGAAATGTCCAACAGCTGGCTAAGAATCCATTATTCTACATTTGTTGGAGGGATGTTTCTTGCCAAGTGCACATTCTCATATTATATCGCATACACAACTCAACTGAGAAAATGTAGCTTTCAGGGTCAGTGTGTAGATGATGGCGAGTACTTCTGACTTCATTTGGTCTCAGCTGACATAGAAAAGGGACCATAAAAACAAAGTGTGCATAGAGATGCGTTCCTCATTTGAATCTCTCTGTATCTATTCTAACAGGAGAGAATGTCTTTACAAAGCAGAAGTCTTAGGCAATCAGTTCATCTGGATATGTGTGCATGCGTATATGCACTCCTACACACATGCATGTATGCATGTGCATATACACAGACACAGATTTTTTAAAAATATTTTATTTATTTATTTGACAGACAGATCACAGGTGGGCAGAGAGGCAGACAGAGAGAGAGGAAGGGAAGCAGGCTCCCTGCTGAGCAGACAGCCGGATGCGGGGCTCGATCCCAGGACCCTGGGATCATGACCTGAGCCGAAGGCAGAGGCTTAACCCACTGAGCCACCCAGATGCCCCACATACACAGATATATTTTATTGAATGATTTGTTTAAGTGTTAACTACATGCCAGGTTGTAAAAGTATCCCTAGAACTCTGTATGAAAGACTGTATTACCCATCATGTCAGCTGTTTTCAGCACCCACACGGTTATCTTCCAATTCGGAGAGGGTTAGGATGCAAAACTGTTATTCTATGTCTGGTTTGTCATCTTTCTTCTGCACTAGGGTTTTATGTCACTGACCGTTGTTTATAGAGCCCTCACTAACTCAACTTCATTCTTGATTCTACAGCTGAAATAGATCACACAAGTAAACAACATGTTTGAGGATATTATTCTGAAAACAGAAGGGCATTTTTTAAAAAAACCCACAAACTTCACACTATGGCAAAAGAATATCATGCTGACTTTTGCATAGTCACAAAATCCAGGGCAGATTAGTCAAAGAACTCTCTGGAAGCTGACAAGCTTATAAAAGCAATCCTAATAAAAAATATCTGCATTCTGCATATGTAACAAAGTTACAGCATTTCACTTGCTCTATAAATTGTCACTATTACCACTTGGAGCAGAAGGAAATGTACATATATAAAGATATAGATGTGCATAATTTTATATTCCCAGAGGAAAAGGAAAAATTATGTGCATTAAATAGTGTTTTAATTGCAACATGAAAAACTGCATTTAAGCAATAGTTCATGATTGCACAAGGGTAAAGTCAAGTGTAAATGTTGCCAAATATAATGACAGAAAAATGGCCTTTGTAGGCAGCCCGGTCTGGGTGCAAATTCTGACCCATCATTTGTTGGATCTACTATCTCTAGCTATCCCCTCTATTTCTCTGAGACTCAGTTTCCTTACCAGTAAAATAGAGATACTAAATATCTGTTTTGCAGAAAGTTGTGAAAATTGGAGAATAAATAAGTCCTTACCCATTGCCACTGTTGTCAAATTATCAATGGGAAGTGAAATGTAGAGATTTATGGTTGGTTCCTCTATAGATTATAGGCTGGCAAATATCATTACATTCATGCAACACCTACTTGATTAGGACTGAAATTCAATAAACATTTTTTTCAGCTCTCAAATTCTATGATTGTCTGAGCATATATGAGAGAAGGGTGTAAAATTCCTCTAAAGACCAATTTTAGGAAAACTACTCTTAGCATTTTCATTTATCTGTTTTCTGATAAATCTATATTCTTAGCCTTTACTTACACGATAGGCAGTTGCTCTTACAAAGTTTGCTTTCAAAAGCAGTAAGTTGCTCTTACAAAGTTTGCTTTCAAAAGTGCTCCACATGGGTCCTTACCTGTACTTGCCACATGTCTTTAAAGGCCTAGTTCATGGGGCACCTGGGTGGCTCAGTCATTAAGTTCTGCCTTTGATCCCAGCATCCCAGGAGTGAGCCCCACATCCCACATCCCTCATCCCGCATCACATTCCTTATCCCGCATTGGGCTCCCTGCTCAACGGGAAGCCAGCTTTCCCTCTTCTAGTCCCCCTACTTGTGTTCCTTCTCTCACCGTGTCTCTCTCTGTCAAATAAATAAATAAAATCTTAAAGACCTAGTTCAAATATTTCTCATTCATTCAACCTTACTATATCTGCTCCAGCCCATGGGTTAGGCTCTACTCTGAAAAAGGCTTGGGGTTCATTTGGGGACAGAAGACTATATCCCTCCTTGGTTAGCACTGGATTGGGCACAGCAAGTTCTTAGTCCTTCCTTTTGGAGGAGCTGAGAGTTTCTAAAGGTCTCACACAATTGCAGGCATCACCGATAAAAATAAATTGGGAGGAAAAAAAAAAAAACCTTTTTCATCATCTCGACCATAGAATTCCCATTTCAACTGTTTCTGTAGATTTTAGGCTAACCCTGTGGACATTGTAAGAACTCTCTTTTCAGCAATGTTAAGTCTACCCAACTACACCTAGTGTATTCACGTGTTGTTTGACACACACTACGGCAAGCTCAGAAAATGCTATGACCACACCATCTTCCCAAGCTATCCTCACAGGATGGAAGAGAAATGAACCCTCCAGGCTTTCACCTTTTGTCCTTCCAGACCTACCCTCTATCCCTCTCCACTCTACTCTGTGCCCTGCAAAGCCAAGTGAAGATCACTCACACAGTTCTTTTTTTCACGGACTTCCAATTTAGTTTGACTAATGGCAGAAACTGGCAGGTTGGAGGACGGGAAGAAGTTGAGAGTGGGGTACATATTCCCTTGATTCACTCCTGCCTGGTTGTTTCACACCCCTCAGCTTCCGTCTCAGAGCTGACTCCATAGCTACCTTCTCTTGGGTTCTGAGAGCCATTTTCTCTCCTTGTCCTGTGAGCCTATAAAATAAACTCTTCTCTGTTGCAGACCCTGGAGCATGGTACTATCTCTTGCTGGTCTTCCTAAACCTAACCATACCATTATAAACAGCACCCTATTAATTCTCTCCAATTATACCAGTCTGAATATGCCCTTGAATATGTCTGCCTGCCAAGTCCCAGCCAGGACCCTGACTGAGCCTTGAATATGGTCCTAAAATACCAGGAGTCACTTTGGACCAAAGCGTCATGGCTTATTATTATACTGGACTTAGTATACTTCTTTTCTTTTTTTAAATTTTATTTATTTATTTGACAGAGAGAGATCACAAGCAGGCAGAGAGGCAAGCAGAGAGAGAGAGAGAGAGCAGAAAGCCCGATGCGGCATTTGATCCCAGGACCCTGAGATCATGACCTGAGCTGAAGGCAGAGGCTTAACCCACTGAGCCACTCAGGCACCTCGGACTTATTATACTTCTTATAGGAACAGCTATTGTGAATAAACATTACTCCTTTACTAGAGCAAGTATTACTATTGGCTTATAATAAAGCAACATTTGAATTTATTCTATAAACCTAGGTAAGAATGAAGGCTGTAGAAAGAAAATGAGAATATTATATAGAAGATAAATCTATCCGAAGAATGTTATAATCTCAGGCAAATATCACAAGTCCATCAAAATTAGCTTTATCTGCTCCTACTGTCATTGAGAAATGACATTAAATAAGTAAAGAGATAGGCAAATTCTTGAATGTCAATAAAAGAGCTGAGAAAACAGAACACGTGTTGTTATGGACATGGTACTGAAGCCCACTGAAGCTTTGCTATTTTCAGGTTGTACCCTCTTACTGCATTATAGTACCTACAAATATCTGCACAGAGATGTAAGCTTATTTAAATATAATAAATCCACTATAAACTGGAATCCTGTATTAATACAATGGTGCTTAGCCCTGTAGTCTCCTTCCTAAGATCTTATATTTTGAGAAACACCATGAATTTTTACATGACCATAGGCTTCTCACTGAAGAAATTTTCTCGACCTGCCCCCCTTTGGTTAGGCTTCTGATTACTTCTCATCTTGTGCAGTCCCAAACCTTTCTACAGAGATAATGTTTTTGGTAGCCATGTTTGCCCCAAAAACACTTCCCTTCACCTTCCAAGGTTACTCATATCCAGCTTTCTTAATTTTTGTTCCTCTTCCCTTTCCATTCCCTGCTACCCTCACTCAAGGACAACTGAAAGAAGGTAGAAAAAAGTTCAGCTCGAAATGTACATTGAGATCTCATCCATATTCTGTACCAATTTCCAGACCATAAAACTCCTTATTGGCAGAGAAAGTGTTCTGTGATGATGCCTACAAGAGTCCCTTTTACCTTGTACTTAAAGTACACCTTGAATACAGATTTTAAAACACCGGCATATAACAAAAGAAGTCAAAGGAAGTCTTCTCTTTTCTAGTACTTTCTTGTTAGTGGACCCAAAGACTCCTTTCGTTGAAAGCATCTGAGAGAGAAGACTAGCTTAGGGATGAGGTAAGGGTGGCAACCAGAAAGTGATGGACTAAGGAAGCGCTGATGACTGATGACCCTACTTACTATTCAGAGTTTGCCAGAACGTGAAGCCTGTTGTAACGAATGCCCAGCTCACACTTTTTTTTTTTTCTAAAGATTTTATTTACTTATATGACAGACAGAGAGATCACAAGTAGGCAGAAAGAGAGGGAGAAGCAGGCACCCCGCTGAAGAGAGAGCCTGACATGGGGCTCGATCCCAGGACCCTGAGATCATGACCTGAGCCAGAGGCAGAGGCTTAACCCACTGAGCCACCCAGGTGCCCCCAGCTCACACTTTTGACAGCAAAGATGACAGACTTCTAGCGCAGAGTTACAACTCTGGGCTACCACATCCCACCATGAGTGATGACCACTCTAGTAGTGAGCACAGTGCCTGCACTTCTGGGTAAACACTCCTCAGTAATCCAACAGCACCCCGCACGACTGCCTGTACGTGTGCACAGGGTAGACAGTTAGTCGTCGTTGAATAAATGCCTGACTAAGGTAGCCTTCACCCATTCTTTCGGTTTCTAAAGTCCATTTCCTTGACTCTGAGGAAGACTGACTTCCCCTTCCCTTCTGGTGTCAGGGCTTGGGCAGCAGGCAATGACCCCAGCTTGTGGCTGTGTAACCTCAAATTAGCAACCGTCCCCTATGACTCATCAGCAAAGAACTTTCCCATCTGAAGTGAGTTAATCTTGCCCACACGTTCTTGTGAGGTAAGTGCCCTGTGTTCATCTGCAGGTTATGAAGAGGAAATTGGAGACGAGAAGGTTTGGGGCTGTGCCAAAGGTTATTAAGGGTGTCTGCTGGGGAATGAAGTCACAGAGCAGGGATCCAGGTTCAGCACCTCCACCCACTCCAGATCCAGGCCTTTTCCTGGTGCTCTGACCACCTTCTCATTCTCTGGGCTTTCAGGAAGGTATAGACAGTATCTAGCAGATATGTGCATTTCAGAAGGGGAAAAATCATGATTTGGCCCTGCTAAATAAATACTTTTGGATATCTTTCTGAGGAGAACGCCTCTCCGAAGTCATCTCACATTCAGATCTTTTTCAGCAAAGATATGTTGTTCGATAGATTTCATGCTGTCTCCTGGAAAGAAGGCTGAGATGATATATCCTCTCTGCTCTTCCCGGGAAATGCACAGGGAGGTTCACCCTCGGACCCTCACAGACACAAGTCCACGCGCAGGCTGCTGTGGCATTCACGTTGCTGCCCTTGTGAGTCTCTGAAGTGCCCAGAGCAGAATGACAGCACGGCCTCCTCTCCATGCTTCATTCACCCGGGCTCTTGCTGCTCTACAGCATATGTCTTGTCTCTGATCAGTTCCCCGGAGCAGGTACACAGCACATATCTCAACCTTTTTTTTTCTTTAAGATTTTATTTATTTATTTGACAGAGAGAAATCACAAGTAGATGGAGAGGCAGGCAGAGAGAGAGAGAGAAGGAAGCAGGCTCCCTGCCGAGCAGAGAGCCTGATGCGGGACTCGATCCCAGGACCCTGAGATCATGACCTGAGCCGAAGGCAGCAGCTTAACCCACTGAGCCACCCAGGCGCCCCTAACTCAACCTTTTTAATTATCAGCCTTCGTGACTTTGCAAAGAGAACCAGGATTGGCTGTTTATGAGGGCAAAGCTTCAACCATCAGAATCATGTCCTTTTCCCTTTGTAGGTTCATCTTCCTCCTCCCACCTTCTAGATGAGGACCTGCCTTGAGTTTCATGCTCTTCTGTAATTACTATTTACCTCCCTATAGTGTATTATTACTACTACTCTCCTGAGGGACCACATTCACTCTCACGCATTCAACTCCCATTCCTTGTCAGTTTCTAAATCAGGCCCATCCCTGACCTGAGGAGGCTGGTCTGCCAACTATAATTTTCTGCCATTTTTATATAGCTTGAGTTGGAGTAGATGACTATTTCTTTTAGAGAATGACTCCTCCTGACAGACATGAAAACATTTGCTATGGCCACGGTAAAACAGCATAGTATTCGTACAGGAGTAGACAGAAAAATGGAATGGAAAGTCCAAAAACAGACTCAAATACTTGTGGGAATTTCTTATATGGTAAAGGTGGCTCCTCGAACCAGTAAGGTAAGATTTTACTTTAAGAAAATGAGTTGGGACAACTGGATAGCCAAGAAAAACATAAGACTGGATACATATCTTATACCACACACACACACACAAAATCAAAGCCATTACAGTTCCACAAGAGAAAATTTTGAACACAGGATGACATTAGATAATCATAAAGAATTACTGGTGTAATAATCACATAAGAGTCATGTTCTAAAAAGTCCTTATATATTATTGATATATACTGATAAAAAGAATATATGTTGGAATGCTTGGGTGGCTCAGTTGGTTAAGTGTTGACCTCGAGTTCAGGTCATGATCCCAGGGTCCCAGGTTTGAGCCCCACATAGGGCTCCCTGCTCAGTGGGGAGCCTGCTTCTCCCTCTCCCTCCACCTCTGCCTGCCATGTCCCCTGCTTATGTGCTCACTCACTCCCTCTCTCTCTGTCAAATAAATTAATTAAATCTTCAAAAAAAGAAAATATGTTACCTGAGGTTTGCTTTAAATATTCTCAAAATGATAATACATTGTATGTTAATAAAAAATAAATATTCTCAAAATGGATGGGAGAATAGGTAAAGTAAAAGATTTTCAAAATATTCCTAATCGATAAAGCTGGAGAATGGGTAGTTGGGGTTTATTACTTTCCCTAATTTGTATATGCTTAAAATTTCCTGTAACAAAATGCTTTTGTTGTTGTTTTTTTTAAGTACCAGAAGAAAATATGAGTGACATCCTTGGAGTGGGAGAAGGCCTTTCCAATTATGATTCAAAACCAAGAAATTATAAAATTAAAATTTCATAAATTCAATTACATTAAACAATAAGTTCTATATGACAAAAAAATAGCATAAGCAAAGTCAAAAAACAACAACCTAGAAAAAGATATTTTCAATTTATATCACAGACAAAATAATGAAAATTTTACTAACATGGAAATAGCTACTGGAAATCAATAAGAAAATTATCAGCAACCTAACAGAAAAATAACCAAAGAACACTAATAGACATTTCATAGGATATAGGAAATAAATAGTCTTGAAACACCAGGAAAAAACTTACGCATCTTTTCAAATAGGGGAAATGCAAACTGAAAGTATACTGTATGGTTTCAAGATTTTGATGAGTCTGACAGGTAAAAATATTTTCTAATGCTGCCTTTTAAGGAGACCATAGGAAATCAATTGCTTTCATATATTGCTGGTGGAAAGGTGACCACTTAGGAGCAATTTGGTAACATTAAAATTTCAGATGCATTTACCCTTAACCCAAAATCTCACTTGTTATAATTTTTTCAACAGATAGCCTGTACACATGCAGAATGATACATTGCCATGATAGTCATCACAGCACTATTAATAACAAATGACTGGAAATAATCCAAGTCCATCAAAAGGAGTGTGTGTGTGTGTGTGTGTGTGCGCACACACACAAAACACAATGAAATATAACACAGTCATTTAAAAAGTGAGGATGTTCCCTATCTGCTGTTATGAAAAAAGCTCTAGCATATAGATATATATATGAATGGGAAAGATACAGAGATATGAATATAATGTAATTTGTATGTTGGAGAGAATACGGAATAAAAATTACTATATGTATTTACTTATATATGTATAAATATCCTCAATAATGATATACAGGAACTAACAGAACTGAGGACCTGTCGGTGAAGGAACAAGGTAAAAAATGGTAAAAAGAGGACAGAAGTAGGAAGACTTCTCAGAGTACATCTCATTTTGTTGTTTTGATTTTTGACCCACATAAATCATAACTTATTTAAAAAATTTTTTAGAGAGAGAGGTGGGGAGAGCCTCAAGAGTCTCCATGCCCAGCACAGAGTATATCATGGGGCTCCGTCTCACAGCCGTAAGATCAGAACCTGTGCTGAGATCGAGAGTGGGACACTTAACCAACTGAGTCAACCAGGTGCCTCTCCTCAAAATTAAAAGCTTAAAAGAAAGTTCAGTTGACTCTATAATTTATGATTAAGCATGTACCATATAGTTAAAGCTCAAGTTCTCTCTTGTTGACCCAGGGCTTGGAAAGAAGAGATGACACAGAACAGCATTTTTTTTTTTTAATTTGGCTTTGAAATGAATCATTTTGTGGTAGGAAAGGAGGCACCAGATAACTCACCACCCTGATTACACTTTACAAATTCCATCAGCAAAGTACCCTGAGATCTTGGTGAGAACACAGTCACAGTGGTCTGCAGTAAGAGCAGAGAATGCAGAGAAGGAAGAGAAGCATTCTGCAGAAGAGAAGTGTTTTCTATCCACCTGAGTATATTGTGATTGTTGAATGTAAGCAACCCATCTTTTTGCACGATAGGCCAATAGTGGCTAATGGTTTCATCTCCAAAGTCCATTTCTATTTTGCTGTGACTCCAGACCCCAGATTCCAAGTTGAGAAGGATTTATCTAAACTGTATGTAGGAGGATAATTCATTATCTATTCTAAGATTAAAAATGTACAACTGCCACAAAATAAATTACATCAATGTAGTATATAATTATGACAAATAAAAAAAGTTTTTATACACTCATTAGCCTATATGTTGTTTTCTCTATACGAACGATTTCTTTTTTTTTAAAGATTTTATTTATTTATTTATTTGTCAGAGAGAGAGAGAGAGAAAACACAAGCAGGCGGAGCAGCAGGCAGAGGCAGAGAGAGAAGCAGGCTCCCCACTGAGCAAGAAGCCTGATGCGGGACTCGATCCCAGGACCCTGAGTGACCAGCTACGTATCTTGCCATACCTAGGCTATTTCTCTGGATGTAATCAAATGTTAAAAGTTACTGCTAACATTGGCAAGTCAATTCACCTCCCAGTGCCTCAGTTTCCTCACTGTAAAAAGGAGATGACAAACAATAATGACCTCAGTGAGTGAGTTAATATGTTTCAAGCACATAGAATGTCTGGAAGATAGTACGAACTTAGTAAATATTAGCTACTCACATGTTACATCTTAGAGCTATGTTTAAAACTCGCTCTTTAGAGCCAGCCTTCCAAGGCTACCTCCTGAGAAGTTACAGAACACATTCCCTGTCACCATTTCCCTCAACCAAATAGTTGTGGTACAAATGGAAATTACTCTCATAACTTCAACTTTACTCATGTTGAATGATTTACATAATCCTGTAGCTAGGAGGTCCCAGAACTGCATTCCTTTCTTTGGCAAATGTGTACACTTTCCTCCAAAGGCAGTATTTGTTCATCACGCCTTGTCTGAGAAAGGACTGCAGGCTAGGCTTCGAAGGAGAATGCCAATCTCTTTCCCCACCTTCTGTGCCAGGCCTGAAACCCTGGGCAGCAGAGGAAGATACTGTCCACAGCCAAGGACAGAACCAACTAGTCATGGTCCCGCTCCATTTACAAATGAGAGAGCGGTGATGCAGTTAAGACTTCCCCCCAGCATTTAGTCCCTCTGAGCCTCTGTTCTCCATCACAAGAGGATACTCAAGAGTCATGCTCCTAAAGTAAATTGGAGAAAAGTGTGTCTATAATCAGTAGACTAACTATGTTTATTCAATTATTCAATCAATATTTATGGAGCACCTACCAAAGGCCAGGCACGGCTTGGTTCACAGCCATGCTTCTGTCCCTAGAATAAAGTTCCTGCTCTCAGAGATCTGGCCTTCCAATGACTTGCTGAGGCTTTTCTCCATGTGTCCTCATGCAGGATAACTTCCTTTTCTAAGCTAACATTTACAAAAGGCTTCTGGGTGTAAGGTACATAATATCACTAGTTTCTTTAACTCCTACAACATCCCCGTGAGGGGGGTCCTCTTATCACCCCCACTTCACAGACGAGGAATCTGGAGTTTTAAAAGAGGATCAGTAACTTGCCTGACACTACAAAGTGAGTAAATCATGGATAGAATAGAAATTAGGTTCCAATTCCAAACTCCTCCATTTTAATCCCTACCCGACAGTGCCTTCAAAACTTCTTAAACATAGCTCGCTATGATGGATTTCTGGCTTAAAATGGTCTCCTCTGCATTTTCCGTGTTTGGTTTGCCATGATTCTTTGCCTCTTCTGTACAATCCCCTTCTAGCATCTAGAAAATGATCATTTAAAAGCAATTTTATCAAGTCATGGGACCATGGCAGAACAGGCTAAGAACAGCCAATCATACTAAATATTTAAATATATGCACTACACTCCATTTAGTGCATTATTCAGATTCTGGGCTTACACAAAAAGGTTTCCAGAACTTACCAGCTGCTTCTTTTTGTGATCTCAATGATTTTCTTGCCCAAACAAGACTCAGAGGACCCATTTCCCAAATCAGCTTCCTCATATTTACACCTGGACATTGATGTCCTTTTCCTTTCCTGCCAACCCGAAACTGACTAGGGAGGAGAATTTGGATTCTCTCTCCCTAATTGCTTCTTTTCCTTTTCCCAAAACCTTGCATTTTTTTTTTTCTACCTCTAAAACTCCCTAAGCCAACAGCATAGTCCAGTCAAGTGAGTGTGATTAAGCAAATTAAGAACCGGCTCAGGGAGTCCCTCTAATTGCTCTAATCAGGGATGCTTTTCGTGGCCCTGCGTGAGGGAGACCCGGCTGGCCTAGAACATTCACTCCCTGTCAGGCAGTGGTGTGTCAGCAGATGGCAATCACTGTGGCTATTTTTCCAGGTTAATGTGAGATTAAGTTTGGGGCTTTGGACCCTAATTATTCTTCTCAATGATTTCTTTTAATTGGTCTACTGAAAAATGCTTGGCTAATCCCCGAGTGCTCCAGAAGCCCACACACCCACTCAGACCACAACATCAGATTCTTCAATAAGGAGAAGAACGTGTGTGCAAAGGGAGGTTCCTATCTCCCTCTCTCACCAAATTCAAGCTCCCGGAAGGCGGGAGTCAGCTTCCATCTCCAGCAATGGGAGTGGACAGAGCAGGTGTTCAAACGTTTGCTGAATATTGTGGAATGGAGAAAGGAGGTGTGAGAGTCCCATTTTATGTTAATGATCATTTCATGAGACAAGGGATTTGATAAGAAAAAAATACTTGCATAGGGTATGTGTATCTTATGTGCTACACTGAAGTGAGAATGTAGAAAAGACATGGCCAGTGCTCCGTACATACTTTACAGCATGAACTTATTACCATGAACTTGAAACAGTTAAGGGTTCAAGTATATACGAGAAAGAGAAGACCAAACTGACATCCAGTCAGGAACTTTCATCAGGAAAAAAGCAGTGGCAAGAATAATCAACATTCTAACAAGCCTGATTTGCTTATGAACGCCTTCAAGGAAAATTCCAGAACCTCAGGAGTCTCCTAGCTAAATAAGGGCTACAGGATGGTTGTATATTTAAATATTGCTACCCTGCTTAGGCTTTTGCTTATCTTCCTATAGCTTCTGGCAATGGTAACTCATGATGGAGAGTTGAGAGAGCTGTCACAGGAATTCCTCTGGGTCTGGGTTCACTGGGCCCTGCAGACAAATCTATGAAAATCTGGCAACGTCCTACAGCTGCAGCATGGCTGCATGATGGAGTCCTCATTTATGAGGCTTCCTTTCATGTAGGCAATTACATTGGACACTGGGTTAGAAGTGTCATGTTTTGATATCATCAACCCACATTTATTTGGGGGGTTTTCCTTAGGTAAGAAAGTATTAATCAAATAAACTTTTTAAATGGAAAATGCATACACACACACACATATCCACACAAAAATATGTACACTCCTTTTATTCATTTAATAAACATTCCTGAACACCTACTGTGTACCATACGAGGAATCAGAAATAAAAATTTAAGACTTGGTCCATGCCCTGAAGTGGTCTGAATATAGTGATAAAAGCTGCTCATGTACAGACAGCAAACATGTGCCAGTTGCTATGGAAACAATGGATTATGAAGTGTTACTAAATGCTACCATCTTTACTTTTAAGATTTATTTGAGAGTTCGTGTGTAAGCCTGAGTGGGGAAGGGGCAGAGAGCTTGAGAGAGGAACTCAGGCAGACTCCCTACTGAGCCTAGATTCTCTATCCAGGGCTCAATCTCATAACCTTGAGATCACAACCAGAGCCAAAATCAAGAGTTGGATACTTAACCGACTGTGCCTCCCAGGAGCCCCAACCTTTACTTTTCTAAAATGCTAGTTATTCCTATACCTTGTAGTAGGGAGGGAAGCATATTATTTACACTGAAACCATGTAGGGAGAACCCTAGAAACAAGCAAAGCTGAAAAGAACAGATCTATGTACGTTTAGTTTGGCCAAGTAGAGGAAATGCCCAGTAAAAGCCTTTTCCTCTTAAAAAATAAATAAATAAATAAAAATTTAAAAAAAAAAAAAGGGGGCGGCCTAGTGAAGATTTTCTGCAGATATCCCCAGAATAAATGAACGGGCGCAGATTAACACTGTCTCCACAGCCTAAACTAGGAATTGGATAGCCTGGTACTCTGAGGATTTCCAACAAATTTAGAGCTCCCATGTCCCTATTCTTGGCTCAGCAATTTTTTCACCTGCCAAGAAGTTCAGTTCTTCCAGAAGCATGCGATACCCTAGATAAGTCAAGCTTGAAAGGGGGAAAATCAAGTTTTACTGATGGCCAGGTTAGCCCAAATTAAGCCTCCAGTGTAGTAAGATGCACCGGGCATTACCTGGCATGCCCCCGCCTCCCTCCCCCGAGAGTTGATCACAGCGTGCCCACCTTATCTTCCTGAAGGCATTCCAGTCATAAAAAGAAATGGTATCTTTCCCTAGGATTCAAAATGAAGTAATTTTCACTTACATGAAGGCGTATTTGCCATCCACTTACGGAGGCACTGAGAGCACTCACTCTTAACAATGAATATAACATAAAAACTTCCTTTCCCGGAACATACTTGACTCGGAAAAAGTTGGCTACAAAGTCATGTGAGCTGCTAAAAGACATCATCTGAAGCCTGCAAGGGCCTCTTTTGCTGTTTTGGACAGACTCGGCCTCCTCGGTGTATCCCAGTGCAGTTCTGAAGTCCCTCACTCTCTGGAAGCTTCTCCTTACTCATTATGAGCATCCAGAGGTTGGTTTTTTGCTTTTTGGGGTTTTTTTGGTAATTTTTTTTCAGTGTTCCAAGATTCATTGTTTATGCACCACACCCAGTGCTCCATGCAATACGTGCCCTCCTTAATACCCACCACCAGGCTCACCCAATACCCCACCCCCCTCCTCTCCAAAACTCTCAATTTGTTTCTCAGAGTCCACAGTCTCTCATGGTTTGTCTCTCCCTGTGATTTCTCCCAACTCACTTCTCCTCTCCATCTCCCCATGTCCTCCGTGTCATTCCTTATGCTCCAGAAGTAAGTGAAACCATATGATAATTTGACTCTCTCTGCTTGACTTATTTCACTCAGCATAATCTCCTCCGGTCCCGTCCATGTTGATACAAAAGTTGGGTATTCATCCTTTCTGATGGAGGTATAATACTCCAATGTATATATAGACCATATCTTCTTTATCCATTTTTCTGTTGAAGGGCATCTTGGCTCTTTCCATAGTTAACATCCAGAGTTTTTAGAAGGCTATGCTGACCAAGGACTGACTGCCAGACTCACTACAACTGGTCCCAGACCAGACTTCTGCCTCAAATCAATCTTCAGGAGAACATCTCACTCAGATAATATAGTTAGCCTATTTCTAAGGCCTTCCACATCCATTCAAAATTCTTACAATTTTAGTCTTATTTTGAGAGGATGCCAGAAGCCAAGTCTCCCTTCTGATAATTAAGTGACCTCTACAGCTAGCACACCAAAAATGGTCAGTTCTTAGAGAACATCGGAGATCAAAATTCTATTAAACAAATCCCCACAAGCTACCTAATAGGGGATCAGCACTGTGAGAAACACTATAAAGTTGTATTGAAGTCAACTTTTAAATTTAGGAAATATCTTTAACCTAAACTGGCCAGACTCGGTATCACATGTGAAATGAGTGCAGTGAGGACAGGGATGAGTTTGATTAGTGATGAAAACAAGTGCTCTAGGAGGAGACCATAAGGAATAATGCCACCTTACTACTATGTAAGAGCAAAACCTGAAAAATGAGGTCTTTAATAGACAAAGTGCATTCACATATAACTCTTCTCTTAATTTGTACAATAGCATGGTGAGGTAGGCAAGGGAGATAATATTTTATTACCCCCACTTTACAGGTGAGGAAACAGAGAACCAAAAAGGCTTAGCCAAGGACATCTTGCAAATAAGCGGGAAAATCCCAGGATAGTAATCCTGTTGTGTGACTTTGTTGCCACCCCACATTGCCTCCTTGCCGAGTCGCACGGGAGGGACAAGGGGGAACGTGGATGGAAATGGGGGGCGAGCTATAGAGGATACAGGTAGGCAACAGAAAGGATGAAGGGTCTTTATGGGGAAAGAAAGAGAGATGGGCAAAGAGCACGACCACAGGCTTGGAGGCAGAGATGAGGGAGAGAATGACTTACTGAAATAGAATTATATTAGAACAAAGCAGGGAATAGGGTTTGAAAGGAAATTAAATAATCATGGAACTTTCAGAAAGTCAGTGTCAGCAGCTGAGTTTTGGTCTTTCAAACAATGGGGCTATTTTGTGAAAGAGACGGACATGATAAATACAGAGGTTAAGAAAGTTGATATGGTATTTGTATAGTTGAGGGTTAGAGGGGTGGGAGGAGGGGAAGCAGAGAGTCAGGGTTTCTGGAATCCAGGAGAGGGTAGAAAAGGGCCAGCATAGTTCTGAGATGTTGAGGTGGGTATGCTTTCCAGAATTCATCACCCACACTTGTTTACACATCACTGAACAACAGCAAAGCTAAAAATACTTGGGTTATAAGGAACAGGGCATATAAAAGAGAAGAATGATTGATGCTTTCAAATTTATGATGGATTAAGTCATTTTAGGCAGGTTGACTTAAAATTTGTAAAATATGCTGTCTTCAAGATTGACAAAGGTAAAATCACCTCCATTTTTAGGCCTTCTATTAGTGCGACTTTCTGCATTCTGTTATCAAGAGAGCTGGAGGTGGACCGCAGATCTGTTGGAGTTCTAGCAGATGAAGGGGATTTGAGCGGGGGAGGGGGAACTCTGGGTCGCTCACACACACTTAAATGAGAATAGGTCAGATTTTTGCAAAATTGCTTTTATCGATAGATCACAACACTTCATGTGGGTAAAGGGGTCCACAGCTTGAAACATCTGAAAAGTCATTGATCTAGTCTAATCTCAGCCCAGAGAAAGCAGCAGAAAAAGGCCCATGCAGTGCCTTCTCCAAGGTCACAAGTCAAGGAGGCCACCTGAAGGGCATTTTTGCACAGCAAAGAAAATAATCAACAAAATGAAAAGGCAGTCTACAGAATGGGAGAAAACATTTGCAAACCAATGTCTGCTAAGGGATTAAAATATATAAGCAACTCCTACAAATCAACAGCAAAACACCAAATACTCCAATTAAGAAAGTGGGTCATTGGGGAAATACAAATCAAAACCATAATGAGATATCACCTCACACCTGCTAGAGTGGCTTTCATCAAAAGGATAAGAGATCACCAGAGTCATGAGGATGTACAGAAAAAGGAACCCCTATGTACTCTTGGTGGAAACGCAAACTGGCTCAGCCCCCATGGAAAATAGTATGGAGGTTCCTCAAAATATTAAAAATAGAACTCCCATAGGACCCAGTAATTCTCCTTCTGGGAATATATTCAAAAGAAATGAAATAATTTCCTTGAAGAGGCATCTATCTACTCTCCTACCTTTATTGCAGCATTATTCACCCCAGCCAAGATCAGGAAACAACCAAAGTATCCATCAATGGATGAATGAAGAAAAAAATGTGGTTTTCTTGCATGGAATATTATTCACCCATAAAAAAGAAATCCTGGAGGTGCCTGGGTGGCTCAGTGGGTTGGGCCTCTGCCTTCGGTCCAGGTCATGATTTCAGGGTCCTGGGATCAAGCCCCGCATCGGGCTCTCTGCTCAGCAGGGAGCCTGCCTCCCCCTCTCTCTCTCTCTGCCTGCCTCCCTGCCTACTTGTGATCTCTGTCTGTCAAATAAATAAATAAAATAAAATTAAAAAAAAGAAATCCTGCTCTTTGTGACAACATGAATGGAAGTGGAAGGATTCTGCTAAGTAGAATAAGCCAGAAATAGAGACAAATCTTGTATATCACTTACACCTGAAACCTAAAAAAGTCAAAATGATAGAACCAGAGTAGAATGGTGGTTGTTTGCCAGGACTGGGGGTGGGGGAGTAGATAAGGTAATGGGGAAATACTGGTCCAAGGTAGTCAACTTCCAGTGATAAGAGAAATAAGTTCTGGACTGTAATGTAGAGTGTGGTGACCAGAGCTGATCATACTGCAGAGCATACTGACCAAGAGTCAATTTTAACTGTTTTCACAAAAAAAAGTAACTGTGAGGTCACAATGGAGGGTTTAACTGACTAGATTGTGGTCATCACTTCATGATGGATACAAATATCAAATCATCACATTCACACTGTATCCCTTGACACGATTTTGTCAATTTTACACACAATTACGTTTGCTAATCTGACCTTCCTAAGGCTGAGGGTATGGGGGAGAAGAATTGGGGCAACTGAGAACTCAGCAAACGAAACTCATTCCATGGCCTTTCACACCCAGGCTTCCCTCAGGCCCTTTACTGTGCCTATGGCAGAGCGGTCCCTGTGGCCTGCAGCAGGCCAGCACGGGCAGCACGGGCAGTGACAGGGACACGTGGAGACACACATGGCCAGGCTGAGCCAGAGCTGCAGCTGCTTGTTCCCACGGGAAGCCTCCCACCAACGAATGAAACTTAAGCAAAGGGTCTGCTTAATAACTTTTCTCCAACTCACTCATATTTCAATATTTGCTTATTTTTCCCTTTCCTTCCCTTCTGTCCCCCCCCCACCTTTTTAAAAAGATTTTATTTATTTTAGAGAGAGCAAAAGAAATCACAGAGGGAGAGAGATCACAGAAACAGAGGGAGAAGCAGACTCACTACTGTGTGGGGAGCCCGATGCGGGGCTCAATCCCAAAACCCTAAGATCACGACCAGTGCCAAAGGCAGACACTCATCTGACTGAGCCACCCAGGCACCCTACCTTTCGTCACCTTTTGAAGACTATCTAAAGCTAGCCGCCCCCCAGACCCCACAACAGAAAACCAACCGACCACCACCACCCAAAAAAAGCCACCATAAGAAAAGGGATGTGTGTGCCCTAAGGATGATCAAGAAGGACTACAGGTTTGGAATTTCCACGGTTAAGAAGAATTATGACCCAGAAGCAGAGGCTGCTTTCACATGTACAACAGCACACAACACCGTACCCGTTCCTGCAGTGCTTGCTAGATCAGGGAGTTCAGAGGGAGAAGGGCCAGCAGAGCCCCTAGTCAATCTGTCTTTTTGTTTTCTAATCATAAAAAGTATTCCCCTCACTTTCTCACCCAGGGCCTAACGTCACCTTAACTGTGTTCATCAAGACAGAGCAAGTGTCTTCACCAAAGCTGGAACATTTCTCTTCTTTGACAGCACACACTGATTAAATCTTCCCAGAGAAAACTTCAGCAGACCAGAATCCACCTTCATGCCAGGCACAAAAGGACAGACTTTACAGTTCTGGTAGTTACAATTCTCTTATTGTCAAGGAAAATAAATAAAAGTGATAGAACTGCGGGTGCCTGGGTGACTCAGTCAGTTAAGCATCCAACTCTTGATTTCAGCTCAGGGCTTGATCTTAGGGTAGTGAGTTCAAGCCCTGCACTGGGCTCCATGCTGTGTGTGAAGCCTACTTAAAAAAAAAAAAATGGTGATAAAATTTTGTAGAAAATGTCTACTGAAGATATAGCTGTTTCCATTTTAATTTAGGTTCGACTATTTCTTACCAGTTTTGTGTATTACCTAACCTAACTAAAGGAACCCCTAAAGTAACTATACCACTGATTGTAAATTTAGGAAAACTGGAGCAAACACAGATGGTATATAATCCAGCAGTGCTAGAGGACTCAGTGCAGGACCGGAGCTTTCACCCTTTCAGGGTGGAGGATCATGAGAGGATTGTGACTTTGCCTGCAATGACATTAGTGCCAAGAGACATTTCCAAAAGGGGCTGTAAGTTATGAATTAACAAGAGTGCTCTGGGAACTGATTAACGCCTCCCTACTCAGAATGCCCACTTAAAAAAATAACAAATCAAAATGACCTTTCCAGCCCTCACCAACACTCCGAAGAGAAGTAGATCCCAGTTGGAAATCTGGGGGAGAAAATGATGTTGGTGGCATGTGTGCTGATCTGAGCAACGGAGCCTGTTATTTCAATGCACCCCTGTCTAAAATATAAAATCTCCTTAAAACATGCAATGCAGCTTTCTGTGCTTCATGAGCACTTTTCCTGAAAGCTCCGGACCGTACAATATGAAGCAGTTATGGGCACGGTCTGCTCACGGAGGGTTACTGAGATGGGTGGCCTTGGTAAAATATCTCCTCATGCCTTTGAAAGTCATCCACATAACTGCAGAGCTCTCTAATCCCAACCAAAGACCCATAATTGTCCCAGGATCAAGTAAGGCTCTCCGAACCCCAGTCCAGTAACTGGATGCACAAATCTCCCTTTGAATTGTTCCTGAACCACGGCCCTCGAGCATCTGTGTGGAAAGGGGAAGTAGGTCCCCTGCACCCCTCTCTCACCTGTCACCAGTCAGTGATTCCAAAATCACAAGGCACAGCTGGAACTCTCTTTCCTGACCTCCAAACTTGGGTATTTACAAGCTGGCTAATGAAGAAATCACCATCTCCCGACCCCTAGATAGCCGGACAAGAATGAACACCCAGAGAGGTACACTTTTATTCTAGAGTTGGATAGGAAAAGTAATTTCCATCCCATGGAGCTCTAAAGGGCTGCCTTTTATCCCATGGGGGAAGGTGGGAAGCCTGCCTCGTGCCAACTGGCCTGGCCTTTGATGGGTTTATTGACAAGGCTTACTGGCTACAGGAAGTACAGGGATATATACCTTTTGTCCAAGAAAGAGGAATGTACACCACCGACGGGCTTCCGGGACCTCATCAAACAGTCATTGGGCTTAGAAGAACATGTCTACAATGTATTAGTATCAGGAGGAAAGCATTAAAGGCATTTCTCAAGTTTAAAGGAAAACAAAATTTCAAAAGCAAAGTGAGCTAGCTGCCAGTGCCTGAAATCAGTGGAGATGTGGAGCCTTTAACTTTGACAGACTCTGCTGTGTGAACAGGGGTTAGCTTCAGCATTGTTTCCTCACTCATGGGGTCCGTCATGGGCTAAAGAACAAGACCTAGAGGGAGCCCTGTTTAGTCTCATTGGAAAAGGGCAGGAGAGGGTAAAATGATCAGAAACAGAGTTAATTTTGCCCTGACCTCTAGATCACAGCGGGGACAAGATGCTGTCTTTATACTACTCTACAATTTCAATAAAGCTCCTACATCACTGCCTAGCGAGAAAGGGAAAAACAAGGAACCACCGCCTCTACACTTCATGCTTCATTAAAAGCCTGCGCTGGAAGCCCAGTTGCTTCTCAGCCAGAGTTACTTAAATCCCTAGCTCCCAGCAGAACACGAGACATTCTCAAGGCGCAGTGTGTTCTGGATTAACTGGAGCCAGGGAACCCTTGTTCAGATCCTGTGCTTAGGTTCTCTTCACCACCGGGAGAAATGGATGAACTTAAGTGAGTTGGTGAACTTCTTAGAGCCTCTGTTTCCTCATCTGTAAATCACGAAGGCATAATTTAAATTGCAGGGCTGTGGTGAGACGTCAACGGTAAGAAACAGAGAAGGAAGTGAATTAACTGTAAAGTATGTTTCACAATGCCTGGCCTGGAGTAAGTGCTCAATAAACATTAGTTCCCTTCCAGTTTTGCTTTGTTTTGTTTTCATTTTTGATGGTGTCCAAGAAACTCTTAGAGGGAGGAGAGAGTGCCAGGCAGTGTAGGAAGTTGACACCGTCTGGGCTTTCTCCCTGTTGGGATGGTGGATTTGGCCAAACCACACTCTCAGTCCTCCAAACAGGCTCTGTGTACCACCCGCTGAAGTGTCTCCGCATGGGGAAGGCACCGTGACGTGCTCGACGTGGCAGAAGGTTTGTTCAGAGCATCAGTCATCTGTCCCAACCCCTCCTGGATCCCATGGCAAAGCTTTCTGCTACTGATGACTCCCAAAATGTCTGCCCTCAAAACCAAAAAGCAATGCATGTGCTGTTTCATCGCCCTTGGTCATTCACATCGGTTTATCACAGAAAAGGCAACCTGATTGACTCCCAAAAAAATGAGGTGAAAATGGGTAAAAGGAAGGAGGAAATGGCCAGATGGAAGAACAGTTAAGGTACCCAATTACAACAAACATCTCTCTCCTGCCAGCACACCAAAAACAGGAGGGCAGCCAGCTTTGTAAGTTGCTACCTTAGCCAGTTGGCTACAGGTGGGATGGAAACAGAGGTCCAACAATAGAAAAAGGAAATCTCTTTCCCATCAAATGGGGAGGGGTCAGAAATACATGTAAAGAAAACTGCTGTCATGGGGTCCCGAATTTATTCTCTCCACATGGTACGGAATGCATTTACACAGCTCCCAAGCTTGGGGGCTGTTTCTCAAACTACCAATGCTGCCAATTTTACCTTGTAATCTAAAAACTGGGCTGCCCATTTGCTCCCTCCTTTCTTCACAGGTAATAATGGAAACGTTATCTTTCATGTTCCAGAAAAATGCAAACACAGCTCAACTGATCCACTTCAAATCTCCCCAAACAATTCGATTGAGGATGAAAGCAGAGCAGACATTTCAGAGTGAAGATGGTTGGGCGTCTTAAGGCATGGGGGCAGTGGGTGTGTATATAGAGCAAAGTCTTCCCATAGAAGAGCTATTGTTGGTTTAAAGCAGAGGTGCTGTCCTAATGGGTGCAGATCCTACAGGACTGGGTGTGACCTCCCTCAGGGTCATAATTGTACTGCCCTCCGTAGAACCTATGGGTTGGCTGTCATGCTAGGACATAAGTAACCACCAGACAAGTCCTGGAAATTGTCTCCAGTTACCTGATTAGCCTAAATTCCCCTCCAAAGCCAAGAATCAGACATAGTTTGGAAGTCTGTGAATCAAATAGCTAAGGTAAAGGCAAAAAAGCAGTAGTTAATATGACCAAGTGCAAGTCACAGGTGTGGGAGTCCAGAGGTTATGGTGGCAGACAGAGGGGCCTATGTATACCAGGATCTGGGATCGAGACACCGAGCACTTATCAATGGAAGCCTTATTCTTTTGAATGTTCTTCCATTCCTTGTAAAACTAATCATAACTCCTTGAAGGATCCTTGATGGCAAGGACCCTGAAGTGCCTTCCAATGCTCTGGTCCTTACTGGAGCTGATGGGAAGGAACCAGAGGGGCAAGAGACACAGATCTCAGACCACTCAGTTGCACCACTAAACTCAACACCCTCTACGCTGCGTCAGCTGAGACTGGAAACTGCTTCCCCCAGAAGAGCCTGTCCCTTAGGAATCCACACATGGTCCAGTAGCTTTTGTGGCTCATGATGACTGGTCTGAGTATCCTGCTGCTGACGCCTTAATGTCAGCAGCCATATAGAAAATAAGGCAGGAAGGAGCAAAAGGGGAAAGAGTATAAAAGCCGAGCCTGCCAGCTATACAGCAGGGAGCTTGGGTGTGGGCCTGCGATTCAGAACAGAGAGGGGTAATCACAGTGCTGTGGGTGCTCACACACATCATTGGTTTTTATTGTAGATCTGGGGAAGAAACCACAGAGCAAATTTCAGTAGTAGAGAATTTTCTTCTTAAACCAGCACAACCACCACTTCACCAATGGCTTTAATGTTCTCATACCTCTCAATAGAGGAGAGAAGCTCTGAAAAAATACTTTTTTCCTATTCAAAATGTTTCCCTGCAATTCATGTGTTACTGCAAACATGTGGCCTTTCTTGGGTCCCCCTTCCTGTCCCCACCCCCACCACACACCACAAGAGGCTTGAGGCTACAGAACCTCCCAGGGGAAAAAAAAAATCTGAGGCCTGGGGAGCAAGGGGAGGCTGCACATAAGAAATGAGAAAAACAGGATTCCTATCCTTGAGTTATAAAAACTGAAAGGTATGGGAAATTTTATAGACCCAAAAAGTAATGAAATGAAGAGAAAGACATCAAGTCTACCCAAAAGGTGATAAAATATTTTATTTGTTTTTTGGTTGTGAAAAAGAAAATAAATCATTAAGATGACTCTCAGAATGCCTCAAGGAGAAGGGCATCGAATAGGACTTGGCTATAAATGTTGTAGAGAGTAATAAAAGAGCTGGGTTTGTTTCCTTAGCATTGGTCAGGCTGAGCCTGCCTATTGCAACACAGGGACCAGCTGCAATGGTTCAAGTCCATCAGCCACAGGGCATGCGTAGGCATTACTGCCTTTCCAGGCTGGCCCTGTCCAAGGATCCCCAAGCAGCTGCCCCCCACCTCAGCTCGGGTTCCCATTGAACACGGATGCTACGGGACATGTTGTCAAGTGCCAGGGCCTCGGGTTTATTTTCATGACTACTGATTACTTCATGTATACCTACTTATAAAACAGGGTTGGAGGGGGTGTCCTTATTTTTCTTGGTCCTAGGAGTTCAGGATGAAGAAGGCAAGGCTCCTTCCCCAAGCAGCTCAGTCTAAGGGGCCCTGGATGAATTCTGATATTGTTTAATGATGCATTTCAAGTGCCTGAAAGGCTGAGAAAGGTGACAGAGTAGCCACTATAAAAGCAACTATTGATTTTATTTAAACCCCAGAAGGATTAGTGAAGAATTTGTAAAAGAGGTAGGATTTTCAGCTACCTCCCAGACTTGCATTCAGCCTTTTACCTTGAATATTTTCTTTCTCTCTTCTATATGTCAAGTGCTCCTATAAGCATGTGATGGCTCCGCTAAGTCTTAAAAAAGTTAAGACTCAAAACTCAGTTTCTCCAGAGCTGTAATGAATATTCGTACTAAGAACTCAGAAATAAGCTGAACTTCGGAGTGAACTGGAACTAAACGCATGCCAGTCAATGTTCATCTCCACAAGTACGCATATATCCAAGTTCGATCTGGGACAATTCAGTCTCGTGTTTGTCATCCAAATCACCTGCAACAGGACCCAAGAGCAGTGCCCAGAATAGCGACACCATATGGGGACAGGTAGTATCTGTAAACTGGAAACAACTCTGGCTGCCTTGCAGTGGTACCCATCTAGGATGCCCCACGTCTTAAGTGTCAAGGTGCTCTCTCCACCATCACAAGGACAGGGCCTTAAAGTGGCTTGACTGAGACCGTCACTAAACATGATTAACCTGGCACTACTAAGAAGGAACAGGCTAAGGACACCCGGGTGGCTCAGTGGGTTAAGCCTCTGCCTTCAGCTCAGGTCATGATCTCAGGGTCCTGGGGTCAAGCCCTGCATTGGGCTCTCTGCTCAGCAGGGAGCCTGTTTCCCCTCTCTCTCTCTCTCTCTGTCAAATAAGTAAATAAAATCTTAAAAAAAAAAAAAAAAAAAAAAAAAGAAAGAAAGAAAGAAGAAGAACAAGGAGCAGGCCAAACAATGTGCTCCCAAATCACCATTTTCATCACCCTATCTTTGTACTTTAGAGCCACACCAGGCAGGCTGGAGATCTGGTAATTCACAGAATCATTTTACACTGACGATCAGAATGGCCACTTTTGACCATATCAGACAATCCAAGGTCTCAAAAAGATGCACGGCTGCAAACCTACACTTCTGAAGTATTTTTCCAGGATGCAACACAACTCCTTGTCCAAGGTACGTTTAGATAACTAATATTACTAAACAGCTACTTTGGCCCTAGAGTCCACTGCCTGAAGATTCTTATTCATTTGGAACCAATATGAGCCAGCCTAGATGACTCAGGGGAATGGTAATGATGGGATGAGTAATCATTCTCTTGAAGTCACTAGTTAGGATAAAAGCAGTTTGTTCATTACCTGACAGGACAGGTTTCTCAAGCTGGCCAAACACAGAACAAATAAATCAATGTCACTTTCCTCCCTAACACCTTAGAACTCTTTATTTAAAGTCTGCATTTCAGCTCACAGTTCAAGAAAATCTATCCACAGAATTATCCATTCGGACTCTCCCTTACTGAGGAGATAGGGTAGAGGTGGCAGAGAGGACATTTGTAACCTTTGTGGAGAAAAATCCTATAGAAACACCACCTGGCTCTCTGCTCTTGGTCACTGCCTCAGTTATTTTAGGAATCCTTTATATAAAACTAATACGATGCCTAACTCTAACAGGGGGAACACACATGCTGACACATAAAAGTCTTTAACACGGCAGTTCATTTTAAAGACTTGAAAATTGAAAATGTGTCCCTTTCAGAGTAAAACCAATCTCAGGAGTAAATCCATAAATGCATTAGGGATTTCCATTTCCTAATTTATCTGCATCTCCCCACTATTTTCCAATTTACCCTATGGGGACACACGTTAAAATATGGTTTACTTGTGGGACGCCTAGGTGGCTCAGTCGGTTAAGCATCTGCCTTCGGCCCAGGTCAAGATGCCAGGGTCCTGGGATTGAGTCCCACACTGAGCTCCTTGCTCAGCTGGGAGCCTGCTTCTCCTTCTCTCTGCCACTCCCCACTGGCTTGTGTGCTCTCGCTCTCTGACAAATAAATTCTTAAAAAAAAAAAAAAAAAAGTACAGTTTACTTGCAACTAGCAGAGCAGTAAATCCTGGGGAGCCAGTGCATAGTAGAGTGAATACAGACAACAATATTGTATTATAATCAAACTTGCTAAAAGACTAAATCTGAATCCAACCCCTAAAAAGAAACGGTAATTATGTGACATGAAAGAGATGCTAACTATTGCTACAATGGTGATATTACAATATACAAATGCCTCAACATGTTGTGTACCTTCAACTTATAAATGTTATATGTCAAACATATTTCAATAAAAAAACTTAACATTATGATTTCGTTCCAAATGAAAGCTACTAAAGAAAGACAAAAAATAAACTGATTTAATAGACAGTAAGTAACCCTCCACATTATTCCCTCATTTTAGAGTTCCTCTGGATAACAGATGAATAGATTTATATTATGTGTGATTTTGGTAATAATCTGATTGAATATGGTGCTGAGGCTACAAAGTAAACTTAAGTGAAAAGGCTTGACCACACACCTGATCAAAGCATAGTTGAAGGTTACCAGCGGGAGAAAAGCGAGGGCTTGTGACTGAGTACAGGACGTTGCAGGTAATGTCACTGTCCACACACGCTGGCTCCTCCCCCGTCTGGTAGTACCACACTGTGGCTCGTGCAGACCTCCCACATTGGAGTAACCATCTTTCTCTGCCCTTCTTTTCTTAGCAGTTATCCACATTTGCGAAAAGGTCGTGACGGGGTTGGGGCAGGGGGCGGGGGGACCTGGCTAATAAGTAGTCAGGACTCGATATCCACAGGATAAATATGGAAAGTGATCATGGTGAAAACAGGAGAACCATGCATGGGCTTGCCATGCTCAGACATAGAGAAAGTTTTCATGTCTATTCTAGAAAGACTTCTTGAAGACAAAATTTCAAAAGCTGCTTGCTTAAGGTTCCATTTGAAAAGCTGTGCTTTAGTTGGCTCGCTAATAACAACCTTCCAAGAAAGAGCCACTGAGGATAAGAAAGTCACCGAAGCACCTGGCACCATGCCTTAGAAGCTGAGGGATGTGTGTGCAGATGGGTAAACACACATTCTTCCCATTTAAAAGGCCTTCCTCAGCTCAGACTTCCTTGCTGAGAGCCAGCCTAGAGCAAAATCCTTTCTTCTTTTTTTTAAATTCCCTTTCTGTGTTTATTATTAAGCAATCCTCTTCACTGCTGGCGGGGGAAAAGGAGGAGCTCACACAGACTTGCAGGCATTGCTGTCCTACAACACTGGTCACAAAACCCATGAGAATGGGGAACAATGAAACCCAGCAGTCCTAGGGTGAGTCAGAACTGCAGTGGATTCGAGTAAACACCAGGTCAGAAATGACCTCTGTGGGGCTAAGGTGACTCAGCCTCCCCTTCAGGAAACACGAGGACTTTTGCAGGCACTCAAGGCCCCTGTGGTGAACCAGTCTACAAGGTTCATCATGAACACCACCCGCGCAGAAGGCCCGGAGGCCTCTCACCACCTCCTCCATCCCCTTGTCCACCACCCGCTCCCGGACACCGCCATCCCCCCGGCACAGGCAATGTTAGCCAGAGCCAAAAGCAAAGCAATGTTCATCCACCAAGCCGACGGGACAACAGAAGTGCAGGCTTTGGTAGCCTTGCTTGACCAAACAGGTGGAGCTGGAGGGGTACTGGTCTGCTGGACAGATCCATCCCAGGAAGCAATAAAGTTTACAGCCAGGAAAAGAACAGCCCCAGAGGCCTTGGAAACAAGAGAAGCTTCCTGCCTGTGCTCTGCTCACTCATTCTGCCATAAAGGCAGGCTGAACTATTCAGTTGCAACAGCGGACAGTAAGGCACTGTTTAGAGAAGGTCTGCTTAGAGACCTGCCTGTCAGGTTTTCATTGCTATGCTAGGGGATAAACTGTCCCAGCTGGTTCAAATCACAAAAAAAGCAAGCAAGTATCCAAAAAAGAGCAAGTACTCCATGCAAGACAGGATTATAAACTCTTTAAGATTAACAGAAGGAAGAGATTATAAGGGTAACAGTTTCTACCAGGATGGGGAAAACATCCCGAGGATTTCCTGTTTGACAATCAAGAGATCTGGCCTTCCGGGAAGTTCCTGGTGTGGGAAGGGGAGGTGGAATGCGAGGGCAGCCAACAGCAGCCTCTCCCTCAGCCCCTACCTACCCTGTGTTCTGCCCTACCTGGTGGGGCTGTACATGTTTCAACTGCCCATATTCCAGCTTAGATTCTAGCTGGAGTCTGTATTAGGGCCAACATGTAGCTTCTCACATACACAGACGTTGTGGCAAAGACCCCTGAGCAAGGGAAAGAGTCACTGAAGTTAACTGAGTCCTAGGAGGAGGACAAGGACATCAGAAGGAGGAGGCTACCTGCGGAGCCCAGAGGCAACAAGGAGATTTGATGGAGAGAAGAGGCTAGATGGCTAGAATAACTGCCCTCCTGTCTTAGACGGGGAGTCTCTCCCCCATTCTAGTGGCAACTGTGTGTCCTGGCCCCTAAATGTGCCCCACGCCTATCAGACTAAGGAAGGGGCTATGGGCCACTTCATCTGTGGCGACAAGGGTAATCTTATAAATGTTGGTGAGACTTGTCACTTACTTTCCTTGTGCCACTGGGGACTGCCTGGAGATTGCACTGAATGCGGTTCCACAAACATTATGTAAAAGAGCTGTGAGCCTACCTTTTCCCTGAGGTCATCCCTAAATAATAAGCTAAATATATTTTTTTTCTTTTGAGCTTAGGCTCTCTGATCACCTGAAGCAACAACATTATTAAATATTCTCATTCTTCAAATATCTCCCCAGAAAATGAACAGAGTGACACCATGGTCGTGAGCGCCAGCGTTACTGGACACCTCCACACATGCACACTAAGGGTCCCTCTCTGTTCCGTGGGATCTGAATGTCTTTACCTTCTCTAATTAGGGTCTCCTACAATGTAATCAGATCCACTTTGGACCACATGGGTGTACCCAGAAAGGCTGTGTCTCTCTCCAAATAGCCAATCCCCTGCCTCTAGAAATAGTATATGGCCCAAGAGAGAACTCTATTAAGAGTCAGGAGGATTTCACTTCCGTTAACCTGAGAGGCACTTGGGGTTAATGCAGACTCTGGTGTCAGTTGGCCTGGGTAGAATCCCAGTTCTGCCACTTAATAGCCTGATAGCATTGGTGGGCGTTACTTAACCTCTCTGTGCCTTGGTTTTCTCACCTATAAAATGGGGATAAAAACATATTCATAAGACTGCGTAATGAACAAATGTGTTATTACATGTAAAGGATTTAAAACAGTGTTTGATATTAGTAAGAACAATATTAACATTTGCTGTTATTATTGCTATCGTTATTATTATCATTATATTCTTGAACATGTTACACAGCAGACCTCCATTTTCCAGAACTCTCTCAGATAGGCTGACAACACCATCCCTACTCCGGGATGGCTTAAGACAAAATAATTGTAAACTAAATTAATTTCAGATTGGTTTCATATCAAAGTTAAGAACCTAGGGTAAATTTCACATGGCCATGAATTCTTTGCACCTATTCCATTAGGAGGTGAAGTCTATTTGGCATGAGGGATCCCAGGCAAGACCGGCAGAGCCCAGCCCAAATTGCTGACCTGCAGAATCATGAGCAAATAAAATAGTTGTTGTTTTAAGCCACTGAGTTTCTGGTGGTTTCTTATTATGCAACAGATAACTGATACAGAGCCCCAAACAAATGAGGCTTTATTACCAACAGCATTTCCAACACAAACACACACAGGAAACCAGGCCACTTGTCTGTCTGTCAGCAGGCTTACCAACAGCGACTTGGTGCTGCCAAGCTCTCATCCCACTCACCTAGGCCCACTAAAGCCACCACAGTCAGCCTACAAACTTGGGAAAAGCTAAGGTTGATTAACGATCAAATCTGGGGAGATAGAGGCAAGCTTTCTGTGCCAAGGTAGGTGCCAAATTAGGTCTCTGTGGATGTGGGGGGTGGGGGTTAAGTATAGAAACAGAAGATTTTGTTCCTTTTAGCCCACAATACAATCCAGGCCCTAAAATGGCAAGATTTGGCTTCCTTGGAAGTAGCTTTATACCATGTGTCTTAAATACTGCACAGTGAGGTAGGTAGATGCCTTCAAGGCAAGAGCAAACTGATTCAGGGTCCACCTCACCAAGTGAGAAGCAAGGAGAGCCAGTCAGAACCAACCATGTGATCCCCGTGGTCCAGTATGTAGCTCCAAAAAGGGGGAAGGGGGTTGGGAGAAGGGGGGTGGGGTCATGGACATTGCGGAGGGTATGTGCTTTGGTGAGTGCTGTGAAGTGTGTAAACCTGGCAATTCACAGACCTGTACCCCTGGGGATAAAAATATATGTTTATAAAAAATTAAAAATTTAAAAAAAAAAAAAAAAGAAAAGAAAGCAGGGAGCCCAGAACATCTTCATTTTTTTTCTGATGCTCACATCAAACGAATGATTACATTCTAAGCTTTGATTTTGCTATGACCTAAGCAAAAAAAACACTCCCAACCCACAACACAAAGGGAAAAAAAAAATACCAAGTTCCATGGATCAGTATTCTATCATCTGTAACACATGGGAAGAAGTGATAATTAACTTTGTAGGAAAATCACCCTGAAACACATTATGAGAAACTCTGGAAGCTTAAGCTCCTGTCCATTAAAAGCAAAGCCACCACAGCTAAATGAATACAATCTTATTAATCTGATCATCTGAATGACCCATAGTGCTAAAGTTTCTTAGGTAAAGATTAGTAGCTTTCATCTGTCCGTGTATTTATTTATTCATCCCATATTTGTTGAGCACATACTTTGTACCATTTAGTACTGTGGGTGTCTAGGCATGAGAAAGTGGGGGCGGGGGGAAAGCAGAGAAGTGCAGACAGCAAGGATTATATAAAGGTAGTCAAGACATTTCATGTTCCAAGAGATTATAGGACTGGTCAACTTGAAAAACAAAATTCCCTGCTTGAAGTAATTCAGAGTAACCCAGCTGAGCCCACCTGAATTGCTGCATCAATTGGAACTGATCCAGTTAAAAATTAAGAGGCTACAGAAAACCCTGTTTTAATGGAATTACAGAGCTAACTAGATATAACTGGCCCACAGATGAAGATGCTAAAATGAAGTAATTTACACAAGGACTCAACAACCGGTTTCAATGCAGCCCCAAACCTGGGTCTTCCGAGTTCCAGGCCAGCAGGACTTGGACCAACCCCATAGAGACCCTCTCAAGATACAAGGTGTTTACAGTGTAAGGGGGTATAGACACCCCACAATTCCAACCCCTCTGGCAGTAGACAGTCCCTGACCATCCAATACAGTGGGGAGAAATTCTGTGCTTGGGGCACCTGGGTGGCTCACTCGGTTGGCCTCCAACTCTTGGTTTTGGCTCAGGTCATGATCTCAGGGTTGTAGGATCAAGCTTTGCACTTGGTGGGGAGTCTACTAGAGATTCTCACTCCCTCTGCCTCTGCCCCTCCCCCGATGCATGCACACACACATGCACTCTCTCTCCCTCTCTCTGAGATAAATAAATTTTAAAACAACAACAACAACAACAACAGCAACTTTGCACTTGTCATATGGGAACAATTCAAGAATACAACTTCTTGTGGAAAAAACTTAAGAGCCCTCTAACCATATACACTTGAGAGTTCAAACAGCCATTAAAACATGCTTATAAGACAAAGGCACAAGAAAATATGTAGGTTACATTTAAATTTCAAAACTTAAATATGTAGTAACAACACAAACTACAAAAAGTTTGTAGTAACAAACTACACAAAGGTAAAAATAGCAGCAAAACACACTAACATGTTCATGACTATAAAGCTGGCATTATTTTTAAACACCGAGTGACTTATTATTATTATCATCATCATCATCATCATTATTATTTGACAGCGAGAAAGAGAGCATGCATAAGCCCAAGCAGGGGGAGAGGGAAAAGCAGGCTCCCTGGTGAGCAGAGAGCCCGATGCAGGACTCAATCCCAGAACCCTGGGATCATGACCTGAGCTGAAGGCAGACACTTAACCGACTGAGCCACCCAGGCACCCCTCACTGGGTGAGTTTTATTCTTTATTCTTTCTGCTATTCCCTACATGCCAAATATCCTTCAACATTCTTGAACTGCTTACATATTTTTTAATATTTTGGCTACATCAATGAAGAAGAGACACAATGTCAATGGTGGTCAGAGGGCAGAGGGCATGTGAGCAGGGGCAAGTGTGAAAGTCAAGTAGAGTGCCAGCCCTGCATATCGGCATGTGCCTCCAAACCTCACAGTGCTTGGCCCCTGTTCTGTGCTGTTCAGTCGGTCGTATTCGGGATCTGCCCCTTTTGGCTTGGCGATCTAATTTTAGGCAACATACCTACTTTTTAAAACCTCAGGTTCCTGGGAATGCCTGGGTGGCTCAGTCGGTTATGTGCCTGACTCTTGATTTCGGCTCAGGTCCTGATCTCAGGATTGAGAGATGGGACTCCATGCTCAGCGGGGGGCCTGCCTGACATTCTTCTCCTCTGCCCCTGCCCCACTTTTGCTCACCTACACGCCTATGTACACTCTTCCTCTATTTCAAACAAATCAATCTTTAAACCTCAGTTTCCTCAACCCTCAAAGGTGGATATTCATAGGAATACCATGCAGTTTGAAAATAATGCAAACGAAATGTTTAATCCAGTCCCTGGCAGAAAGTAGGAGCCAGCAAATGATAGCTGTCACGGTGATGGTGATAGAGATGGCTAATTTCAGTTATTATTTTTTATTGCCACTGTTATCATCATTCTTATGATTATCGTATTAGGACGTTCCTAGCACTGTGTTTAACACTGTAACTAAAAAGGCATTAAGATTCCTTGCTTTGGAAGATAGCCCAGTGCTCTCCACACATCTCATTGCTGGACCGTCCCTTCTCTGAGCTCCATACTCTCTGGGTTTATTAATAATAGACTCTTGGGTGGAAGTAACAGCTTGCATACCACCCAATATGCCTGAAGGGAAATGGTGATAACATACAGATTCCTACTTGTTTTTTTAGGCCTAATTAGGAGAATACAATGTCATCCTTTAAAAAAAAAAAAAAAAAAAAAAGGCAAGCAGTAAACCATCTCAGTAGATATCCTACAGAATTCTGCTTTGTGCTTGAAACTGGTAATTATCTTTAACAAACATGAGTGCTAATAATTCTACCTGCTCCTTAGACAAGAAACAAGATTTCTGGGCCCATCATCTCACAACCCAATCAGCTCAGACAACTTCCTTTACAAGTTGCCTCTCCCACCCATTAGAGGCAAGGTGGGAGGTCTGTTTGCAAAGCAGAGGGCTTCTGGCTGGAAGCCAATAGCCCACACCACACCAGAAAGAAGACTTCTTAGCAGTCCAGACTCAGGTCCCTGATTCCTCAAAAAGACATTCCCCAGCCGTGGCAGCCTGACCAGCGAAAACCAGACCTCAGTACAGTTTTTTCACTGAGAAAAGAAAGATGGGTCCAACAACTGAATCTGGTCAACATGTGTATTAAGCACCTCACCTAAAATGGAAAGGCCACATGAATGAGGTGAAAAGCAATCATCAGTAAAACATACAACTTTAAACATGCCCAAATAGATGCTGTTTCCTCTTCTCTGTTGGAGTAACACTTTCATTCTATTTTGGATCAGGAAAATTGTTCTAATCCTTAACATTCAAATGTCCTATAATTACAAATGCTGAATAATTAGTGTATGCACTTCCTAAGTAGACTCAGCAATATGTTTCATCTGATCTAGACACTTCTGAGCTTTACTCCCTATCCCCCACATATTCCTGTCCCCATCGCTGGGATAGTAACTCTGGAACATTCTCTTGTAACTGACCAAATTAGTGTATTATGTGAGAAACAGAGGAGTCTTTCGCCCACTGATCATTCCCTGGGCATGGGGACTCTCTCCTTAGGTTCACCAGAAATATAACTTAAGCAACAATCTGCCTCCCAAGTCCCAGAACCAGAGCGAGCAGTACATGGTGAAGATGGGCTAGAAAGTCTGGCAAATCACCCAGGAGACAGGTAAAGGATAGAGTCCCAAGATTCCCAGAGTCTGCCCAGATCCCCAGTCACCCTACCCAGAGCTCCCAAAATGAAAAGCCAATGTCTGTAATCGCTTCCAACCTTACCTCCAGAGAGAACGCGGCGGTCAGGCTCCTCTCTCGACTGACCGTGAAGAGGTCTCTGCCCACACAAGGTAACCAGCCTACCAAAGATAAAAAGGTAAGGTAAGAACTACGGCAGGCGATGCATTACATTCCTCAACAACTGGAATGCTTCCTAGTCCAAAGCAGGTCTCCGGGTGTCTGAAGACCTTTCAGACTACAACAGCAGCAACATAATCACTGCACAATATCATCTGCACAAAATCCCTGGACTCAAGTCAGGTGGGGCTGTTCGAGCTGCAGAGAGTGAGCTAACATTTTCTTAGCACACACCTGGGGCCGTCTAATTGGGAATGGTAATAATTGGTGAAATCATATACCTCATCACATCCCTCAACAAAAATGGCTGTTTACCAAGGAGCTGGCAGAACTCTGTGTAACACTTACATACATCAGGGTAGGCCGGCAGGTCAGAGCATTCACACATTCTCACACTCCACACATCCACACACAATGAAGACTCTATGCCATGAAACTAACCCTGCTCTTTGGAAGACAGCCCCACCAGCTGATGAAATGATGACAACATGAGACTTGAACCTAGATGAGGGGGTGGGAGGGAAATGCAAGCTTCTTCTACATGCACTCAAAGCAGCACATGTAAGAGACCCCAGTTATGGCCTGTTTTAAGGAAATTCTACTGTATTTTTATAGCCCTCATCTGTGATGGTTTTGTGTTTAATCAACTTGACGGGACTATGGTGCCCAGTTGTTCAGTCAAACCCAAGTCCAGATATTGTTGTACAGGTATTTTTAAATGTGACTAACATTTAAATCAGTAGACTCTGAGTAAAGGAGATTACCCCTCATAGTGTGCACAGGCCTCATCTGACCAGTGGAGGCCTTAAGAGGAAAGGCTCAGTTTCTTTCAGGAGGGTGAAAGTTGGCCTTGATGAAGCCTTTGGGCTCAAGGCTGTGACATCAACTCTTCCCTGGGTCTCCAGCCTGTTGGCCTGCCCTGTAAATTCTAAACTTGCCAGCCTCCATAATCATAGGAACCAATTCTTTAAAAATCAAGTGCCCAAGTGGCTCAGTCTATTAAGGGTCTGCCTTTGGCTCAGGCCATGATGCCAGGGGCCTAGGGTAGAGTCCCACGTCGGGCTCCCTGCTTCTCCCTCTGCCTCTGCCCCTGCTCATGCTTGCTCTTGTGTGTGTTCTCTCTCTCAAATAAAATCTGTAAAAAAAAAAAAAAATGATCTATCTACTGGTCACTCACTAGACACACACACACACACACACACACACACACCCCTTATGGGTCAGGATTCTTTAGAGAACCTTAATATACCATCTAACATCAAAAAAGAATGTGTTAATTTATAAAACACATATATGACGTGAAGCAGGCAATACAAAAAAGAGGCCAGAGCATGAGGAATAGTCCACAGAAATGTATTTTGTAAGTATTAAACTATTACTTGACGTGGTTCATAAATTAGGTTCTGAGCATCCTAGTGGCCAAAGCAATGAAGAGACACAATCACACTAACTCAAAGATATAAAGTATAACGTACACACTTCAAGAGTGTTAGCTTTTTCTTGTTATTAAGAAATTTCTCCCAAGGGGTTAACCTTTCCTTCCTAGGGTACTTTTTTTGTTTGTTTTGTTTTTTAAGATTTTATTTATTCGACAGAGAGAGATCACAAGTAGACAGAGAGGCAAGCAGAGAGAGAGAGAGAGGAGGAAGCAGGCTCTCTGTGGAGCAAAGAGCTCAATGTGGGACTCGATCCCAGGACCCTGAGATCATGACCTGAGCCAAAGGCAGAGGCTTAACCCACTGAGCCACCCAGGTGCCCTGGTATGTTCTTAAAGCATCCTTTATCACCCACACTGAAGGGTCAGGAGGGAAAGTAATTAATTAGAAGTGCCTCTCACTCTATGTAGTAGGGAGTCGGCTATACTGCTTCTTACTGCATCCCTCAGGCTGAGATAGGAGGCCAAAGCACATCTCACTGAAGTGATCTAGCGAGGCCAAAAAGAGGCCCTAGCACACAGCTGTCTGATCATTTGGCTTAATCCAGGGATTAAAAATTAGAATGAGTGAACCCTATCTCCTTTGAGGTATTTCCCAGAAATACCATTTCTCCCAATGAAAAGCCAGGTGGGAAGTGGGCTACACTGTCTGAGGCTGTGGTCTCTGGCAATTGCCTGAAATAAAGGTTTTCTCTACTGTTGATCGGGAGCAGATCCACAGCAAAACTGCCCTCAGATAAGGTTATAAGTTCAGGTCACACATCTGAGAAAGGTAAGGTTTCATTTTTATAGGTTTGCATTTATAGAAGTCTTAAATAGCCTTCTTGCATTAGAATCTCTCTCTTTTTTTTTTAAAGATCTGTTTATTTATTTGACAGAGAGAGAGAGATAGCAAGAGAGGGAACACAAGCTAGGGGAGTGGGAGAGGGAGAAGCAGGTGTCCCACAGACCAGGGAGCCCAATGCAGGGCTTGATCCCAGGACCCCGGGATCATGACCTGAGCTGAAGGCAGATGCTTAATGACTGAGCCATCTAGGCGCCCCTAGAATCAATTTTTTAAAAAATTTTATGACAGTTAAAATATACATAATATTTACTATTTTAACTATTTTTTAAAAAAAATTTAGCTCACTTTATTTATTTATTTATTTTTATTAAAATATAATGTATTATTTGCTTCCAAGACACAGGTCTGTGAATCATCAGTCTTACACAATTCACAGCACTCACCACAGCAGGTACCCTCCCCAATGTCCATAACCCAGCACCTTATCCCCTGCAGCCCCTGATAACCACTATTATACTTTCTGTCTCTGAGTTTGCTGATTTGAGGAACCTCATGTAAGTGGAATTGTGTAATCTTTGCCCATTTGTGCCTGTATTTAACCTAACATAATGTTTTCAAGGTTCATGCACGTTGTACCATGTACCAGAATTCCCCTTCTCTTCATGGCTGAGTAATATTCCATTGTTAGTATACACATAGCGTTTATCCTGGAATGATCTTTAATGTAATTAACTCAACAATTATTGAATATCTACAGTGTAACAAATCTGATTATTTAGACATTCACTTTATTCTGAGAACAGTACTATGGCAGAGTCAAGAAGTGCTACTCCACAAGGCATCAATTAATTGTATAAATCCTACCTTCAGAATCAGTAGCAGCAACAAGAAAATAAAAGTCTAAGTTTCTCTTCCCGAAGGGTTAGGTAAATCTGCCCCACAATCTTAATTACTATTCTTCATGTGTAAAGCTGAAGCGAGATTCGAATATCCCTACTATGTGGCCCGTGTGCTCTGTAACGCTCCGTATCCCGGTGCCTAAAGCTTACCACGTGTTATTCTTGACCCCCTCCCCCAGGGATACTGAGCTTCCATCTAAACAGCTGATGTGAAGAAGTCAGAGAAACTGCAGTCCTGTGAAGCACTACTTTCTGTCCCTACAGATAAAATACCCTCACAAAATCAGCTAGAAAATCATCTTCCCTCTAACTGGCTTGCCATCCATCAGCTTTTTAATTCCTAGACATGCCCCTAAAGGAACAAGTCTTCTGTGTAGACACATGGGTCATAGGCAGCCCACAGCACCTCGCCACCAAGACGATTTAATAGTTGAAAGAGAACTCGAGAACGTGCATTCCACTCTGGGTTTCACCGTTAGAGCATATAAAAGAGCAGATGGCGGGAACTGGGAGGGATGCCACCACACACCTGAATTCACAAAAGTGGCCCAGTGTGAGTCATCAAAAGATGTCCACAGGAAGTTGATGAAAAACCACCATTTCTGCACACTGACAAGGGAATTGCAAGCAAAAATCAAGAGCCAGAGAGGATTTGGGTCACTTTGCTCAGCATAAACTTCTCAGCTGGGAGGATCTGCTGTCATCCCAGACTGTTAACAATTGGCTGAGCTGAACTTCATTACTACTTTTGTATTCAGCTAACTGGGAATATGTCACTCAACCAACCAAGGTGGTTTTAGAAAAATACAGAATTTAGCCTTCAGTTTCTCCTGTATGTTTTTTAAGACCGATTTTGAAGCGAGAGTTTTTTGCAGATCAAAACAAAATGAACACGATTAAGATTGTTCTTTTTACACTACATCAAAAACTACATTGGGGAGGGTATGTGCTATGGTGAGTACTGTGAAGTGTGTAAGCCTGATGATTCACAGACCTGTACCCCTGGGGCAAATAATACATTATATGTTAATTTTAAAAACTAACGATGTATTGTATGGTGACTAACATAACACAATAAAAAAAAATTGTTCTTTTTAGTATACAGTTGAACAATCCATTGCCTCTGAAACAGGAGACATTTCTATGCGTTGTAGAAGCCAGCCCCAAACAGGCTAAAAGTAGGATGCTAATACAAAGATCACAAAATTAGCCTAATTGGGAAACCTCAGAAGGAGAAGACACTTAGGTCTCTGTCCTAAGTCATTACTCTACCCCTCTTCTCAGGACATCATTAATAGGCATTTTGGAAGTGGCTGAGGGGCACAACTGGAGTATGAAAATCTCACCTCTGATAGTTATTCGGATCCTCCAACTTGGGTTAAGTTCATTAAACCTTTCTCATGCACATCCACAAACACCCTCAAAAATATCTTCCCATAGCTTGGATCCATTTTCAAATGGATCAAATCAAGAATCCTGATAAGGTGGGTCCCCAAGTGGCACAGTCAGCTGACTGTCTGACTATTGAGTTCAGCTCAGGTCGTGATCCTGGGGTCATGAGATCAAGCCCCGGGTCAGGTTCTGTGCTCAATGCAGAGTCTGCTTGGGTTTTTCTCTCCCTCTCCCTCTGCCCCCAGCTGCCTCCTCAAATAAATAAGTCTTTTTTTTTTTTTTTTTTTTAAAGAACCCTGATAAGACAATCAGAGTTCATCAGAAGTTATAAAATTAAACTTGAACCTGGTAGAATGCCAATTACTTTGTTAAGGGCTGAATTGTATCCTCTTCCGTGTGGACACAGAACACAGACAGGAGAGCTGACTGAGGTCTTTGTTAGTGCTGGGAGCCATGAACACCATAGCTTAGTTTCACTCTTCCCTCCAAAATTCGTATGTTGGTATCCTAATTCCCCCACCTTCAAGTACCTTGGAAGGTGACTATATTTAGATACAAGATCCTTAGAGGTCATTAAATTGAAATGAAGTCCTTAGGGTGGACCCTCACCCAACATGACTGCTGGCCTTATAAGAGGTAATTAGGACACAGACATGTACAGAGGGAAGACCGTGTGAGGACACAGAGAGAAGATGACCATCTGCAAGTTGAGGAGAAAGGCCTCAGAAGAAACCACACCTGCCCACACCTTAATCTCAGACTTCCAGGCTCCGGAACTGTGAAGTAAGAGATTTCTATTGTTTAAGCCACCAAGTCTCTGGTACTTGCTATGGCAGCCCTTCCCCTTTTCTTTCTCTGAACGCCTACATTTCCAGGGAGGACATTGTACAGGTGACAGGGACACTCTGTCTCCTACCTGCCAAGGGGCTCGCTTTCATTCATTTCCTTAGCTCCAGCCAGGGTGATCTAGAAATCCAAAGAAGTGACAATTCGGAACACCTCACAGATACCCTGAAGACCCCTACTCTAAAACAGGGCACCAGTGCCTGCCCCACGACCTCTGACCTCCAAAACTATAGGAACTTTCTCTGTCTTGCCCAAATGCTCTCTGCTAATCAGAAGTCACCCTGCAAACAATCTTGGGAATACTGTGTCCAGAAAACGAATCTTCATTTCTCTTGCCTCAATACCCAAGGCTGGCTCAGATGCTTTAACCAACCTTAATTCTCTCTCTTCCTAAAAAGAAAAGGAGAGGTTGGGGACCAGAGAGATTTGCACATTCAGAAATGAGTCCGGAGCAAGAGATTATCAGGGATAAGAGGACTCCCAGTTGCCTTAAGACTTGATTCACCAGTAATTACTTTCTCCTTCCCTAGAGACGTTCATACAGGAGAGCCGACTGACATCTTTGTTAGTACTGGGAGCCATGAACACCAAAGCTAAATTTCCACTCTGTGTAGATAACATTTGGCCTGTAGTAGGTAGGCACTGGGTCTGGCTCCAGGTGCTATGGCTTGAAAGGGACTGTGTTGTACTCATCAGGGGACGGGGCAGTCATACAAGATGGATTGGACTGTTGGTGGTTAAGTCACCAGTGACAGAGGAAGCACAAGGAACCACCGAGCTTGTCCTCATGTCCCACTTCCATTACCCTCCTCAGGCTCCTCGGTCTTGCTCTGGCCACCTTCCCAAGCCAACACAAGTTTGACATGGCTTTGCCTGGAAGGTCCAAAAACAAATAAGAAATCTCCTATTAGAATGAACGTCACCGAGCACTCCAGGGTTAGCGGACAAGGCTCCTGGGGTCCTCTCCAGACCGCAGTAATGGAGTGGGGGATTCCATCCAGAGTGCATTACAGCAGCAGGGACCACTAACACTCAAGCTCACACTCGAGCCTGCCAAGCCCCAGCCACTGGAAGAAAAAGGAGAGCAGACTGATGCAATTAGCCAGGCCAATGGGAACTTGTCAAACCATTTAGATAAGACAGTACTTGAATTTATTCAGTTCCCATTAATGGAGGGGGATTGTGCCCCACCCCCCAACCCGCTGATTCTGTGGGCTGCACACTATTTCCCTAGTAAGGAAGTGAAAAAAAGAAAGGATGATTTCTCAGCCTACAAATTCCAGGGCTCTGCTGTTAAATCAGCACGTGCCATGCCTTCAACCAAAGGGTAATTTGACCTTAATGGAATTAAGGGACACATCCTGTTGACTTTGTCACAGAACCTCAAACTCAGTGATGAATTTTTTAAGTATCCAATTAATAAAAAAAGTAAATAAAGCAAGGTTCCTTATCCAGTGCAATCTTCCTGACACCGCTTAACAACTGATGACACATTCCCCTTGCTAATGGCTCTGTTTCAATTATTGAGCTGTGAGCTCCTCAAGAGTCAACATGAAATCTTACTCTTCTATCCTTGTCGGGCCCTAGCTTGGTGTCGGACACAAAATAGAAACTTGGCAAAAGCTCAATTACTGATTGCTTCTTTCTTTTGAAATAGCATTCCCTGTAAGAAAGCAAATCCAGGGACGCCTGGGTGGCTCAGTCGGTTAAGCCGCTCCTTCAGCTCCGGTCATAACCCCAGGGTCCTGGGATTGAGTCCCTGCTCAGCAGGGAACCCGCTTCTCTCTCCACCTCTGCCTGACACTGCCTGCTTGTGCACGTGCGCTCGCTCGCGCTCTCTCTCTCTCTCTCTCTCTCTCTCGACAAATAAATAAATAAAATCTTAAAAAAAAAAAAAAAGGTAAGAAAGAAAGCAAATCCACTGCATCTGCCTCAACTAATCAAAAACACGACTCCCTCCCCACTCCTGACCCATACACCCTCTTCCCAAACTCACAACAGCAACAGAATCTTCACAATGAATGTCCATAGTGGATCCAGTGGACCATACAAACAACAAAGGTACAGATGGAGTTTCCAGGTTGGTAAATTCTTGTCCTGTTCTAAAATCTGAGCCTATCTGCCTGTTTCCCAGGATTGCCATAACAGTACTACAAGTTTAGTGACTGGCAGCAGATGTTTATTCTCTCACAGCTCTGAAGGCCAGAAATCCAAAATCAAGGTGTCCATGGGCCCGATGCCCTCTGAAAGCTCAGAGAGCCTCTGTCCCCCTACCCTCTGGTGGCCGCTGACACTCCTCAGTGTGGAGCTACTTAACAGCCATCTCTGCCTCTGTCTGCTCCTGCCCTTTCTCGGGGTTTCTGTCCAAATCTCCCTCTCTCCTCTGAGGACAACAATCATTGGCTCGGGCGCATCCTAAATCCAGCATGAGCTCATCTGGAGATCCTTCACTGAATTACATTGGCAAAGACCCTATTTCCAAATAAGGTCACATTCACAGGTACTAGTGGTTAGGACTTAAAATAGATCTAGTTGGGGGGGGGGGGGTTACTATTAATCTCATTAAATATCCAAAGTCAGAACACATCATCTGTACCAGAAAACCCTTCTTCTTCCCAATGCTCTTTTTTATATTAATAGACTCATTTCCTACTCAGGACCCAGGTTGAACTCTTTGAGCCATGTTCAAGGGCCTTCACCCACTTGCTCCCTGGTTCCCATCAGCTACATAATCCGTAGTGACGAAGTACAGTTCACTCAGTTCTATCCTACAACAGTGCTTATGCCTGTCCCCTCTTTCCTATGCCTGCTGCCTGACGACCTTGGCCCCAGGTCGAATTCCCTGTCTCCCACTGTTCTGCCAGCTTCCTTAACAGAATATCCCCCATGTTGCTGCTTTAAACAGAGCCCAATCATGCCACAACCCTGGCCACAGACTTTCAGCGGCACCTCGCCAAATGAAGGCCAATTGCGGGGGTGGTCTAGCATCCAGGTCCACTAGAATGAGCCCCAGTCTTATTTTTCACAGCTACCCTCCACTTGGTCTAGGGCCTAGTCAAAGTGAATTACTGAGTATTCTTAAGTAGATTCTCAAAGGTCTCCAAGACTTTCAAGCCCCTCTGCCTAGGATTTATTCATTAATTCAAAAAGCTTCTATCTTGACATATATTCCCTTGTCAGTGTCTTCATAGAAGGGCCCAACTCAAAAGACAACTCCTCCCAAAGTCTTTGACGAGTTTCATCAACCACAGTGGATTCCTCTTTTTTAAAAAACTTAGAAGCCTGCCAGACAGATAGTGCATTCTTGTACTCTCTTCCCTTTAGTGATCCGAACACATGTCACAAACCTCATGACCAAGTCTGGATGGAACCCTGCTTCACTCATATGTACATCCTCTCCAATATTTAGCACAGCAACATGTGCTCAGAAATATGTGATCAAGGAACACCTGGGTGGCTCAGTCAGGGAAGCAGCTGCCTTTGGCTCAAGTCATGAACCCAGGGTCCTGGAATCGAGTTCCACACTGGGCTCTTTCTCAGCAGGAACCATGCTTCTCTCTCTGCCTCTGCCCGCTTATGCTCTCTGTCTCTCCCTGACAAACAAATAAATAAAATCTTTTGGAAAAAAGAAATGGTGATCAATAAAAGGTATATTGAGTAAGTAAATAATACAGTCTCTGCCTTCAAGCAGCTTCCATTTGGGGATAGGGAGGACGGGATAAGCACAAAGGCGAGTAACATTAACTAATACAGTACTGTAAGATTCCCAGCAGAAGTAAAGATGGAATTCTGGGGGAAATACAGAAATGGAAGTTTTGAAGAGGGTGTTTTGAAAAAAAAAGTTTTTTCAAAAAAGTTTTGAGAAAACTGTTTCCTAAAGAAATAGAACTTAAGAGAGATCTTGAAGGATATACTATATTTTGATGAGCGCAGAGTGGTAAGTCAGGAAAGAGAACTAGATACAGAAGCAGCAGCATCTATAAAAGAACCAAGTGAAAGCAAATGCATTTTTCCACTTCCATGAAGAGCAGAGCTTTCTGCCCCGCCCCCAACGGAGTGAGTGGTGAGTAATGAAAAGCAGGGCTAAGAAGGTAAGCCAACATCTCAAGTGTTAGGCCAAGGAATTCAAAATGGACGCTGCAGGAGCTGGGAAATAGGGAAGGCTTTCACACCTGCACTCTGAGATGAGCACTTAGATGCTGCTGCAGAACCTAGCCCTGGGGATGCATCAAAGTCCTCTGTCGAGTTTCAAGACTGCTTAATACAGAAGGAAAAGTATGAACAATATAACAATTCTCCAACCATGATAAAATCATGTTGGTATTTTGCCACTGTGGCTTTAGAGTTTTTAAGAGAAATAAATCATTTCATTCTTGAGCTCCATTTTGTTCTCTTCCCCCAGAAATAAACCCTTCAGGGAAGATCCTTCTAGTCCATGTCTATACAGAGAAAGAAGCAGAGATGGGCATATATGTATCTGTAAAAACCCTATAGCATTGGTTTTGTGTTAAAATCAGAAATAATACACTTAGCAAATATTGCTCTAAATTTGCTTTACTCACTGGAAGCATTTTTAAAAATTCAGATTCCTGCATCCTACCCAGATCTAACAAATCACAATCACTGAGTGGAGGGATGCCTGGGTGGCTCAGTTGGTTAAACATCTGCCTTTGGCTCAGGTCATGATCCCAGGGTCCTGGGATGGAGCCCCCTGTCAAGCTCTCTGCTCAGTGGGGAGCCTGCTTCTTCCTTTCCCTCTGCCTCTGCCTGCTGCTCCCTGCTTGTATGTTCTCACTTACTGGCTCTCTCTGTCAAATAATTAAAAAAAAAAAAAAAATTTTTTTTTTAATCACTGAGTGGAGGTATCCAGAAATATGCAGTTTTTAATAACTTTCAGTTCATTTTGCTGTCACCAGACCTGGACTGCGCTATCATGGGTGTAGAAGACCAACTAGAGAGAGGATAAAGCCAACAGGAATGATAATTCAAGCAGGGCTGTTGTGGTCCTAAGGATGGACAGTGTAAATGCAAAAAGGAGACAGGTTCTGAAGCCCTGTGAGGATTCGAGCAACAGGACTTTACAACGAATTAGAATCTGAGGTGAAAAGTAGTAACTAATAAATGGCCCCAAGGACTTTAACTTGAATGAGTTGGAGGACAGCGATACCCTTAACAAACATGGAAAACTCAGGTGGAAGAGCTGGCTGTGGGAGAGAAGATGGATTCGGTTTTAAACGTGTGAACCTGGAGTTTCTGTGGCATCTTAAGCGTCTCCAACAGGTATTTATAGGGGCTGGATTCAGTCAAGGGAGAAGGCTGGGGAAGGGCCATCGGGAGCAGGAAGCCACAGGAACATTCAAGGATCAAGAATCCACCATCAGGAGCTGAGTGTGATAAAGAGAAGGACTGAGAGACATCACAAGTCAGGAGCTTTCAAGGAGTAGTAGCGATCACAGCAGGGGAAGTCACATGTGACGTGCCTGAAAAATAGAGCAGCCACATTAGGCTACTATTTAGTGTTGAAACTTGATGCCTAAAAGAATAGCTGAGGGGTAACTCTTTTCGGGCTTAGGGTAGGAGATCTGAATGTGCAGAACATGAGAAAGGAACCAGTGATAAAGAGACTGAAAAGATACTTATTCTGCAGAAGCCCTGAGAGGTTCAAATCCAAAGACACCAGGTGGCAAGAAGGCAAGGGAAGGTCTTAGATTGAAAACGGAGATTATTTAAAAGCAGACAGAGCAACTCCGACCTCCAGAGCCTCTCCTCATCCCTACACAGGCAAGGCATCTATAGAAGACAAGCACTCTGTGCTTTGGAAAAAATTGAACAAGAGGATTCTCTGGATTCAAAAAGCAATGGGCACAAAGGAGCCGTGGGATGACGTGAAAACCACACTAAACCAACTGCTCCTGTAGCAGTAGCACCCAACTACGGAAAGACATACATTCTCCCTCCCTGTCACCCTCATACCCCACCTCACTCCCTCCTCCCTTGGGAGACTGGACAATTCTCTGGAAAAGAGAAACACCCATATATACTCACTATCCATCACCTATAAGAAAACCCCACCCACTGACACAGAATTTTTAGCCAAGGATAGCCAAGGATCACCAGGCATTTGAGGAAAGTCTCCCACATGAAAAAGTGAAGCCAAACCAAACAGACCAATAAGTCACATGGAACTCAGAGACCCTAAGGAAGATGAAGATTTTATGACTCTCTAGAAGCTACAATGGCCTGGAGAGATACTAATTTGGCTGCATGGTTTTTTAAAAAAATGTAAAGGGGAAAAAAGATCACACAAATCTCCATTTCTAAACTTGTCTTGAAAAATCAAAAGGTCTGACAATTCCAGAATCACAGGGAGCCTGGAACTAAGAGCAAGAAAGAGACAGGCAGAGAGAGGGTGAACCCAGACATTCTTTTAAGGCGAGGGTTCAGAGGTATTACCAGATTCACAGGGGTTCATGACCCAAAAAGAAGATAAAAGCCTTGAAACAGCCCTTCTTCCTTTCTCTGTTTTCCTGGGAAGACGTAACAATTTAGAGTGCACCTAAAAGCTTTTAGAAGGAACATCCAAGACTTGATGTGTTAAATCAACTTCTCGCATGCAGCTGCCCAGTTCAGAAAGGAAAAAGCTGAGCACTCCAGGGAATGTGAGGAATTAGAAGCTTGCATGTAGCTATCACCCCATTACTGCTGGTGCATTGAAACTGCACAGATTAATGGGTCAGGAGCAGTGCTCCTGCAGCCATCTAGAAATATCTTGAGAAAAAAAGGAAGAATCAAAACTGCTCGCAGCTCAGAACACATGACTGCTAGAATCGCTGACTTGATTAGAAAAGAAAACACACACACACACACACACACACACACACACGCGCTGGCTCATATGCATACATTTGTAATCAGCCAAACCTGCTGTACCCAATCCCAAGGCTTCCTGTACTCATCAGACACTTTGTTCTGACTGGAGGTAATCACAAGACACAAATAAGTTCCTGCCAAATAAGAATTAATTTAAATTCCTCTCAAAGCTTTTCAGGAGACAGAAAGGCTGCCCTTGAGAGATACCTTCTCCTGGGTTAATGACTTGGGTTATTCTGTTTATCACAAGCCAAAGGTAACTTGGTAGTTGGACTGATAAAAGGTCTTTCTCAAATTGCTTTACCGTGGGGTTTCTGCTTTGTTTGGTTTTGAATGTGCAGAATATTTAAGCCACACAAAGATCCCCAAAGCTCCTGGAAGCAGAATAGGTGTTGAGGGCTTGGGCACAGTGAGGCTCAAGGAACCACTGAGAACGTGGGATTGTGCACCCTCCTGTGTACAGTCCTAGCCCTGGACTGCATGGGAGGAGCCCTTCACCTGACGTCACCTGGGGTTACCACTGGCAGGGCAGGGCCTCAGGAAGAGATCTGTATTCCAGAGTCAAGTTACAAAACTTTCTATGTGGGTACCTCTAGTTTCTTGCCTTACTTGACAATGCGTCTAGGAAATCTAAGAGATAATAGTCTAGAAAAAGCTCTGCATCACTTTGAAAAATGCCCTTTGGGCCAGCAAGTAAGTATAAGAGTCTCCCACAGCTACTAGCCCAATGGTCTCTAATGCCTATTTTTTGTTACTGGAGGGATTTTCCTGGAGTTGCTTTTCTTTCACATATCCTTAGGGTGGTTAATATTGGGGATTTCTCAGGAATTGCTCCAGAAACTATAGTTCTTGGGGCAACTGGGTGGCTCAGTCAGTTAAGCATCTGACTCTTGATTTCAGCTCAGGTCATGATCTTGGGGTCATGAACTTGACCCAGAGTCAGGCTCTGTGCTGGGCATGGAGCCTGCTTAAGAGTCCCTCTTTCGGGGCACCTGGGTGGCTCAGTGGGTTAAGCCTCTGCCTTCAGCTCAGGTCATGGTCTCAGGGTCCTGGGATCAAGCCCTGCATCGGGCTCTCTGCTCAACAGGGAGCCTGCTTCCCCCTCTCTTTCTCTGCCTGTCTCTCTGCCTATTTGTGACTTCTTTATCAAATAAATAAATAAAATCTTAAAAAAAAAAGTCTCTTCCTCTCTCCCTCTGCCCTTCCCCAGCTCCCCCCAAAAAACCACACTTCTCGTATAACAGTCTGAAGCTCAGAGGGTCTACAATATCTTACAGTCCTCTTGCCTGGGTCTTCCAAATTACTGCCAGCATGACTACAACATTTCACTTAAATTTCTCTAACAATTTTCCATTGCTCCTCAGAAACAGGTGGGACTCCTTTCATACAGCTGGCATGGCCTGGCCCCATATACCCAACCTCCTCCCCAACCATACTCCTCAGCGCTCTATCTGCTCTGGCCACGCTGGCCTTCCTCCTCATGTTCACATTTACCATGTTCCATCCTACCACAGAGCCTCTGGGCACGGTGCCCCCCAACCTACAGAGCTTGCCCGTCTCTTCCTCTTGCCTTTAACTCTTACCCATCTTTTCTATTTCGGTCCATGAGCCACTTTCCCTGGAAAGCCTTCTCTGACCTCTCACTGTGTTTAACTCTATCTAATAAAGGCTCTCAGAGCAGTCGACTCTTCGCTCTCCTGAGAGCACTTCACACAGAGGCAATTTTACGTTTGCTAGTATGATTAAGTGATTAATATCTGTCTCCAGCACTGGATCTTAAGCTCTGTGAAAGATGAGACCGTGTCTGTTTTTGTTCACCCATTACACTGCCTTAGCACAGACTAGAGGCTTAACAATATTAGATGGCCGCACAGAAGGATGCACACACAACCTCAGCAGGACTGTCTTCTTGCCTCTCCGCTCTCTTATTTTTCCTCTGCCGGGAAGGTTCTGCCCCCCATTCCACCTGTTGCTTGTTCAGAGCTCTGCCTCCCCTAGTACTAGAAACAAAGCCTACACACCTTTTCTAATTCCATCAAGTACATCCCCAATTTCTCCTTGACTATCGTCTCCACTTTCGCTGGTCAGCCCTGCACTTGCATACTAGCACCACGCTGTGCAGTGCGGTGTCCAGCTTCCTGAGCAGACCCTGGGGGCTGGAGGATGCCGGCTCCAGAGGAAGCAGAGCTGGCGCCTCATGGGACAAAACCACCAGCAGGAAAGGACATGGGGAGTGAGGCCAACAGGTAAATCCACCCTCCTTTCTCCCTACTCGGGACTATTCGGAGGTATAGCCCCTCCCTGCAGCCCTCCTAGAGAGGTGCTGAGCCAGGAGAAGAAGCCACTGAGAGATAGACACAGTTCTTCATGGCTTATGGAAAGGCGCCAGCCAGGACCCAAGCAACCCCTCTTCCCGAGGCCCCTTCTCCCCACCTTGTACTCACACTTGGAGCTTGCATCTTCCACATAAATTGTTAGCATTTCAATTCTCCTCTACCTTGCTCTCCTGAGCATCCAGGCTGATACCCTCGCATATTGCCTGTATCCCCTAAAGAGAGAAACTGCTTCTATAGCCCAAGTGCACTGTGCTTTTGAGGGGAGCTTCTCACACAATGTCACGTGAGTAACCGAAGCTGTTGTAATCTTGGCCTGCACCAACAGAAGGGAATTCACAACACCTCTGCTTAATTCTGCATGGGCTAGAACCACCGTCAGTAGTACTGATTTTCATTCTGAGAAACCCAATTAAAAGTGTTTCTCTCAAAAGTTTTGAATGACAGACCTCTTAAGAATCGGATGACAGATTAATGAACCCTCTGCCCAGGGAAACACACGTGCGTCAGTTTGCTTTCAGTTTAGGGGTTCAAAGAACCCCTGGAGCCCCATCCATAGATTTCATGTTATAAGAAACTCTGCTTCAGAGAAACAAAGCCAAAGAACAACACAATCAATAAACAGTGACAAGAAGAGCAACTAAAGCCATGTTTTATAAGAAGCAGATGTAAGAACAACTAAATCTTAAAAGAAAAAAAAATCAAGGAAGGATAATAGGAAAGCTGGTATACTTGAAGGCCTATCAAGGAGAGGTATCAGATGTTTGCTCTTGCAGCTCTTCGACTGGGGGCGGATTCTCTGACTTCCCCAGTCAGATTTAGCTGTGTTCTTGTAGCCTGTGGGCCTACTGCAGTTCTAACCCATAAAACTCTAGGCCATCATCTAAAGGGCCAGACAAAGGCACCACCTTGGCCAGAAACACACACACACAAATAGACAGTGGTAGGAGATCCCATAACCCATCTATGTTTTCTCTCTGCTTTACAAAAATCATTCTCAGCTTGGGGCACCTGGATGGCTCAGTTGTTTAACCAAGGGGCTCTTGATTTCCGATCAGGTCACAATCTCAAGGTCATGGGATGGAGCCCCACCCCCTCATCAAGCTCCACACTCAGCCAGAATCTGCTTGAGTTTCTCCTCCTTTGCTCCTCCCCCAACTCCTGTATCCATGTCTGTGTGCTCTCTAAAATGAATAAATCTCAAGAAAGAAAGAAAGAAAGAAAGAACTCATTCTCAGCTCATGGGCCACACGGAGTGAGGTGGCAGGCTGACTTGGGTCCCATGGGCCATAGTCGGTCATCCCCTGGCCTGGACTGTGGCCATTGATGAATCAGTCCCCTACCCCACCACACTGTGAGCTCCCCCATGGTGAAAGGCCTAACTTATTTCACCCAGGGGTTCCAGTTCTAACAGTGATGGATACAGGGTCCAAGTTTAATATATGCATACCAAACGAAAAAGTCCTGTTCATCTTTCAAGACTGAGCTCAAGTGACACCCTCCACAGAGAGGGCCCTCGTCCTCCAGTTTGACTGGATCTTGCCTCACCTGGCAGTGCCTCAGGCCCCTACTTATGCTGTGTATTGCAGCTGTCCACCTGCTGAAGAGATCTACAATGAGCGGCTTACACAGAAAACCCAGAGAATTCATCTCTTGCCAATTCTCAGGCTGATTCCTTACTTTCTTATGTGAAATATAAAGTAACCACTCACTATGTATTTCCATAAAGTAGCCTTTTGAAAAGTCCTATCAAAAGTGGGGATGGCTCCAAGAAAGCTGTTAAATATTCTTGTGCAGCTGTTCACATCTTCGCATTTAATTAGTTATAATTGCAATTTTAAAAACAATCAAACTCCGTGGGTGTTATTTACTGCATCTCATGATGATTCTGTTTTTTATGCTCCTCAAAAGAGAATTGGATGGAGATACCCAGGTCTAGAAACTACCAGGATTGAAAGGACAAGTTTTTATCACAGCTAATTTCCTTTGTCATTCTTTTGGGGTGAGAGTGGGGTGATTTAAGAAAACATTCTACAATTTCAGAAGACAGATTTCTAAAATCATCAAATGGGATATCCAAAACTTGGTGGTGTAGACTTGTGGTTTTCACCGATGTCCTCAGCACAGGAAGACCAAGAACAGCCATTTCCCGCAGACCACCCTTGCCATGGAAAAACTCCATGGCCTTTATGTTCCTAAACACAAACTGGAACCAAAATTTACATAACAATAGCCAAGAAATTGGGAAGGAAAAACAAAGGGGAATCAAGTTATGTTAATGTTCTTGCTTTATCAGAAAGAAAGCTACCAATTAATTTATTTTCCATTTAGTTTGTTATTTTATAAATATTTTTTAAAAAAGTCAAAGACAGTCCATAAATGGAATGTGACACACTAGATGGGATCCTGAGACAGATAAATGACGTTAGGTAAAAACTAAGGAAACATGAATAAATATGGACTTTAATTATAATATATCATCATTGGCTCATTAATTTTGATAAATGTACCACATTAACATAGGGTGGTAATAATAGCAGGAAGTGGGTGTGGGGTATATGGGAACTCTGTACTATCTTTTCAACTTTTCCATAAATCTAGAACTATTCTAAAGTAAAAAGTTTATTAGTTTTGAAAAACAGGGGTAGTCCCTAAAGAATAAAATTAAGAAAAGTAGCTTATAATCAATCAGGTAGAGAGGGAAAGGATAAACGAGAATTTTGGTCAAAGGAAATACCATAAATAAGAATACCAATGGGGGTACCGATGAGTAAGCAGAGTACACAGCAAATACAAAAGTGGCAAAAACAAGGACTGAATGCCAAGGATGCGGTATCTCTTATTTTCCTGAACAAATACTGGGCTGCTACCCTCCAACTCCCTTCACACTCCTAACGTTTTTCATTCCTATCCCAGGCAGCTTATTAGCTGTCTGTGATTAGGTCAACCAATTAAGAAATATTAACCAAGTCACTAATAAAAGACCCTCAGAAAACACTATGGGACCACATTCCTCAATAAAGCAAGGACCTTCCTCATCTGTGCCTCCACACACTTAGCACAGGATCTGCAGACTGTAGGTGCTTCACAATTGGAGAGATTAACCAGGCAACACCCGGGCTGGGCAATGAACTCACCTGGGGAGCTCTTAATGAAGACCAGTGCCCAGCAACACACCAACAGATTCTAATTTAACTGGTCTTGGGTGGGGGCCAAAACATCAGTATTTTTTTTAAAGCTCCCCAAAAGTTCTAACATGCAGCATGGTTGAGTATATCAGATAAGTCTCTAAGACAAACTAAACCAGAGCAGGCCTGGGTATTAAGAAATCAGTTAACTTCTTTTACAGTAGAACAGGTGTGGGAATTTCTTTTCTTTTTTTTTTTAAGATTTTATTTATTATTTATTTGAGAGAGAGAGAGAGAGACAGTGAGAGAGAGCATGAGCGAGGAGAAGGTCCGAGAGAGAGAAGCAGACTCCCCGTGGAGCTGGGAGCCTGATGCGGGACTCGATTCAGGGACTCCAGGATCATGACCTGAGCCGAAGGCAGTCATCCAACCAACTGAGCTACCCAGGCATCCCCAGATGTGGGAATTTCAAATCATCACTATTTCTTCTTCCTCTAGCAGCTGTAATTCACTGTGTTCATCTCTAGCAGCTGAGATGTATAGTCTGCTTTTAAGTGTTAAGGGTATGGGGGAGGGGAGCACCAGTGTCACATAATCCCCAAGGCCTACTGAATGGTCAGATAAGAAATGCTCCTTATGAATTCAGATAATTTTTTAAGTCCTTAAAGAGGAAGGATATATTCTGGAGAAAAAAAAAAAAATTTAAAAGCAGGGACTCTCTCTCAAAAACTGACAGAATAACAGACAGAATCTCAGCAAGGATACAGAGGAATATAAAAGAACAACATCACCCAGTAAAATCTGACATTTATAGAACACCCCAAAATAGCAGAACACACATTCTTTTCAAATGTTCATGAAGCATAGACCAAGAGAGACCACATCATGGACTATAAAACAAACCCGTGGGGCACCTGGGTGGCTCAGTTGGTTGAGCGACTGCCTTCGGCTCGGATCATGATCCTGGAGTCCCGGGATCGAGTCCCACATCAAGCTCCCTGATCAGCGGGGAGCCTGCTTCTCCCTCTGACCTCTCCTCTCACATTCTCTCTGTCTCTCTCTCAAATAAATAAATAAAATCTTAAAAAAAAAAAAAAACCTGTGCAAATTTATAAGACTTTCTATCAGCTGGAGGCTATTCTCCAACCACAATGAATCAACTAGAAATCAGTAACAAGAAGATAACAGGAAAATCTCCAAATTCTTGGAAATGAAATAATACACTTTTAAAAAATCCACTGGCCAGAGACAAGTCTTTAAGGAAATTTTAAAACATATTTAACTGAAAAGAAAAGAAAATACAACCTATCAAAATACATAGAATGGATAAAGCAATGCAAAGAGGATGATTCGTAGCACGAAATACAACTATTAGAAAAGAAGGGTCTCAGGGCACCTGGGTGGCTCAGTCAGTTAAGCAACTGCCTTCAGCAGTTCAACTGCCTTCAGCACTTCAGATCCCGGAGTCCTGGGATCAAGTCCCACATCAGGTCCCAGCTCCTCAGGGAGTCTCCTTCTCCCTTTGACCTCCTACCCTCTCATGCTCTCTCTTACTCACTCTCTCTCTCTCAAATCAATAAATAAAATCTTAAAAAAAAAATAGAGAGAGAGAGAAAGAAAAGAAAAGAAGGGTCTCAAAGCACTCCAAACTCCTGCATCAAGAATCTAGAAAAGGAGCAGCAGAAACCCAAAGCAAGCAGAAGAAAGGAAATAATAAACTAAGAGCAGAAATCACTCAGAGATCCATGCAGGAACATAAAGTGACCTGGAAGTCAGGGATTACAGCAATGCACCTGCAGACCAAGGAATACCAACAATTGCCAGAAAACCACTAGAAGCTAAAAACCAAGCAAAGATTCACACACACACACACACGCGTGTGCGCACACACACACACACACCCCACCCCACAGGCTTCAGATGGAGTGTGGTGCTCCTGACACCTTGATTTCAGACTTCCAGCCTCCAGAACTGTAGGAGAATAAATTTCTAGGTTTTGAGCCACCCAGTTAGTGGCACTTTGCTGTTGGAGCCCTAGAAAACTAGATGAGATTCTAATTAGCTAGAAGGAGGGGGGGAAATTTAAGAGAAAATTTGATTAATCCAACAAAAGGTAGGAACTATTTTTTAAGTAGCAAAGGGGAAAAAGGTTTATATAATACAAAACATAGCAGAAAATATTCAAATATGTCGGTAGTTCAAAAATTATGGACATATTAAAATCATTTGTTAGAATACAAAATGCTGAATGGCTTGACAAATCTAATTCATTTATAGTCTTCCAATGACAGTTCTAGAATGACAGAACAAAATCATAGAAAATAAATAAAAATGAAGAACATGAAAAACATATACCAAAACCACCTGAAAAGATAAACAGCTGGTGTAGCAATATTTTTTAACAATTTATTTATTGAAAGAGAAGGTGTGCAGGCACAAGTACATGCACATCTTGGTAGAGGGACAGAGGGCTAATCCCAAGTAGATGTGGAGCCCAAAGTGGGGCTCAGCCCAAGACCCACAAGATCATGACTCAGGCCTAAATCAGGGGGTTGGATGCTTAACTGACTGAGCCACCCAGGTGCCCTTGGTGTAGCAATATTAATATCAGAGACAAAAAAGAACAAATTCATGCTTATGATGCACCAAGAAAAAATAACTACAGTGTTTCTAAACAGCACAGCCTACAAAAACATCCAGTGAAAGCTGACAACTATAAGGACAAACGGAAAAATGCACAGAGTTGTAGATGTCTTTTCTGAAAGATCTTAGAAAGTATGCAGAAAAAAACTAGCAGGGTTACAGATCATGAGAAGAACATAACTAGCAAGATTAATCTAAAAACGTGTTCAAAACCCTATCCCCAGGGGCATCTGGGTGGCTCAGTCATTAAGCGTTTGCCTTCAGCTCAGGTCATGATCCCAGCGTCCTGGGAGTGAGCCCCACATTGGGCTCCCTGCTTGCCTGGAAGCCTACTTCTCGCTCTCCCATTGTCCCTGCTTGTGTTCCCTCTCTGTCAAATAAATAAATAAAATCTTAAACAAAAACAAACCCTCTATTCCCAACAAACAAAATTCATTTTTTTAAAGCACTTGGGAGGATTTATATAACTATCCATGTACTATCGCCCTCGACCCACAAGGACAACAAGAAGCCCCAGTTCAGATGTATCTTCTATTTCCGCAAGTCTACACACTTAGATACGTTTACATGACCAATCAGCGAGCAGGGTACAGGAGGGAGCGAATCAGGCTGTGCACCTAAACGAACAACTTCGCTAGCAACCAATGCTGTTTACTTCCTCTTTGGGCGTTCCGCTTAGTCTCAGGAGGCAATCCTAACCTGGCAACTAGCCAGGCGCCATCTTTTAATGGCGGAGGCCGCCCTGGCCAGGGGCCTGCCTCCGACGATGTACTAGGTTTCCAAGAAGTCTCAACAGATTTCAAAGAATCATGGTCATACAGACAATAGTCCTCGACCAAAACACACTGTTGTTTATCTCTGATTTCAATTTCACTCTAAGAGACATCCAAAGAAGACTACACTAAAAGAGCGAGCTTCACTTATATCGTAAACACAAAAGAAGGGCAATTACAAGGTGTCACTTAGGACCCAGGGTTTTCTCACCCAGGGTGACCACAGATAGATACAATTTGGCAATACCTATCAAAATTTAAAATATACATTTCCCCTTTGCCCCCCAATCCACTCCTAGGAATTTTCCCCATAGATACACTTATAAATGTGCAAAGAGAAGAATGTGCAAGGATTTTCATCACAGTATTAAACCACTACTGCAAAAGATACAAAAACTTTCACGTCCATCAATGCAAGAATGAGTCAACTGCGGTCTTGTCAGGTAAGTGGCTATTAACGAGAATGAGGCAACCTGATGTCTATGATGCTTATGATATGGAAGTGCTCCAAGATCTGCAAGATCTGCAACAATGTGTATGGTCACAGTTCCTTTTTTTTTTTATATATATAAAGGGAAGGGCATTTGTTAGAAGGTGGAGGGGAGTCAGTAAGTATCCTCCAGACTGAGAAGTCACTTTAAAAAACTGAAGAAACAGGGGCGCCTGGGTGGCTCAGTGGGTTAAGCGGCTGCCTTCGGCTCGGGTCATGATCTCAGAGTCCTGGGATCAAGCCCCGCATCGGGCTCTCTGCTCAGCAGGGAGCCTGCTTCCCTCTCTCTCTCTGCCTGCCTCTCCGTCTACTTGTGATCTCTCTCGGTCAAGTGAATAAATAAAATCTTTAAAAAATAATAATAATGATAAAAATTTAAAAAAATATAAAACCGAAGAAACAAAGCAAGCCTCTTCATCCCATTGACACAGTATTTTATTCAGGTACTTCACTGACAGGGGCAATAGGGCAGGTGGGTGGACAGGCAGACAGACAGAGGATTGAAGAAGTATTATGCAGCTAATTCTCCACACCTTAATTCCCAACTTTCATGGAGCTAGGGGCATGGTGGGGAGGTCCCAGGGTAGTTATCTCAAGGGGCACCATCTGCACACCAGAGGGGAGAACAAGGTGGAGGGTCAACAAGGGAGTCAGTGTTGTCAGCACTCCTACATTCCAGAAACACCCTGCCGACACAATGTACTGACAGCAGTTGCTTCTCAAGTACTAGGAGACAGGGAAGCCTTATTTTCACTAAAAGATAGTATCTGCATTTTTACCATGTTCATATATTATTATTCAAATAAGTAGAAAGCTTTTAGTCACATTACTCACTTAAAAAACAGCATCTAAATAAAACGAAGTCTCTAGTGATAAGCCTAATAAACTGCAGAAATTCCAGATTCCTTTGCACATTCCCATCAAATACCTTTTTTGATGAACTGTCAGGGCTAACATGTCTGAGCAATTAAACCAGCGAACATGTTCAGCAAGGTATCCAAGAGGTTCATTACCTGACCAGTATATGTAAAGGTGCTTAGTCAAAAACTTCAAAGCCAAACCAGTACAAACAAATGGAAGACTGCTCCATTTCATTGCAAACCAGCTGCAAACCAGTACAAACAAATGGAAGACTGCTCCATTTCATTGCAAACCAGCTTGGCGAATCCTCGCTACCTCTCCAATCTCTCTCTCCTATCTCCTCCCAAAGGACACATCAAGTAACTTCTGGCCCAGCCTCCGGACCTTTGCATGTGCTATCCTGTCTCCTGAATGACCCCTCTCCTCACACTCCCACCAGATAGTCACATGGCTTACTCCCTGGATTCATGGAGATCTCTGCTACAACGTCACCTCTTCAGAAAGGCCTCCCCTGACCAGCTGATCTAAAACACTAGACCTTCCCAGGCCCTCCCAATCTCCCTACCAGCTTTACTTCTTTTTTCCTTACTTATCACTACTTGATAGGATTTCACTGCTTGTCTGTTTGCTTCCCACGACCATAAGCGCCACAAAAGTGTTGACTACTACCCTGCAATTCCTTGCAGTACACAGTAGACACCAAACAAACATCACAGTTTAAACAAGATTTGTACATGGTAAGTCTATAGCACAGTTTTATGTTTTGGCCAAACCCTATTTCACATAAGTTTATTTTTTTTCCAACTGCAGCTTTTTCTCCTTTTGCCCTAGCCAATCATCAGAAATAGGGCAAAGAGAGAAGACTTCTCCTGGAGAAAGAGCAGACTCAAGAACAAAGAAAGAACTTATACCATGATGCTGGATTTTGTTGAAATTCACCAGGCTAACATGTTAGAAGTTCAGAATCAGTGTTTACTTTCTTGGTCATCTAACCATAAAAGCTAGGGGAAATCTTTTCATATAGTATGGGGAATAAAAATGCAATGCTACAGAAGTACCTTAAAAGAAAGATGAGTTTAAAGAAGTTATTTGAATCTAAGCCTATGGGAGGGACCTTGGCCCTCATGGCCAGCAGGTGAATCCAATCTAGCTAAGTTTCAGAGAGTCAAGGATTCAGCTGCCTGTCCCCTGGAGGGACACCCTTATTCTCTATCAAATTCTGCTGTTAGAATTCTCCCATTTACCTCCTCTAGGCTTCACTTATCAGAGAAAGGGCACTAATCTATGTCAGAATCCTAGGGACAGAAAGAAATCTCTCCACCCTGATGCTTTGAGACAGGTCTGCTTTAGACACCCCCCCTCCCACGTTGGTTCTTTGAGGGAGCTCCCTACCCTTTTAAGCACTGCGTCACAAGCTCATCCAGCACCCTGGTCTCTGAGTTCTGACCCAAAGAGAAGATGGTGTTAGCTCTATGACACTGAGCCAGATGTCCACTCTCCCCCGCCCCTCCTCACCACATCCTTGTAACCCACTACACAGAGAAAGGACACCCCAAATCCCACCACACCCACGTGGTTCTCCAAGGGCAGGTTATATGCTTTTATGAATTAGCACACGGTCTGATAGCACCCTCCAAATCAGCTTGTGGAACCCAATTCCGACCAAGAAAATAACTGCCTACTAAAAGACCAAAACAAGTTCGAAACAGGTGAGCCTGCACCACCTCCCCTTCCCCCTGCCTACAGGCTTCTCTGGTCTCTAGTCAGCGAGCTCTCAGCCTAACCTAATTCTTCTGTGAATCAATACAAGACATATTTCTCCTGTTTTCACTGAAAAGGAGAGGAGTTCCTAATTATTGCCTATCTTATATATCTTCAAATACTTGAAGGCTCCTTTCTGCCTTCTCTTCTCTAGAATAAATGAGCTTACTTCTGTAAGTCTGTAGCAATCATCTAATTTTCTTCATTGTCCCCTTGATCTTGAAAAAGTACAAGTTAGAATCACAGATAAAAATAGTTATATTGCTGCAAGTTCTGCTCCTCTAATATTTAAACCTGCCCAATTATTATACATCTTGGCCTGTTATACCTTAAACACAGCAGGGAATGAGAAAACAAGTGCTTTTTCAAGCATCTGCCGCCACTGACCCTGGATTACCCGGGTAGTGTATGCTTACAGCACTTACTAAGACTGTAAAGTGCTCCAGTGACATTATTACAAGAGGGGCAGGAACAGTGTCAACCTAATGAGGTGGCAGATCGTATCTGATGGTCTCCATCTGAAAATCAGCACAGGCCAGGCTGTGTGCTAATCAACTCACCAAAGGCCCTTCACTCTGGGACAACAGCAGCCTTTGTCTACACCTGAAAGGAAAATGAGCTGCCTTCTTTCTAGTGCTAATAAGTTTAGTGGAGAGGGGTTATGTTCCATGGGAAAAGCTGGGCTCTCCCCGTCTAGGGCAAGAATCCAAAGCAAGACTCGAGGAGGCAGGACATTCCTTCTTGAGTTGGAACTCGAACCACTTTGCTGGAGGGTGGACACTGTGTCCTTAAGCTCAGAATCCCCGGTACTTTTATGGGGCCTGACATGTAATAGGGGCTCTAAGTCTATTTACTGAGTAAAACGAATGAATGAGTGATTAAGATTTACATTTGGTACTAAACTTCCTGGTAACCAAAGCAAAAAGGAATATACTGGTTTACACAGTTCACATATGTGACCCAAAGAGAAGAAAACACTACTTCAGAAGACAAAGTACTGGTAACACCATTTTTGAAGAGTGTTGCACACAAGCTTCTGAGTTCTGTAAAAGCCTCTGCTGAAAACCCATGAAAGAGACCAACAGTAAGTCATTTCTATCAAGCAAGTACTGTAAAGAGAGCTGTTGGTCACATACAGATTTTTCCCATCCACAGGGCTTATGGGGCAAAGATCAAGGTCAGACATCCTTAATGGCCAACAAGAACCGCCTATGGCATCTCAGTCACGCACACTGGCTGGCTGGGCTGGGGACAAGAGAGCACATGTTTCCAATGGCAGATCACTCCCAGAGAGTTAAATTTGGTTTAGAAATGCAGGAATGGTCTGTCAGAGAGTGGGCAGATTCCACTTGTTAATGACGTACAGTTAACTCTAGACCAATGACCAGAGACAGAGTCCATGTATTCAAACAAGGGGTGCAGAGAGTAACAAAGAGAACAGAAACTGAGGCTTAAAAAGATAATTTCATTGAATAATACCATCCCACAGTCTCTCCCAACTGAGGAGGGAAAAAAACACACTCTATTGCCCAAGCTCCTAAGCAGGATAAGTAGAAACTTAGATGAAGCAGTAAGCCTTCCAAATTCTGGAATTTAATGATACCGTAAAAAACAAAAAGCAAATACACTGAATGAAAACAGCCTTTCAGAACATCCATCCACATGAGATCTGTGCTGGATTTTCAAACAGGAAAGTTCTATGGTAAAAGTGATTTGAAACATGGGTCGCTGCCTTTGGAGTAAATGATCAGAGAGCATTTCATGTTAAGTTCAGGTGGGGAATTTTTCAAGTATGTCCACAGTCAAGTGGAGATCAAAGAAGCACAATGAAAAGAACTGTGGACTGACTGACAATGACAACAGTGGTTGGAGCAGAAGTTCTCTTAAAAGGGCTACCTTGAAGATGAGGACTCAGACTTTGGAAGAACCAAGGTAACTGGCAATGGAAGGAATCACATGCAACATTCCTTAAACAAAAATCTATTGACTTATGGGGTGTCTGGGTGGCTCAGTGGGTTAAAGCCTCTGCCTTTAGCTCATGTCATGATCCCAGGGTCTTGGGATCGAGCCCCACATCGGGCTTTCTGCTCCGCAGGGAGCCTGCTTCCTCCTCTCTCTCTCTGCCTGCCTCTCTGCCTACTTGTGATCTCTGTCTGTCAAATAAATAAAATCTTTAAAAAAAAATTTATTGACTTAAAAGATACATACATACATACATATATACATGTATATGTAAGAACAATAGCTCCTAGTATCAGCCAAGTTTAGATGAAACAGATCATCTTACACACTGTAAGAAAGATGGGCTCCTGGGTGGCTCAGTGGGTTGGGCCTCTGCCTTCGGCTCAGGTCATGATCTTGGGATTCCAGGATCGAGCCCCACATCAGGCTCTCTGCTCAGCGGGGAGCCTACTTCCCCCCTCTGCCTGCCTCTCTGCCTGCTTGTGAACTTTCTCTCTGTCAAATAAATAAATAAAATCTTAAAAAGAAAGAAAGAAAGAGGGAGGGAGGGAGGGAGGGAGGGACAGGGTCACTGACCCACTGTGCTGAACTGCACCCAAAAAGGTAGTATCAGGATCTAAAATATGTATCCTTTGACCCAGCAATTCCACTCCCAGGAATCTATTATAATGAAAGGTATTTGTTTATAAAAAGCAACAATGTATAGATAAAGGACTCAATTGTAGCATGGATTAGTATAGTTAATAAAAGAAAAAATGGAAACAATCTAAATGTCTACTAATACAAAGTTGACTAACTAATGCCTGACATAAAGAACTATAATGATTCTTTCACTCCTGCATGCACAAGCATGTATTGAGTGACTGCGATGCTGAGCTTGGTTATAGGCACGGGAGTTACATTACACAAAATGTACAAAAATAAAACAACAACAAAAAAAAACCTAGGTCTTGTTGAGTTTATGTTCTAGACGTAATGCTTTTAAATAAATGTTTAAGGAGAGATTCCAAAAATAGCTACATATTTTTGAAATATATACACCTATCTATAAGACATGTATTTTTGTGTACAGAGAATGCTAGATGTGCCCTTAAATGTACCCGCCTTGCAACAGCTCTGAAGCCTCAATGGGTTCAGAACAAATGGGAAACCACTAGAGCACTTTTAAAATTTAAAAAACAACACAAGCCTGAGCTTTGGGATACACTAAGTGGATCTGATAATGGCTTTGAGAAAGTAGACACTAACTAAATGATCTTAATAACTTACTTAACATCATTAATGCAGTTTCCCTTTCCTCGACCATAAGAGTCCAAAGGAAAAGAAAACTGTCTCAAACATTGAGAAGAGAGAGAAATGTCTTTCTTCAAGAGGTGCCTGGAAAATAGTAGATGCTCAATAAAGATCTTTCTTGCCCTTTCTCCTCAGAATGTCTTGGGATTCAGAGCACTGCACCTCTCAATGTCTTCTCTCCTAAGTGATTATCCAACTTACAAGAAAATACATCCTTTAAAAACATTTCAGTAAATACTGTTGCTGGATCAAAGAACTTCTCAAGTATCTCTCCTCTCTCTCCCACCCACACAAAAAGCAATCCATCTTCTTTCCCTTTGCAACACTATCTTCATTCTTCTCAGCATGATTCTCTCTTCCCAAAAGCGACTGGTTTAAAAAATTGTTTTTAAAGATTTTATTTATTTACTTGGCAGACGGAGATCACAAGTAGGAAGAGAGGCAGACAGAAAGAGAGGGGGAAGCAGGCTCCCCACTGAGCAGAGTCCAATGCAGGGCTTTATCCTAGGACCCGGAGTTCATGACCTGAGTCGAAGGCAAAGGCTTTAACCCACTGAGCCATCCAGGTGCCCCTCACCTTTTTTTTTTTTTTTTAAAGATTTTATTTATTTATTTGACACAGAGAGAGAGAGATCACAAGTAGGAAGAGAGGCAGGCAGAGAGAGAGGGGGAAGCAGGCTCCCCATTGAGCAGGGAGCCTGATGCAGCCCAGGACCCCAGAATCAGGACCTGAGCCAAAGACTCAACCCACTGAGCCACCCAGGCACCCCCTAAAATGTTTGTTTTTTTAATTAAGCAGATATCCATAGCTGATTCTCACCTGTATTCTAACTGGGAAAACAGTCCCTTCCTCAAAAAGCCCAAAAGGACATCTGAACCAGGAAGAAATAGAACACCTGAACAGACCCATAACCAGTAAGGAGATTGAAACAGTCATCAAAAATCTCCAAACAGGGCTGCCTGGGTGGCTCAGTGGGTAAAGCCACTGCCTTCGGCTCAGGTCATGATCTCAGGGTCCTGGGATCGAGTCCCGCATCGGGCTCTCTGCTCAGCAGGGAGCCTGCTTCCTCCTCTCTCTCTCTGCCTGCCTCTCTGCCTACTTGTGATCTCTCTCTGTCAAATAAATAAATAAATAATCTTTAAAAAAAAAAAAATCTCCAAACAAACAAAAGCCCAGACCAGACAGCTTCTCAGGGGAATTCTACCAAACATTTAAGAATAAATTCCTATTCTCCTGAAACTCTTCCAAAAAATTGAAATGGAAGGAAAACTTCCAAACTCATTTTATGAGGCCAGCATCACCTTGAACCCAAAACCAGACAAGGATCCCATCAAAAAAGGGAATTACAGGGATGCCTGGGCGGCTCAGTGGGTTAAAGCCTCTGCCTTTGGCTCAGGGGTCCTGGGATCGAGCCCCACATCTGGCTCTCTGCTCAGCAGGGATCCTGATTCCCTTCCTTGCTCTTTGCGTGCCTCTGCCTACTTGTGATCTCTGTCTGTCAAATAAATAAAAAAAAAAAATCTTAAAAAAGAGAGAGAGAGAGAATTACAGACTAATATCCTTGATGAACACAGATGTGAAAATTCTCACCAAAATACTAGTCAATAGGATCCAACAGTACATTAAAAGGATTATTCACCACAACCAAGTGGGATTTATTCCAGGGCTGCAAGGTTGGTTCAACATCCACAATCAATCAATGTGATATAATGCATTAATAAAAGAAAGAACAAGAACCATATGATACTCTCAATAGATGCTGAAAAAGCATTTGACAAAGTACATCATTCCTTCCTGATCAAAACTCTTCAAAGTGTGGGGATAGAGGGTACATAACTCAATATCATCAAAGCCATCTATGAAAAACCCACTGCAAGTATCATTCTCAATGAGAAAAACTGAAAGCTTTTCCGCTAAGGTCAGGAACATGGCAGGGATGTCCATTATCACCACTGCTATTCAACATAGTACTAGAAGTCCTAGCCTCAGCAATTAGACAACAAAAAGAAATTAAAGGCATCCAAATTGGCAAAGAAGAAGTCAAACTATCACTCTTTGCAGATGATATGATACTATATGTGGAAAACCCAAAAGACTCCACTCCAAAACTGCTAGAACTTGTACAGGAATTCAGTAAATTGTCAGGATATAAAATCAGTGCACAGAAATCAGTTGCATTCCTCTACACCAACAACAAGACAGAAGAAAGAGAAATTAAGGAGTCTATTTCATTTACAATTGCACCCAAAACAATAAGATACCTAGGAATAAACCTAACCAAAGAGGCAAAGAATCTATACTCAGAAAACTATAAAGTACTCATGAAAGAAATTGAGGAAGACACAAAAAAATGGAAAAATGTTCCATGCTCCTGGATTGGAAGAACAAATATTGTGAAAATGTCTATGCTACCTAAAGCAATCTACACATTTAATGCAATTCCTATCAAAATACCATCCACTTTTTTCAAAGAAATGGAACAAATAATCCTAAAATTTATATAGAACCATAAAAGACCTTGAATAGCCAAAGGAATATTAAATTTAAAAAAAAGCCAATGTTGGTGGCATCACAATTCCGGACTTCAAGCTCTATTACAAAGCTGTCATCATCAAGACATCATGGTACTGGCACAAAAACAGACACATAGATCAATGGAACAAAATAGAGAGCCCAGAAATAGACCCTCAACTCTATGGTCGACTAATCTTCGACAAAGCAGGAAAGGATGTCCAATGGAAAAAAGCCTCTTCAATAAATGGTGTTGGGAAAATTTGACAGCCACATGCAGAAAAATGAAATTGGACCATTTCCTTACACCACACACAAAAATAGACTCAAAATGGATGAAGGACCTCAATGTGCAAAAGGAATCCATCAAAATCCTTGAGGAGAACAGGCAGCAACCTCTTCGACCTCAGCCGCAGCAACTTCTCCCTATGAACATTGCCAAAGGCAAGGGATGCAAGAGCAAAAATGAACTATTGGGATTTCATTAAGATTAAAATCTTTTGCACAGTAAAGGAAACAGTTGACAAAACCAAAAGACAACTGACAGAATGGGAGAAGATATTTGCAAACAATATATCAGATAAAGGGCTAGTATCCAAAACCTATAAAGAGCTTAGCAAACTCAACACCCAAAGAACAAATAATCCAATAAAGAAATGGGCAAAGGACATGAACAGACATTTCTTTTTTTTTTTTTAAAGAGTTTATTTATTTATTTGACAGAGAGAGATCACAGTAGGAGAGAGGAAGGGAAGAGATCACAGAGAGAGAAAGGGAAGCAGGCTCCCTGTTGAGCAGAGAGCCCGATGTGGGACTCGATCCCAGGACCCTGAGATCATGACCTGAGCTGAAGGCAGTGGCTTAACCCACTGAGCTACCCAGGCGCCCCTGAACAGACATTTCTACAAAGAAGACATCCAGATGGCCAACAGACACATGAAAAAATGCCCCCACATCACTCGGCATCAGAGAAATACAAATCAAAACCACAATGAGATATCACCTCACACCAGTCAGAATGGCTAAAATTAACAAGTCAGGAAATGACAGATGCTGGTGAGGATGCAGAGCAAGGGGAAGCCTCCTACACTGCTGATGGGAATGCAAGCTGGAGCAACCACTCTGGAAAACAGCATGGAGGTTCCTCAAAAAGTTGAAAATAGAGCTATCCTATGACCCAGCAATTGCACTACTGGGTATTTACCCTAAAGGTACAAACATAGTGATCCAAAGTGACACATGCACCCAAATGTTTATAGCAGCAATGTCCATAATAGCCAACCTATGGAAAGAACCTAGATGTCCATCAACAGATGAATGGATAAAGAAGATGTGATATATATATATATATATATATATATATATATATATATATAATGAATGCTATGCAGCCATCAAAAGAAACGAAATCTTGCCATTTGCAATGACGTAGATGGAACTAGAGGGTATTATGCTTAGTGAAAGACAACTATCATATGATCCCCCTGATATGAGGAAGCGGAGATACAACGTGGGGGGGGTTGAGGGCTAGGAAAAGAATCAATGAAACAAGATGGGATCGGGAGGGAGACAAACCATAAGAGACTCTTAATCTCACAGAACACTGAGGGTTGCTGGGTGGGTAGGGTTGGAAGAGGGTGGTGGGGTTATTGACATGGGGGGGGGGGTGTGCTGTGAAGTGTGTAAACCTGGCGATTCACAGACCTATACCCCTGGGGCTAAAAATACATTATATATTTATTTTAAAATTTTAAAAATTTAAAAAAAAAAAAAAAAGGAAGAAAGAAAGCTCAAAAGGTCAGCAAGTGCAACTTGTCTGAGGTAACTGGAGGACCCCACCGGCCAGGGCAGGCTGCAAGTCTTAAACTGACTACAGCAACCTTACAACTTGCTTCTACTGGAGCTTTTCCCTTAGTTCACACACTTTGCTTCATAGCACAATAAAATCTTCCAGTACAGTATCTATTAGATAGTTGCAATCATGAAAATAAAATACAGCAGCACAAAGGAAGCTCTTTTGTGGGCCCACTGCCATCTGGGAAAAAGAATATTCTAGCAGGGAATCTGCTAAGAAGCTAATGAAAACCCAGAGCCTGTGGGAGCCAGAGTTAGCATCCAGCAGCAAGGCTCTACCAAAAGCCACAGGATTTCTTTCATTGAGGCCAGGGCCAGAGGAGCTTATGGAGTATTAAAAATAACATTTCTTATAACTCACTACCTTTATACCATGTTTTATAAGATACTTTCAGGAACTTAGCACCAAGATGAGAACTGTATCTTCTGAAGGAATGCTCGGTTTAATCTATGCCTATGAGAACTGTGTAATCGATCTATTTTTCTTTTAGCTTTGGTTACCAGGAAGTTCAGAACCAGATATATACCTTCATTCATTCATTCACTCATCTCTTCAATAAACAGACACAGAACCCCATTACATGTCAAGTATCACACAAAGTGCTGGCAATTCTGAGCTCAAGGACATGGTCCCTTTTTTCCAGAAAGCCTTGGACAGATACTGAATTCACAAGTGCCCATAACCATGATTGAGACATACACAGTACAGTCAGAGCTCAGAGGAACTGCACCCCATGCAGCCGGTTGGCAGGAATGGTGGGGCTGCCAGGGGGAGGAAGGGCAGGGGTTGGAAGATGGCAAGGAAAGAGAAATCCAGAAAAATGCCCCTTAAAAATGATATATTAGCTCTGCTCTTGGTAAATTAGCTCTCATTTGATTTCTGATGCTTGATTCTTTTAAAATGTTTTAAACTTTCATAGAAATAGATTGAAAAATCCATATTTATTCATTCATAAGCATGTTTAACTGAACCATATCCTCTTTACCTAGAGGACCCCTCAATATTTACAAAATACAGCTTATAATGGGGGAATTACAAGGGACCCAGGGCGGGGGGTGGAATCAGATATAACTAGGAGTAATCTGCTTTGAAGAGTTGATTCTTGAATATCTTGTGAATATTTTCCAGGATTCCAAAATAACTTTGGTTTAAAAATTCGAAGGCATCCTCTTATTAATTCTTCATATCCCTAACTTTGTCTGCCTCACTACTGTTGACTATAGTATGCCAGCCTCAAAGATCTTGATTTGATAGCTCTGGGCCGGTGGACAGTGACTGACAACAAGGATTAACGATACGGTTTCTAGATGGATCCTGGCTTACGTCCAGATTTGGCTAATGCTAAACCAACGCATTCCTTTGCCTCCCCCTATAGCAACACTTCCCTGTACCGCAGCATACACTGTGAGAGAATGGGGTTGCTGGCACAATTTCAAGTTATATCATTGATTCAAATCTATCCCCAAGCAAACCTGCTTTTATTTCAGATGAACACTTTCTAGTGGTCTGAAGTGCAGGGGCAGTAAAACAATTGTACATTTATGTAGCATTCCCATCCCCAGAGGAATAGTTTCCTAGGCCTACAAATACCTAAGAGGTAATAAAGAGTTTCATGAGCTGGAGTCTCCTTTTTGTCTATAGTTTGTTTTTTGTTTTTTTTTGTTGTTGTTGTTTTTAAATCAGAACTCCATGTAATAGATAACGAATCTGGTGCTTAACAGCAGCAGCCTTAATAAAGTATATTGCATGCATAATTCTCACTTAATAGTAAGTACTGCATAAACCTATGGTAAAAATGGTAATATTCAGCTTGTATATAAGAAGGAGCAAGAAAAATAAGTTGGGCCTTCAAGGAAGGCTGCAGGGAGATGCTGACTAAGTACATCCTTGGACTTCCTCTGCGCAGACATTCTCCATCTGATATCCACAGGGCTTCCTGCTTCCCTTTATTCCTTCCACTCTCTGCTCAATTGTCTCCTTATCAGAAAGGTCTTTCTTGACCATATTTCTTTACAACAGCAATCCCTGTACTCCTTAGCCCCTTCTCTACTTGCTTGTTGCTTTTTTCCCCCCATTTATTTGTTTGTGCATAACACTTACTACCACCAGAAACAGGTTCATTTTCTCTCTTCCCCAAATCTAACATATGCCCAGAGAGCGGGCTCGGTTTTGTTCAATATTGCATCTCCAATACACCTAGCACCAAGTAGGCATTCAATAAATACGTGATGAATGAATGATTTTTTTTAACTCTTTCCAATCACTCACATTCCATCCCAGCATCTCAATAGTGAAACCAAGACAGAAAGATGGTAGAAATCTTCCCAACATCCTCTTCGCCCTTATTCCAGCAAAGAACAGCACTCTACGAAAAAGTCAAACTTGATCCAAACAAATGGCCCAAGAATCTGTGAATACTGCACCAATATATATAGAAGTGTACCTTACAGAGCAAGAACTGAATGAATTTTGACTTCGTGGCTCTGACACTGTTAAAAGGTGCCCACTTTGCATGGTTCCCAAACACGTTCTCCAAGAGTTTATCCAAAAGAGGAAAAATCAGCCACTATGTCTACTTACCACCTTAAAACGAGACCAGTGTATACCAACTATATCAGCTCCAGTCCACCACCTAAGTTAAAAGGACAGGGGTAGATACTAAGACCAGAGAATACCGTGGACACTGGGCATGCATGAATTTCATTAAATGGACCACAGAGTACCACACAGCACCAGTTCACAAATGCTACTTGGCACTTCAGAATCTCTCCAGCACAGTCTCTCCGAATACGAGACTGTAAGACCATTGAAGTCTTCAGTGTAGCTAAGAGGAAGCAACCCAGATAAACCAAGAGGCTGTGAATCACTTAAATCACAGGAGATCTAGAACTTACTAAAAACAGAACAATGAAATATAACTAAATAAGCAGTAAAGTGTCTGATCCATAATTGCCCTTGGTTCTGTTGCTACAAGTACACATACCAGAGAAAAAATTTTAAGAATGAATAAATAAATAAAAGCTTCAGTCCACAGAAGCTAAGGGGCTCTGGGTAGACCATAATTCTGTCTCGGTATTCTGTCTTGACGTTTGCTACCAAAGTGTTCTACTAAACTGCCTGCCACGGAGCAATGAAGCAGAGCCCTAGTAATTCTTCCAACAAGTTACTGAGATTGAAAGGCTAATTTAATGGGGCAGGGCCAAGTGCACTTAACAAACCACACATCTGTAAGATGGAAATACGTTGTCCTCATCTTTAGCGGTAACTCTCTTCCCTAAGTAGCTCTCCAGGAGTTCTGAAGCTTTTCCCCTTCCCGGTGTGCAGCTGCCAATGAGTTCACTTCCTTCTGCACAAAAGAGGCTACCAAAACGGCGGCGGGGGTGGGGGGTGCCCTGGACCCACTGGAGCTTCAGTGAATTGAGAAATCTAAGCCACATCTGATCCCATCCCTGAAGAATGCGTGGACTCCTGTTCTCCATGTTAGTAACCTATATACCTTCCCTAAGTCCCCTTCTCCTTGCCCAAATGGAAATCAAATCATGGAATCACATGGATGGGGAACACGTTTCCACGTCATGCTTTCAGGTGTAAGTCCATGCCAGGCCACCTGGGCTGCCCTGAGAAAGCTGCTTCTATTTGCTGTGCATGGAGAGAGTCCAGCACAGCCCGGAAAGAGTTTTCAAGACGTCAAAAAGATGAACTCCATTTTAGACATGGCTATTCTTTTGATGTAATGAATCAAACTCTGGTCTGGCCAGCTTTATGTGATTCTATGCCACACAGCTCTGACTTGCCCAGGATTACATTTCTAGAAAAGGCAGCACAACTATATGGAAAGCCCCCACGATGCACGGCTTTGCTCAGCCACTCACTGCAGCTCTGGGCTCATCACTTCTCACTTCCTGGTCTCAGTTTTGCCAGCTCTAAGACAAAAAAGGAAGACCAAAATGATACCTGAGACTGCAGTCTACCTTCATATCCTCTGGTTCTGTGGGGTTTTCTGGGATGTCTCTCTTTGAAAGTAGTATTTTAATCATCCATTCTTTCTGGCCTTTCTGGTTAGCCTGTATTCATCCCTAGAGACTTTACTAGTCAGCTGTCCTTTGTCTTGTGCTGGAGAATATTCTGTGTGACCCTTCAAGTCACATAAGAGACTGACTTAGGACACATGCATACTTTCTTTGGGGAGCCTGCAGATAGGTCCTTTCTAACCCTTGGCTCCTAAACTCTTGTACTCAAGACTAGCCTTTAAGTCATTAGTGACCTTCCCAGAATGCTTTGCTCGTCTCTCCCTTCTCTTTATATTTCTTGCATTTTCTCATCTACTTTGGTTTTTCCCCTCCTCCTTTCTCATCTTTTTTCACTGGGTCCTGCCAGCCCAACTAAAGAGATATTTAGACCCACTGGGAACCTGGAGGAAGAGAAGAAATCGCTGCTTATCTTCAATGAACAGAACCACGAGATTAGGACTAAAAGCTATTTGAAGCACATTCATGTTGACAACTTTAAGAAAGCTATAACATAAAGCCATAGGAGATGAAATGAATTCTGGATTGCAAATGGACAGCAACAACTACCTTCATGTTGAAACATTCTAAGACACTGCTTTGTGTCCAAAGTTCTTTGATAGAAAGTCGATGATTACAGTAAGATACAGAAATCACAGAATTTAACCAATGTGCCAGCAGCATAATCCCAGAGATTAATGAAACTCCAGATCACAACCGGTTCACATATTTTTGTTAAGCAGGAGTGGCTCGTGTGGTGAGGATTTGTAGTTCAATCAAATTATCCTCTCTACATCCACTTGTGAATATAATACTCACAACATCCATGTGATTAACCAAAGCAGCCTAGTCCAGGAGGGTTGCCAATGGTAAGCAGCAATGTGGCCTATCTAAACAAACGAACATGGAAAGGTATCATTATAACTGAAGTTGCAGACATTTGGGATATAAGTTTTCTAAAGTAGGAAACTTTAGGCAGGGGAGGAATCCTAAGGCAGTCCTTAGGCTCAATATCCTTTCCCAGCCACACACACCAGGTGCAAGGACGCAGACTTCATACAGCATCCTCCTGTCCCCAGGTAGAAAGATCTGGTGGGATGCAGATGAAGTGAATGCAAATTTTAAGCAGTGAAAGGACCAGGGAGGAGGAATACAGGGGATGCTCCTCTCCCCAGTCATGGAGAATTACTTCATCTGGCCCTGCTGTAACTCAGTGGGACCAGGCCCCCTTCCTCTTCCAGAGGCACAGACCTTTGGTTTCCTGGCAAGCACCTTAACTGTGTCTCCAGGTGTGCAACAGAATTTGCCAGGTGCCTAGGATGGATGACTAACCCCTGTCCCTCCTTGATCAATCCCTTTGTGGGTGTCTGCCTAAGTAAACTCCTTGGGATGGATACAGGACGCAAGCCAAACCACTCTGATGTCCAAATTAAAGCACTTTTTGACTTCCCCCCTCCCCCACCTTCAAAAAGCATTTAATTTTTTTTCCCCCTAGAACAATAGGATCATAATACATCTGGAAATTTGCCAGTTTGGCAGCAGGGTCTGGAGGACGGATCAATAGAGCAGCACAAACTACATCCTGAGCAAGAGTCTAAGCTCTGGGCTGGGTCTGGGGTAAATCCAAAGCAGAGAAAGGCAAGGCTTAAGGGGTGAAGGAGCAGGGTTGCCCCTGAAGTCCTGTTCTGACAGACCTCTCAAGGGCATCCAGGGAAGTGGGGGATGCATTCACTCTATTTGAGCACAAGGCTAACAGCACCCAGGCTCCTGGACCAAAGGTGAGGGCCTGGGATGGAGCAGAAGTGGAAACCTGGGGGAGTAAAAAGAAACAAAAACAAAAAGTCACCTCTTGGGTGCCTGGGTGGCTCAGTGGGTTAAGCTGCTCCCTTCGGCTCAGGTCATGATCTCAGGGTCCTGGGATCGAGTCCCACATCGGGCTCTCTGCTCAGCGGGGAGCCTGCTTTCCTCTCTCTCTCTCTGCCTGTCTGTCTGTCTACTTGTGATGTCTCTCTGTCAAATAAGTAAATAAAATCTAAAAAAAAAAAAAAAAAGTCACCTCTTTTTTATTTTTTTTAAGATTTTATTTACTTATTTGACAGAGATCACTAGTAGGCAGAGAGGCTGGCGGTGGTGTGGGCAGTGGGGGGGTGGGGTGGGAGCAGCCTCCCTGCTGAGCAGAGAGCCCAATGTAGGGCTCGATCCCAGGACCGTGAGATCATGACCTGAGCCAAAGGCAGAAGCTCTAACCCACTGAGCCACCCAGGTGCCCCAAAAAGCCACTTTTTTTCACCAAAGGAAGAACAATAATGAGAAGCACTGGGACCATGACAAAAGAAAGATCTAACAATGCTTCTCTTCAGCATGCTAGCCCTCAGTGTGTCAGGTACCTGTCTCTGTATCTCCTTCTCCCTCCTTCCCTGTTACCCCAGCCTTGCTGCCAAGTCCTGAGCTGACATCCACTCAAGAGTCAGCACACACAGAGCTCCTACTGGCACCAGGCATGGAGTTAGAAATGAAGGACACATGGAACCACGAAAGACCCTGAATAGCCAAAGCAATGCTGAAAAAGAGAAGCGTAGGTGGAGGCATCACAATTCTGGACTTTAAGCTCTATTACAAAGCTCTAATCATAGAGACAGTATGGTACTGGCACAAAGACATATAGATCAATGGAACAGAAGAAAAGCCAGAGATGGTCCCACAACTTTATGGTTCACTAATCTTCGACAAAGCAGGAAGGAATATACAGTGGGAAAAAAGGATGATCTCTTCAACAAATAGTGTTGGGAAAATTGGACAGCTACATGAAGAATGAAACTGGACCACTTTCTTACACCATCCACAAGAATAAATTCAAAATGGATAACAGACCTAAACATGGGACAGGAAACCATCAAAACCCTAGAGGAGAACAGAGGCAGCAACTTCTTTGACCTCAACCATAGTAACTTCTTACTAGACATGCTGCAGGAGGCAAGGGAAACAAAAGCAAACATGAACTATCAGGATTTCATCAAGAGAAAATCTACTGCACAGCAAAATAAACAATGAAACTAAAAGGCAACCAACCGAATGTGAGCAGATATTTGCAAGTGACATATCTGATAAAGGGTTAGTATCCAAAATCCTAAAGTACTCGGCAAACTCAACACCCAAAAAACAAATCCAGCCAAGAAATGGGCAGAAGACCCAAAGAGACATTTCTCCAAAGAAGATATCCAGATGGCTAACAGGCACTGAAGAGATGCTCAACATCACTCATCATCAGGGGAATACAAAACAAACCATGATAAGACACTACCCCACACCTATCAGAAGCGTTAAAATGAACAACACAGGAAACAACAGATATCCGTGAGTATGTGAAGAAAGGGGAATTTTCTTACACTGCTGGTGGGAATGCAAACTGGTGCAGCCAATCTGGAAAACAGTATGGAACTTCCTCCAAAAGTTAAAAATAGAACTACTCTATGACCCCGTAATTGCCCTACTAGCTATTTACCCAAAGAATGCAAAAAATATAGATTCAAAGGGGTACATGCATCCCAAGGTTTACAGTAGCACTATCAGGAATAGCAAACTATGGAAAGAGCCCCAGTGTTCATAGTGTCCACAGCCTGATGAATGGATAATGATGTGATACATACACAGAGAGAGAGAAATGTTACTCAGCCCTCAAGAAGAATGAACTCTTGCCATTTGCAATGACACGGATGGAGCTAGAGTATACTATGCTAAGTGAAATCAGTCAGAAAAAGACAAATACTGTATGATTTCACTCAGATGTGGAATTCAGGAAACAGATGAACACATAGGAAGGAAAGGTGGGGTGGGAAGAGCGAGAGAGGGAAGCAAACATAAGAGAGAACAAAATGGGGGTTGCTAAAGGGGATTTGGGTGGTTAACAGGCTAAATGAGTGATAGGTATTAAGAAGGGCACTTGTGATGATGCACCCTGGGTGTTATATGTAAGTAATGAATCACCAAATTCTACTCCTGAAACCAGTATTACAAAACAGGTTAACTAACTAGAATTTACATAAAAATTAAAAAAAAAAAAAAATGAAGGACCTGGAAGAATTCTAGGGGTTCTCTGCTCTGAAGATACAAAGTCCAACAGAAAAGCTGGATAAATCCCACTGGGGTCTCCTCTATTTCAGCATGAGTACCACCAGCTAAGGATCCTTGCCAATGTCATAGGAAAGGGTGTGGCTCTGTCAAGCCCTCAGCACTCCCCACTCCTCCTTTCAAAGGTATCTTCCCCTCCCCAGTAGATAGCCTTCCTATTACACAACTGGATTTACATTCCCTTGATTCAAAGATTATCTCCAATTGAAAGCCAGGAGGAAGACATTCATGATTCTCAGTGATTTACACTTCTGAAGGAAGGAGTTAACTGTACCCATCCCAAAGGGAAGATTTTCAGACAGAGAATGTGAGGGTATGCAGAGAGCAGCCCAGGCCTGCCATCTGTCCTGACTCCTTCAGGCCATGCTCTTAAGAAATACCCTGCTGGGATGCCTGGGTGGCTCAGGTGGTTAGGCAGCTGCCTTTGGCTCAGGTCATGATCCCAGCATCCTGGGATCGAGTCCCACATCTGGATTCTTGCTTCTCCCTCTGCCTGTCACTCTGTCTGCCTGTGCTCACACACTCTCTCTCTCTGACAAATAAATACAATCTTAAAAAAAAAAAAATTTAATAAATACCCTGCTTGCTATAGTTATATATTCTCAAGCTTGAGAAATCATAATGCTCTAAGTAATCCCACATGCAATAATTCTTATATTTGTTTCTTTATGGGAGTCTTAGAAATCTAGAGGAGATAGCTTTTTTAGAACTTTCCTAAGCATAGATTTTGGTCTTGGTCCTTCTTGCCCTGCATGTACCCAGTAGATAGCCAGCAGAAGACCTCCTTGTGTTGAAGAACATATCCAGAGATTTAGGAAGCATACAACAGCCCCCAGATTGCTATTCATCCAATCAGTATGACATTTCAATCAATCAGGAATTATCATTTTTCATCCGGAAAAAGATGCGATTCCCCTGGTGAGTTTTCCCTTCCTCTCATTTGTGAGGTTAAGGTAGGTGGCCTATGTGATTCTCATCAGATTTTCTTCTGGAATATAATCAAAAGAACCAGAACACTAGGCAAGATTAAAAATAAAGCCATCTCTCAAGAGAAAAGAAAAGGGAGGTGTTATGTTCTCTGGCATGTCCTTAAGCATCTGAGCAATGGATAGATATGTAACCTTCTACAACCCATCTTGTTGCTATTTTGTCAATACAAGTGGCTCTGTAATTGCCTTCAGAAATTCTGACTTGTTTTAAAACGTTATTTTTGAAAAGAAAAAAATTAGGATATGTTTCACATTCAAAGACCCTATTACCACTCTTCACTAAGAACACAGAGTACCTTACCCATTCCTTCAAAGGACTGTATCCAGATGAGGCAAAAATGCTACGTATTAGCTTAACACCAAATAAAGCACTGTTCTGTCTCCACTTCCCATCCTTGTGAGACTCTCTCATGTAATCATAGCAGCTACTCATCAATAATATGAAGGGAGATGCAGTACCAATGATTAGAACCAGGACAAAAAATCAGTTTCCAGAAAATATCCCTAAAGTCCATGATTTAGATCTATAACTTAAACTGAACAACTTGCTCTATTTAGATTGGTCTACCAGGAGATTTCAAATGCTATCTTAAGGTTTAATTTTTGTGTCTGCATTCAATAAAATCTTGCAGGGGAAAAAAAACAAACAAACCTACATGCTATATCCAAATCCCTGAAAAAAATATCATTCAGTTACAGAAAAATTTTTCATGGTAGGTATAACCAGGTATAAAAAGAAAAATGAGACACAAACCTAATTTTCAAGAAGCAAATGATGCCAATACCTTATCTAAATGGAAAGAGCCACTTGAATAATGGGTTATATTTTTTCTTCTAAATAAAGAAATCAGTTGCATGACACAAGTTAGCTGAAAATATATCTTATAAAGAAATTAAATACTTAAATATGGGATCCATTTTTTCCCCCTAAAAGAAATAGTCTTTGTCATACATAATACTGTATTTTGAAGAAACACCTTTGACCAATGACCCCAGGGTTATCAGTAAAGAAGAGCATACAGAAAGTAGTATGTGAAATGCTGGGTGATGGGGACACTATCATACCCCATGTTGGGTCCCCCAATAATGGGTCCATGGTCAAAGGAGCAAGACTGATACAAAGTTAAAGTCAAGCAAAGCTTTATTTCCCGTCAAGCATCCAGAATCAAACCGACCGTCAAACAGACAGTCGGGGTCGCCCCTTACAGAGAGGGAGACCGCTCCCTGCCCCACAGACTAACTTTTATAGAGCAGAGGCCATGTGGTTGAGCCTGACCACACACAGGTGGCAAATGATATTGTAACACACAGAGAAAGCTGCACAGTCATGCTAGGTCACACATGGTGGCCAATTGAATTACAATTCACCCTATAGTAGCTATTTGAACTAGCCTATCAACTTAGTCATAATTGGTGCCCAAAATGTGGGGCCCACACTGCTTGGTAGCTAGGGAGACAGTATGCACACTTTACTGACTGGATGTCTCCACCTGACCCGACTCATCCCTGCATTCTGGCCGTTATCTCCACCTGACCTGACCCACCCTTGTATTTGGGCTTTGTTACCTGGGACTGGTTTCCCAGACTTGCTTTTAAGTAAGTTCCCCTGGTGGGGGGCGGCGGTTTAGGATCAATTTAAGTTTTACTGCATAAACAACAAAATGGCTGTTCAACTGAGGTGGGGCCGCTCTGGCTAAATAGGCCCTTACACCCCATAAGCCAGAAGTAGTTCCAGAACTCAGCCTGTAATCAGGTACAAGTTAGCTGTGACGGAGAAGAAACAAGGAAGTAGGGCATCCTCTAAAGAGATCAAATTTTCTGCTTCTAGCCTATACTCTAAGAGGCCCTTTTGCTAAAACAAAACTCTAGATAAGTAGAACAAACTTCATATTGCATTTCTGAACACCAAAAAAGTACAAAAAGTATTCCAAAGGAGTGTATGCACAAGTAGAGAAGAAGAGAGAGAGAAAGAGGGAGGGAAGGAAAAAATGTAAGATAAATTCAAAATTGTAAGTGGCAAGCATACATGTAAGTCAGGATTGCCCTGGGAGCAGATGCTTCAGCTTCAGATATGGAATGCTGGGTCCCTCACACGGTTGGGTAGCTGAATCTGACACTCGTGAAGTCAAGACCCCCTGAAGGTTGCTAACATAGTCCTAGGTCAGTCCTGCCCCCAAGCTCCACACAAGAAATGCAAATCTTCTTGGAGAAAAGCTCTCAATTTAAGTCCTCAATGTTGCTATCAATTGAATTTAATCAAATATAAGCTCTCAAAAAAGAATTTCCTCAACACCCAAGAAAATAAAGTAACATAAGTGAGAGTTGCCAGAAACAGAAAGACATCCTTAATTTCCAAATATTTAGCACTCTTAGATAGATTGTGCTTTAGCACTCTCAGATTTTTATTCCATATTCTATTACATGAGATATTTCATGTTTACATGAAATATCTCATGTAATAGAATATGGAATAAAAAAATGAATGAGACTTTAAAAAATGACCAGAAATATTCACAAATTAGTCCAAGAGAATTTTCAGAAACAACATAAAATCATTCAAATTAAAAACTCAATGGACAAGTTAACCTTCATATTTACCACAGCTGAAGTTAGAATCACTTGAACCAATAAGAGTTCTGGAAAAAAGTGACCAGAATGCAATAAAAAGAGACAGAAAATATTAAAAGGATATTAAGAGACATGAAGCATGGAGTAAGAAAGTTGAAAATTGAAGTCCTAGGAGAGAATTAAGATTGGAGGGCAGGCAGTTTTGAGACATAACAGCCAAGGTTAATGAAAGACACCAATCCAAAGACACAGAAAACACTCTTTACTAAGCAGAATAAAAAGAATTCCACATCTAGGCACATTGAAGTGATACTGCAAAGTACCAAAGACAATGACATTATAATATCACCCACAAAAAAAGACCAACAGTTAGACAAACAGATTTCCCAAAAGCAACAACTGAAGTCAGAAAACAGAAGTGATCCAATCTTCAAAGTGTTAGGAGAATAGAACTGTTAACTATAAAAGAAACCACAGTCTCAAAATGGCATCTCTTAAGGCCAAGTCACCTAACTGGGGCTTAACACCTAACCTAACTGCAGTTTCAACCTCCCCCAAAAATGTAAATCTTAAAAGGTCAGTCAGGAATTTTCTGATAAGCACCCCTGAGGTAAACTGTCACAAGGGCCCAGAAGAAGAGGTAAATTATCGAATCAGACCCCTGGATTCCCCTAGGGTATGGTGATCTGCCTGGAACAATCCTGTCTTTTCTTTTGCTAATAACTTTCCTGCCCCATCCTCCACCCTATAAAAACCTTCCATTTTGTACAACTCCTCAGGGCTCCCCTCTACTTGCCAGATGGGCAGCTGCCTGGATCATGAACCCATTAACAAAGCCAAATAGATCTTCAAATTTACTCGGTTGAATTTTTCTTCTTTGACATCTACAACGCCCAATGAAGCCTTTTTTTTTTTTTTTTTTTTTTAAAGGAGAATGTGCTTTGGTGAGTGCTGTGAAGTGTGTAAACCTGGCGATTCACAGACCTGTACCCCTGGGGATAAAAATATATGTTTATAAAAAATTAAAAATTTCTAATAAATAAATAAATAAATAAATCTAGGTTTCTGCAACTCAAAAAAAAAAAAAAGGAAGGAAAATGGAATAAATAAATTCTTTTAAACAAAAATGGAAAGTTTACCACCAATAAATGTCCCTAAAGAAATGCCCTAAAAGATGCGCTTTTAAGATTTATTTGAAAGAGAGAAAGAACAAGCACATAAGTGCAAGGGGCAGGAAAGGACAGAGGGAGAAGAAAGAGAATCTCCAGCAGATTCCCGCTGCTTGAGGACCCCCCCCCCACCATGCAGGGCCTGATCCCACAACCCTGAGATCATGACCTGAGCTAAAACCAAGAGTCGATGCTTAAATGCCAGAGCCACCCAGGCACCCAAAGGATGTACTTTAGGAAGCAAGAAAATGAACCCAGAGAAATATCTGATATGCAAGAAATGATAAGCAGAAGAAACGGTAAATATATAGGTAATTTAATACAGGTATTTTTACAACTCGGTAAAACAATGCTAAAACTAAAGTGTATCTCATGGTGGTAAAAAGAGAGAACTAACATGTTAAACAATAATAGAATTCATGAGAGTGATTAAAGTACTCCCAGAGGCTGTGTTGCTTAGAAAGGGGTTAGGATTCTAATGAACTGCATTTACAAAGGGGGGAAATGGCACCGGGGCCCTAATCAGCCTGGATCGCACCAGGACTCCCCACTGTTCCGCTCCCCTTAGACCTCTCCAGTGTGTGGGGAAGAGTTGGGAGGTGGGGGAGAACCAGCAGATTGGACATGTTTCTTAACACAAGGGGATTCTGGGTCAGTCCCTGAGAGAGAAGGAACACCTCGGAGGCAAGGAAAGGCCTGGAGGCAGATGAAAGGTGTTTTTGCAGCCACTTTCAGCTGTGTCTAGAAAGTAATCCACTTACTTCACTTGCAGACCAGACTAGGTGTGGCTTTGTTTGTGAAGGGCTTTGTTGGGGCTGTGCATTGTTTGACTGCGGCAAACAGGCTTGGGGATTAGGGGTTTGTGAAGTCACTTCACTGCCTGGTACATGAGGATGTGTTTGAGCTCCTGGGTCTCACCATCCCAGAGTTTTGGGGTGGCAGGGAAAAGAGGACGTGAAAGGTCTATGTTCAACTGGGGAAGTCCAATTTCCTCCTGGAATTTTCCTGCTGGGTGCAATCTGACCTCATCAACCCACATTAACTCCCTTCTTGAGAAAATAAAAAACACAACCAAAGTCTTCTGTCTTCAAAGGCTTCCTTGCAACTTGGGTGACCCAGTTCAGGTCTCGTGTGTCAGGGTCAGCCTCCAGGAAAATTGCCCAGAGAAGCTTCCTGTGACTGGTTCACCACTTTTCATAATTTGGATGTTGGGACTGGTAAGGGGAGAAGCTAGTGAGGAGCTGCACTGTAACTTGTGGAATGCGCAGGGTCCTTTTTACCTAAGCCTAAAGCAAACAGCACCACATCAACGGGCAAGGGGGAAACAGTAACACATTCCAGTGCCAGTTCTAGTTACTTGTCTGTTACCTAGGTTATCTCTACCTCTGAAGATCTCCATTAGAACAATCAGGGAGCAGTGACAACCGTGAATAACCACCCTGTTCCTACAACTTTAGAAGCATTAGAAGTGATTCTACTCCTGAGAGCTGCTAAGGACAAGGGATGCTGCACCACTAAGAATACCCAGCTACTCCAGCATGCACACCTGTTCCTAGTTATCATTCAATGCCTCCATTACATAATGTGTCTTACAACCCTACCTAAAAAACTGACCCGTGCATTCAATACCAAACACCCGTTACCTATTTTCTCAACATGCATATAACTGCCTTGAGTATTAATATAAATTTTCTGCCTTAATGCATAGAGAAGACAATGCCCAGCAGAAAAACTGTCACTGATAATTAGAAGGCAGTTTCTCCCAGCCCCAAAGAGGACTATATATGGATATCCACCCCCAAGAAGCATTGCATTCAAAATCCACACAACACAGGGGTGGGGTACTGTAGTGAGAAATTAAGAGACATTCCTTAATATTTTCTTCCTTTTTAAGTTGGAGAGAGAGAGAGAACATGAGCAAGGGGGATAGGGGCAGAGGGAACGCCAGCTCTAGCTGACTCCCTTCTGAGTGTGAAGCTGGCATAGGGGGCTTAGGGCTCGATCCCAGAACCCTGAGATCATGACCTGAGCTGAAATCAAGAGTAGGATGCTTAACCTACAGAGCCACCAGGGCACGCCTAAAGACATTCTTCAATATTTTCAAAAAATGAGATTAATACTTCAGAAAATCAACCCCCAAACATTTACAAAATTTCACTATGCTACTTGGTAATGGCAGAAATAAGAAGAATCAGCTTTGGATTCCACAGGAAAGAGTCCCAAACAAGAAAATCATGGAGCAAATGAGCCACAGGGATCCTTTTGGCTAATATCAGATTTCCTAACTATGTACCACTGAATCATCCAAAACCTCATGAATTCTTGATATGAAGACTCATAAAGTCTTCTTAGCACTAAAAGAGAGGTTTAGAAAAAAACTGTACCTTCCTTCCTCCTTTAATTCACATAGGCAGGGATTATCCATCCAGTGTTAACTCCTTGGTACTTGTCCAACTTAAATTATATCCAGACTTTTTTTTCAAAAAAGAAAAACAGGGGTGCCTGGGTGGCTCAGTGGGTTAAAGCCTCTGCCTTCAGCTCAGGTCATGGTCTCAGGGTCCTGGGATCAAGCCCCGCACTGGGCTCTCTGCTCAGCAGGGAGCCTGCTTCCTCCTCTCTCTCTGCCTGCCTCTCTGCCTGGTTGTGATTCCTCTCTGTCAAATAAATAAAGTATAAAAAAAAAAAAGAAAGAAAGAAAGAAAAAGAAAAACATTTGGGGCAGCCGGATGGCTCAGTCTGTTGAGAAAAATATTTGGGGCCCTTGGTTTTGGCTCAGGTCATGATCTCATGGATCATGGGATTGACCCCTGGATCGGGCTCCAAGCTCATCAGGGAGTCTGCTTGAAGAGTGTCTCTCTCTCTCCCTCTGCCTCCCTCTCCTGCTCTCAAAATAAGTGAATTTTATTTTCACTTATTGAAAAAAGGAGAGGGAGGGGCACCTGGTCAAGCATCTGCCTTTGGCTCAGATCATGATCCCTGGGTTCTGGGATCAGGGCCCACATTGGGCTCCTTATACTACGGAGCCTTCTTCTCCTTCTCCCTCTGCCGGCTGCTCCCGCTGCTTATGCTCTCTCTCTGTGTGTCAAATAAATAAATAAACCCAAGAAAGAAAGAAAGAAAGAAAATGAGAGAAAGCAAGAAAGGAAGGAGGGAAAGAAGGAAGGAAAAGCAAAAGAAAAATGTTCCCTCAAATCTCCCAACTTTAACTTTGTTGTTTCTAATGTATTCCTTAGAAAACTGCAATATAAAACCAGGTACAAAATCTTTAGATGTATCCCCCTTTATTTATACAAACCAAAGCACATGTATAAGCAAACTACAGAACCAAGAGCATTCAAATTAACCATAATTCCACACACTACCTCATGTTCAGCTGAAACCATGCTGCTGTCCAAGTGAGGATCTACGTGGTACTGGCCAACGACTGTGGTGGCATGGGTCCTTTTGAGCTCCACAAGCATGTACTTCCATGTTCTGGGTGAAGACTGGGTTCTCCCACCACTTCCCTTTCTAGAAGTGCTGTGAAAGCTTTCTTCATCAGCCTGCTCTGTGGACATTCAGTCTTTAAATGCAAATAGTGCTTTGGGGTCGAGTTAGTTCTACCCTGGGTTCTTTTTGTTGTTGTTTTCTGCTGGGGTTTTTTTGTGGTTTAATAACCCTCCATATTTAAACAGGTTGTGCTTGACACTAATTTGAACACAAACCTAAATGTATATTGGAAATCATGGGCCAGTGCTTAGTTATAATACAGGTATCCAATGATCCAGGAGAGGAGGCCTGGATAAAATTTTTCTTGCCATGCACATGAAAGTAACTTTTTAAAATTCTCAAATAAGACTCATAAACCACCCCTACCCGCCTCCCCCGAAATCACCAAGGCCCAGAGGTCCTCAGCTGCCAATGTGAGAAACTGCCCCCATGGAATGCTGTCTATGACCAAGTTCCTACAGAGAATCTCCCTTTAGTGTGTTCTTGAAAGTAGTAACATGCTTGGATCAAAACTTCGAGGGGTGAGGGCCAGAGCCGGAGGAGAGCTGGAGTAGCAGGTGTAAGAAAGAACATCAGAGCAGATGTAAGAGAGCTAGAGAGACTGCCAAAAAGCAAACATAGCCTACAGACATGGGGTTGTTCTCACTGGTGCTGAGTGCTCTTTCTGAGCCACCCCCCTGCCCCCCGACTCTCTGACTGTGACCTAGTTTTCATAGTAAAGGAAATGCAATATTTAAGGTCTTTCTCAGAGACTGTAGTCCAGAGAGATGTTAAATACCATCCCACCCTGAGATTCTACAAAATAAGCCCCGAACGGCCGCTGAAACAAATTTCCCGTCATCACTGTGCCAGTTCATTTTTAGCCTTTGCACCTCCAGCCTGAGATCCATGGTCTGCCCAGCTATGTCACCCAGGGGGGTGAACTCCGCAGACCATCCCCAGGTTCCTGTGGCAACTGACTTGTGTTGGGTTTGGCTAATGGAGGCAGTGGCAGGAGACCAGAGCAAGGGAGGGGAGGAAGGGTGGGGGGGTGGGAGTCCCCCCACCCCCATGTTTCAAGCCCAGCATCAAGTGGCGTCCCTCTGCAGACCCAACCCTAGGGCACTGCTTCCTCTATGGCTGCAGTTCTGAGTGCTCTTGAGACACTGCTTCCTTTCCTGGTCTCTTCCATCCAGAGCTGGCCATAAGCCCTCCCGGAACATGCCTTCTCTCTCGTCCCCTCAGCTCAGGGCTCCCGTGGCTTTCTGTGGCTGTACTCCCCTGTCCTGTCACCCTGCACACACTCAGCAGTTTAAACCCCCTGAATTCTCCTCATTTGAACTAATGGCGTGAATTCTGTGTCCTGCTGGGACCACTGAGGATACAGTCATAAAATTTGGTCAGGCCGATCAGAACCATGAAAACCCAGAGGTGCCTGGGTGGCTCAGTGGGTTAAAGCCTCTGCCTTCGGCTCAGGTCATGATCCCAGGGTCCTGGGATGGAGGCCCACATCAGGCTCTCTGCTCAGCAAGGAGCCTGCTTCCCCCTCTCTGCCTGCCACTCTGCCTACTTGTGATCTCTGTCAAATAAATAAAAATCTAAAAAAAAAAAAAAAGAACTATGCAAACCCATAGGTGCAGATTAGACATTCAAAAAGTAATATAAAGAAGAAAAATCACCAACAGGAAAAACAAACCCATGAAGATAATCACATAAACAAAAGCCTTGACCTTCTAAGTCCATTCGTGAAAAATTTAGCTAAAAAATAATAATACCTTTTGGAAATAAAAAAGCTATCTTTGTGAAAAAGTTAACTACATCATCATCTATAGTAGGGGAAATTTTGGAAACAACCTAGATATCCTCCAGTAGGAAAATAAATTCTGACACTAACAACTTGAAGGACTAGGATGCTACCATGAACTAGCATTAAGACTTTATGGGAGGGCACCTGGGTGGCTCAGTCATTAAGCGTCTGCCTTCAGTTCAGGTCATAATCCTGGAGTCCTGGGATCGAGCCCCGCATCGGACTCCCGGCCAGTGGGAAGCTGGCTTCTCCCTCTCCCACTCCCCTGCTTGTGCTGGCATGCACTCTCTGTCTCTGTGTGTCAAATAAATAAAATCTTAAAATAAAATAAAATAAAAAGTGAAATAAATAAAATAAAATATTTCCTTAGAAATAAAACAAAGGGCTTGATATCGAGAGGCCTCATGGCTCCAGCCAGTGACAGGAGAGGTGCATACAGAGAGATTAAAGCTCTTCCAGACTATTCCCCCTTTCCGATCAATAAGCAACCTTCAGCAGGACATTTAATGTCCGCCTGTTTCTTTGCTCGGCGGTGGAAGGACTACCGACCCCCTTACAAGAATGTGAAGTTGATGAAACCCAATAAAACTGCAAAAAATATATATTTTTGCTTTCGTACACCTGCTTCACTGTCTATACTGACTGCATAAGCTGCCTCTAGCTGGGACAATTTAAAACAAAATCATTTTCTTCGACAAATTTTGTGATACAGTGTTTGAGCTGTGTTTCCGAGACGGAGCACTTTCATTAGTAAGTGGTAAGACGAACACTGTCATTCGAGGGCCTTCATTGGAGGTTTTAAAATATGTTTCACGTTCCTCCTTAAAGAGATCCCATCTAGCAGAGTGATAACTGATTGATGGCTATGACCTTCTTCACATTCTTCTAACTCCTTTTAAAATGAAATCAAGGCTCTTGCTGCTGCTGGTGTCTATGGGCCCGGAGCCAAGGCACAGTAATGAGGGCTACATATCATTCCCCACTCCTCAAGCCCGCCATCTCAGTTCATTGTTAATGTGTTAATGCGACCAACAAACACATCAAAAGAGGGGCCATCCAAGAGAAACACGCTTTCCCCATTCCCAAGGCTTGTATCCTTTAAACACTGGTTGTCGGAAAGACAATGTCTTCGTACTGAAGACGAATATGACACCGTATCAACATTACAACAAAATGCTTTTATAGACATAAAGCTCTTTATGCTTTAATTTTAAACTGATGATTTGATATCTTCCTAAATTATACATTTTAGCAGAATTTCCTAATCTAAAACATTTATTTGTCTAGAATATATATTAACTTGAAATATTGCCATTCCTATTTCATAGCTGAGCGGAAGATAATTTTCTTTAATTACACATTAATTCCAATGTACTACTTGGAAGTTAGGCAGTTATTGTTTTAACAGGGTGAGGATTAATGGGCAGGTGTTCTACTATACTCTGAAGAAGAAATAGAGGAATTATACATGATTCATTTTCTCACTTCTCTGAGCTGAAAAATATTAACAACACTGCCACTTACACTTATAAAGCACTTTTCATTTTCAGAGTGCCTTCTTATCTGAGATTATGTTTTCCTGGATCTTTTAGCTTTGACAGATTTTTCCAGATAACACACAACTCTAGTTTTTCAACTTTCTGATGCCCAGACATTTTATGTTCCTATGTTTATATCAACAGGATGCAATAAGATGTAGTAGAATAACCAACCACGGCCTTTGGAGACCAAAAAACCTGGGTTCAATCTCGGTTCTACCAACACTCCATGACCTTGGGTGAATTACTATGATCATCAGTTTTGCCATACTTACAATAAGGATAATATTCACTTCTGGGACACCTGGGTGGCTCAGTCAGCTAAGCATCCAGCTTCTGATTGCAGCTCAGGTCATGATCTCAGGATTATGAGATCAAGCCCCACATCAGGCTCCACACTCAGTGTGGAGTCTGCTTGTCCCTCTCCCTCTACTCCTAACCCCCCTCAAAGAAATAAATAAAATCTTAAAAAAAAAAAAAGATAATATCCACTTCCATCAATGGCTATTGTAAGGAATAAATAAGATATAATTTATAAAAAAGAGTCTTTTCTATATCTGGCTGGCATATTAGCAGTTATCCTCTTCTTTCTTAGACATTGTCTTGCCCCTAGCTGCCTTATTTTCTTCAAAATATTTAAATTCAGAGAGGTATGGAGGAAGTAGAAAATCAAGAATAAGAACATTAGTTCCAGAAATTGTACCAGGGGTCTTGCATTGGGATTCTCCCAGACACCTTCTGTCCCGATGGGCCTACTCAAGCAGTCTGCAAATATTCACCCATCTCTCTTCTACTTTAATAAAGTTAGCAATGCTTTGGATAAAACCAATACTCATCAGTTGGCACTCCTGTATTTTAAGTTTAAAAGCACGTGTCAAACCCAAGAAAACATCTAAAATACAGAATACCTTTTGGTTACTGTGGGAGCCAGGCTTCACAATGGGCCCCAAGGATCTCACTAAAAGGCCATGCCTTTAGGAGTGTTCTTCCCTGCCCCCAACACATACTCTAATGTCAGATCGGTCTATTATGCCACCAATGAAATGAGGTGGAAGTGATGATGTTTGACTTCTGAGGCTAGGTCCTAGAAGACATTGGAATTTTGGGGTCTCTTGGATCAGTTGCTCTGGGGAAAAACAATAATCAGGTCATAAGGACACTCAAGCAGTCCCATGAAGAGGCTCACATGAAGAGGGACCAACTTGCCAACTATAAGAGTCACCTTAGACATAAATCCTTCCGCCGCAGTCAAGCCTTCAAATGCCTGCAGCTCAGGCCAATATGTGACTACCTCATGAGAAACAATATGTGACTACCTCATGAGAAACACTGATGCAGAATTGCCCAGCCAAGCCAATTCTGGTTTCCAGACCCACTGAAACCCCTGAGAGATAATAAATGATTATTGCTGTTTTAAGCAACTACAATTTGAAGTTGTTACACAGAAGTGAATTATTATTACGGTAACAAGTGTAATTTAGCAAGAATATGCAATGGAATGACCTGACCCTTCACCATGCAACTACCAACCCAGAGAACATCTCCAAACTAATGATTTTAATATAAAGATCACTGTCATATTTTAAACATCATCACCTCACAGATTAACAAATTCCTCAAGTCCCATACTAATTCCAAAAACCTTTCTAAAAATGATATATTTGATCATGTAGAAATGCAAAATGTCTACACAGAAAAGCTAGAAAGTAAAAATCTAATGGCAAATGAGGAAAATTCCCAGCAATGTATGATAGAGGGCTAAAACCTACATAAAAGAATGTATAAATCAATAAAAATAAACCATTCAATAATAAAACAAAAAGCAGGTATGATTGAGAGATTCAGATAAAGGAGAAGTGCTTCAGAGACTGTACTCTAGAACACTCCAGTATTTAAATATCATGAATAAGAGGATTCAGCAAAGGAGACCAAGGAGTGGCCACTAGGATAGGAAGAAAACTAGAATATGCTGGCATCTAGAAAGCCAAGCATCAAAAAGATTTCAAGCAAGAGAGGGATGAAATGTACCAAACCCTGCTTCTGAGGCAAGCACGAGGAGAACTGAGTGTTGACCACTTGATTTTGCTACATGAAATCACTAGTAACGACCGTACCATCCAATTTCTCTTCCTACTGCCAATAAAGGTTTGTTGAATAGCCATTAAATGCCAGATACATTACTTCTTGGAATTACCACCTCTCCTTGTGTGTTGTAAGTGCCAACAGAGTTCATCCTTTTAGGTTACATCCAAAAGGCCAGTGGAGATTCTTGGGGGTGAGAGGATGGGAAAGGAGTTACAATAATCAGAATATGAAGTGTCAGAATATGAAACACCAGCAAATTATTCAGAAATATTAGGAGGAATCTGGGAGACTTCTGACTAATCATCACAGTGATAGTTTTCTAACTGCTTTATACTGAGAGCTGTCTGGATCAGCTGAGTTATGCTGCTATAACAACAATCCCTCAGTCCCTGCACTGACACGCTAGGTCTATTTCTTGTTCAATCAAAGCCTACTGTGGGTCCAGGCACCTCTCTGAGATAACTATCATCCATGTGTTGTCTTAGCATTCCAGACAGCTGTAAATATTTCCATAATTACCACAACAGGGAAAGAGAGCCCTAAAGGGTCTTACACCAACTAATTAGTCTGGCCCAGAAGTGACTCATGTCCAGCCACAACCCACTACCCAGGAACAGTCATATGACCTGCCCAATTGCAAGAGGAGTCAGGAAGAGAAATTTTCCCTTGTAGATGAACTAGATGCAGGTGAACATTGTGAGTCTACCAGTCAGGATTCTACTGTTCAAAGGATCTGACATCTAATCATCCATGTGACCATGAAACAATTCCAATAAGGTAAATAGTGAAGTTATTTGAATCTGTTTACATATGTGAAAACTGAGGTAACAAAGGTTTAAACAGCTTATCTAATTAGTAGTAAAATCTAATTTAAATCGCTGTAGTAGTAGTAAGGATTGCCTCCCAGCTCCATGAGCTTTCTTTTCACAAGTCCATGCTGCCATCAACTTGGGGGGAAAAAAAAATCATTAGGATCACTGTAATTTGTGGTCATGGTATACGTAAAATATGCCACAGAACAGAATACTACATGATTTTCTAAGTACCTTATACAAAAGGAAAGCCCTTTCAAATAGCTGGGATCAGTCCCTTCAGACATATTCTTGGCAATGACTAGCTGATGTCTAAAATAAAAGTCAAAAATGCTTAAGATGGAAGATTGGGGTTTTCCTAACAACACTTGAGGCTCCTTTCTCTACATCTGTCACTAAAGATTAGCCCTCAGAATAGCATTGTGTGAACCCCCTTTATGTTAAAGATGAACTTTAAGCTTCAACATTCCCCAGAGTTCTAATTTGCAGGCTGCTGACAGCCCAGCTTTAACAGAGACCAGCCTTTACAAGGCTGTGTTAAACCTTATGGTGCAATTTCCTTTTCTCAGATATGTGGGGTCTTGATAGGATTTCAGGATAGCAGGAAAGAGTTGTATTGGAGTTTTCCTTTATCACTACTTAATTTAGCAAGACAAAATGCTAACATTTTGCAAAAAGAAATGCATATCCAGGCCCTGGATTCCTAGATCAAAATGAAATATCACTTGGCATTGAGATAAAAGCATTACTTACAATAAGACTTCTCCAAAGACTGTACATTTAGGGGAAAAAAGTAGTTGGAGGAGTAATTAGCTATAAGCTTCTATTTTTTCTTTCCTTCCTTAAATTCCATACTGTAATGCTTAATTTAGAAATTGGTATGTGATTTAAGTACTAAGCAAGAGCCTCAAATGGTATCAGGTCAACCCCTTAAAGTTCTTTTAACTGTTCTGTCCGTGGCTTACCTTCCCTTTGCTCTACCAGGCTTTCAGAGGGGAAAAGGAGGCAAAGGAATTTCCAAGGTTAAGACAAATGGCACATACCCAAATCTGACAGTAGTCAGCCAACTGCTAGGCTGTTTGTTGGCTTTGGTATTAAAAACATTGGAGGGGGAAGAAGGTGGTTGGGTTATGGACATTGGGGAGGGTATGTGCTATGGTGAGTGCTATGAAGAGTGTAAAGGTGGTGATTCACAGACCTGTACCCCTGAGGCTAATAATACATTATATGTTAATTAAAAAAAAAAAAAAAGCATTGGAGGGGCACCTGGGTGGTTCAGTGGGTTAAAGCCTCTGCCTTCAGCTCGGGTCATGACCCCGGGGTCCTGGGATCGAGCCCCACATCAGGCTCTCTGCTCAGCGGGGAGCCTGCTTCCCCCTTCTCTCTGCCTGCTTCTCTGCCACCTCCTTGTGATCTCTCTCTCTGTCAAATAAATAAATAAAATCTTTAAAACAACAAACAAACAAAAAATACTGGAAATTGGGGCACCTGGATGGCTCAGTCAATTGAGCGGCCAACCCTTAATTCTAGCTGGGGTCATAGAGTCATGGTCTCAGGGTCAAGAGATGGAGCCCTGCATCAGACACCACGCTCAACAGGGAGTCTGCTTGATTTTCTCTCCCTCTGCCCCTTCCCCTACCATTGTTTGTGCTCTGAAATAAACAAATCTTTAAATTAAACAAAAGTAAAAATAAAACACTGGAGATAGGCAAGAACTTCGAGTCCAAAACTCTACTTCTTCTCAATACCTATGTAGCAAAATTACTGCCAAGAGTGAAGAGAACTTGGTCTCCTAAACAAGTAACCATGCAGTTCACTCCAGAAGGCCCCTTCAATGCACTTTTTGTCCTACTCAGAAAAAGCCTTCCCCAGAGATTCTAGCAAAGGCTTTCCAACATGTGTATTAATGGAAAGAGCATGAGGAGATTTGGATTTTATTCCCAAATCAATTACTAGCTATTTCCACATCTATTTAAAAACCCAAACTAGGGGTGCCTGGGTGGCTCAGTGGGTTAAAGCCTCTGCCTTTGGCTCAGGTCATGATCTTGGGGTCCTGGGATCAAGTCCCGCATAGGGCTCCCTGCTCAGCTCTCTGCTCTGCTTCTGCCTATCTGCCTACCTGTGGTCTCTCTCTGTCAAATAAATAAATAAAATCTTTTAAAAAAATTTTTTTAAATAAATAAATAACCAAACTAGGTATTATGGTGAGACTCACAGGGAATAGTACATATGAAACCCATTTATATTTTCAATAGAGCCTTACTGTTTGCAACACATTATACTTTATTAAGTATAAATTTATTCCTCGGGCTTAATTTATACTTTATTAAATATAAATTTATTCCTCAGGCTCCTTGGGCTTACATGAAGAAACTGCACTTATGCCACCCAAGTAGTCAAGACAGAAAATGACACTGTCCAGCACCAAATGTTATCTTTCTTCACTTCATCACAGAATTTCAGTTTAGAAGCTGACCTGGATATCCTTTTAATCTTACTGACACACCAGCCTACTCCCCATGTTAAGATACAAATCTTCAAGCAAAACCATCCAAGAGCAGTACTGAGTCCTGCGAAAACTTCTGCAGATTCCACATCCCTTAGGTAGGGGGACCTTATAATTTGTCATCCACACTGGGACACTTCTGGAAGTGAGAGAGGACACTGTAAGTAATGACACCAGGACACTAGTTAAACTGGAACTGTCCTTGTGAGCCACTCTCTTCACAAACCACATGAAAGACCTCAACGCAGGCAGCAGATGGAGGCCTGGAAGGCTATCTATAAAGGAAATAACGTTTTCATTAACCTATTTTTTGATGCATTGGATTTTCTCCAATTAATTTTTCAGATGGTCGGTGCCCTCCGAGCTTTTAGTCTGCCCCCCACCCCCAATACACCTTCTGCTCTTGTTCAAAACAGTCAGTGACTAGGGTAAGAAAAAAAAAAAATCACCTCATGTTTCTACTTAAAGAAACTATTTGTTGACCTGTTGGGTTTTTTTTTTTTTTTTTTTTTTTTTTTTTACTTTTTAAAGATTGTATTTATTTGACAGAGAGAGAGAGAACACAAGTAGGCAAAGAGGCAAGCAGAGAGAAAGGGGGAAGCAGGCTCCCTATTGAGCAGAGAGCTTGACACGGGCTCAATCCCAGGACCCTGAGATCATGACTTGAGCCAAGGCAGAGGCTTAACACACTAAGCCACCAAGGCGCCCCTGACCTCATGGTTTTTAAAAGCACAGAAACTATACTGGATAGGAGATAACCTAGAACCAAACACTACTAACTGCTGTTCCCATCTGTTTTCAGTGTTTCTGACTTTTAATTACACTAGTAATTCATGAATATTTTGTTCCTTTTAAAACATGAGACAATATGAAAAATTCAAGTGATAATAATGGCTCAGGAACCTACTGATTTCCAGGCACTTAATATACATCATTCCAGATAAGCTTCGCACTAACCCTTGATGATAGTATTTTTATATATTGCAAATAAAGAAGCCAAGGCTAAGAGACATGAAGTGATTTGTATGAAAACTCCTAGTACTTTGATTCCAAAGTTCACTTCATTTATACCTTATTTTAAATATTCTATACATTTTCCTCCTTTTCCCTGCATAGTTTTTTCTTACTGTTTGACCTAATCATACTATGTATGCCATATTCTATGTTTATATGTACATAGTGTATTGATACAAACTTGTGAGGGTTGCTTCTCATTAAGAGCACCACAAGCATGATGAAGAGAAAACAATACACGATGTTTCCTCCATCTCCTCCGTACCCAAGTCTATTCACTCTCTCTCAGGGGTAACCACAGAGTGCCCTCTCCTATACCTCCTTTAAGACATTTAAGCAGGTGGGGCATATGTATCTGCTTACACTCCAGTCCTCTGTTCCCCTACACAACATGATTCCAAAAACCATCCACGCTCACTACTGCCAGTTCCTCTCCCCAGGCTCCCTGGAACTCACCCCAGTGAGACTTTCATTCCTACCACTTCCACAAGACTGCACTTGTGAAGGTCACTGATGTCCTCCACCTTGTCAAGTTCCAAAGTCAATTCTAAGACCTTGTTTTATTCAACTCTGAATACCAATTGACATAGTGTATTGCAACCTCTATTCTTGAAATACTTTCTTCTCTTAACTCCCAGGATGTCCCTGTCCCAGGTATCACCCTGCTTCTTTGCCCATTCCTTTTTGGTCTCCTTTGATGGTTCTTCCTCATCTTCCTGACTTCTAAATGTACAATAACCCAATCCTTAGCCTTCCTTCATTCTCCAACTCTACTTACTTCCTGGGTGATCTCATTTAGGCCCATGTTTCACATGCCTTCTACATGTCAATGGGTCTCCAGCCCAGACTTTGACCTTGAACTCCAGGCGTGTAATGTTTAATGGAAATTATATAGGGAATCTCAAACTCAACATATCCAACCTGAACTCTTGATTCTCTCCCCCGAGTCTTCTCCATCCTACTAATGGCAACTTTTTTTCTTCTTGTGTATAAAGATTTACACAAGTAAATAAGTAAGTGCAAGAAGAGGGGTAAAAACTAAACAAAAGCACAATGAGCCATTCTTAATTTCATTCTTTTTCTTACCCTATGGCTAACCCAATAACAAGCCCTGCAGGCTCTAACTTCTAACCAGATCCTGAGTCTATTTTCCCATTGCCTTCACCACTACCAAGTACTTTGGCCTGAATGATCATACAGCTTTTCACCTGGTCTCGTTACTGCCCTTCACCTTCTCTCAATTCTCCATAGAGCTACATAGCATACCTTTAAAAAGTTAAAGCAGATCATGCCATTACCTTTCCCAAAACCCCTAAATTATTTCTATCACCCTCGGCGCAAAACCCAAAGTTCTCACCACACGCAGCAAAGCCTCACATGGTCTCCCGCTCTCCTCATGTGCTCTCTCCACCCTCATCCTCACTGTTCCTTCCCTTACTTTCTACCAGCTCCCAACCATACTAACTTTGGTCTCCCTCAAACAAGTCAAACCCATTCTCCTGGCTTACTATTCCATCTCAGTACTTATTCAAATATCAAGAATATCCTTCCCCCAGACAGCCACCTGGTGTGTTCCTTTACTTCATATTCCAGTCTCTGCTCAAATGTCATCTTTTCAAAAAGTTATTCGCACTCATGGTACTATATCTTATTCTACTCCTCATCATATTCTCTCTCCTTACACTACTTTATTTTCTTCAAAGCATCTATTTTAACCTGACATAGTATATAACTATTGCCTTGTAAGTCTCCAACCATAGAATGTGGACTCGTTAAGAGCAAGGATTTTGTTTTATTTGCTATTCTATACCTGATGTCTATTATGTATTCATAAAACAATCACTAAATAAGGGAAACACATGTATATTTTACATTAAGATGGAATATAATACATAATGTTCTAAAGTAGACATTTCCACTAGTCAGATTGCAAAATCTCATAACTCATGAGCAGATAATTCATAGTATTCACTGTCCTCAGAAGGGTCTTCCCTCAATAGCGGGGAATACTTAAATCTAGACTCTGGTCTCACCTAGCAAATACAAAAATTACCAAAAATGGTCAAACTTTCCAAAATAACTGCATCCTAGAATGAAGCTCAATAATGCTTATAGGAGGGGCACCTGGGTGGCTCAGTCAGTTAAGCCCCACATCAGGTGCCCTGCTCAGCAGGAGGCTGCCTCTCCCCCCTGATTGTGCATGCGTGCTTGCACACATGCTCTCTCTCTCTCATAAATAAAATCTATAAAAAAAAATGTTTACAGGAATACAAAAATATCCAGCACACAAGAAGGTAAAATTCACAATGTCTGCAAATAAAGATTACAAGACATAAGAAGCAAGAGAACACAACATCATTCAGAGCCACCCAGAATAGATGCAGATGTTAGAATTAACAGACAAGGACATTAAAACTATTTTAACTTCAGTCTAGCTCTACTTAAGTTTTTTAACAGAAAAAGAAAAATTTTAAATCCCAAATCAAACTTAAACAAAAGAAATTGCAACCTCTGAAGTGAAAAACACATTGAATGCAATTAATGATTAAATACTCCAGACCAAAAGATTAGGAAACTTAACATAGCAATAAAAACTGTCCAAAATGAAACAAATTTAAAAAACAGAAAGAGCACCAATGAACTACAAAACAACTTTTTTGCCGAAGATACATATAATCAGAATTCCTTTAAGAGATAAGGGTAAGAGGGGCGCCTGGGTGGCTCAGTGGGTTAAGCTGCTGCCTTCGGCTCTGGTCATGATCTCGGGGTCCTGGGATCAAGTCCCGCATCAGGCTCTCTGCTCAGCAAGAGCCTGCTTCCTCCTCTCTCTCTCTCTGCCTGCCTCTCTGCCTACTCGTGATCTCTCTCTGTCAAATAAATAAATAAAATCTTTAAAAAAAAAAAAAGAGAGAGATAAGGGTAGGAGAAATAAAGAAATATGGGCTAAAAAAATTTCCAAATTTGATGAAAACAGTCAACTTGCAGATCTAAAACACTTAATGAACCCAGAGCATGAGAAACATGAATAAAACTATAGCAAGACACATAATTATATAATTCCTTAAAATCAGTAGTAAAAAAGAATATGTTAAAAACCAGTCAGAGAAAAAAGACACATTATGTCCAGAGGAACAAAGATCAGGAGGACAGTGGATTTATCACCAGGAACAATGCAAGTGAGAAGATGTCTGAACATCTTCAAAGTACGGAAAGAGAAAAAAACCCATCAACTGAGAATTTTATACCTAGTAAAAATACATCTTAAAAATAAGCTTTATTTGAAATAGCTTAAAATAGCTTGAAGACCTGCACTACAAAAACTGTCAAAGGAAGTCCTTCAAATCAAAGGACAAAGATACCAAGTGGAAGATGGATCTACACAAAGGAATGAAAAACACCAAAAATTCTAAGTACACAGACAAACAAAGAAGACTGTTTCTTCTTATTTAAGTCCCTTTAATAAATAAATGTCTGTTTAAACAAAAATCTTGTCAATATACTGTAGGGCTTCTTAGATACACAAAATGTATGAAAAATAGCATTAAAGGCAGAGGAGAGGAGCAGAAATAAAAGTATTCTATTGTAAAGTTCTTATATTGTGAGTGAAGTAAAACAATATCACTTTGAAGTAGACCAGAAGTTAAAGACGTGGAATATAAACTACAGCAACCACCCAAACAAATAAAGCTAATAGGCTTTAATAAGCTTTGATTTAGGGGCACCTGGGTGGCTCAGTGGGTTAAAGCCTCTGCCTTTGGCTCAGGTAATGATCCCAGAGTCCTGGGATCAAGCCCCACATGAGGCTGTCTGCTCTGCAGGGAGCCTGCTTCCTCTTCTCTCTCTCTCTGCTTGCCTCTCTGCTTACTTTGATCTCTGTCAAATAAATAAATTTTTAAAAAATCTTTAAAAACAAATAAGCTTTGAGTTAGCTAATGAGCTAATAAACTTTACTTAGGTAACAAAGCAGCTAAAATTAAATCACTTTTTAAAACCTCAATCCTAAAAGAAGCCAGAGAAATAGGAAAGGAAAACAAAAAAAAAAAAAGGACCAATAAGAAAACAAACAGCAAGATGAAAGGCTTAAATTTTGCTATATCAATAATCACACTCAAGGGCACCTGGGTGGCTCAGTCAGTTAAGCATCTGACCCTTGAACTTAGCTTAGGTCTTGATCTTAGAGTCATGAGTTCATGCCCCATGTTGGGGCTTCATGCTGGGTGTGGAGCCTACTTAAAAAATAATAATCATGGGGCGCCTGGGTGGCTCAGTGGGTTAAAGCCTCTGCCTTCAGCTAGGGTCATGATCTCGGGGTCCTGGGATTGAGCCCCGCGTCGGGCTCTCTCCTCGGCATGGAGCCTGCTTTCTGCTCTCTCTCTGCCTGCCTCTCTGCCTACTTGTGATCTCTCTGTTAAATAAATAAATATTTTTATTTATATTTTAAAAATAATAATAATAATAATAATCACATAGGCATATTCATTTTAAGCCATCTAACACCCCAAATTAAAGTCAAAAGTTGTCAGCTGGATAAGGACATACCCAAGCATATGCTGCTTACAAGAAACACACTTTAGATATAAAAACTTAAACAGATTAAAACCAAAATGATAGAAGATACAGCATGCTACTTAAAAAAAATAAATAAATAAACAACTGGAGTGACAATACCAGACAGTGTACATTTCACAGCAATATGTTTTATATATTTATATATCTAGGAATAAAAATAGCCATTTCATAAAGTGATCATTAATCAAGAGGACAGAATAATCCTAAACATTTTTAAATCTATTATCAGAACTTCAGAATAAAAAAGAGGAAAAAAAAAAAAAACAACTCCTTGAACAGTAAAAATTAGAGAAATCTGTAATTATAATTGGAGATTTCAATACCCCTCTCTCAACAATTGACACAACAAATAGAAAATCGTTCAGAATCTACTATGACCTACTTGCCAATTATAGAATACTCTACCCATCAAAAGTGGAATCACTCTCTTCATATGCACATGGAACATTTAACAAGACAGAACCTATTCTGGGCTATAAATCAAATCTAAATACATAAACAGTATTTCAAGTCCTAGTTCTCTAACTACATAGAATTAGAAATCATCACCAAAGATCTCTGGAAACTCCCCAAATATTTGTAAACTAAAACATAAACCTCAACATTGGGGTCAAAGGTTAAAAATAAAATTAGAAAGTATTCTAAACTAAATGAAGATGAAAACAGAGTATGTGAGACTCTTGAGAAAAATTTACAGCACTAAATACCTAAATGCCAAATGCTTCAAGAAAGCCTCAAATCAATAGATGTTAGAAGAATGGGAGAATATTAGGAACTTTATGGCAATAATTTCAGAATCACAGGTTAAAAGAAAAAAATTCTTGAAAGACACAAGTACCAAAGCTTACTCAAGAAGAATTAATAAATTTAATAGCACTATATCTATTCAAGAACTTGGATTTGTAGTTTAAAAACATTCCTACAAACAAAATACCCAGATGCATTCACTGGTGAGGCCACCAAATATTACTGAAGAAATACAAACTCCTCTCAAGCGCTTCCAGAAAAATCAAGGAGAAAATACTTTTCAATTCACTCTGTGAAACATTATTGTGATACCAAAAGCAGAAAAGGACCTTATAAGAAAACTGCAAACCAACATCCCTCATGAATAGATGCAAAAATTCTAAACAAAATGTTTGCAAATTGAACTTAATGTATAAGATAATACATCAAGACCACACAGGTTTTCTACAGGAATGCAAGATTGGTAAAAAAAAAAAAAAAAAAAAAAAAGTCACCAGAAAAATAAAAGTCAATTTACTGTATTAAGAAACTTTAAAAGAAAAACCATATGATTATCTCAAGAGACAGAAAAATCACTTGACAAAACTCCTACATCTATTCCTGATAAGTGGGGGGGGAACCTCAGCAAACTAGTAACAGAAGAACTTCCTGAATTTGACAGAGTATCCACAAGACACCTATAGTTAAATCACACTCAACAGAGAAACACTGTATACTCTCCTCTGTGATCAAGTACAAGAATGTCCCCTCTCATCTCTTCTATTCCACATTGTACAGAAGCATCTAGCCAGTAAACTAAGTCAATCTAAGAAGGCATCCAGACAGAAGTAAAACTAACTTAATAGAGGATATCGTGACCATGTATGTAGAAAACTTAACAGAAGGTTCAATGAAGCTACTAGCACAAATAAATGATTTTAGTAAGGTTTTTTGGGCACCTGGGTGGCTCAGTCTCTGGGCGTCTGCCTTTGGCTCGGGCTCCCTGCTCGGTGGTGGGAGGCCTGCTTCTCCTTCTCCAACTCCCCCTGCTTGTGTTCCTGCTCTCGCTGTCTCTCTCTCTCTGTCAGATAAATAAATAAAATCTTTTTTAAAAAATTGTATATTTATATACCAGCAAACAATCAGTGATTTAAAATCTTTTTAAGCACTTATAATATCATTCAAAATAAAAGCCACTAAAGGATAAATCTGGCAAAAATGTGAAGGAACTCATTACTGAAAATAAAACATTACTGAAACAGAGAAAAGAAAACCTGAATGGAAGGTTACAGCCTTATTCATAGATTGGAAGGCAGATACTGTTAAGTTGGCAATTCTCCCCTAACCAGTCTAAAGATTTAATGCTATCCAATCAAAATCACAAGAGGCTTTTTATAGAAAGTGAAAAGCTGATTCCAAAATTCATATGAAAATGCAAAAGAACCAGAATAACAGAAACAACTATTTAATTTCAAGATTACACAGTTAGGAGCAGTGAAGTAAGGAAAGGCACACGGATCAATGAAACAGAATAGAGCTCAACAATAGACATCTATTAACATATGAACAACTGATTTTTGACAAATGTGTAATGGCCATTTAGTGGGAAAAAATACTTTTGGCAAATAGTGCTGGGACAATTGGATGTGTATTTGCAAAAATTTTAACTTTGAATCAAAACTTGCCCCAGCTGAGAAAAATGAAATCCACACAGATCGCAGATCCAAATGCAAAATTTGAAGTTTTTAAACTGTGAGAAGAAGAAATAGAAGAAAATATTGGTGGCTTTAGGTTAAGATTTCCTAAATGTGACACCCAAAGCAAGATCTGTTGGAAAAAAAAAAAAAGATAAAATTGATTTCATCAAAATTTAAAACTTCAGTTCTTTGAGAGAACTGAAAAAACTGAGAGATTTAACTGTTAGAATAAAAAGATAAGCCGCAGGGCGCCTGGGTGGCTCAGTGGGTTAAGCCGCTGCCTTCAGCTCAGGTCATGATCTCAGGGTCCTGGGATGGAGTCCCACATTGAGCTCTCTGCTCAGCAGGGGATCTGCTTCCCTTCCTCTCTCTCTGCCTGCCTCTCTGCCTACTTGTGATCTCTCTCTGTCAAATAAATAAATAAAAATATTAAAAAAAAAAAAAAGACAAGCCTCAGACTAGAAGAAAATATTTGCAAATCATGTACCTGATAAAAGATTTGAATTCAGTCTATATAATGATACTCAAATATCATTATAGATAATGAGGATACAGCCCCATTTTGTAAATAGACACATCAAAGAAGATATACAAGTGGTACAATGCACATAAAGGATGCTCAACATTATTACTCAGGAAATATTAAGACCACAAAGAAATGAAATGGCTCACGTGCCATTAGTGTTGGCACGGATTCAGAGGAATTAGAACTCCCACCAGAAATGGAACTCTCATTTTGGTGGGACATAAAATGGTATAACTCTTCCAAAAACAGCATGGTAGTTTCTTAAACCTACAACTACCTTTCCATTCCTAAGAGGAAAGAAAATATACATCCCTACAAAGATTTATACATAATTGTCCATAGTAACTTTACTAGTACCAGCCCAATGCCACCAACAACTCCAGTGTCCACCAATAGGTGAACGGATAGACAGACTGTGGAGTGATCACACAATGGAATGTTATTCACCAGTAAAACAAATGAACTAACGATGTGAACAACATGCATGAATCTCAAAATAATTATGCTGAAAGAAGCCAGACAAAAATGAGTATAAAACTGTACTCTTGGGGCGCCTGGGTGGCTCAGCGGGTTAAAGCCTCTGCCTTCGGCTCGGGTCATGATCCCAGAGTTCTGGGATCGAGCCCCACATCGGGCTCTTTGCTCGGCGGGAAGCCTGCTTCCTCCTCTCTCTCTGCCTGCCTCTCTGCCTACTTGTGATCTCTGTCTGTCAAATAAATAAATAAATTCTTAAAAAAAAAAACCTGTACTCTTAACATAAAACTCTAGAAAATGCAAACTGGTCTACAGTGACAGAAGGCATTTCCCACCAGGGGAAGGGTACACAGAGAGGGGTAGGAGATTGGGATTACCAAAAAACCCAAGAAAGCATATAGGTGTGATGAATGTGTTCATTATCTTGATTACGGTGACGGTCTCACAGATACATACATGTCAAAAGTTAGCAAATTACACTTCAAATACGTGCAGTCTGTTGTAGGTCAATTTTATCTAAAAAAAATAAAAATAAAAAATAAAAAAGAGAATGAGATTGCATATCTGAGGTTGCCCTTTTGCCAGCCTAAGTTTTGGCCTCATTGCAAAAATTTTTCTTGAAGAGCATTTAGGAACAGACTGACATTGTTAAGCTTAATGCTCTGTGAAATAGTCTCAACTAATTGTTTCAAAGGCCTGTGGCAGCAGTTTTCTGAGCTCATATCAGATGACACTTTTTTTCTTTATGTAAACATAAGCTAATGTTGCCACTGGATACCAAACAATGCTTCTGCTGCAGAAATTGCAGCCATATTCTCACCCACAGCTAAGTATGTTCTTTCACCCGAAGAGGGCTGGAAACAATGCCCTTCATTCTGTGTGTTACGCCTGAAACTTTACATGGTCACTTCTGCAGGGAATCCTACAAGGGAGATGGCAGATCTGAATCACTAGTGGATGGGCTGTGGCAGGGGGGAAGTGTACACACACGTGTGAGAAAGACACAATGAAGGAGACACAGAGGGACATAAAGATGAAGACCTTGAGTCAAGTAGCAAGAGCAATGTTCCTCTTCTGGAACTTTCTGGCTTCAATCCAGCCATTTCTTCCCTACAGAAGAAAAATGGTGCTTGACATCTAAGTGACTCCATCTCTCCTCCGTCTTCTAGCCCACTCTCTGGAATTCATCGAGCCTGCAGTCTCTCAGGTTTCGTTTATGGAGCAAGTACACACAAACACAGAAATACCCGTGCATATTTGCTCATTTGAAGCCCAAATCCTTCCAAAAACAGTGCGAATGTTTCATTCTTTTCTTAGCAGAAGTTGTCAGAAACCTGTCTTACTGTGAAGACCTCTCTTTGTCACACTACAATAATCCCATCTTACATTTGGTCTTTTTACAGGAAACCTGTGCTTCCTAAATTCAGTCCGTGCTGGTGACAACTTGGCTTTGACTAAAACAAAGAATCAACTCATTGGCAAAGATCAGGTCATTCTAAACACAAACGCACCGAGAATTAAAGCTGTGAGTTAAGTGCCTATAAGAATCTCCTGCAGCCTCTTACATGTGTTGTCACGTGAACCCTGAAATCATCTCATGCCATGGGGTTCCTGCCCTCAGGGATCTCTGAGAGACCATCTCCTGAGCTCCTGAGGCCAAGATGGATTCAGAGTTCCCATAAAAGTCTGAGGTGCTCTCAGGGCGCGGGAGCAAGCATTAGGGCCCCCATTAGCCCAAATGGCACCATTATACAAATCAGGAGAAGGAGCTCAACATGGGAAAAGGATTCCTGTGTGTGCACATGGCTTGGTGAGAGGACAATATCTGAGAGCCTTTGAACAAAGCCTCCCTCTGTCCAGGCCAACACCGCCTTCTGCCAGATAGAGCAAGGGCTGGATTTTGGCCCCACTTAACCCTTTGGCTCAGTGCCCTTGTGCAGTGAACAACAGGCACAACAGCTATCCTTGATGGTTTGCCAAGTACTCCCACGAGTTGCTATTCATTTTGTAAACCAGTGGCTGAATTTCTAGGGCTACTTGTGGTGTCTCCCCACCCAAATTGCTTTTAATTTCCAGCCTTTGGACTGTGCCATGGCTTCCACGGGGATGCAGAAGGGGAATACATTGGGGAAAAAAAAGGAAGCATCCTTGGAAAAAGCATCCACTGGAAAGCAAAGGAAGCATCCATTGGAAAAAAAAAGGAAGCATCGCCAGTTCCCTTGGTGGTTCCAGATTTCCTCTGGTTTTGGCTCATCACTGCTAGACCAGACCGCATCACCTGCCGCACTCAAGGCTGGCTCTGGCAGAAAAGCACCATTCAGGAAGATGGCTAAGTTCCCCTCGGCTGTTCTGATACTGGAAGCCGAGGAATTAGCCAAGTTTAGAGGTATGCGCTTTTGCCAATGGCCTGTGCTAATAATGAACATCAAGTCAAGATAAATTAGTGAAAGCAGCAGAACCGACAACAAGAGGGTCTATTGTTTAAGTAAACGCGTGCTGTCTGAAAACACAACTCTGCCCTCCAAGATTAGAACATGGACAAGGGTTGGTTCAAGCCACAAGAGTGTGGATTAAAAATACCACAAAGAGGTGGGCAGCAGGAGGGCTCTGGGTTAGTGTGAGCTCAGACAGGAAGCAGATTTTTATTTGCTTTGCTTTTTACACTCCAAATTCTGGGTAACTCACAGCCCAGCCTACATGGTACTTTTGAAAGGAGGATTCTAAATTGTTACTAAGTTCAACGATGGATTCATTTAGCCTTTCTCAATAGCTTACACAAACCCTGCCATTTTAAAGTCCATACACTAAGACAGATTAGGTTCATAAAGCCCTGTGGGAAAGGGTAGTGAGGAGGAACTGAACTTACCCAAGAAGATGATATACTGGCTGGTTAGCTCTAATTGAAGCTAAGCCTCTACAGGGTCCTCTAGGCTCATCCAAAGGCCCACGGCCCATTGGTGACAGGGCAAGGGGCCTGGGGTAAAAAGCAAGGGTTCCTTATGCCCAATCCCTTTCGGATCAGCCTTCTGTCTCAAGACCTGGTCCTTTTTCTGCTAAGGTCAAAGGACTCCAACCTGAGCCCCTACTTTTAAAAACAAAAACCAAAACCCAGAGAGCTGTTTTTGAAGGCAAATTTCTAGAGAAATTAGCAGAGAAAATAATCCCTCTAAACTGGAAGTGGCCACTGGTATCAGCTCAGGTGTCAACGACAACTAATTAGCAGGACGGTATGGGACACTGAGTTGAGCAGCATTCTGAGGACACAACCTGGGCCCAAAGAAAAGAAAAGGGGCTACAACTCCTTAATAAAATACAGGATCCAGGGACGCCTGGGTGGCTCAGTTGGTTAAGCAGCTGCCTTCGGCTCAGGTCATGATCCCAGCGTCCTGGGATCGAGTCCCACATCGGGCTCCTTGCTCCACAGGTAGCTAGCTTCTCCCTCTGACTCTGCCTTCCACTCTGTCTGCCTGTGCTCGCTCTCGCTCTCTCTCTGACAAATAAATAAAATCTTTAAAAAAAAAAAAAAAAAATACAGGATCCAGGGGCGTCTGGGTGGCTCAGTGGGTTAAAGCCTCTGCCTTCGGCTCAGGTCATGATCCCAGGGTCCTGGGATGGAGCCCCACATCAGGCTCTCTGCTCCGCAGGGAGCCTGCTTCCTCCTCTCTCTCTCTGCCTGCCTCTCTGCCTACTTGTGATCTCTGTCTGCCAAATAAATAAATAAATAAATAAAATATTTAAAAAAAAATACAGGATCCAGTTCAGCCTATCACCTCCTCTGCCACTCCCCATCCTTCCCAGCAGCCCCCAGCAGGTAGAATCAATCTTTTCCTAACAGGAAAGAAGTTGGTGTAAGTGGTCTTCATCACAACAAAAATGTGAAACTCCTCATACTAAACATAATGAAGACAAACCTTTCATTCAGAACAATAGCACTGAAACAGTAGAAGGACAATGCCTACTGAGAACAGCTCTATGAGACCTGCATGTAACTAGGAAGTAACTTCTGATCAAAGGCCCTGGCCATTTAGTTAGGAACTATCACACTGCTATGCCAATAAGCTTACAAGCGCTCAAACTCCAGCTGGGTAATCAGGTGTGACCTCACCCTGAGTGCTAGCTCTCTTTCCCATCTTTTGGAAAGTAAGATTTTAAAACTCCCTGGGTTTGGGGCACCTGGATGGCTCAGTGGGTTAAAGCCTCTGCCTTCAGCTCAGGTCATGATCCCAGGGTCCTGGGATCTGCTCCTCTGCTCAGCAGGGAGCCTTCTTCTCCTCTCTCTCTCCCTGCTTCTCTGTGATCTCCGTCTGTCAAATAAAAAAAATAAAATCTTTTAAAAAATAAATAAATAAATAAAAGTCCCTGGGTTTAACATTGTATTCCTCCTCAAGTTCAGCCACCACAAAAAGAGGCATTCAATCCTAGACTTCACATTGCTACTGACACCACACACAGCTTTGGGGATCTCTGGGAAGCCTGAGATGGGCACGGTTGCATCCTGGTTATGAGGAGTCACTTCATTATTCAGAGGTATAGCATTCAACCATCCTAGAGTTCTACTGGGTTCCAGACTTGGGGCAGAGAGGGACAGAGGTCTTGGAACATGCATTACTGGCATACTCTTACTGGCATTGGTGTGTGATCCTCGCATGGGTCTCCAAGCGGTTCAGAGACCCACTCTGATCTCTAAGGAAACAGATGTTTAAAAAGGGCTTCTGGGGGCAGCTGGGTGACTCAGTGGGTTAAGCCTCTGCCTTCGGCTCAGGTCATGGTCCCAGGGTTCTGGGATAGAGCCCCACATCAGGTTCTCTGCTCAGCAGGGAGCCTGCTTCCTCCTCTCTCTCTCTGCCTGCCTCTCTGCCTACTTGTGATCTCTGTCTGTCAAATAAATAAATAAAATCTTTTTTAACAATAAACAAATAAAAAAATAGAAAGGGCTTCTGTCCTCTGTGAAGGGCTTTGTTTGACTTCCCTAGTCCAATGGATAACAATAACAACACTTTTCTATAGATTTCACTAAAGTATAGACAGTATACCTCCAGGATCTCTGTGTACATCCAGCTGTATACAGAGGATGTTAATGGTCATTGGACATCAGGAAACATCTACTTAATCAATTGTTCTGGCAGCTGGTCAGAAATTCAGGAGGCATTCTTCGCCACTGATCATCGCTGTGACAGTTCAATATATAGGAAAGGCATGACAGCCTTGTAGATGTGCAGGACGTGGCAATGCATCCACGTCCCATCAGCTCACGACTGTCTTCAACTATTCACCATTGAGGCTGTGTGACTTTACAAAATCTGTATATCTCTATATACATACTCACATGTATCTCTACATCTATGTCTACAGAATAGATATGTCAAAGTTCCAATGTATTCAAGAAGCCAACAAGTTTAACTTACTGAATCCATGCAAAAAGAAACCAAGCCCTTGCCTGACCCCCCCTTGGGCATGTGCAACACAACTCACACAGGGAAAATAGGTTTTGACAACATGGCTCCAAATGAGTTTGGGAATGCAGAAGTTAGGGTAACCTCAGAAGATTTAAGTCTCTGGAGTTCACAGTGAAATTCATAATGTGTCAACATTGATAGCTGATCACTAAGGAAATAACTCGGAAAGACCACCGGAGCCAGGCCTCTTAACTTCTAGGATGTTTTCTTTTTTTTAATTTTTTATAAACATGTATTTTTATCCCCAGGGGTACAGGTCTGTGAATCAGCACTCACCAAAGCACATACCCTCCCCAATGTCCATAACCCCACCCCCCAACTTCTAGGATTTTCCACCATTCTAGGTTCACTCCCTCAAAAAAGCAAACAAAAGGCAAAGTTACAACAAGTGAGCAATTACTCACAGTTTTTATATGCAAGTTCTTTAAAAGATACTGCCTCAAAGTAATAAAAAAAAAAAGCAGTATTTGACTCAATGGCTTTTAAGAATTATACTCCCTTCTCTCTCCTCATTAAATAACTCTTGTGTCTGTGCATTAAAAATCATGTAGGATACGTGACGGAATGACCAAATAGCCCAAGAAAAGTGCTGATGGTTAGATATAAGCACACTTGTATTTCTCACTGATGAATCAACAGCCATGGACTTTTCCTCAAGTCAGGAAAGCAACCTAATTTAAGAGGGTTGTTTTATTGCCTGCTCTAACTGGTGTAAATCTCTGATGAGATCTAGTTCAAAAATTCTGCCTTCTCCCTTTTACACTCATTCCCAGATACATGTATGCTATCTTCTAAAAGGTACAAGGATTCTAGGACAAATCCACACATCACAGGCCTGAGAATTATAGGCTCAACTGCTGCCCAGCCCAGTCTAACAGGGTCTGGCACTCCCCAGACGAGGTGATGCAACCTGGCTGGTCAGTATAGCGAATCAACACAGGATGTGTAGTCAAAATTCCATCCAGATGGATCAACAGCCATTGCCTTCTACTGAGAAAGGAAATGCCATCAAGTTACTTTTTCTCATTTACTGGGAGTTTCACATAAGCAGCAAATAATGTTTCACTCATTGTTTATCTGAAATTCAAGTGTAACTGGATGTCCTGTATTTTATCTGGCATCCCTTCCCCCACCTTTGTGCGTTTCCATGTTTGGCATGCAGAAAAGGACCTTCCCAACACCTTGCTGATCCTGCAACTTTTGCAAATGTAAAGTTCAAAACCGGTACCTAGGTGTCTATACCATGATCTCAATGGCTTCATACCTGAAGGAGCCTCAAAGGGGCTTTGTCCTGCTCTTCCAGCGGGAGAGTTCCCTTCTGGGGGGAGCAGGGAGCCACCAGAGCAGCATGCCTCCAAGACTTTCAGGCTTTACTTCTGCAGTAACGCACAGCTACCAAAGCACTTCGTAGATGGTGACAATAACAATTGTATATTGCTATTTTTGAGCACCTGTTTACAAATTGCCAGAAACGGAAACTGGCAAGCATGTCTGATTGGCTCCCACTGAGGGTGGAGATATAACTCCATTTTCGAGATCTGGCTAAGATCTGGCTAATACACCTATGAATTCTGGAGTTTTGAAGGTTCTATTCAAACTTAAAATTCTTTCCTTTGGGTAAAAAAGCAGCTGATCTTTTAATCTTTGGTCCTAAAACATTCTGCTCATTCCCTTCTCCTCTTGATGGAAACTCTACCTACCTCCATTAATGAATAACTTAGTAGCAACTCACTCTTTTCCCACCTGGGAAAAGTTTAGGAGAAAACAACAACAACAACAACACCTAAAGAAAAAAAAAAATCAACCATCCAGAGATGGCTGAGAGGTTTAATTATTGCCTGGAAAGCAACACCTTTTCACAACATCTTTAAGACTAATTTTCATAATTACTTACTGATTGAAACTGGGACTTGCAACAAAGTAAACTCATTTCCATATTAATATTCGGTAATGATTAATGTAGCTCAGAGCCCAAGTTCAAGATGTGAAAGCAGGGAGTAAGTGGAAACAAAAAAATTTAACCCACGGGGTAAATGGGCTACTTCTCTCTCCAATGGTCTTCCATTCATTAACTTCCAACAAACTTGCTCTGTGATGACTCACCCAGAGGGACTTCAGGCAGTAACACAAAACCTCCACAAACCTCTTGACTCCAGGCTTCCCATTTTTCTCTCTCCCTGTCTCTCCCCTGCTTGTACTTGTTTCTGTATTTTCTCTCCCTCCCTGCATAACCTCCTCCCCATCCACCCCCATTCATCGGTCTGTCCCTTCGGTGTCCTTTATTGATCTATCCTTTCCTTTCTCACCCTCTCACTGTCACTTGGGCCCTCCCTCCCTTCCAGGCCCTTGACATCTCTTGCTTAGTCTTGGGCTCTCTTGCAGGGCCTGCATTTTTAGTTTTGCTCTCGGTCTGAACCCAAGGTCTTGAACATCAAACAGTGAGCAATGATTACCCCGATGAGCGAAGAGTAAGTAAGTTTTATTGTTCAAACCAAGTACATACAAATCACTGCTGAGCTTCACTAAACTCCCATTTGGGTGGAGGGGGGGGGGGAAAGCCCAGCTAGACACACACACACACACACATACACACACACACTAATTTACACTGCAAGAATGAAATGTCTGTATTTATCTGGGAGAATGCTGTCACACAGGACTGCATACTGTCCTTGTAAGAAGAGAGATGTCCTTTCAGCTTTTGTCTTCGTCTGCCGTTACCACCTATGGTGTCCTTGACGCCCTCTTCTAAAACAGTACTTCTTAAACATTCAAAGTCACAGGAGCTGGAACCAGGACACAGACTTTGCTAATTCTTTATTGTTCTGATAGCTATTTTTGGAGTTGCGACTTGATATAAGCCCATTCCTCCTTAGAAGTCCTTTGACAAGAGGCTAAGCAATGCCAAGCAATGGAACAACATGGTGATGATGTGAAGACCCTGCCTTACAATGAACAAGTTAGGCCTACGTCCTGACAAGGATCAGACGTGAAAATATAGGGATTGCAAATAGTGCTTGTGTTCCTTTTGTCCATAAATGTCCCTTCATTTAAACGAAGTTTAAAGTAAAATCTCATTTTATTCATTCTTCTTTCCAAAGAAGAATCCATCTGAGACTTAATGAATGCTTTCAAGAATTTCAGTCTTACAGGAAATGCATAATTACTCTCCTGCTCTAATAGCTACCATATCCAGAACTTAATGCCCAAGCGGTTAACCCCAGAGGAACATTCTCCTCTAACTATTCATTTCCATCTGCCTGGGGTTGAGGAGGTATTTTTCAGACAATCCTTTGGCTATTTGGTTCAACAAATCTAATTATGATCTTTACATGTACAGTATGTCCTCAAGATTGTATTATGTCCCTGGCATTCTAGAAATGAAGTTACAAAGCTTTTTTCCATTTTTTTCAAATGGGAGCCAGAGTCCAATCTTTCTCAGGTCCAGAGGTCATTTACTTTTAGTGAAATTATATTCTGGTATTAAAATCTTCACAACAAACATTTTAAAAATAAGAAGAAAAAAAGAGCTTTATTCTATGTACTATTTACTTATGTGTATTCATTCACACACAGGGACCAAAAATAATTAAATCTGGACCAAAAATTAAGTAGATAATTATTTTCTTATTTGCTGGGAGAAATCTCATCATTATATATGTTTATTTTACCCATTTATTGTTTCACCACTTTATATATCAATTCCATGGTACCAAAGCCATATTCCATTAGATCAGGTACCAACAATAACAACAAAAGTCAAGAAAATTCTTATTCCATTATAATTAGGACAAAGTTGATGCAAAGGAGTCTGAGTAACTGTTAAGAATCACAGATGAGGGGGTCCCTGGGTGGCTTAGTAGGTTAAGCATCTACCTTTGGCTCATGTCATGATACCAGGGATCCAGCCAGGCAGGCATCCTGCTTCCTCTCTCTCTTACCCTCCCCCCTCCTCCTGCTCTCGTGCACTTGCTATCTCAAATAAAATCTTTAAAAAAAAAAAAAAAAGCCACAAATGAAGCAGAAAATGCATCACCAAACCAGTAGAGCTGGGAGTCAGTGGGAAAAAATAATTTAAAGTGACTGTCATAAATCAGGGGAAAAAAATCATTCACCCACAAGAGCTAAAGAAGTAAAGTGCAGATTCCTAATACATACAAGAAAGCAAAGTCTTGAGGAAAGAGAAAAATCACAAATTCTAAGAGCCACAGATAACAAAATGCGATGTAAGAATACACAAGTGGAAAGAGATTAAAGATATCCAGTTCATGTCTAGATAATGAACGGTGAGCCATGTACACCTCAAAATGTCAAATCCAAGGGAAAATACCTAACCTTGATCTTTAAAGAGATGGCCTAAGAGCACTTAGAGAAAAAGTAGAGATTGTCAGAAACCACCAGGGATTGTCCCAGAACGACAGGCAGTATATTACCTTTATTTTCTTCTTGAACACTGGTCCCAGTCTTATTCACAGAAATGCTGATAGGGTATCTTGACACAGTCCATCACAAGATCCCATCTGACCAGGGCGTATTTTTGTTCCAGGCCTCAGCACCAACACACATTACTTCCAATTTCCTATGGCCATCGGGCCTCCTGCCTGTTTAGGGTCAGTTGCATCTGGACCAATGCAGACTACATCAAACATCTGCTAGAGTCTTTGAAGTCAGTTTCCACCACTTGCCTTGCATCCCTCTCTTCTTCAATCTCTGCCAAAATGTAAATTCCCACTTCTGCATTCCAGAACTATTCTCCATCCTTGCTTTCTTTGGTAGCTATCTTCCTCAAAGCTTTCCACTGTACCTTTTGGCACCCCTGTTTCCACATAAAATAGCCCTTTGGCATCCATAAACTCGTATCAGAACACAGTTTCCACCTCTTGACTTAAACTGAAATCTGGCTCTCTCTTAGAGCTGTTACTTATTTCCCCCACTGATGCTAGCTATCCTCTCCCCCAAGTCCTGAGCTATGTGAAGCATTCATTTGACTGTAAGGGACAGAACCCCATGATGGCAATGGCCTTTGGAGGTAAGACATTGCATTTCTCTCTCACATGAAAAGTTAACTAGGGGCGGGCTTCACAAGGTCAGGAGGAGCCCAGGTTATTTCTTAACTTACTGTTGTACCACCCTCAGAAGTACTTTCTACCTCATGGAACAGGAGGACTGTCATTTCATAAAAGAACAAGCACATGAGAGTTAGCCAGAAGAGAGAAGACTTCTAAAGAAGCTCTACAACTACATAAGCACCACTCCCACTTATATTCTATTGGTCCGAACTTAATCACATGGTCTTACCTAGTTAACAAGGTAGGCTGGGAAATGTAGTCTTAATCTGGGCAGCTATGCTCTCAGCTAAAAATTATGATTGTCAAGGAAGAATAGATACAGGATTTTAACTCACAGTATCTGCCTCATGAATCTCAGATTTCAAGGCCGTTTCCAGAACTGTACACCTGTCTTAGTTTATAAAGATCGCCTAGTCATTTCCACATTGGTTCACGGTCTTCATAACATCCCAAGCCCCAATGTCATCTGAGATGACTTTCACACATACAGACAGCCTACTCAACACCCTAGGATCACAATTATTTGACCTCAATACCAACATTTTCACCCTCCTTCCAGCTCTGCTATCACCTCTAACCATACACTAGACCTTAGCATGATCTTTGACACCTTAACTCAAACCTCCACATCAATCCCAACTTCCAGTCCTTCCAGCTTTCTTACTTTCCTCCTATTCATCACACATTAAAACAGCTAGATCCTAAAAGCTGCACTTTTTTTCCCAGTCTGACAGGCTTTCTCTCTATCCATCTCTTTCTTTCTTTCCTTCCTGCTCTTATTCCCTCCCAACCTTGCCTCCCTCAACTACTCTGGACACCACACTTGCTCTCATGAACTATCACCCAACTTTCCAAGCAAATCACCATCCTGAACCAATTGTTGCTAAACCAGTGGTCCTCAAAATTGGATTAAAATTGTCACACAGTCTTAAAACTGTCCTTTTATACTACTTTCTCCTGTATCATATTACAACCAATGTCTTCTCTAGGTTTCCATTGCAGAGGTGGCACAATATGTGATTCACAGGAATCACTAGTAAATGGTGGTTGGTTTATGGGTAAAATGATGGAAAGATGATTTGATGACAAGAAGAATACAAAGTGGACTATAGTATACTTAGGTAGATTTGTCCCAGTATGAAACAAAGAATGCTAAGGGAAGCTCATAAAAGGCATCGCTCAAGACAGTCTTACAGCCTGTGGTCTTACAGACCTTACAGCCGGTCTTAGACTTGTCCTGCTAACAACATTAATGAGGCTATAGGTGGTATAATTATTAAAAATACCAAAAACTTGCAACCAAAAAAGAGAAATAAATGTAATATGCCAGAAACAAGATCCAAAGACTTTCAGTAAGACAGATGATGGTCAAAATCAATCTACCATAGATGGACAGTTAGGTACAGTCTTTTAAATCATTTATTCATTTGCTCACTTATTTATCATATAAGGATAAAGCTCTTTATAGGTCCTTCATTTAGATCTGAAACCTCAACTTCACATGATGCAGAGATATAATGGAATCAACACAATGGGGTAAATGAAAATATACAGAAGGCTTTATGTTATTGCAACTGATGCTTGCTTGCTGAATGCAGGTCTTACAGCCTGTGGTCTTACAGACCTTACAGCCGGTCTTACAGTCTTACAAACCCCAGGCTGTGGGTTTCAAAATGTCAATGCCGGTCATGTACCAGGCACTTAGTAGAAATCAGTAAATAATTACATGAATAAAGAAATTCTTAGTGTTTTCGTATCAAGTTTTAAAGATTTAACATGCCTTGCCTTATATAAACAATATCATTGGGTCTCCTGAGTTCTCTCCCCAACGGTCTGAGATAACCTTTGTTAAGAAACAGGATATTCCTTCAAAATAAAAGATTTCTGTAGTAGAACCACATATTTAAGTCTTACATAGAGAATTTTGTTATGTCTGGTTTAATATGAATAATCCTGCATGAAGAGGCTAAGCGTACTGACAGCATTGATAAAGATCATTTCCATTCCTAACATTCTGTGAATACCTCTGACCTCTGGCTTGAGCCAAAACAAAGCAGGTCTAAAATGGAAAGAAGTGATCCAGAAAGACGATTTAGCCACATTATTTAAGTGCACAATGATTTCATTTTGCCATGTAAGTCATTAGGACCCAGTGGTCATTTGGAAATTGAACCACTATCCAAAGGTCAGTCCATTTGCTAAAAAGCCCATACAATTGCATATGAATCTATGTTATGTTAATGCCTTTGGCTAAATTTAAGTTCTTTAAAGGATGGATTCCTGTAGCTCTGAAATATAAAGACTTTTTTCAAGATACACCTGCTATCATTAATTCAACATCTTGTGAGGACACAAAATCCTCACCACAGAAACAACGGGAATTCATGCAACGAGAACCAAAAATTCCCTGACCCCTTCAATAGACAAGTCAAGGCAAAGTCACAGATTGTAGGTTCCCAGAATAGGTAATCTCCATTCCTATCACACACTGTTGAGTACATTTTGTAGAGGAAGAAAGAGGTAGACTAGGAGCACAAAGGGACTACTACTCTGGAGTAAGACCGGAAAAAGGAAGGAGAGAGGAAGCACCAGATTTTAAATTTAGCACTTTGTGATACCTTGAAGCTCGTGGCCCCACGACTGCTCATTTTCTGAGGCTCTTTTCCCCTCCCAGGGCCGGGAGGAAAGGAGTGCCATGTGTGGAGGGGAGCGCTTCCAAGAAAGCCCACTATTCACAAACCCAAACCAACCATCTTTCTCCTTGCCTTTCTATCAGCAAGTGAGGAGACTCCTTCCCATTTTCTAGATTCAGCTGCCTTTGACTTTATAGTCAAATATGTAAATATGTAAATATGGGCAGGCTGTTTTACATCGGGTAAGTGTTTATGTGTATGCGAGTGGAGACATATAGTCTAGAAACATTTCATTTTGGAAGGAAAAAAAAATGGGCTGCATTGCACTCTGGTTGGAACCCTTGAGCTAAGGTGCATCCATGCATGCACTGAAACAGCCCAGGCACTGCCCCTGAGAACAGCTTCCTGGCCAAGTCCTGGATTTTGATAGAGTTGTTTTTAATGGACCTTTGTCCCGCTGCCTGCATTAAGAGAGAGGCATGAGAGCCTAACTTCCTCCTTGGCGGGGGGATCCCAGTCTTCACTGGTGAGCCTTGTGAACAGAGCTACCTTCCTGTCCTCTCCCACAAGGCACTCTTCGTTTTTCTTCCTGGACAAAAAAAATAAATAAAAATGGAAATAGGCTAATAAAATGCTTCTAATCAGAAAAGACTTAAGTCACCTTAACACAGAAGTTACCAGATAGAATCCTCATTCTCCTCTTTGCTTCGCTTTGGCAATTCTCAGCATCAAAGCTCTTCTTAGGTTCCACAATTTTACAACTGCCCTGAACAAAGCTGATCCTTAAAGAGAACTAACTCCCCACACACATACACAGCCCAGTGCTAGCACACTCAAAACATCCCGGTTTCTAAGCCAGGTGCCTAGAGTTAACAAGCTATTTGAAAGGGCTCCACTTTTTTACAAGCCGAATTTGTCATTTAGCAAAACGTGTGTCCTTCAACATGAAGGATTACCAGAGTATCAAAAAGAACCACAGCCATAATTGCTTAAAATGTATTAGACATTTTTTTTAAAAAATCACAAATCTATACTGATACTCACAAAAAGGGTGAATGAGGAAAATTGTTTAAAGAAGGCCAGCAGCGGGGCCCCTGGGTGGCTCAGTGGGTTAAAGCCTCTGCCTTCAGCTAAGGTTGTGATCCCGGGGTCCTGGGATTGAGCCCTGCATCACATTGGGCTCTCTGTCAGCAGGGAGCCTGCTTCTCTTCCTCTTTCTCTGCCTGCCTCTCTGCCTACTTGTGATCTCTGTCAAATAAATAAATAAAATCTTAAAAAAAAAAAAAGAAGGCCAGCAGCTCATTGTGGAAGCACCGAAAGAATTACAAAACCCCCATTTTGCAACACCAGTGTAATAGCTTGAGGCAGGGATCAAAGGAAGCTCAAAAACTTGGTTGAAAAGCTGTTAGGAAAGAAGATATTTGCACTCTGCCAAAAACCACCCCACAAATTCTTACTAATTGCAAAGGAAAAAATGTACTTTTGCGGTAGAAAGATCTGGCAGTTGCACATCAGTAATACCGTGACAGTAGGACATTCAGCAGTAGGCAACTCACAGCATCACCCACCACAGGGTTTGGGCAAAATATCTCCTATAGTCCAAATGTTTGTGTCCCCAAAATTCCTATACTGAAATCCTAACTCTTAGGGTGTTAGCTATTAGGAGGTAGAGACTTTGGGATGAGATTAGGTCAGGAGGGTGGAGCTAATCCCATGAACAAATTAGTGCCTTGTTGAAAAAAAAAAAAGGCTCCACAGAGCTCCCTAACTCCTTCCAGCATGTGAAGCTACAATGACAAGTCTGCAGACCAGAAGGGACCCTTACCCAGCCATGCTGGCTCTCTGACCCTGGACTTCCAGCCTCCAGACACGGGAGAAATAAATTCCTGTCTATAAAGCCACCCAGTCAAGGAGCACGTGGGTGGCTCAGTGGGTTAAGCCTCTGCCTTCGGCTAGGTCATGGTCTTAGGGTCCTGGGATCGAGCCCTGTATTGGGCTCTCTGCTCAACAGATAGCCTGCTTCCCCCTCTTTCTCTGCCTACTTGTGATCTCTCTCTCTCTGTGTCAAATAAATAAATAAAATCTTTAAAAAAAAAAAAAAAAGTCACCCAGTCGATGGAATTTTTGTTGTAACAGCCTGAATGGACCAAGATAATGTTTCACCTGAATTTATTCCCATTTCTAGACTTAACTTCCAGTTTTAAGGAAATACAAAAGATAGAATACATACATAACACATGAGGAAACAATCAAGAAACCCATAAAGTATGCAAGACATATTCCAAAACAACTAGCCTAGACTCTCCAAAAAGTTAAAGAAGTTGATGTGCAGGATGTTCTAAGAGAGACAAAGGAGACATAACAAATGCAATGAATGAACCTTGATTAGATCCTACCGTTAAAACAACAACAACAACAACAAAAAAAAACCTCTAAGACATTTTTGAATTGGCAGGAAAATTTGAAAAGCATAATAAAACAATCACTGTTAATTTGCTTAGGTGTAGTATCATATTCAGGTAATGAAGGGAAAAGGTCCTTCCTCTTAGAAGATGCTTTCTGAAATATTTAGGGATGAAGTGCTCTGATGTCTGAAACGTGAGAGAAGCAGGAGCAGATCGAGAAAATGCTGTTGCTGGGTGTGGCCTAGTGGCATGGCCTAGGGAAGCTATTTCTTTTTGTCCTAACAGCTCTGCTGTGATGCCCCACCCAGCAAGCTGTGCTAGTTTTTTCCCATTCAAGGATAGTCTGTCCAGAGTCTCCAGACTCTTGCTGGGAGATAGGGCTGTCTGCCTCTGCTCCATGTGCGGGCATCTGGTTTCCTTCATGGACGGCACACCCAGGAGCACCCAGGCAAGGAGAGAGAAAGCTGTTCCACATCCTGGATTCCTTATTTCCTACAGGCAATGAGGTAGAAAGGGAGGCCTGAATTATGGCCTTGCCCAGCCAGGTTCCGCCGACTAGCTCTTCCAGCAGTAATTATTAACCACACAGTGGAGTCCAGCCACCCTGGGCCTTTGGCTGGCACACGAAAAATCCCAAATAATTTCCAGTAATAAAGATAACCACAGTTCTTGAGTACTTACTATGCACCAGACATCGCGTCTGACATGTACCACAGTGTATGGAATTCCAGATGTGATCAATCTTCCACAAATCGTTATATACTACAATCAACTACTGACTGAAACACTCCTTGTAAGCCAAGGCTCAAAACTAATTTGTGATATTATTCACATTCAAGGAAGGGAGAGTCAGTTATCTTTGCTTTAAAAAAAAAAAGGTAATTGGTACTAGGGGCAGAAGGAGGTTCACCCTTTCTCCCCTGAAAACCATTAATGCAAATCACCCCTCAAATTCTTGCCTGTTTAGGCATCCATAATCATTTATCATCAGAAAGAATGTACTACAATTAAAATCCCAGCTTGCTTCCTGATGTTCACCATAGCAATCAGAGCAAGAGAAGCAAAGATCTCGTACTTCACCGAGCTGTTCCTTCAGGCCATGGCAAATCTAGCCACTTGCCACTGCTCACGGCTCTTCCCACATTAGTGGCAGAACATTCAGAAGACTTTAAGGAGATGTTTCTGTCCTTAAAGTTACTGCAGAAAGTTACTAAGAGGGTAAAATTAAGTTTCTAATATGCCATGGGGATATAATAAAGAGGAAAAAAGACCTTCAAACCCCAAGGAAGCTAGGCAGGCGTCCGAATCTTAAAGGGCAGCAGCTGAATTACACGAACACGTACCCAAAAAGCACAGCAAACCATCCAGCAAGTGACTGCTGCACTTACATCTGTGGTCCCTATGTAGAAGACAGTAACTTCCTCCCAATAGGAAAACTACACCGGAATATCATACAGCGATTGGAACTGAAGAGTAGCAGAATATGCCACCCCAAAAGAGGACCACAGGCGTTCGGGACTTGCCACCAAAGTGGGTCACTTAGGGAGCAGGGATCGAACAGCTTGAGCTGGAGGCACTTGAGAAACAGCAAACGCAGGGAGAGGCCATCTCAGAACTCCCCAATCTGCCTAAAGACATAAGTAGCTCCTCCATAAGTAGCTCAATTATCATAAATATCCTCCCAGGAGTTTCATCAACCCGGGAAGACAGACTCTTGTCACAGGAAAGACAACGGAAAGTCAACACCACACCCAGACTTTGTCACAAATGTCCTACTTCTCTTCTGTTCTTCTAAGGGCCCTTTATTTCGGCTTTCCTAAAAATCATTTGCTCGGGGCGCCTGGGTGGCTCAGTGGTTAAGCCGCTGCCTTCGGCTCAGGTCATGATCTCAGGGTCCTGGGATCGAGTCCCGCATCGGGCTCTCTGTGCGGCAGGGAGCCTGCTTCCTCCTCTCTCTCTCTCTCTGCCTGCCTCTCTGCCTACTTGTGATTTCTCTCTGTCAAATAAATAAATAAAATCTTAAAAAAAAAAAAAAAATCATTTGCTCTTCCCTAGGAGCCCTACATCCCACTCGTATTTCCCTGAGAAGATGGTATTTAATTCTGAATTCTAAACTGCCTCAAGGAATTACTTTTCTTTCAGTGTCTCTCATGTATATGTAAGGTATACATGTGAATAAACTACTGTTCTTCTCGTTACTCTTTTTTTTTTTAAAGATTTTATTTATTGGGACGCCTGGGTGGCTCAGTGGGTTAAAGCCTCTGCCTTCAGCTCAGGTCATGATCTCAGGGTCCTGGGATCGAGCCCCGCATCGGGCTCTCTGCTCAGCGGGGAGCCTGCTTCCTCCTCTCTCTCTGCCTGCCTCTCTGCCTACCTGTGATCTCTGTCAAATCAATAAATAAAATCTTTTTTTTTTTTTTTTTTTTTTTTTTTTTTTTTTTTTTTTAAAGATTTATTTATTTGACAGAGAGAAATCACAAGTAGGCAGAGAGGCAGGCAGAGAGAGAGGAGGAAGCAAGCTCCCTGCTGAGCAGAGAGCCCGATGCGGGACTCGATCCCAGGACCCTGAGATCATGACCTGAGCCGAAGGCAGCGGCTTAACCCACTGAGCCACCCAGGTGCCCCAATAAATAAAATCTTTAAAAAAATAATAATAATAAAAAAAAGATTTTATTTATTGATTTGACAGAGAGAGACACAGCGAGAGAGGGAACACAAGCAGGGGGAGTGGGGGAGGGAGAAGCAGGCTTCCTGCTGAGCAGGGAACTCCATGCAGGGCTGGATCCCAAAACCCCAGGATCATGCCACGAGCTGTAGGCAGATTCCTAACAACTGAGCCACCCAGGCGCCCTGTTACTCTGTCTTTTATTTTAAAAGTTCTCAGTCAAGAACTCAGAAGAGTAAGAGAAAAACTCTATTTCCTCCCCCTGTAAAATAAATGGTCATCCCTAGAGGCCACAACATGGCTCAATCTCATATAATGTTGACCAAAATAAGCCAAGCACTGAAAAAGTACATACTGTGACTATACAAAGTAAGTACTTTATTTAAAATTTTTTTTTAAGATTTTATTTATTTATTTGACAGACAGAGATCACAAGCAGGCAGAGAGGCAGGCAGAGAGAGGAAGGGAAGCAGGCTCCCTGCCAAGCAGAGAGCCTGATGCGGGGCTCGATCCCAGGACCCTGAGATCATGACCTGAGCCGAAGGCAGAGGCTTTAACCCACTGAGCCACCCAGGTGCCCCTATTTAAATATTTTTAAGTTAAATATATTTCCAAGTATGTAGATATATAAATAAAATTCAAACCAAGTGAGAATAACTAATGCTGTTAGAATTTAAAATAGTAGTTATTTTTGGAAAGAGGACTAGGGAGTAGGAAGGGGTACAGTGGGCAGGGAGTATCTCGGCTCGATGGTAATACAGGGATGTTCAGTGTGTGAACATTCACTGAACTGCACTCTTCTCTGTGCACGCAGGTTATACTTCAATAAAAAGTTTCATTAAAAAAATATGAAGACAGGGCACCTGGGTGGCTCAGTGGGTTAAAGCCGCTGCCTTCGGCTCGGGTCATGGTCTCAGGGTCCTGGGATCGAGTCCCACATCGGGCTCTCTGCTCAGCGGGAAGCCTGCATCCTCCTCTCTCTCTCTCTCTCTCTCTCTCTCTGCCTGCCTCTCCATCTACTTGTGATCTCTCTCTGTCAAATAAATAAATAAAATCTTTAAAAAAAATATATGAAGACAAAACCACAATGCAGGATCACCTCACACTTGTTAAAAAGGCTATTATAAAAAGGACAAGAAATAACAAGTGTTGGCAAGGATGCAGAGAAAAGGGAACCCTTGTGCCTTCCTGAGAAGGTAAATTGGTGCAGCCACTATGGAAAACAGTATGGAGGTTCCTCAAAAGATTAAAAATGTAACTACCATATGACCCAGCAAATCCACTGCTGAGTATTTATCCAAAGAAAATGAAAACAGGAACTCAAAATGATATATACCATCCCATGTTCATTGCAGTATTATTTACAATGGCCAAGACAGAAAAACAACCTCAGCGTCCATCAACAGGTGAATGGGCAAATAAAATACGGTATATATTTTTCATATAACAATATTATTCAGCCATAAAAAAAGAATGAAATCGTGCCATTTGCAACAACATGGATTGACCTTTAGGGCAATATGCTAAGTGAAACCAGTCAAACAAAAACCGTATCATGACTTCATTTATATGTGGAATTTAAAAAACAAAAAACCAAGTTCACGGATACACAGAACAGATTTGTGGCTGTCAGAAGCAGGGGATGGGTGATGGGGAAAATGAATGAAGGGAGTTACAAGGTACAAACATCCAGTTATAAAATATACAAGTCATGGAGATGTAATATATAGCACGATGACTTTAAAAGTTTCTACCACAAGGAAAAAAATGTTGTAACTATATGTAGTGAATATTAATTAGACTTGTGATCATTTTGCAATCTATATAAATATCAAACCATTCTGTTGCCCATTTAAACCTAATATAATGTTGGGACGCCTGGGTGGCTCAGTTGATTAAGCGGCTGCCTTCAGCTCAGGTCATGATCCCAGCGGCGTGGGATCGAGTCCCACATCGGGTTCCTTGCCCAGCAGGGAGCCTGCTTCTCCCTCTGCCTCTGCTGCCACTCTGTCTGCCCGTGCTTGTTCACTCTCTCTCTCTCCCTCTCTCTCTGACAAATGAATAAATAAAATCTTTAAAAAAAAAAAAAAAAACTAATATAATGTCATAGGTCAAGGAGATCTCAAAAAAATGTAAAAAATAGGAAGACAATGGAATCTTCCCTTCACCGAGAGATAGGACTTCTGTAACACCTCTCCACCCCTCCCCCACCCCAAGAGACTGTGGTAATAGTCGTCCACTTAAAGCAAGTGAGAGCTCAGGGCACCAAGGAGTCAACATCACAGTCTGTATGTAAAGTGAAATTGGACCCAGTCCCTGCAATAGCCGTACAAATAACTCCACAGGCATTATCAAGATTTGCTGGTGGGGGGTGGGGGTAATTACAGAGGCCTTTGATCCTCTATTACATCTTCTATCTGGGATCTCAAAGAAGCCAGTGAACAAACAAGGCCCAGCAGCAGTCAGCAAAGGCAGCCATGTCTTCGTCTGTCTACAGTAGCAGACCTGGATCCTGCACCTTGGCCTGGTGGCCGCTGAACTCAGGAAGAGACTGGAGGTTACTAATGTCCTGATAGAAAAACATTCTGATTAAATCAAGACTCCACGAATGTTCATTTCAGTCTGGTCTTTTTAGATAGGAGCCTAGTCAGACAGCAAATGTATGTGTCCCAGGTTGGCATTTCTCCTAAGACACTGGATTCTAAAAAAGGAAGAACTGAGAACTTGAGAGAAAGGACACAGCCTGCTACTTCAGACCTCCTGATCCTATATGAACTCCTTTTATCATGTTACGGGGTGTATGGTGTCGCCCCTCCACCCACCCTCCACCGCAAAATTTGTATGTTGAAGTCCTAACACCCAGTACTTCAGAATGTGACCTTATTTGGAAATAGAGTCCTTCTAGATGGGGCTAGTTAAAATGAAATTATTCTGGATTAGGGTGGGTCCTATTCCGACATGACTGGCAGCCCTATAAAAAGGGAAAGTTTGGGCACAGACGCATAGACACACACACACCACAGAGGACCTCGTGTGAAGACTGGAATTACACTGCCACAGGAATTACCAAAGCTGGGAAAGAGACCTGGAACAGATCCAAGTGCCTTCAAAGGGAACAGGGGCCTATGGACACCAACATCTCAAACCTCCAGCCTCCCAGTTGGGAGCAGACACATTTCCGTTGTTTAAGCCACTTGGCTGTGTGAGTTTGTGATGACAGCCCTACTAAATGAATCCATCTCCTCAGCCCAGCAGGCCTGGCCATGTCAGGTAACAGGGCAGTTCTAGTTTTATCTTGGAGAAAAAACAAGTGCAGAGAAATAAATGGATGGCTTTAAGACACAAAGCCCTCACTAGAATTTAGAAACCAAGAAAAAAATATCTGCTGCAAAAAGTTGTGAGAAGTCAAAGCATGAAAGAAATGACAAAATCTCCATCCCTAGGAGCCTACTAGCTCCTCTGAGATGGCTTAGGATGGTTCTGTCTAAAAGGTGGCTAGTTTGTCCTCAAGAGTGTCTCTGCATCCTACAAATCTCAGCCACCTCTAGCATACCTTCCCCCCCAGACTCCTAATTCCCACTGCAGGAATGAATTACTTTTCAAAGGCCTAAATCTACTAAAAGGAATGTAGCTACTGAAAATGAGGCAAGGGGAAAAAAGAATATGAATAGAAATGGCATTTTAATAACTAATAACACTTTAAAGAAGGCTAGTTCTGACTCACTTCTGAACGTAATATGGAAGTCATCTACAATCTCTTCCAAAAATATCCGTCTAGCGAAAAGCTTGCATGATATTGTCCATTTCAAGTGTGGCCATAGAAAATAAAAATGAGCCTCTCCAAGCAGTCAGTGTTAGGGGTGGGTTTTATGAATTGATCTCTGGTATGTGCCAGCTATGGCCAAAGTCCAAATTGTAGCAAACATCAGTAGTATCTGGATTAAATTTAGTATTTGCTACAACAATATGCTTAGAGTTAAATTTTATGAAATGGCAATCTACTCATGGAACAAATAATGAGCACCTGTAAATGCCAGTCCAGAGCTGACAATCAGACCCAGGCATGGATGAAATGAGCCTAGCCTTAACTTCACAGAGCTCAGCATGCAGTGCACAAAGTGGAGTTCGAAGGTACCCCACTAGTGGTAATACTTCCTGGTCTTCAAAGGTGAAAATTTAGTAACAACTAGCTTAGAAATTTCTATTTGCTCTTCTGAATTTTAAAACTAGCTGACTCCCAGGACTACCCTTGAAATGAGTACCAAAGGCTCTAGGCTCCTCTCCGGTATAATGCATAGGAGTATTGCCCTCCATGTGTGTGCCAGCCTTGGAAGCAGACCGGTCGATAGCTTGAGAAGACCAAGGTCATCAATTTAATCCCCAAAAAGGACCACGGTAACTTCTACATTTCAAATCATTGGTTTGCAGAAAGGAACTGTGGCCTCCAACACACAGAGAGAGGATAGGGGAAAAGTGTTTCACAAACAGAGAGGGAAACAGAGGCCAATACAAATGAAGATCTGGTTACAGCAGGAAACAGGCCTCTATCCGGGCATCATGGCACCTGGGGTGGGGGCTGGAAGTGCCTGGGGAGAGCAGACTCCCCGCTCTGTCTGGGATTCCCTCAATCCTCCCAGTATGCTCTTTTGGCCCGACACAGTGTTATTGACATTTTCCAGTCAGCCCACCGGGCAAACTAGCAGTGTTCCCAGTCACATTCGTGTGAATTCTAGAATTTACCTTTCCTATTTAGGGAGGACGGAGCAGTTCAGAAGCAGCCTCTCAAACCAACAGCAGCGGTTTGCTTCAGGGAACAACAGCTCCATGTCAGCCCCAGGCTACCCCTGTGGGACTTGAGGCCCATCCAACTCCCCTTCTTCCTCAGGGACACCAGATCACTTTTGGCAAATGACAAGCTGAAAGGTACAGGCCAGAGTGATTAACACCAGTTCTCCATTGTTAAATTTACAATTTATCCACTAAAAAGATACCTAGCACTTGAAGAAAGGACAAAAACCTTAAAAGTCACTCCCTTCAAATCACTTAAAAACAGCCCTTTGAAGAGTTACTCCAGCAGACACCATTTCTTACTATAGATCACATGGTCTTTAAAAATAAAAAACCGAAGTGTTACAGAAATAAAATGGTTTCCTAATACAAAGGGATTTTTTTTTTTTTAGAGTTAATCAATTATGTCCAGATGGTTCTTTAAGCCACTCTAGAAACCCAAGCCCTCACCTTCCCCGGCTGCTGGGGAGTTGCCCCACTCTCCAGAGCTTTCTGCAGACCATCCCTAGGGGCAGCTGATGCTCCCGGTGCATACCCAACACGATTTTTTGCCTTATTGTTTCAAGATAGCAAGGGACTTCCTGGGAATTAAAGATGAGCTGTCAAGGCCTTCTGTGGCCTTTAGCAAGACACCAGTCACTAACCTGGCCATAACTATTCCTTCCAGCCAGCAGCCTGGCGATCTATAGCCAGAGGCACAGGTTGTTCTCTCCACAAATTACAAATGCCTGCAGCACATATATGGGGGTGGAGGAGGGCTGCAAACTATGCACAGCCTGAGTTAGTAATGTTCTCACTTCTCCCTTTTAAGGGTTTCTTCGTCCTCCCTACATAAGTAACTTCAACCCCAGTATATTATAAGCTTAGGCTACCTTTAAGGTATTCACAAAAATGCCTTGAACACCTCAGATTTTAAATGATAACATCTTCCACTGAATAAGGATACTCAAGTTTTCTGTTCATTTTCTACTCTTGGTCCTTTTTTTTTTTTTTTTTAATTAGAGTTGGCTATTTGGGGGGGGGGCGCACCTGAGTGGCTCAGTCAGTTAAGTGGCCAATTCTTGATTCCAGCTCAGGTCATGGTCTCAGGGTCCTGGGATCAAGGTCTGAATTAGGCCCCGCACCCAGCATGGAGTCTGCCTAAGGATTCTTTCTTCCTCTCCTGCTCTGCCCCTCCACTACGCACAGGCACATGCATATGTGCGCTCTCAAACTCGTTCCCTAAATAAATCTTTAAAATATAAAATTAGAGTGAGGATTTTTTTTTAATTTTTATTTATTTATTTGACAGACAGAGATCACAAGTAGGCAGAGAGGCAGGCAGAGAGAGAGAGGAGGAAGCAGGCTCCCCACCGAGCAGAGAGCCCCATGTGGGGCTCGATCCCAGGACCCTGAGATCACGACCTGAGCCGAAGGCAGTGGCTTAACCCACTGAGCCACCCAGGCGCCCCAAGAGTGAGGATTTTTTATTCTACTTTTGCAGGTAGTACATCCTTAATATAGTATATTTATTAGATCCAGAACAGTCTTTAAAAAAATTCCCATCTCACAATCAGCATTGCTTTCTATCTTTTCCAACCAATCCTTATCCTGGTTCATACTTAATGTAGATCATAAATATTACAGCAGCTATAAAAGGTCCATCCTATGGATGTAGAATTTACTTATCCCTCCCCTTTTGTTAATTAACTCACTTTCCATTTTTATTATAAATCTCACGTTAAAGAACATCTTTATGCCAAAGACTTTTTTTTTTTTAATTTCATACATTCCTTGAAAATAGATTTCTAGAGTTAGAATTTATCCTGGTAATTATCCAAATGAGCAAATAATTTTAAAGTTGTCAATAATGGACTACCAAAAGGGTTCTCACGCATTGCAGGGTTAAATCCTGACATTATACTTTCCCATATTCAGGGATATTCATTTACTTTCCCAAATTCCCATTTCCTAGAATCCCTTCGTCTCCTGGACTTGCCCCTCTTTTCAGCCTCCTGCTTCCTTATGCAAAACGGGCCCCGACCCTAGGCTTATCTGTCTCACCTAGAAGAGGGTCAGGCTTTGTTCTTACTTGCTTTTGTTTCTGCCTATTTTCACTCCTCCTCTAACTCTGCCACATTACTCCCCAAAATGTATCTCATTAGCAATGAATACATATAGAATACAGGTATATCTCACCTGCTTTTTAGAATGTAAATCCTTTAGTGATTAGAAATATTTAATTATAAAAGATATAGTCTTGTGATAATTTCTAATTTCCTTCTTGTGAATTTTTTTCTCAAGTTCCTAGTCACACTCAGTCATAGTCAAATTGCACTAATTTACAAGTTCATCCATTATTTCAATAATTTCTGCCCTCTATTTCCCCATTCACAAAGAGCAAACAAGTTTACTTCTTTCCTCTGTCAAAAGTTTGACAACTTTTTAAAATTTGTCTTTCTTCAGAATCCCATAAACTATTTAACTCCACCACACTGAAATTAGCACAAACATACACTTAATGGCTCAGATGCTCAGAAACATTGAAATGTAATCAAATGTACATAAACACTGCAAAACACAATATAAAAACCACAGCCAGAAACATACATATGCATCAAAACACAAGTTGTCAACCTAAACCTGACTGGCTGTTTCTAGGTTTTTCTGTCACCTGTTTAATACGACCTTACTCGGGACCTACAGCCCTGTAAGGAAATTCCAGCAAATGTCCAAGATTTAAGAACAATTCATGGGGAAATGAGAGAAAGGGAGAGAAAGATTTTCAATTTCACAATCAAAATCACTAAGCTTATAGACCACCTAAATCTATGCTGCAAATTTAGAAGAGATCACTATCATTTAACTCTAGCAACAATCGTGAAGAATAACGTGGGGAGAGCTCTACTAAGACCATCTCTCCCTCTCTCCATTTCACTTGGACCTCAGTCACTCTGCCACCTAAGGCCAATGGTATGAAAAGGATACACAGCAGTGGCTTCTCAAACGTCCATGTGCCTCTGAATCTCCCGTGATCTATGGAAGGCTAATTCTGCTTTGGGGGCTGGGGGTAGCAGCTCCTGAGATCCCACATTCCAGCAAGCTCCCAGGGGCTAGTTGCTGCTGCTAGTCTGAGGACCACACTCTGGGAAGACTTCAGCATCTGGGAGTTTTGTCATCACAAAAGTTCCCAAAATGCAGCTATAAATGATTAACTCCCTTTGTTTTTATGAAAGGCAAAGTTCTTAAGAAAAAACAAGGTGTCTTTTCTTTGAAAGCTTAAACCCTGATAGATTCTGAAATACATCAGAAACTGGGAACATGGGCTGCCTTGAGGAAGAATCTGGCCAAATGGAGGAGAGGAGCTGGAGAGTGTTTTCCAACTTTTAAATGTTGAACCGGGTGAGTGAATTACCTATTTAGAAAACAAATAGTATTTCAAAATTTTAAGGCATTTCATAGGATATTCTGGAAGTTCAATAAACGTTAAATCAAATTAATCTCTTCCCAGGAAATTAAGTGGGAGGCCCAGGAGACCACCTACCTTAAATAAGTTAGCATCTTTCTTCAAAGAGGGAATATCCCTTAGTTCAACCAGCTTCTAGGACAATGCCAATACTACATTTTTATTATAACAACATTTTTCAACCCAATCACTCTTCTCCAGCACTGGAAGGGCCCCATAGCATACAGTGATTCATAGTAGATTCAAAAAAGCTATGTGCACCCTAGTAACTCGGGTCCCACTGCTGGGAACAGGGAGCAAAGGCAGAGAACTTCCGATCACCTCAATCCCTGGCCTGTAAATTTGAGAATCGGGTCTATTCGCACTATCTTTGTTCCTACGAACATCATTCAAGTTGGCGTTTTAGATCTTTCTAGAAGAAACTGCAGCTGAAATCAGAAACCATAGGCAGGAAAGGGAGGGAATGTGTGTACCAGTGTGTGTGTGCTCCTGGGCGTGTCCTCACAGGAGTGACCCCACGGCTGACCTTTAGAGTAAACATTAACTCCGACGTCTGTTTTCATCTTAACCCACACGGACCCTGTCTGCGCCCGCACCCTCCCAGGCAGGGGCTCTGCAGAAAACACATTCTTCTGTAACCTGGTCACGACTCGGCTCTAGGACGCTCTGAAAGTGCCGGTAGCATTTGCAACTTCTAAACTGATATTCATCCATACACCCTTGAATGCTTGTCTGGGCTCTATTTTTTACCGCATCACCATAAAGCAGATGATCCCGCATTCTGCTGAGGCTTCCTTCCCTTGATGGCTCGCTTCTGCCCTCCTTCTCCACCCACTCAGCTGTCACCCCGTGGGGATCTTCATCCCCCCCAACTCCAGAGCCCCATCTTCTCGCTTTCAGGTCTAGCCTGTGCTTAGAACGGACCGGCTCAGCTGTGTGGGAGCAAGGTGAATGGTCCGAGACAGACAAACCCATGTCCCGGCTCAGCCTCAAGGAGGAAGCCAACAGCCCAGCAGATGTGTCTGTAGAACCAGAGTCAACCCTGCCTAATTCCAGTCTCCACGTCTGTTAGTTGACAAGGCAATGGTAGGGAGAGAACCAAGAAACACTGCAGTAAAGGAGGCTACAGCAGCACAGTAGCTCTTCCTAACTCTCTACAGAGCCCCCCAAGAGCCACAGATACAGCCCAGAACCAGCACTAACTCCCAGCAACACAGACGTGGGCCTGGCGGGGAAGATGTCGAGAACCAGGCACAGAGCTGGACCCCGCCAAGAGGGCTGCGTTTCCAGCAGAAACGTCTATGCCAAGCAGGAAATGTAAGACACTCAGAATTACGGGCCAAAAATACATCGTGAGGGTTGTGGTGGGAGTGCCGTTCAGCTCACGTGGGTGTTCTCACCCACGGCTTGAGCTCACGTCGCTGGTTTCTTACCTGCCAGTCGGTGGGTGTGAGGGCCTCTGCCCACGTCAGCAATGGATCAGGAACAGAGAGCCACCGAGCTGGGCCTGCTGGTTAAAAGCAAGAGGAGCTAAGCTGCATAGGTCTGGAGAAAGTACTAACAGCTGCCAAAGGGCCATTCCCCTCACTCCCAAGTCTGATGAGCCCCTTCCACATCACAGCCCTAGCAATGGTAACTAGGCAGGCATTGCACCTAAAGCCATCACCCAGACCATTCCCCCCCGTTTGTTCCTCTCTAGCCACTCGGAAGTGCCTTGAACAAGGCAGATGAGTCGCCAGTCTAGGACCTTTGTTCCCTCTGCCTAGAAGGGTCTTACCGTAGGTGCCTTACAGCTCTCTTCACTCAAATGCCTGTTAGCCTTCCCAGACCCCCTATTTAAAATTACAAATCCCCTCTACCAGCACCTCAGCACTCTTTCCTTTTCTTGTTTTTTTTTTTTTAAGATTTTATTTATTTATTTGAAGAGAGAGAGAGAGAGAGATCACAAGTGGGCAGGGAGGCAGGCAGAGGTGGGGGGGAGCAGGCTCCCCCTTGTGCAGAGAGCCCAATATGGGGCTCAATCTCAGGACCCTGAGATCATGACCTGAGTTGAAGGCAGAGGCTTAACCACTGAGCCACCCAGGCACCCTTATTTTTTTTTTTAAGGGAGAATTGTGGGGAGAGAGAGAGAGAGAATGTTAAGCAGGACCCACATCCAACATAGAGCCCAGTCCCACAAACCTGAGATCATGACCTGAGCCGAAATCAAGAGTCAGACGCCCAACCAACTGAGCCCCCCAGGGGCCCCCTCTTTATTCTTCTTCCAAGCACTTATCACACTGATGTTTTGTACACTTTACTGACATTTTATTGTTTATTGTCTCCTTCACCAGAAACATGTGTGCTGAGAGTCCAGGAAGACTTAAAGAACTTTCAAGAGAGAAAAGTGGTTATTACAAGCCAAAGCCACACATGCCCATTATGTCCCCTTCCTCACTTTACTCAGCCATTCCCAATTGTTAGATGTAGACTGAGAAACGTCCGTCTTCAAGTTCTCCTTCACCTGCTTCTGCTTCCTTGGTATCCTCTTTCTCCAAGCTCCCATATCCCTGTCTATTTATGCAAAACTTTAATCCAATAGCACCTGCCTCACTGGGCGACTGGGGAATGAGATGAGTGAGTTCCGGGTTAGAAAAGCTCCAGGACAGCGCTAGGCGCTGTTACGTACCCAGTAAATCATAGCCATTGTCATCATCTCGCATAGTATCGTGTCACATATACGGACCGAGGTCTTATTTCTACAGCTACATGGTAAGTAAAACTGAGGGCAAAGATTTCATTCTGTATTTTGAAATCCCCCGGAGTACTTAACCTGGTTTTTCACAACTGTTTGTCAACTGGTTGAAACGAAGGATTTCCACTTTTAAAGATTTGCTTGAAACCCCTCCGAACCTCTATTTAAACAGTGATTCTGATCCTCTCCCTCCTCCAGGACTGACCGGGTAGGTAAACACAGCAAATCCTTGAAAATGGCATGTATAATAGGAACTTTGCCATTGCATGAATAGCAGAGCCAAAATACTATATGAAAGATCAAACAAATATTGACTCAAAAGAATTTTCCCCAAGGCAACTGTTATAGTCTTATCTTGAATAGAATGTTTGCAGTTAATTAAGTATTGCTGTGCTCTCAGCAAAATCCTAGGCAGACCCTGCCAGACTGAGTTTTACTTCCCATCATCTTATCACTATTTACAAGTCCCTCTCCTCACACCCCCTCACCAAGCCCTACTGCCAATGCTGTATGTGGGATTAAATGATAAGTAAATCATACACCTTTTATCCGTGGACAAAAGATAATGGAATTTCAGTCCCAAAGATTCCATTAACCCATCTCACAGCAAATACACTCTGTCTTTAGCCTCCCAGAAATCCATCAGGCTGCATCTATTACTACCTGTGGACGTCTAAAGAAATGTACGAAATAGGGGCGCCTGGATGGCTCAGTGGGTTAAGCCGCTGCCTTCAGCTCAGGTCATGATCTCAGGGTCCTGGGATCGAGTCCCGCATCGGGCTCTCTGCCCAGCAGGGAGCCTGCTTCCCTCTCTCTCTCTGCCTGCCTCTCCATCTACTTGTGATCTCTCTCTGTCAAATAAATAAATAAAATCTTTAAAAAAAAAAAAAGAAGAAGAAGAAGAAATGTATGAAATAGACCAGTGTAGAGATGGGGCATTCACTGGTCTCATGGAACATGCCTGTCTACAGCAAATATGAGAGTTCACCAACCCTGAAGCCTGCCAGCAACCATGAGCTTCAAAATTCACCTCAGAATCATACTGTTATGTGAGGGGAGTGGACTGATTGCTAGCTTACACTGGGCTGTCTAAAATGTGGAGGAGGTCAGTTATGACGGGTAGAAGCCAACAAAAATCATTCACAAAACTTCTTCCTTCCCTACAGCCTAATTTATCAAGTGCTTTATGTGATGACATCATAATTCCTCAATGGGACAGGCACCATTCTAAGCACCGGGAATACAGAGGAAATAAACCCTACCGTGCCCTCAGGGAAGTGATATGAGAGAGAAAGAGAGAGAGAAAGGGGAGGTCAACAATAAGTAAAATGTATACAGTTCGTCTGTGAACTACAATGGATTTGAACTTCTTGGGTCCACTTACATGTGGATTGTTCTCAATACAGTACAGTACTATACAGGTATTTTCTCTTGTGATTTTCTTGACCTTTTCTCTTGCTTACTTGACTGTAAGAATATAGTATATAATACATGCAATATATAAAATATGTGTGAATTGACTGTTTATGTTATCAGTAAAGCTTCTGGTCAACAGTAGGCTATTAGTAGTTTAGTTGAGGGGGAGTCAGAAGTTATACATGTTTTTTCAGCACAGGGCTTGTGGCTCCTAACCCCCACATTGTTCAAGAGTCAACTGTACCATATTAAATACTGTTGAGTGCAACGGAAGAGAGAACAACAACAACAAAAATAGGGAAGCACAATATAAAATGTTATAGGCCAGAAGGAGGGGTGAAATTACAGAGGGGTAGCCAAGAATAGTCTCAGTGAAAAGCTTATATTTGAATCTGAAGGGTGTGAGGAAGACAGCCTTGTGGAAGGATGGGGAAGAGCATTCAAGGCAGCATTAAATACAAAGGTCCTGTGGCGGATCATGGTCAGCGTGTTGAGGAAACAGCAAGGAAGCCAGTGTGGCTGGAGCCAACACTCATGGGGATAGACTTAAGAAATAAAATCCAAGAGGAGCAGGTACTAAGATGTATGCCTCCAAAACATATAGCTCTTTGTCAATCACAGAGAAAAGTCACCCATTTACCAAATTTTCATATACTCAAAATGCTGTAGTGGTTATTCTTCAAAAAAAAAAAAAAAAGGCATATCTCTATATTTTCAAGAGAACAACAAAAAGATAGGAAAAAAAAAAGCCAACATACAAAAGAAAAGGAAAAGAAAGCCAGCATATTTGCCTGGGGAAAAGTCCCAAACTTCCATTAAGAAAAATGAAAACTGTCTGTGGCTTTGAGCTTAAGCTTCCATAGAACTGGGACCAACCATCACAATAGAGAACACAGCTTAGCACCACGGGCAACTGGATGAGCAACAATGCTATAAAAAGACATCATGCTGGTACAAAAGAATAACATGCAGAATTACAAGAGACAGGGCACTGAAATTTACCACAGGGACATTTCTGTAAATGTTGCAATGCCCCAAACGTCTGAGGCGAATTTGAATGCCAAGCTGGCTAATGCAATATCCAGACCACACATCCTTCCTGCCCAACCAGCTTCTCAACGTGAATAAGACGCCATCAGCCAAGATCTGCAACACAGCAGGGTTTGGGGAGGTCCATTAAGCTCTGCTATCTTCCAATTCCACTCAGTCCTCATCAACCAGTTTCATGAATCATGTAAACAGGTTTCCTATGAACAAACACTCATAAATTCTAAACAGTTCAGTGTGGTGACTCCACTGTTCTTCAGAACACAGGGTCTGTGTCACCAAAGACCAAGGCCAAAGACATGGACCACAGGGCCAACTCTGAACCCTGTGTAACAGAAAACAGCCATTATTAATGAGTAGTCACAATCCCTCCCCCATCAGTTTCTGTAAGGCCACGCCCACCTCTCCACCCACAAAATGGATAAACACTTGTTCCAAGACTATCCTTAGTTGGAAAATACCAGGAAGAGAATTGAAAGAAGTCAGTGGGACTAAAGTGATCTACAGAATAAAGGACTGCAAGGAAAGAAGTGACCAAAACTTTAGAAAAGGATGGACCAGAGGAGCAAAAATGAGTGTTGCGGAAAGGTGATCTGGGACAGCGCACACCGGCAGAGAAGCAAGAGAATTTTTAGGGGTATTACTTGGTACTTTTAGAACAAGTAGACTTGGGGGGCGCCAGGATGGCTCAGTCGTTAATCATCTACCTTCGGCTCAGGTCATGATCCCAGGGTTCTAGGATCGAGCCCTCCATCAGGCTCTCTGCTCAGGAAGCCTGCTTTTCTCTCTCCCACTACTCTTCTGCTTGTGTTCCCTCTCTCGCTGTGTCTCTCTCTATCAAATAAATAAATAAAATCTTCAAAAAAAAAAAAAAAAGCACAAGTAGACTTGGGGAAGGAGTCCATGGACACAAATAATGCAGTGAATACTTCACTTGACAGACTATATTCTGCATTATCAAGGGCAAACGAAGCATGGCAAAGATGTTACAGGGAAAAATGACAACCAGATGTCCCCTACCCTGCTTCCAACGCTGAAGCCCATTATTCCACAGATGTTAAAAACCACAAGCCAAATTCCTCCCAAATGACGTAAAAAAGCAGAAATATGAACAAAGATTCATTCTGTCCCGCATTTTCCCACTCTCAGCAAAGAGCCAAGGTAACAAAAACCTGTTTCCTTGCAGTGGTATTCCCCAATCATCTAGAAGTTTCTACCCAGTTGACGTAAGGGGAAAAAAAGGATTTTCTCTTGGGATCATGAATCTAACCAGTCCCTCCTTTTCCCCTCCAGAAGACAACCTATTAGGCAAGTTGAGAGGAGGGTAGTCACACACCCTTTAAAAGCAAAGATTTTTCTATCCACCAAGAAGTTTCTGATCAAAAAGGATTCATAAATAATATAAAATATGCCCTACTGGTGAGTAGTCGATTTTTCAAGTGCACAAGGAAGTTAACAAATTCTCCATTCTAACCATAAAATAACTATTGGAAATACTAATGATTATACCAGAATTCTGTTTGAGTTATATAATTTTTTTTAAAAAATTAGGTGTATAAACAGAACCTATAAGCATGAGAACTAAAGATAGCGACTATCGCAGAAGATCCTCTACAACCAAAGAAACAAAGACCATGTGAAATACTGCTTTATAATTCTACATAAAACCCAAATACCTGCTTATGGAGGATGCTTTCTGTTCTCTGTTTTAAAGTTTTTTCCTGTTTTCTTGATTTTCCAAAAGGATAATAACAATGTCTACAATCAGGGGGGGAAAAAAACCATGAGGTTTTAAAAACTGATGTACAGAAGCCAGACAGACGATGTAGGGCTCGAGCCCAGGCCCCTGGGACCATGACCTGAGCTGAAGGCAGAGGCTTAATCATCTGAAGCACCCAGGTGCCCGAAAGAGCAAATTTTAAAAAGACATTCAAATTATTAAAGTGTTAAAGAACAAAAATGTTTATTAAGGGTCAGAACGTATAAACAGAAAATGTGATCAGGAAATAGCATTCACCACTGAGTAAGCTACCTTTCACAGTTCAACAATTTATACATTCTATACCAGCACTTCTCATACTTGAGCATGTCTTCTGTTTAAGTTCTTAGGTCACCTCGAGGGTATGTTAAAACACAGATGATGTGGTTTGAGAGGGGGCACTTCTAACAAGCTCTCAGGTGATACAGTGCTACCGACACGCAGACCTCACTTTGAGTAGCCACGTTTGAAGCCACGGGAAGTGAGTAGACTCTAGCCTGTGTTCTCCCAGGAAGCATTCCCTGCTCATTCTAGACAGGGCAAAAGAGCAAATGAACTCAGAATTCCACCGCCTTTCAAAGCTCTAAAGCAAAGGCACAGGATCCTCTCTCTTGTCAACCCTTGGTTATTAAACAGTTGTTATGTTCTTTAAAAGGGGGGTGTCAATTAAGACAGTCAGGATTGCAGGACCTAATGAGTTTGCTGGAGCATCCAATGGAACCAGCCTCTGGCAGACAGTCTCTGAACGCCCTAGAATTCACAAAACACCGATCTCTTGGTGGTAGTTTTCAACCACATAATTTCCCACATGATTTTGTCAGATGCCTAGGAATAGGAGGCAACCCACAAATTCAGAATCTATCACTCATAAGGACACAAAACAAGGCAAACGTGCCCTCCATGAGCTTACCTAGAGCATCCCGGTGCACAGGCCAAGGGGGGAACTTGAAAGGAATCAGAACAGAGCCTGCCCTTTTACTCCCAACCTCATACTTGCGGCCTCCTCAGGATCCATCAGGAGCTAACAGCAAAAACCACGCTCACAAACTCCACGCTGCCACAGGAAGAGACGGCAACGCCTGAGAAATGACTCAGGCCCACACCCAATATCCTCCACATCGACAACCCATCAAAGCGGGAGAGGGTGACAGTGCAGACTCCTTTCACCCTAAGGAAGAAGGCACCTGGCTGAGAGGCCTCCAAGTTCTATGCAACGAGAACCTCAGCAAGAAACTGCCTTAATTCACCATGCAGAGGAGCACAGAGAATTCCCAGCAGCCTGCACGTTCCCCAAACACCACGTTGCCGTTCACCCCCCCATGCTGTCATTTCCTGCCCGCAGGGAACTAATTACACACAGTGGGAATTCTGGAGCTGCTGGTTCTAATGTTTATCTGCTGTTAACTGGTTGTGTGACCTCAAAGATATTTCTCTAGTGCCTTTATTTCCTCTGCTATAAAAACAAGATAAGGGAATGACGTGCTTGACAAAGCACCCTCACAGAATACTACAGTCATCACTACCCTAGAGAAGCTCTCAGGGATGGTGATTAACGTGTCTCTTTTACGAAGGCCTTCAGTAAATATGCTGACATGCTGTGGAAAGTTGTGAAAAGCCTGGGATCTCAAAGGCTATTTCCTCTTCTGCTAAAACAGGTTTTGGTGACAGATGCTACCTATAAAATTATTGGTAAAAATAGTATTGACTGTGCTTCTTTGTAAATCACTGTTTCATTCACTGAGATGTATTCTTCCAGAATCATAGCTCTAACAACAGGCCATGGCTTCACAAGTAGAAGAGATACTAGGAAAACCGCCTTGAGTGATATGTCCATAGCTTTAACATCCAGCACCAAAGACTTAGTTAAGTAAATTTGGGCTGATCTTCCTTTCCAATGAAATAATTTGCTACTACTGAAAACCATGTTTTAGAAGGTTAATTAGTCTGAGCATGTGAGAAAAGCTGGTTACAAAATATTCTGTAGCTAAAACAATCAGTATAATCTGATTTTGTAAATCTATCTGGGCATAAAAAATACTCAATAAATTATATTTTACATCTATTAGGTCCCCAGTCCTTTTCTTAAGTATTTGAGTAAGCTATATATACAAGTTATAATGCATTTTAATCACTTATGTGTCACAAATTTAATGCAAATTTTCCCAGTCCATTGTCTCTTCATTTATATGTAAGTTCTAAGTTTTTATATATTCAAATCTATTTGTTTTTTCTTCACTGGTTGCTTTTCTTGCAGTAAAGACATGAAAATTGTCATTTCTATGCAGACCTAATAAATATTTTCTGCTAGTTTTTCTATAATTTGATTTGCAATATTCAGCTCTCTGTAGAGTTTATTCGTAAGACATGGTATGTTTGGTGGCATCGGAAGTGATATCTTCTTATGTGAAAAGCATTTATTAAATAATCTATTAAGTAATTCTTCCTCATTGACTTATTTTGAAAACGTTAGCACATTGGCATTACATGTAGTTAGGAAGTTATTCCAGTTCATTTTCTAAATAAAAAGTATAAAAACCTCAAAGTAAAAACCCAAATATACATAATAGTCTCATAAGAAATCCCAGTAAGAGATTATAAACGAATCAAGTGATCAAGCCACTTTGCCCTCATTTCAGGCATCAGTCAGCTAAGCAATAATTCCTACCTAAAATCAATTCTTCCCATTCATTTGAAAGCTTTGAGAATGTATTTGGAGGGCATGTAAGTATATGGTGGCTAAGTCACCAATTGCTGTTTGGCCTCCCTGCTTATTTGGGGATAGGCAACTTCCTGGGCAGCAAGCAATATTATTCCAAACCCGATAATGGCCCTTGGCCTGAAAACACCAAAAAGAAGCTGAAGAATTCATTGCTTAATTTAGTCAAGATTTAGAACTGTCATTTTCACGCTATGGATTTTTCCTCCAGATATATTAGAAACCTGTACACAATATGTACTATATAATATGTACTATATAAATTTAGAATTGTTCTTTCCATTTCTAATGTCTGCATCTTCCCATTCCCATTAAGATATAAGCTCCTGGGGGCGCCTGGGTGGCTCAGTAGGCTAAAGCCTCTGCCTTCGGCTCAGGTCGTGATCCCAGGGTCCTGGGATCGAGCCCCGCATCGGGCTTTCTGCTCAGCAGGGAGCCTGCTTCCCCCTCTCTCTCTGTCTGCCTCTCTGCCTACTTGTGATCTCTGTCTGTCTAATAAATAAATAAAATCTTTAAAAAAAAAAAAAAAAAGGTATAAGCTCCTGGAAAGCAAAGGCTGTGCTTGTTAGGGAAGAAAGGAAGGAAGGAAGGACAGACAGATGGACGGACAGGCACATTTGCTGAGCCTTGCCCACAACAGACACCCAGGAAAGCCTGCCAACAAATCAACATTTAAGCAGTTCCGCCATAAACGATGCTTAAAGAAAAAAAATTATCTAAACATACGTACACACACACGCACACACATATGTATATGTTTATGTGTGTGTACATACATATAGATATCTCACTAAATGTTTTCATCTGAATTCATCTCTCCTCCTAAGTAACATGGACAGATTTTTGCCATCAACTCACACCCTGAAGCACAAGACATGATGATCTTTCTGTTCATTTGCATAGCTACGACTCGTCATTATCCAGCCTTATTTTTTTGACTCAACAAAATAGAATTGCACCATTAGGATTTCAGCATGTCTGTTCTTGCAGCGACGATTTTGAATTGTGCCTTCTAGAAGCAACCACTTTAAGAAAAAAAAAAAAAAAATGTAACTTCCAAAGTATACACTTGGCTTGGTTTTCAAACCTGAGCTTTTCTGGGTTCACTTGCCTATTGTTTTTCCACATAGAGAAAGACTGTCTGAGAGGTTCCTCTGGAGCAAGGCAGCTGATGAGAGAACTCAGCCTTGTAACCTCTGTTTGTAATCCTTTCCACCCATTAATGGACAAGTTCTCTAGGCACTATCATCATCATCGTCAACATCAGTGCTACAATTTACTGAGCACTTTATATAGGTCAGTCACACTGCTAAATGTTTCAACTTGTTATTTCCATTACCAGAAAATTCTGGGATATACCTCCAACCCCTATCTTAAAAAATTGCCCAACTTAATATTATACTTAAGTGTAATTTTAGAAATCTTGCTTAATTTAATCTAAGAAATGACTAGCATATTGAGAAGTTTGTTATTTAAGTTCATAATATACTTGGATTCTCACACATAAAACAGAGAAGTGAACCTATAAGAACATCTCCCTGTCCCTGCTTCTCTCTTTTCTGTTTGAGAAGAATGGATGCGTTTGTCGTGGAGCAAAAAGAGGCCCAGGAGGAGCAAGAGAGATTATCTTACATGTTGGCAAAGCAGCTGTATTTGACTCCTCCCATCCCTGTCCCTATCCTGCTCCTGAGGAGTTGGGAGAACAAGGTAGAGTTACGCACCCATAAATACTAACCAGGCTGCCTCTCCCAACATTCGCCTAGGGGTTTCCACTGAAGAGGCAGGCACGCCTCCCAGGAGGTTCCCAGGGAATGGAAAGCACATGTCAGGGAACCCAGGAAAAGATACGATTCCTTCCACTGTATCCAGAGAGATATCAGAAAACACATATAAACAAACACACAGTTGATTCTTGGGCTTACACTGGAAGTCTTATAGCTGTTCAGCTGTTCACATCTGCCACAAACCATGCTCGAGAAGAGCACTGCGGCCTGGGGAAGTCTGAGAGAGGCGGCAAGCTTTCCTCTGCTCCTCTGCACCCTTTCTGGTGGGTGGGTTTCATGAGAGAATATTATCCTCCCCATTTCATTCCACAGAGTCCACAGTCAAACCCACACCAGTACACTTACCCCTAAAAGGTGTGGTCTCCTCCGATGACTCAGGACAAAGAACACATTCGCAAGGCCTGGAGGTGGGCATTGGGACAAGTGCAGGAAAGGCACTAATTGAAGCCAGGTCCCCGGGGTTCAGATTTGCCCGCGTTGAGGGTAAACTCTGCCCCTCATGGAGCTCCCTCGTGGAACCTGCGGTTGTAGGAGGCACCCGAGCAGCCCCTGGGGCCTCACGTTGTTGGCCCCAATCCTTCAGCCCTCCCCGTGTTCATGCCCCTCGCCAAGTGCCCTCGCAGCTCCTCCCACGGATGGGGATCAAATCATCCCTTGCCTCTGAATTTGAGGCTTGGCGTGGGAATGGCTTTGGCTGGAAGGAATCTAGGCAGTAAGAAGCCTTGCAGGTTTCCTTCAACCCCTGCCGGCTCTGCCACGGCCTTGGGAAGGGCCGCCCCAAGTAGCTGCTGCCCTCAGCTTGGATCCCACCTGAAGCAGACGAAAACCAAACCTGCATTCCCAGCTGGGTCCCAGCTGGAAGCACGGCGGCTCCGTCAAGACCAGTGGATTCCAGCCAAACCCCGGAGCCAACCGCAACTGCAAGAGCTTTAATAAGTAAGTGCTGTTCTGAGCCACTGGGTTCTAGAGTATTTTTTATTTGGCATTATTACGGAACAGCTAACTGATATGCGGTCTAAGGAGACTGCTCGTGGAAGGCACAATAGGCCGCATCCCCCAAAAAAAGATAACTAAATTTTAACAAGTGCTTCCTATGCACCCGTTTTTGTAAGAGCTTTAGGTAATTTATTTACTTATTCATTCCTCACCAGGGCCCTTGAAGACAGATAGGATTTTCATCCCTATTTTAAAAAGATGAGGCAACAGAGACACAGTTAAGTAACCTACCCACACAGGGAAGGTGGTAAAGCAGGACCAAACCCCAGTCACCAGCCACTGGCATCCAGAGCCCTTGCCTGTAACTGCCACGCTAAACAGCCTGGCAAACCCTCCTGTCCCAAGCTGCCTCAAATCTGTGGCCTCTCATACCCTGGGGTGAAATCCAAACTGACAAGTATACTGGTAAAATATTCCAGGTCCTTCACAGCCGGGTCCCTGCTTATCCCATCCGGGCTCCTGCTCCCTCTCCCCCTCGCTCCTCCTCAAGGTCTACCCCAAGCACACTGAGCCCCTACACTTCACCAAACTCCACAGCTCCCTCACACCTTGGACCCACCACTTCCTCTGCCCAGAATGCCCTCCCCGTCCTTTCTGACCACCTCAAGGTCATTCTCTAGGACACAGGTCCCGGGTTCCTCCTGCGGAAACTACTTCCTGTCCCCAGCCAAGGGCACATGGTTGGTCATCCTGGCTGTTCTCTCAACTTCCAAGACCTTTTCCAAAAAAGCACGGACCGCTTTGCACTATTACCATCAACTTAGCCCTTTCCACAGCCTGGCCATGCATGAGCACCTTAAAGGCAAGACCTAGGTCATACTCATCTCTGTGAGCTCAGTATGTAACAAGGTACCCAGTTTCATCTTGGGAACTCAATAAAAGGTGACTAAATTAAAAAGCTGGCAAAAGGAGCAGTGACACAAGGGAGAAATGGATACGGAGACAGGAGGTTTAAGTTTTCATTTCTAAATAGCAAGTCTTCATTTCTAATAAACATTAATTAAACTGCCTAACACCCCTGGGTCTCCAGCTATATGTTCTTCAATTAAAATAGTTCTTTCATGACGGCTTCCTCTGCCAAACCTTTCCTTCCAGGCTTATGTGTTCACCAGAGCGACTCAGGACAAGTAACAAAAGGCACAATATTTGCTTGAAACTGAGGGGAAATGGAAGGCTAACTCCCTCACTGTTCACTCCTGGCAACACAAAAGTACGCGTGCTCTGACTTCCAAAGAGATGGAGGGAAGTTGGTGGCAGAGGAAGGCACATTCTTAAGGAACAAAAGTAAAAGATTCCCAAGACAGGGCACAGAGAGGGGATGACTTGATGTGGGGAGAAAACGCTTATTTAATCCGAACCAGCAAGTGGGCCCTGGGAGAGCCTGGCTCTCAGAATGGTAACTTGCCTCAGGGGCACCCAGTAAAAGTTCAGGGCTGGGCCACTCAACAGCCCCTGTGGAGAGCTGACAAGGGCCACAAGATGGACCTGACGGCTGTCCTCAAAATCACAGGTCTCCCAGACCATGTGCAGGAGCCGTACCCTAATCTTGGAGCTGCAGGGCATCTCTGTCAATAGGGGTGACATGGTCTGCTCCTGCAGCCTGAAGCTGAAATCCTACAGGCACAGACCCCTCTCCCCACCGCAGCTTCACTGTCCCTGAAGATTGGTGTTTCCTTTCTGTTGCTGGTGTCTCCTGAGAAAGGTGGGAGACGCCCAAGTAATGGGTGTGTCCGGATCCCTGTCCCGTGCACCTGGGGCTGGATGTCAGAGTTACAGATGCCTGGAATGCGAGAACCAGAAGATCTTTGAAATCAGGCCATTTAGTTTTCAGACATTTTCTAGAGACCACTTGGTGGTTCAAGCAACAGCTTCCAAAAGCATAAATAGGAGAGGGGAAACTGAGGCTGCTCCCTTTGGGAAGCAGGGGCCAGGAATCCCAACTGTTGGTGCAGGGACAGCCTCTGAGATGACTCGGTGGAGGCTTGGGGATTTGGGTTGGGCATCACAGGCAAATGCCAAATCCACCTCCTGCAGTATAGAAGCCACGGTTCAGAGGGGGGTGAGGTGACCTCATCCAAGGTCACACAGCCTGAAGGCAGAAGGACTAAGAACAGGACTCAGGTCGTAAATGGCAGTCCAACCACTCATTCCTCTACACAGTGCCACTCCCCTTTCTAGAAGGAGCCCTCTACACCCTAACCTCCCCCCTTCCCCATTAGCAAGTCCCAGAGCCACCCTAGCGCTCAGACTGAGGTAAAGGGTAACTTGATGACAGTATGTTTTACGGGTGCATTTATCACACACACCAGGGAAAGCTCTGCCCTAAACACCCATCCATGCCCTCCTCCTCTTCCCACCCCAACTGGCTCCCAACAGAGACGAATCCTCAGAGGCTTTTCCATGACCTGGAACCTTCTCAGGACCCATTGCCACCTGCTCTCCTTTTCTGCTGTATTCCCTCAGCACGGAATCAAATGACTGCCTGCCATGCTGTGATTCTTCGATTGGCTACGTTTGCCCCTACACACTGTTTGCGCCTGACTTTAAAATGCTGCTTGCACCACTTTCTAATTTCATTTTAGAAGCCTGCAAGGAGAGAAGCCAACATTTAATCGTAGGGACTGGAGGGGACTGTACAAAGCGCTTACAAGGCACAAATAGAGTAGTTATTTTCCTATTTCCCTTCTGATTGAATTGGCTGCTGTATCGTATGCAGTAAACTGTGTGAACCAGAAAGCGGCTCTGCATCCTTATCTCAGCCCCTCACGTAATCAAAAGAAAAAAATGCATTGTAATAAAAAAGAAAAAAGGAAACGAGAACTTCATATTTGTTTAAAAGTTAATTAAACTTGAAAGGTTTGTGGGGTCGATTCATGTTCTTTTGTAGCTTAAGACAATAAGGTTTCTATTCCATTTTACCAGAGGAATGATAAAAAGTAACCTGATGTTATTTTAATTGTAATAATAAATAATAAAGCTGGAATAAAAGGTTTATTTTTAAAGAGCAAAATAAAAATGGAAGCATATGTACCATGCAATTCAGACGTGACTTATAAAATAAAAACTGTAAAACTTTGTTAAGGTGTGTGCCTATTTCATCGCTTTTGCTAATACCACTTTCATTCTTTTCCGGAAAGATGACTTCACAGCAAGCATACAGGTAGGACTTTATATGCATCCTAGTGAATCTCCTGAACGGACAAGATTAAAAGGGAATATGCTCTTTCCAAGGAAATTCAAAGTACAATGAAACAGAGCAGGAGGCCCCCTGCAAGCTTTCCGGGTAATGGGGGTGTGGAGCTGGGTAACGTCTCCATCCTTCTCAGGTCCATGTCATAGGACCCACAGAAAGGACAAAGCCAAGTAGTCTTGAGAAAGCAGGACTCCTGGATGGAGTCATACTGAAGAGGGGCACTGAGCCTGGTGTGATACTACCAGACACAAAAAATGGAGCCAAGAAGTGGGCTAAACATAGATTACCTCCCTAGAGAAAATGTTGTATGACGGGGTGTGTGTGTGTGTGTGAGAGAGAGAGAGAGAGGAGATAAAACATTTCATAAAAAGAACTTCTGATGAGAGAGAAGAGCAACTGTTGAACAAGGTAAGAGGTTACTCCTATTGAAAAATGTGGAGCTGCATAAGAGGATTCCCAAGCCTCCAGTCCTAAAATTCCTTGATTCTATGGAGTGAAAAACTGAATGTTCCATCATCAAACTGAGACCAAAAACCCCCAAGGGGGAAACCCACATCTCTTACCTGTTTCCTTCTGACAGGTTACCCTGCATGGGAACCACTTGCTAGAATATTTAACATCCTTTTTCCTATCTGTCTCCCCCCACACTTCTCCGTGAGCACCCTGAAGACACGGTGTGTGTTTAATTCATCTTTGTGATCCCAGCACAGTACCTGAAGCATATACTGGGCAGCCAAATATGGAAAGGCAGAATGAAAAACTAGTAGGGAAAATTTAAGTTTTATTTTTAAGTAATGAAGGCTTATATCCTAGAAAGCATTAATCAAAGTTCTTGGCACCTAGATGTCACATAAGTAGATTCTTCAATTAAAATACTTTTTTCCGGGGCACCTGGGTGGCTCAGTGGGTTAAAGCCTCTGCCTTCAGATCAGATCATAAGCTCAGGGTCCTGGAATCGAGCCCCGCATCGGGCTGTCTGCTCTGCGGGGAGCCTGCTTCCTCCTCTCTCTATGCCTGCCTCTCTGCCTACTTGTGATCTCTGTCTGTCAAATAAATAAAAACTTTAAAAAAAATTTTTTAAATACTCTTTCCCCCTATTAACTATGAGGCCAAACCTTCAGATGCCCAGGCAAAAGGGAATTTTTGTTTGTTCCTTCCCTAGGAGAAACCAATCAGCAACTCCTACTCCATTACTCAGATTCTTAGAGTATGAAAGAGGTCACCAAAAAGTATCATAAATAATATTGGCCACCTTGTTAGTCCAGAACTTAACATAGGAACAAGAATGTCTGAGCTTACCACTTCTAGTCAATGTTGTATTGTTGCTTCTAGCCAAGAAAACTGGGCAAGAAAAAGAAATTTAAAGCATCGGTATTGGAAAGAAGTAAAACTATCTCTCTTTGCAGATGATATGATCTTCTCTAGAAAATCCAAATGAATTCACTAAAACACTATTAGAGCTAGTTACCAGGTTCAGCAAGGTTTCAGGATAGATGATCAAAACATGAGAATTGACTGCATTTTTATGTGCTATACATAAGCATACACAACAAACAACTTAAAAATGAAATTAAGACAATTACACCAGAAAAATTAAATGCTCAGTAATAAAGTTAACAAAAGAAATACAAGACTTACCAAACACCACTGAAAGAAATTAAAGAAGACCGAAACAACTGGGAAAATATTCCATGTTCATTATTAAAAAACTTAATATTGTTAAAATGGGGGGCGCCTGGGTGGCTCAGTGGGTTAAGCCGCTGCCTTCGGCTCAGGTCATGATCCCAGTGTTCTGGGATAGAGCCCCGCATCGGGCTCTCTGCTCAGCAGGGAGCCTGCTTCCCTCTCTCTCTCTCTGCCTGCCTCTCCGACTACTTGTGATTTCTCTCTGTCAAATAAATAAATAAAATCTTAAAAAAAAAAATATTGTTAAAATGGCAATAATCTTCAAACTGATCTATAGATTAATGTAATCTTTATCAAATCCCAGCTGGCTTTTTGCAGAATTAACAAATTAATCTTAAAATTCATATGAAAATATAAAGGACCCAGAATAGGCAAAAGAAGACTAAGTTAGAAAACTTATACTTTCCAATAACAAAATTGGTACAAAGCAACATTAATCAAGATTGTGTAATACTGGCATAAGGACAGACCTATAGATCAATAGAATATAATTGACAATACAGAAGGAAATTATATATTTATTGTCAGCTGATTTTTGACAAGTTATGACAATCAATGGGGAAACAATACTCTTCAACAAATGTTGCCAGAACAAGCAAAAGAATAAATTTGGATCTCTAACTCACACCATATATAAAGATGAACTCGGATCAAATATCTAAATGGAAAAGCTAAAACTGTAAAACTCTTAGAAGAAAATATAGGTGTAAACCTTTATAATTTTGGATTAGGCTATGGTTTCTTAAGTATGGCACCAAAAGCACAAGTGAAAAAAGAAAAAAAAAAAGGGATGTTACCAAAACTAAGACTTTTGTATTTCAAAGGATACTTTCAAGGGAATGAAAAGACAACCTATAGAATGAGAAAACATATTTGCATATCATATATCTGATAAGGGTCTAGTACCCAGAATATATAAAGAATTCTTACAACTTTACAATAAAAAGACAAACAACCTGATTTCAAGTTGGCATAGGATCTTAGTAAACATTTCTCCAAAGAAGATATACAAATGGGCAATAAACACAATCAACACCATAACTTATTAGGAAAATGCAAACTAGAACCACAAAGACATACCACTTCGTACCCACTAAGATGGCCATAAGCATAAAGACAGATAATGAAAGTGTTGGTGAGGATGTGGAGAAATTGGAACCCTCACAACATTGCTGGTAGGAATGCAAAATGGTACAGCAGCTTTGGAAACAGTGTGGCAGTTCCTCAAAAAATTAAAGAGAATAACCACACAACCCAGCAACTCCACATGTAGGTATATACCTTCAGAGACCTGAAAACACAAGTGCACACAAAAACTTGAACATGATTGTTCACAGAAGCATTATTCATAATAGTCCAAAAAATGGAAACTACCCAAACCTCCATGAAGATGAACAGATTAACAGAATGGGCTATATCCATAATACAGAGTATTTTTCAGCCATGGAAAAGAATGAAGGACTGATTTATGCTATAACCTTAAAAACATTATTAACCTTAAAATCTTGAAAACATTGCATTAAGTAAAAGAAAGTAGACACAAAAGGTCACATACTGAATGATTCCATTTATACGAAATGTCCAGAGCAGACAAAACCACAGAAAGTAAATTCGTGGCTGCTGGGGGCCGAGAGAAGGAGGCAACAGGGAATGATTACTAATGAATATGAGATTTCCTCGCAAAGTTTTTAAAACATTTTGGAGTTACATAATAATGATGATAATTCATAACCTAGTGAACATACTAAAAACCACCGAATTGCATATTTTAACAGTATAAATTTTATGGCATGCGTGTTTATCTCAATTTAAAGATAACAATCATGGTGAGCTACTTGTATATTGCTGGTGAAAATGTTCACTGGTAGAACAGTTTTAGAAACAGGGATCCAATTTGCTCCCATAATTCAAATTCTAAGAATCTAAGTAATTATTAATACCACCACTTCAGTTTTAAAGATTGCTTGCCATGTAGTTTATAAGATCGGAATATTGGAAATACCCTGAAGGTGCACACATGGCTCCCCAGCGCAAACTGGTGAGTGCCTTTGATTCTGGCAGCACGGGGGCTGGTCCACATGGCCTCCCTTGCTGAGCCCTCTGAGTCCCTTTAGCTGGGAGTGGAGAAGAGATTGGGTCTGCCCCAGGCAAGAACGATGGAGACTCCTACTGCTCTTACCCCAAATGCAGCAGGTTTTTTCAAAAACAAACCTTTCTCAGATTGTTACATGCTTTTGATAGATTACCAGAGTGACAGAAACACTGTTTCTGGGGGTGCCTAGGTGGCTTAGTTGGTTAAGTGTCTGACTTCCGGCTCAGGCCATGATCTCAGTGGCTGGGGTTGGATTTGAGCCAGGAATCGGGCTCTCTGCTCAGTGGGGAGCCTGCTTCTCCCTCACCCTCTACCACTCCCCCTGCTTGTGTGCATTCTCTGCTCCCCTCCTTCTCTCTCTGAAAAATAAATAATAAAAAATAAATAAAAGCCTAGGTGATAAAATAGAGTAGTTCATGTCTTCTGAAAGCAACACAGAAATATAAATCTAGAGCCTAAAAGTATTAATTATTTTAAGTATTTATGTCACTTCTAGAAATTCTATTCTAAGGAAATAATTATGGATCTGCTCAGAGATTTAGCTCCAAGAAGGTACATGACAGAGTTGTTTATAATAGCAAAAAGCCTAGTTCAAATGAAACGTGCAAGATACAGCCTCATGATGAAATATACTAGCCATTAAAACTAATGTTGCACAGGAGTATACGGCAACATCGAAAATGATTATAAAGGTTAAGCTAAAAAATAGTTTTAGTATAGGGAAGCCTGGGTGGCTCAGTGGGTTAAGCCTCTGCCTTCAGCTCAGGTCATGGTCTTGGGGTCTGAGTTGGGCTCTCTGCTCAGCAGGGAGCCTGCTCCCCCCGCCCCACCCCCATCTCTCTGCCTGCCTCTCTGCCTGCTTATGATCTCTCTCTCTCTCATTCTGTCGAATAAATAAATAAAATCTTAAAAATAAATAGTTTTAGTACAGAGTGAAAGGTATCATTTCATTTTTATAAATACATTTACATAACATACACACACATATAAAGACATGCATGCTTAGAAGAAATGAGAATGGTTCAAACAGCAACTATCTCTGGGTGGTGAGAAAAGATCTGATTGGTGGGGCAATTTATTATTTTCCACATTTTCTATAATAAACTTGTATCACCCTGGTAATAAGGAAAAAGCAACAGCTACTCTTTCTAAAAAGGTGAAATCAGGGGCTCCTGGGTGACTCAGTCATTAAGCATCTGCCTTTGGCTCAGGCCACAACCCCAGGGTCCTGGGATCAAGCCCTGCATCTGGCTCCCTGCTTCATGGGGAGCCTGCTTCTCCCTCTCCCACTCTCCCTGCTTGTGTTCCTTCTCTCACTGTGTCTGTCTCTGTCAAATAAGTAAAATAAAATCTTTAAAAAAAAGGTGAAATCATATAGTTTAATATAGGATGTCTCTATATTTAGAATTTGAAATAAAGTTATCACATGGTTGAGTATTTTTACATTTAGCTCTGGGCTTCCTGGCTGCCAAGGCAAAAAGAGAAATAGGAAGAATTATCTAGATCTGTACTATTTTATTTCTCAGTTCTTCCCAGGAGATAAACTACCATTCTGGCACTAGACCCTAAGAAAAGCGCATGTGCACTGCTTCATAATACGAATAGCCACCCTGTAGCGCAGCATAGCAGGTGCTGACTCATAGCCCTCACTTTTGTTCCCCTTACTGTTAATGTTTAAGAACTGTAGTCCCCACCCCTTGCTAAAGGATAACTAACACACACACAGTGCCTTTTTCATAATGTACTACCATCCTTATTTTTCACCACAGTTAAGAGAGTCCCCAAACGAATGTTTCCAGTAAGAAACTGATGATGTTAATATCTGGCTTTTATGCCACATTTTGATGGTGTCACCATTTTACTCTGAACAAGGATACTCAGAAGACGGTCCCATAGATGAAGTCGATCTTGAAGAGTGGTAGATGTAGCATAGTTTGAGAATGTACATGTCTTTTCTTTTTAATTAAATTTAATTTTTTTATCTGACATAGAGAAAGAAGGCACAAGCAGGAGGAACGGCAGGCTGAGCAGGGAAGCTGATGCAGGGCTCAATCCCAGGACCCTGAGATCATGACAGGAGTCAAAGTCTTAACCAACTGAACCACCCAGAGGCACCTGGAGAATGTACATTTCTTAATAATACATATGCGTAAGAGGATATGTATAAGGATAAGAGGAAGCAGCGAAAAAGTTAGGTCAGTGGCTATAGACAGTCGCTCTAAAAAGAGGCACTTTGCAACCTGGCACTAACGCTACCAGCCCTGAAACTGCTGGAAAGCTGAACCTTGCTATGACAAGAAGTAGCTTCCAGAAATACACACAAACCACATAGGTCAGAGTCAGAGCCTCTGAGGCTGAGATGAAGGGTGGGGATGAGGGGAGCTGTGCCTATGACCTTCTGTGGATGTCAATCCTTGCTACAAATAATTTAGATTTTCTTCTGTATCTTACCTGCAGTTTCTTTCAGATCTGATGGATCCAAGCCATTCCCAAAGACAGCAGAGATTCTGTAGAGCCTGGGGGATGCTAAAATAGCTTACTTGTCCCTCCAAATCCCTTCACCCCAAAACACCTTTCACTCCATGTGTCTGATGCTTCAAGGCTGGAACCTTCCTTTCCTCCGTGACTTCTGAGAGCACTCACCCACCACACGACTCACTGACACGAGCCTCGCATGTCATATGACCCCAGTCAGGTTGTAGACTGTAAAATATTAGGCATCTCACCGAGCACCTACCACAGTGTCTTATGCGTGAGTATTGAGGTGACGGGTTCAACTAAATTACCTAGTTTGTCTATTTCCCAAAGTAAATACATGGTGATAAGCACATAAGGTTGATAGCACAATTGTCAGCAAGGCAATAATGCTAAAAGGCCAAAGTTTACTTGACCAGGAATGTAGTTTTTTAAATTTTTTTCAACAGACTAATTTTGTTAGTGTGATCACTACGGACAGGAAGAATGAAATATTTTTCCTGATCTCAAAGGAGTTCACAGTCTTTCAGAAAATAAAGATGCACACATAGCTAATTAGGATAATGCATTATTAATATGGGAAAAGTGGGAGGACACATAACAATTACAAAGCCATCAACAATGTTCCTCAAGAGATGGCTGCAATTTACATCCCACTGAATTTGGGCCACATGACTAGAAATAGTGTCTAGAAAAAGACAAGGAGCCCTCCCTTTTTCTACTCTGAACATATATGCCCCCCTGAGAAGCCCTGGTTTCTGAACTCAGCCACTGATTTGCAGAGGACACCACACAGTGCAGCCCAACTAATGCGTGACACTGGCCAGAGCAGGGGGTTAGCTGAAACACAGCTGAAGGAAGCAGCAACACGCTGGGTGCAGCAGAGCTGAGGTACCAGGAGAGCTGTCTTGAAACCTTTGGGAATGAGAGCTTGTCTAGTGAAAGATGGGCTGCAGAAGCACTTCCCATACTGAAAAAAAAAATTTTTTTTTAATAAAAAAAAAAAAGAACCCACTGGCGGGTCATAAAATTAGAAGTACAAGACTTACAGTAAATGTTATTTCATAAAATGCCTATCGTGGATATGAATGTGTGTGTGTGCATGTATGTGCACAAGTGAACACATACTGGGTCATGAAAACAGATGTTTACAAAACAGTCTGCAAGGCTGTGGATCAGGCAAATTATTTGGGAGATTATAGAAGGATTTATTTCAATTCAACGGAAGGAAAACACCTCTAACAATCTCACAATCTCACACTAAGGTTTACTGTTTTGAGTGGCAGAGTTTCCAGCCCCTGAAAGACTTCAAGCAGTGCTAAAGCCATAGACAGCCATGGAGGATATCCATTAGGCAGAAAGTTAAATGAGAAGAACTCTGTTTCCTCCCCATTCTATGAGACTATCAGTCTATATCACAGGCAATTAACTATCACTGAAGGCACAATTAGGAGAAAATAATTTGATGGAGTCACAAGGGCAAATGTATATAGCCTGAAATTTTATTTGGTTGCTTATGCTGGATGAGCATCCCTGTGAAAGAAGAAGTTCTAGGGGATACTTAGACCCCAGTTCTCAACCTAGATATACATGAGAATTACCTGGGGAGTACTTAAAAGATATCCATGCTTGTATCCCAACATATATCAATTAAAACACTGGGACTAAAAATTTGTGTTTTGTTTAATGCTCTTCAGGCCGGAGTTGAGAACCACTGATTTATAGGTATAAAATGTATAAATGAGGGGCGCTTGGGTGGCTCAGACGGTTAAAGCCTCTGCTTTCGGCTCAGGTCATGATCTCAGGGTCCTGGGCTAGAGCCCCACCTCAGGTTCTTTGCTCAGCAGGGAGCCTGCTTCCTCCTCTCTCTCTCTGCCTGCCTCTCTGCCTACTTGTGATCTCTATCAAATAAACAAATAAAATCTTTTTTTAAAAAATGTATAAATGACACTGTATAAAACACAGAGAGAAGGGAAACAGTCCCAGGATTTGTATAAACATCATAAAAATGGTTAGAAAGCATCATATCAAGGCTTTTAATTTCTGCTCAGGATGCAGAGAGCTGAAGAGAGCATCACTCCCATGCTCACAACAAATAAAAAGCCAGATAAATGGCAAGTCCAGAACTTTCTTGAATCCACTGGAAAGCCGAGGTCATAGGGAAATAAACTAGCCCCAAATCTAAGGAGAAGCATACGCCTACAGGAAGAGAGAAAACAAGTACTTGTTTACCTGAAGTTGATGCACCTGGACACTGGCTAATAGGCATCAAGTAAGGAACAACAACAGAATACTGCTGGAAAAGTTGACAGAGCATGGAGCCAGACCACTTGGAGGTATAGCACAAAAGGAAAACCTAAGGCTGACACTGAGACAGACATTAGGAAGACCCCTCTGGCCAACCAGCTCCAAACTCAGACTATCACAAGAGGAATTTGAAGTGTATGGTGAAATGAGAATAACCATACCAACAACAAACCTCAAATCCAGTTCAAATCCTGATTAGAGTGATCAACCCCACACTAAAGGTCTAGCAGAAATAGAAAGGCACTACCATTTCAAGACATAAAAACTATTTATCTCAGTCTCTCATGTCCTACACAAGATGTCCAGTGCTCCACAAAACACACAGGGCATACAAAAAGCAAGAAAGAAACAAGACTGCCAAGAAAGGGCAATGAACTGAACCAAACTCCAATATAAAACAGATGTTGAAGGTATCAGACACTAAATTTTAAACAACCGTAATTAATTGTAAAAGACCCTAACAGAAAGAATGGACAACATGAAAGATCAAATGCTTAATTTTACTAGAAAGATAGGTCTACAAGAAACCTGCTTTAAATATACAGATAGGATTTGTGAGGGAGAATAAAATGAAAAAAAAAAACTTGAAAGGCTAAAAACAGTAACAGAAATGGAGACAGCTTTCAACATTCTTCCACAGATTTGACACAGCCAAGGAAAGAGTCAGTGAACTTGACAGTAGGTCAACAGAACTGCCCACACTAAAACAAGAAACAAGAAAAAGAAGAATGAAAGAATGAAACAAAACAAAGCTCTGTTCAACAGCTCTGGAATAAGTCAAATGTTCTAAACTAGGTGTAAATCAAATTACAGAAGGAGAGAAGAAAATGGAGCAGAGGAAATATCTGAAGAAATAATTGTTGGGAATTTTCTAAAATTAATTACAGACACCAAACCACAGATCCAAGAAGCTCAAGAACATCAGGCAGGATGTGCAAGAATGTACATATATGTACACATGTGTAGGCACACACGCACATGCACACAGAGGTACAGCATATTAAAACAGCTGATATCGAAGGCAAAAAGAATCTTTAAAAAAAAAAAGACTTTATTTATTTGACAGACAGAGATCACAAGTAGGCAGAGAGGTAAGCGGGGGGTTGGGGAACAGGCTACCCACTGAACAGAGAGCCCAATGTGGGGCTCAATCCCAGGGTCCTGAGATCATGACCTGAGCCAAAGGCAGAGGCTTAATCCACTGAGCCACCCAGGTGCCCCAACAAAAAGAATCTTGACAGTAGTGGTAGAAAAATAAAACACTAAATATAAAAGAAGATAAGGATTGTAGAAGATATCTTGTCAGTAGCATGCAAGTAAGAAGTCAATAAAGCAGTGTCTTTAAGGTGCTGAAAGAAAAAATAAACTGTCAACCCAAAATTCTAGACCCAGTGAAATAAATTTCAAAAACAAAGGAGGGGGTGCCTGGGTGGCTCAACAGCTAGCAAAATGGCAGATTTTAATTAAGTTTAACAGCATAGTAAATGTGAATAGTCTAACACACCAACTGAAAAATAGTAGAACCCAGAACAAGGAATACTAACAAGGAAAAGGAGGAATAGTACATAATAATAAAAGGATCAGTTCTCCAAAAGGACATAACAGTCCTGAATGTGCATGCACCTAAGAACAGATAATCAAAATACATGAAGCAAAAAGTGATAGGACAAAAATAGAAGAAATAGAAATAGTAAAATAGAGAAATAGAAAAATCCACATTTATAGTTGGAGACTCCAATATGCCTCTCTGTTATTGATAAAACAAATGGACAGAATATCAGGACAAAGAAGACCTAAAATTTCCAGAACATTCTACCCGAAAATAGCAGAATACAGATCCTTTTCAAGTACACATTGAACACTCACCAAGACAGACCACATTCTGGGGCATAAAACAAAGGTGAGCAAATTTAAAAGGATATAAGTCATGCAAATTATATTGTGAGACAATAACAGAATTAAATTAGAAATCAATAACAGTAAGACTTCTGGAGAATTCCCAAATAGTTAAAAATCAAATGATATACAGTCAAATAACATGTGGATTAAGAGGAATTCTCTTAATATTCTTAAATATTTTAATTTTAAATAAGTGAAAATGCAAATACACATAACAAAATTGTGGAATGCAGCTAAAGCAGTGGTTAGAGGGAAATGTATAGCACTAAATGCTTACATTAAAACAGAAGAAAAATCTCAGATCAGTAAAATGAGCTATTAAGAAAACAACAAAATTAATTAATTAATTAATTAAACCCAAAGCAAGGAGAAAGAAGTATTAAAGAAAAGAGCAGAAAGCAATAAAATCAAAAATAGAAAAACAGACAAAATTAATGAAACAAAAATCTGGATCTTTGAAAAGATCAATAAAATTAATAACCTTCTAGATAGAGTAAGAAAAATATTGAAGACACAAATTACCAGTATCAGGGATGAAAGGAGAAAATCACTATAGATTCCATGGACATTAAGTGGATGATATGAGAAGACCACAAAAAATTCTATCTTATGGAGATATATATTTGACAACTTACATGAAGTAGAACAATTCCTTAAAAAATACAAACTACCCAGGGGCGCCTGGGTGGCTCAGTGGGTTAAGCCGCTGCCTTCGGCTCAGGTCATGATCTCAGGGTCCTGGGATCGAGCCCCACATCGGGTTCTCTGCTCAGCAGGGAGCCTGCTTCCCCCTCTCTCTCTGCCTGCCTCTCTGCCTACTTGTGATCTGTCTATCGAATAAATAAAATCTTTAAAAAAAAAAAAAAAAATACAAACTACCCAAACTTATCAAGAAATAGGCAACCTTAAGTGCACTCATACCTATTAAATCTGTGGTTTAAAACCTATCAAAGAAAACTCTAGGCCTATATGGCTTCATTAATGAATTCTACCAAACACTAAAGTAAGAAATAATACCAATCCTGCACAGCCTCTTCCAAAAATACATCACAACCAAGTGAAATTATCCCAGAGATACAAGATTGGTTCAATGTGTGAAAATCAATCAGTAAAATTTGCTGTATTAAATATGAAGAAAAAAATCACATGATCTTGTCAACAGATGGAGAAAAAGCATTCAACAAAATTCAAAATCGATCCAAAATAAAAAATCTCAGAATACAATGGAAATTCTTTAACCTCATAGGGCATCTAGCCTCAGTTAACATCATACTTAATAGTGAAAAATTGATTATTTCTTCCCCATGACAACAAACAAGGCAAGAATGTTCTCTCTCACCACTCCTATTTAACATTATACTGGAATTCTTAGTCAGTGCAATAAGAAATATATATATATATGGCATCCACACTGGGAAGGAAGAAATAACACTGTCTTTATTTACCAATGACATGATTGTGTAGAAAATCCAAAGAATCTACAAATAAGCCCCCTAGAATAAGTGACTTTAGGAAGGTAACCAAATGTAATGTCAATATATAAAAAGCAATTGCAGGGGTGCCTCGGTGACTCAGTTGAGTTGAGTGACTGACTCTTTATTTTGGCTCAGGTCATGACCTCAGGGTTGTGAGGTAGAGCCCCACACTGGGCTCCACACTCAGTGGGGAGTCTGTTTGAGATTCTCTCTCTGTCTCTCTGTCCCCTAACTCGCTCTCTTTTTCAGTCTCTCTCTTTAAAATAAATAAATAAAGCTTTTAAAAAATTACATTTCTATATACTAGCAACAAGTTTGATTCGCAATAAAAATTGAAAAACCGGCTTACCAAAGCTGAAAACTTTTGCCTGGAGAAAGACACCCTTAAGGGAATAAAAATATAAGACACAGCCTGAGAGAAATTCAGGCAAAACACGTTTCTGACAAAGAACTTACATCCAAATTAGGTAAAGAACTCTCAAAACTCAACAATAAGAAAACAAACAACCCAATAAAAATAGGCAATCAAAATTACCACTACATAACATTTAAAGACTTTAAATTTTTATTTGAATTTGTATATTTTTTCCGGTCCATTAAGAGTCTAAACAAAACTCCTCACAAATTTTTTTTGGACCATTTCATTTGATCCAGAACTAGCCTTTTGATCTCTGTCAACCTTTGATGTAGTTTATATTGACCTAAAAAAAAATAAACTATTAGTTTTCATTGAACTCAGGAGATAAATTTTGTATAAGCCCTTCATAAAGAGACTAATTTTCCCATCAAATAAAACTGACTCTTTAAACACACAAACAAAAAAGTTGTAACTTTCGGGGCGCCTGGGTGGCTCAGTGGGTTAAGCCGCTGCCTTCAGTTCAGGTCATGATCTCAGGGTCCTGGGATCGAGCCCCGCATCGGACTCTCTGCTCAGCAGGGAGCCTGCTTCCTCCTCTCTCTCTCTGCCTGCCTCTCTGCCTACTTGTGATCTCTCTCTGTCAAATAAATAAATAAAATCTTTGAAAAAAAAAAAAAGTTGTAACTTTCTGAGGCATAAAAATTTATTTTCTCGGGGTGCCCGGGTGGCTCAGCGGGTTAAAGCCTTTGCCTTCGGCTCAGGTCATGATCCCAGGGTCCTGGGATTGAGCCCCGCATCGGGCTCTCTGCTTGGCGGGGAGCCTGTTTCCCTCTCTCTCTCTCTGCCTACTTGTAGTCTCTGTTTGTCAAATAAATAAATAAAATCTTTTTAAAAAATTATTTTCTCACCTTTTAAATAATGAACCCTGAGCATGAATCACATTTTTAATCACCATGCTTCCTCCTTCTCCCTGATACCAAAACTAAACAATTCTGGAACCCAATGATGAAAGAAATGACTCTTATTTTCCCTTTGCTCATATTTCTTCACTTATTTCTCACCACCTGGTACCACATTTTGTAAGTCACTGTAAATCATGTTTGGGAACAATGTAAAGTATAACAAAGAAACAAAGAGATTCTGTGTGAAAGAAATCTTTTAAAATCAAGTTATTCAACATATAATCCTCTTCTTCCAAGTGAATATCTTTTCCTCCCAAATATCATGCCGGCTCGGGCCATACTTCTCCGCTGGAAACCAGAGAAAGAATAAACCTTGAAGATTTCCAGCACTATGCCCAGCTTGTTTCCAACTATTGCACTCTTTTCTTACCCAGTTTTATTTTTTTAGAGTCTTTTTTAAATTTGAGTATGTCTGACACATAATGTAACATTAGTTTCAGATATACAACAGACTGATTCAACAAGCCTATATGTTACACTATGCTCACCACAAATCCAGTTGCCCCCACCATACAAAGCTGTTACAACACCGCTGGCTATATTCCCTATGTTGTATGCTTCATCCCTGTGACTTATTCATTCCATAACTGGAAGCCTGTATCTTCCACTCCTCTTCAGCCATTCTGCCCACCCTTCCACCACCCTCCCCTCTGACAGTAACTTATTTCTCTCTTAGTACTTCTCTTCACCTGAAAAATGAGACAAAACATAAATAAATAGGTTCCCTTCTAGTAGATTGTAGGTGTGATGAGCAGAGAGATTTGTCTTTCTTGTGTACTCTTTTACCCTCAGCACCCGAAACAGGGTCTGGCACACAGTAGATGCTCAATAAATATTTGTGAACCAATGACTTCCCAAGACATCTCTCCCTCCCCATTCTTTCATGTTTTTCCAGTGATCCTGGACATCCCATAACAGCACTGCTGATGGAAAATATGCTGCCCTCCACTCCCTCCTCTTAGGATTAGTGACCAAGTCTTTTTGCCAATTTCTGTGCCAACAAGATATGGAGGATGCACAACTTGTTGCCCAATCTAACTCCAAATGTCCACCAACATCAGCCATATCAGATGGAAACAAAAAGCAGCACTCACTTCACACTTCCAGTGAAAACAGGCTAAATGTTTTAAAAGCAATAGGCAGTTGAGGCTGGTTTCCTACCAAAACAACTACAGACAATTCGCCCACTGATTTTACTATCAGGACAACTGTTTTCTTGCCCAGGATCTCCCACTAACTGCATCTTCACCAAGTCCCAGCCTGTTACTTTGAAGACAGGTAACAATACTGAAATGAAGCCATGATTTGGAACAAGCAAGTGTTCTCAACGGGAAGTACAGGAGATGGTGAAGGGGAGGTGCTGGGGACTGAGACACAGACCAGAACCAGCTGTGAGGCTTTTTCAAACTATACACATCCCCCCAACCCCAACTCCTCCACCCTAACCCACCCCTACCGAATCATCACCATAGAGTAAGCCACTGTTGCTGTTGCCAACAGGAATATGAAAAGCTCAGGAAAAAAATTTTAAGTGTAAATTCTTTGAAGAATGGGACCAAGATTTATGCTTCTTGGCGATAGCCAGAATGATCTCTCGCACTGGGTACACTATGTTAGAGTCGAGTCTCTACCTGTGTCTCTGCCGGTGTCTCCCGCCTCACTTTCCTCTGCCCTCAGCTACACCCTGTACTTCTATTGTCCTGCACTTCTCCCGACAGCCCTTTCACCATCTGTCCCTGCCTGTGGGAAAAACCACAGACTGACTGCCTACCTAACAGCCTGAGAGGCAATCTCCCTTCCTCCCTTGCTAGCAGAACTGCAGCGTTGTTCAGATAAGGGGCATCAGCGTGTGGAAGGTGAGCCCCTCTCTCAGCTCCAGAAGATGGCATGGATAAAACAATCATAGCCCACCTTCTTCTCTTTCACCAGTGACTGGTTTAAGGTGGGCATGTGACCATTCTGGCCAATGACCTAGGGAACGTCTGGGAAATCTTGTCCTTTGTTTTCTAGACAAACACCGTCCCTCCCTTCTGTTTCGGATGTTACCAGCCGCAGCCCTGATAGAACCATAGTCAACCTGTGGCAGAGCAGGGAAAAGCAAGCGAATCCAACCAAGAGGGCCGTGACCACCGTGAAGACTTCTTAAGTGAGACAGTAAAGTAACCTAAATCACATAACTTACAACAGCAAGCACTGATTCCCCACCACAATGGCCTGGGAAGTCCCTCCGGGTTTTTCTCCTCAAGTAGCCCTACTATCTCCAATTTTGAGCACCACTACAGTCTTCTTGGGAAGTCTTCACTCTATGCCAGACAGTTAAACGGTCCCAAGCACTGTTATCTGCATATCTGCCTTTCCCGCCAGACTGTGAGCTTCTCCAAAGAAGCATTTTCACCCTTGGCAGAGGCCCTGGCTTACTGAAATTAAGACTCAGTTTGGGCTTAGCATAAGTGACTCCATTTTGGTCCTATTGAATGAATGATCAACAAAACAAGGAATGGAAGGAAGAACACACAGGATGCTTTCCATGCCTGGATAAAGACTTGATGACTGACAGATTGAATATGGCACCCAGGCTGTCTACACTCTACCACAGACTTCGTCTAGGTGGTGATGAGCAAAGGCAGAGAGAGTGCAATGGACATGTACTATTTTTATACAACTTCTCACTGGGAACTGCCCCTCTCCAGCCAGCAGCTGAACTGGAGCTGAACAAATCCCCCAGGCACTGGTGACACCTGGGTAAAGTATTCACTCCTATTGTGAATATCCATATCACTCTTACCACCACTCCCTATGCACAGAGATGACCTGGCCCAGCTTTAGTCTAGCCTATCAGTAAGACTTGCTGTAAGGACAAAAAAGTTGGAAGAAGAGAGAGACTCCCCCCCCAACCTCCCACCCCAAGGAGTGGATGAACCTGAAGTCGCCAGTGCTATTTATCACCTCATATTAAAAACCAGTCATCAGGGATGCCTGGGTGGCTCAGTTGGTTAAGCAGCTGCCTTCGGCTCAGGTCATGATCCCAGCGTCCTGGGATTGAGTCCCACATCGTGCTCCTTGCTCAGCGGGGAGCCTGCTTCTCCCTCTGCCTCTGCCTGCCATTCTGTCTGCCTGTGCTCGCTCTCTCTCCCTCTCTCTCTCTCTGATAAATAAATAAAATCTTAAAAAAAAAAAAAACAGTCATCACAGAAGGCGAAAAGAGTTAAGACATGTATGAGAGAGAATGATGCCTGCAACCTCATGTGAGCCCCTGGATGTAGCCATGCCTGAAGCTAAAACCCTCAGACTTTTTCATTTCTGTGATCCAATTTCCATATTACATCAGGCAATTTTCAAGTGACCAACACCCAACTCAAAAGAATTCTGACAAACACAGTTGATAATGACGAAAGCAGGCTGATAACACCCCTCTACCTGCACCTTCCAATCGACTGCCTCTAGGACGGCATCAGGAAGTAAAAGAGCCTGAAAGTAGCCTAGCAGTGAATAAGTCAGAGTGATTAAAGGGAAAAGAAAGAAAGAAAGAAATGCCACCCCCAAAACACACACACACACACACACACACACACACCACCGCCACCACACTAGGGTTTCACCCTAAAGGAGGGTAATCTAAGCCTCCTGGATCCCCCTTCTGTTCAGAAATGTGCGGAGACCTCTGGGAGGCATAAAGTGTTACACTATCACATAGGGAAAAAATGGAGAGAACTTTCACCAAGCTTCGTGCCATGCACTTTATGAACATGAGATAACTTAAAGCTATTTTAATGACTATCATGCCCATTTTGCCTTTGAGGAAACTGAGCATCAGCGAAGTGAAGCAAGTTGCTCAAGCTCACATAGCTAGTAACTGGAATTTAAAGAGCACTCTAGACCTTTTCCTTCTCTCTTGGATGGCTGGGTCCTGGGAGATGGAGGCTCTCCACCTCCACCCTCATCTCCACAACGCCCCAGGGCACACAGACCTGCAGTCTTCCCACCAAAGGCCCCTAGAGTCAGAGCAGCCGAGCATACTCAGCGCCCAGGGAACAAACTAACCCGGGCGCGTAGGTCTTTAATCACCGCCACCACCAAAAGTAAAGAGCCGGGCAGAGCAGCGGCAGGACGCGGGCCCGTGTGCGGCGCCGCAGAGAGAGAGGCGGGAGTGACTTGGGCTCCTCCGCCGCCCGAACCCCCGCCGCAGCTCCGGCTCTCCCCAGCAGCCCGGCCCCCCAGCCTCTCCGCTCCCCACCAGCGCCAGGCAAACGCTCGGAGGTGCCCTGGCGGAGCAGGAGACCCTCCGCCGCCCCCGCCCCCGCCCCGTCCAGGTGTTCCCAGCTGTTAGCCCCCCCGGAGGCTTCGGGACCCCCGCCCCTCCACGGCACCGCGGCCCTCCACGGCCCCGCCGCAGCCGCGCGGTTCCGCATGTCCCCCGCGCGGGGTCCCCCGGCCCCGGCCGACCACCGCCCCCAGCTGGCCGCGGCCTCCCCGCTCACCTGCGCCGCCCGCACCCGCGGGGCCTCTCCGCACCCCAGCCCGGCTCCCGGCCACGGCTCCAAGCGCGCCCGCCGGGGGCCGGCGTTGGCTCCGGCCGCGCGGGGCGGGGCGGGGCGCGGCTCCTCCTCGCCTGAGCCACCTGGGGCGCCCGCGAGGGGCTCGGCCCGGACAGGTGGGCCCCGCTCGGGAGCGAGCCGCCCGGGGCTCAGGCTCCTCTGGGAACCTCAGGGATCCTCCGCCGGGTTGAAGGGAGGCCCGGGCGACCTCCTGTTAGGTGACATCGGGTCGCTTAGTGCCTGCGAGGCGGCGGGGAGCCACGGCCCTGTCTGTTTCCAGCCTGACCCGCTCAGGAAATGGAACACAGAGCGTGAGGCTGACCCAGCGACCAACAGTGCGAAGAGTGGAAGCCAACCCCTTTATTTGGGGGATGTACAAACCGAGAACCCAGAACTGAGACCCTCGGGTTAGGGCCCAGGTGACTTAGTTCAGAACTGTAAGAACTCAGGCCTTTTCTGACCATCCCACACTAAGCCATCTGCACCTCACCCACGGTGGGCTCAGATGACGTCCAACCCTTCCGTAAAATAACATTAAGCTATAAATAAGATCATTTCAGGTAATGATATCCTCCCTCAAGAGGGGAGGAATCTCCTCTATCCACTGTTAAATAACCAAAGACTTGAACAAATCCAAGACAGCTCATGTGCTCAGTGAATACTTGGTGCACAAATGAGGCGTGGCCTGGTCTTCTGAGTCCAGCCTTCTGCTGGTGCTTACAGGCCAGAATTGCCCCAGCATCTCTCCTACTTTCGGTGAGAACCCAGAGTCAAGAGGCCAGGCTTCCAAGTCACCACCTATCCTTTCTGTACTGCTTGCCTCCCCTCCCACGGCCTGCCAGGCAGCTGGCTTGAGGGAGTCCACACCCCTTGGGCATCTTTGTAAACTGTGAAGCAAATCTTTTAATTTCTGAAGATGTCACAGGCAGGGTTACTCAGAAATATAATGTTGTCCTGCCAGCTTTGCCCTTGTGGAAACAGCTGAGAGTTTGTAACTCTGACCCAGGAACCCCCAGCTAGTAGCAGAGCTAAGCCTCAGGCGTTTGTGGTGATGGTGGGTCCTGTAGCCAGGAAGCCTTGAGTGGGGATACAACTTCTACAGAAAGGGGGCTTGTGTTTGGTCCTCTGCTGAGATCTCTAATTGGTGGCCTCTCCAGGCCTCTCAGAGGGCAAGTGTGATATGAGACACTCACACTTATCGAGGCCCTGACAGTTAAAAAAAAAAAAAAAAAAGTGTGGGGCACCTGGTTGGCTATGTCAGTAGAACATAGGACCCTTGATCTTGGTGTTATGAGTTGTTTGAGCCCCGTGTTCAGTATGGAGGTTATGCTGAATAAATAAATAAATAAATAAATTCCATTTAAACAAACAAACAAAGAAAAGGTATCAGAATAGAATACAAAGAGTGTGGTGTATTTTTTCCACTGGGCAAATGAATGGCCTTAACACACACATACACACACACACACACAATGTTGTGTGTTGCTGCATCACAAATTAATATCAAGATTCACTAAAGAAATCCATTCTAAGCACACTACAGGAAACACAGCACAACTTTGAAGTTGCGTGGAGAACATTCCTGCTTAGAACTATTTCAGTGTACTTCTCTGTCTATTAAACCTCAAAGCCATAATTAGATGCTGTCTGTTAAGGTGAGGTCAGGGCCAAGTGGTCTGCTCCACCCATACCCCCAACAATAGGCTTAACATTCTTAGGGCCTGGACCCCCGCCCCTCCCCCACCCTGATCCTGCTTCATCAGTGAGTCTGGCGCAAATGGGTGTTTAAGAAGTGGTAGGGCCTGGTTAGTTGCTTCACACCGGGAAAGGCCAGCCTGGTAAAAGTTACAGAAAATGCCCCACCTAGGTGTGCCCTACTCGAGCTGTATTCCCCTGTGCGGTAGGTGGGGAGGCTGGTGTCCCAGGGTGGGGCTGTGAAGGGTCCTGCGGTTGGTACAGCCACTTGCATCAGCACATGGGACTGGGCTTGGGAGCCCCTGCAGTTCTCACCCACACAAACTGGGCCCAGCCCTTCCTGTGTCCTGGTTTCACTCAGAGCAGCACGTGCATCCATGATTGAGGATCTTTCCACTAGAGTGTGTGATCTTGGCCAGGCCAGTCTGGTAAGGGATGCCACCCAAACGGGCCCGGGAATGATCATCAGGAAGGCACAAGTTCTGCCCGGGCGTCCCTTCATTTTCTCTCCCCTTCTCCGCCCCACCCCCAAATCCTCCCTCCCCCCACCCAACCCAGGGCTTGCTGAGTAGCCCTGGGCAAGTTCCCTAATTGTCTAATTGTGTGTTTCTCCCACTGGGAAAACCTGCAGGCATGAAATCAGACAAGATCTCAGCTGGAAGTTCTTGGGTTGAAAGGAGGATCTGAAACAAGAAAGTCTGATACCATTGTAAGGTTAAGTGAAAGAATGCAGTTAAAGTGCTTGAGCACAGAGCCAGCACAAAGCACCTGCTCAGTAAACAGGTCTTGTACTTCCTTTAATGTGGCTCAGACTGACAGTGCAAAGGGAGCCAGCTAGTATCTGGTGACACAGTTAAGTGCTGAAAGTAGGACAAAACCGCTGATAGACTTCTTAAGGGTCTAGAATTAATTAATCCTTGCCAATGACCATGCATGTTACCATTCTATGCTAGTCCCTGGGCAAATGATATCTGAACTAGGAAATTTTCCGTTTCTTCTCTATCTCTGGTCCTCTGATTGCGCAGTGAAAGAGAAATCATCCAAAAAATAACCAGAAAATTTCTGGGCCTTGAGATATTATTTACCTTTTTCTCCCTACCTTTACCTTCTCAGTGTGTGCCCCCAATACTATACATCATTTTCTGAGCACATTTTTTCAATGAAACAATATACATGAAGTGCCTAGGATAGTTCCTGGCACGTTATAGCTGCTCAGTTAACTATTACACGCACAGGAGAGATGTAGGAGAGTGGTGAGCAGTAGAAAGAAAGAGCCATGAATTCAGGTAGGCAAATATGATAATGACTTTATTAGGTCACCCAGAATTTTAAGTTCACTGGCTTTGTTTTCAGGTGGGCTTGGGTTCAAATCCAGCCACCACTTAACCAGGTATGTTAATCTCTCTATGCCCCAGTTCACTCGTCTATAAAATGAAGATAGTACTAGTATATCATAGGTGCTGGGAGGCATACATAGAACCACCTTTAGTGAGTTTCTACTTTAGCCCAGGCACAGTTCTAAATGCTTAGTGTCTCTTCTGAGAGCTGACTTCAGGGTATTATATCTTAATCCAGATCCATAGACCCTGGTACTGGATTCAGCATTCTCTGTCTACATACATTTTTGTGAACGAGAGCATCCACAGCTCTCCTTAAATTTGCAAATAGGTCTGGGTCTCAAAACTGGTTAGGAATCACTGCCTTCAAGCCTTAGCAAAGAGTCTTACAGGTGGAAGACTTGTCAGAGATGGTGCAGGCCACTGCTCCCAGACCCCTGTGAGGAGGGGGATCACTGGGGATGCCTGCTCGAGACGCAGGTCACTGTGCCTGAGAATTCCGAGTCAGGACAGCGGAGTGGTTTTGAATAAGAGTGCTACTCACCTACAGGCAAGCCTAGGAAACTGGTCTCATCCAACTTCTCATTTCTCAAGTGCAGAAATCAGCCTGGGGACCCGTTCATTTTGAAGCAGCTTCCACCTCACAACCATGGACCAGCCTCCCTTCCCTCTGAGTCAAGCCCTCACCTCCCCTGAACAAAAGAAGGGAAATGCTCCTCTCTCCACAGCCCAGGTTCCCGTGAGCAGCACTCTAAGTACAACAGAAGGCTTTTTTCCCCAAACTTATTTTTTTCTCCTTATTAATTTAATTGAAGCCCAGGTAACACACAGTGTGGCCCTAGTTTCGGGTATACCACATAGTGAATCCACAAGTCTATACATTAAGCTGTACTCACGAGGGGCGCAAACATCTCAGTGCACAACTATCCTAATCCCATTAACGTGCGTGTTGCCACGTCCTATTCATTCCATATTAATTCCTATTCATTCCATAACTGGAAGCCTGTACCTCTCCTTCCCCTTCACCCATTTTGAAATTAGCCTTCTATTTTGAGGGAAAAAAAAATGTGCAGCCACCTCCGTATTAGCCCTTTAAATCTCAAGGAGCCTAGACCTTTCTTGCCAGAACTGCTCCCCCAGGACCCGCCCCCTCCACACACCCCACTGTATGCAGCTTTACTATTTGAACAGCTGAGGCTATTCAGTGAACACTTTCAAGTGACATCCTACAAAAATGTAGACGCTTTGTTCCACTTCCTACAGCCACAGGCTAATTAGGCACTGAACAGGGAACTTCAGTCTGGTGCCATTTAGTTGTGTGAGGCCCATGGTGGGAACTACGTCTTTCCTGATGGATCTTGGCAAGAAATGAGTCTGAAGCCAAAAAAAAAACAAACCAAAAACAGAAGAGGCAGCTACGGCAGGCAGCAAGGATGGTTATCAAAGTTACATTTCAGGCACATCCAAAAATGTGGGCTCAAGAATGATCAGACAAAATCTGGAACCTTTTCATTTCAGTTGGTGAAATTCTCTTCGTGCTTAACAAGGACAGCCAAGAATACATAGGTGTTCCTGGAGTTTTTGAGGTTCATCAATCACAGAATCCTAACATAGCGGAAAGTTGAAATAACCTCCCCGAAGCAGATTGGGCATATCTCTCACATACAAGGCCAGCATGCACAATTTCCTGGGTGGCAAACTGAAGAAGCTGCATTTCCCTGAGAAGAAGACTATAAAACGATGCAGGTGGCCCCTTCAGGCCTGTGCTTGACCTTGAAGCTGGGCAGCAAATCAGTTTTTCCATACTTATTCCTCAGTACTATTCCTTACACTCTCAGGGCCCACCGATCAGTGTGAATCTGCTTGGCTTTCTACAACACATCAGCTGGGGATTGCTTGCCCTCTTTCAGTTGGGTTCCAGAGCAAGCACTGAAACATGGACTATAAAGTTATGGGTCTGCTTCCAAATTGCTGGCTACAAAAATGTCCAAATGGGGGCGCCTGGGTGGCTCAGTGGGTTAAGGCCTCTGCCTTCCGCTCAGGTCATGATCTCAGGGTCCTGGGATCTAGCCCCACATAGGGCTCTCTGCTCAGCGGGGAGCCTGCTTCCTCCTCTCTCTCTGCCTACCTCTCTGCCTACTTGTGATCTCTGTCTGTCAAATAAATAAATAAAATCTTTTAAAAAAATGTTAAAAAAAATGTTCAAATGTCTTTGGTGTTGTATTTCTGAACCCAGGAAAAAAGTTCTTAATTATTCCAAATTTACTTCTTACTTTTGAAGATAATACAAACATACTGATCCTCTTTTTAATTTGCTAGGTCAATGAGGAAATGGAATACCAGCGTGGAGAAAATTCCTTGTGTAAAATCAGAGTGTGGTTACCACTAACACACCAAGAAAATCTTCCTCAGGACCTTTGCACTTGCTATCTCTTTGCTAGGAACTGTCTCCAGATCTTTGTATGCCGGCTCCCTTAGTCACCCTCAGGGAGACCTTCCCTGACTACTTCATTCAAAGCAGACACAAGACACTTGCTGTCACAGCACCCTGTTTTATTCTCTTCATAGTACTTAAACATATTAAATTATATTAGAAAGTGGTCTTCAGTAGTTCATAATTTGCATGTAAGAGAATAAAGACTCTGTCTTATTCACCACTTTTCTCCAGTTCTGAAAACAATGCTGTGTTCAAAGCAGGTGCTTGGATATTTCTGGAAAGAATGAATGAATGCTAACATTTTGGCAGAAGACTTTGAGTTCATCACATGGAGATTTCAACTGTTCCTATATGTATGTGGCTTAGGTCTGTGGATAAGCTCTGGTCGGGGAGTGAAATGTGATTTTAGCCTAGTCTCTCTATGCTCCTTGGTAACCACGTAACCCAGGGAAACTTAGCCTCCTGGTTAAGAAAATAGACTCTCAAGATAGTTCCACCACTCCCTAGCTCTGTGATGTTGGGCACTTAAACCTCTCCATACTGCAGTTTCTTCATCTGTATATGGGGAGAATAACAGTACCACTCTCACCTATACCTTGTGAAAAGATTCCAGAATGCGCTTGAAGAACTAGCTGCTATCATGAGCCATGCATAGTACCGCAGGCTTTCGGTTAATACAGGGAAGGGTGGGGACTACCAGAACTCTGTTGTATAACCTGCCGGAGTTCACTCTTGATCACCAGAGTGACACAGTCCTGACGGTTGGTGATCTCCAGGCAGAGCAGGTGCACCAGGCTCCCGCTCTCTGTGGGTGTGGTGAGGGGGATCAACTAACCTTGCCAGGTGGACACAGGTGATTCCTAATGTCTCTTGTGGCCTTCCTTTCTACTCCTAGTACTGGTGATGTACACTTTATTTCTTCCAAGAACTCCCTAATTTATTGGCTTAACTGATTGGATGTCTGCCTTTGGCTCAGTCATGATCCTGGAGTCCCAGGATAGAGCCCCCTGCTCACTGGGGAGCCTTCTTCCTCCCACCCCCTCTCCTCACTCATGCTCTTTCTCTCTTGCTCTTGCTCTCTCTCAAATAAATAAATAAATAAATACAATCTTTTTTTAAAAAAAAATAAAAGACACTATTGACTTACAAGTCATAGGGGAATTCAGGAATGAGAAAATTGAGATGGGCAAACGGAGGACTGTAATAGAAGGAATGTGGGCTCTAGAGACAAAACTAACCATGTGACCTTAGGTGACTTCACCTGTTGGATTTCAGTTTTCTCTTAGGTTTATGGCCTGAACAGAGACAAGCAGAAAGCAGAGGTCATGACCCTGAGTCATGTGTTTAGGAGCAGCTGACGCACGTGCTGAAGATGACAGAATGGCCCGCGAGGCACAGCGAGTACCTCCCCCCCTCTGTGTGGGGCCAGGGGCAGAGCTTTCAGACGCCAGGCTCTTCCTAGCAGAGGCAGCAGACGGCTTGCTTCCAGATGCTGGCAGAAGCTGAGTGTGCTTTTGTGTTCCGGCTCTGCTAAGTGACTCCTTGAGTGCCTCTCGTCTCACTTTGGGGAGCTTGTTAAGCTCTGATAAAGATGCTGCAGGGATGTAGGCTTTCAGAAATCATTTCAGTGATTTCTGAGATGCAGAGTGGACTCGATTCATGAGGCAGTGTCAGGACCTCGAGGGCAGAACACACACAGGAGCCCGGGGTGTGAACCCTTCCCAGGCACAGAGATGGACACCGGCCCCAAACCCTCCTCACTGCCATTACTGAGAGGGTATGGAGTCTTCCATCCCGGTGAAACAGTCTAAGAGCAGCTCTTCCCCCAAAAGGAAGGAGGGGGGAAAGTGTGGGAAAGGAAGAACCCTAGACGGGGGGCTACAAGGAGATCTGACTCCCTGAGTAGATCAGATGATTCCCAGGGTCTCCTACTAAGTAGTAGCGGTGATGGGTAAAGGCCTCGCTGGGGTCCAAGGTAAAAATACCTTCTCCCAGGAAGTTTTTGATAATAACTATGAAGAACAATACAACAGGCCCCCAAAGGAGTCATTTAACCCTACGTGCAAATTGACACTTAATTACAGTTTCAGCTCTCCGGGAAATGGACTCTTTAAAGCGGTCAGCTAGGAATCACCTAGTCAGCACTAGGTTGGTTATTGGCCCAGCAGACCCCTGCCATCCCCTGAAGGAAAGTGACCTTGCCAGAACTACTCTGCTTTCTGCCTCTTTGTTCCCACTCCCTCCTCCCCATAAGTCTTCCATTCTGTACTACTCCTTGGAGCTCCTGACTGCTAGATTCATGTTGCCCAATTCATGAATCACTGAATAAAGCCAGTAAGACCTTTAAAATGTACTCCGTTGAATTTTGTCTTTTAACACAGCAATCTCTTCGATTTAAGTAGCACTTTCTAGAATGCTTGCACACAATTTCTCGTCTGATCCTCCAACCAAATGTGAAGAGTAGAGAGAGGTGGGCTGAACGTCTCCGTAATTCAGGTATGGGGATGAGTTCACTGACATGCTGCACAGCCAAACAACGTCACCGTTGGTCAGTGCGAAGTAGAGTGGTATCCAGGTCCCAAGTCCCTCCTTATTTCCGTTTGGAATTACTGAACAGTGCCATCGCTTATGGGTCCGGGGTATCCTGCCTTTGCGGGCATGTCCCAGAAGGGGGCGCTGCAGGGCAGCAGAGAGGCCAGACTGGTAATGGGGTCCGCAGGTCAGCAGCCTACCTGCCAGGAGGAGGTAGCCACCCGTGACCTAGAGGAATCCGCCACCAGCCTCCCGCCCCAGCTCCGCAGAAGCCCATTAGAAGCACCCGCAGACGGGAGAGGCACAAGTAAATGGAGTCTGCGGTAAAGCAGGGTGGGGAGTGCTCACAAGGGAACCCCACTTGTATGGTTTCTGCTCCTTTCTGTAGTTGGACCTGCAGATGCATGTGTGGTATGGTTGGCATGTGTACTTCTTCTAAACTTAAGGCATTAAAAGGAGACTCTATTAATCATCCTGACAAGGCTGGAAGTGAGGGAAGGGCAGCTCCTCTCAGCAGTCTCCTCCAAGGCCTCACAGAGACCCAGGGAGGGGGAACCCACCCAGTACCCCTCAGACCTCCCATTAGAGCTGGCCCAGATGGGACAAGAGAACCCTGCTTTACTGGAAGCTGACACAGCAGAGGACAAATATATTTTCAAATGCAACTAGAGAGCATGAATGTCCTAAAGAGAAAGAAAAAAAAAAAGTCAGCATGAGTGAAGTTAAATTCTTACAGCATCCTGTATGGAACTGCCGGGAGTGACTGCAGCCTTCTAAGTGGAAGAAAGATCCTGACAGCCGCTGGGGCACAGACTTCCTTTAGGAGGTGCACTATCAGGCCCCTGCTGTGGGGCCTCCTCCATTATTGTTTTGATTCTTTCCTAGATGCATCTGACTGCTTAACATAATTCAAATAACAAGGAATTCTTGGGATTCCTCTGAGAGAAAACAGAAAAGTTGCAAAGCTGTAAGACTTTGTATAAATTCTTTGTAAAAGGATTTTTGCAGCTAGTTGCTGGTTATTGACACGCGCGCGCGCACACACACACACACACACACACACACACACAGCACAGACCTCTGGACCAGACTGCCTGGGTTTCAATCCTGACTCCTTGCAGCTGTGAGGCCTTGGGCAAGTGACCAAGCCTCTCTGTGCCTGTTTCCTGCCCACTATAGTGGAGATACTGGTGCCTACCTCGTGGGGTTCTTAGGAGGATTAGATGGACTAATACATGTAAAGCACTTAAAACAGTAGCTGACACACAGCCAGAACAGTCTCTGGCATTCACTGGCTCTTTCCTGCAGCTTTCTGAGCATTTTGAGGTTCTGGGGCTGTTACATGGCATCCAGACCTAGTTTGCCAACGGCTGCATACGTTCTGAAGGAGTAAAATAGGACTTGAGGTACAGTTTTTGAAGAGTTGTCCTATGACAATCATGTGCAGTGGGTCATGGGGAGGGGTGAGGGTTTGGAGGGGCGCCCAAACAGAGCCCTTGGTGCTGGGGAAGCAAAGCAGATGGAGAATTCCAGACTGTGCATCCACAGCACCGTAACAGGAAAGAACCACAGGAGTTTCCTCCAAGTCTTTGACTATTCTGAGCCCAACTAACCACACAGAAATTGGGGAGTTCTTTGCAGACTGGACGAGGAAACAGGAATCGCCAAAGGGAGAGTAAAAACCCCATGGCTCAGGATGCCTTTAGTCAAATGAGCCCACATTTTCACTTGACCTGTCACCTGGGGGTGCCTCCTACTTCAGAAGACTCATAAGTTGTAATCTGTCACAATGCCACAGTTAAACCCGCCAATTCACCCATCATCCGTAATTACCATTACCTTTGCAGGCTATGGCTCCAGCTCCACATTCTTCCACAGATATTCGTGGGCTCTGTGCTTCCCAGAGCTCCATGGAATGGGAAATGTTGAGAAAGACTTGCAGGAACAACAACAGTGTTGTTAACAGTGGGTGGCTGTGCAGTCCTCCTGTTTCACCAGAACCCCTGCTTTCTGGGACCTGTGGGGTCATTTCCCACTGATGCTGAAATTCGCTTTGTCATTGGGTTCCTTCAGAGGACTCCCTTCTCATCTTAAATACACAGCTTCAGCCTAAATATTACCTACATATAAAGTTTTACTACATAAGTCACCTTTAACAACTCTGATATCTGGAAAAAGGCCTCCTCTGAGTTCTTCGGAGAATCACAATTTCAAGCAAGATGGGTAAGACATCATAAAAGCACATCATTTGCCATGCCCTCAATTCCACTTACCAAACGTTTACCTGGCATCCATCCTTCCCGTTTTTAATTGATTAAAGCAGTTTACTGTCTGGCTCTCACTCAACATTAAGCAAACCACGAATGAGGGTATTTCTCATACGCAATGCCTGTGTGGCCACAGGGTTCCAGTGACCCGAGTTACAGAAGTCTCCTTGCTCAGAGCAGATCTAAAATCATCCTGCAGCCTGCCCTTCATTATTCTCCAAAGGCTTCACATTCCAACGTCCTCTCCTAAGATCTCAGACCTATACGTTAATACTGCGGTAGGTTTAAACAGGAACACAAACATGCCAACCCTTCTCCAAAGATGCCAATAACCTCCCAACATTCAACATGGGCAGGGCTCCAACATAATAGCTGAAGAAAGTCACTATGCTAAAGTATTATTGGAATAAGTGCCTTACTCAGACAAGAAGAAATTCAGCTATTACCCCGGTCTGCTGACCTTCATCTCAACCTTACCTTAGAAAAAAAGTTTAAGACACTTATTTATATCAGTTGCTCTCATTTCATTGCTGAAGGAACAAATGTCAGGTTTTCTGGTTCCTCACTAAAAAATAAATAAAAACAGATATTCGAGCAAGGGGGAGGCAGGAAGGTCAAGGCTGACTTTACTCATGCTTTGAGGCTGAGTGGCTGTCTACTGAAATGAACTCTTCTTTTCCGGCCAGCAGTGGTTCTACCTGACACTGGCCTTGAGGCCTTCAATGAGAATGCCTTTAGGATGACTCAAGAAAAAACAGACCAGACAAAGTTTAACTCAGTTTTATTTTCCACTTTTAGTATTTTTCAAATTATACAACATGCAGTCTGCCAGAGTATCCGTACATCTTCATTTTAGAACCTAGAGGATAACCAAAATTTTCCACGGGCCAGGGGAGGGTTACTTCCAGATCTTTTGTTACATGTACTATATATTACAGCATCATTACCTGGTATAAATGGCCATTTTCCCCCTCAAACCACCAAAACAAGTTTGTCCACAATTTTTTTTAATGAAAGCTACTGTACAGATACATAAAGCCCAGAGAACACACCTCTGCAGTACACATTACATACTTTACAAACTAGACATGTATAATCCTACAGAATGCCCTATTCCCCTTATAGCTGCACACGATGAAAAAAGTCTTTAAAACTGGTACACGAGATGTAAATGTGTAAGCAGACTTTATGGAGCAAGGCTTCCTTTGGCAGTTACCTGGCTCTTGTTCAATACTTTAAGAAAGGCTAAATTGTTAGTGTTATATAAAACCATTCTAGACTATGATGGTTCCTTTACCTCACGAAAGATATTAAGGGTGAGACAATGAAGTGAACTCCTCCCCCTGCCCCCTTCCAGTGAAAAACTTCCCCAATATGTCATGTAGCCAGACTCTAAATGTCTTCTGCCCTGCTAAAAAAACAAAAACAAAAACAAAAAAAACCATAAATACACTTCAAAGAGGGGACTGTTAGGACTTTTATTGGCTTTCAGTTATTCCTCTAGGAAAAGAGGACTGATAATTCCCCCATGAGTCTTGGTGATGGCTTGGTCTGGCCTTAGACAGAAATATCACTCCTTCATGTGAAGTTAGGGCATCAAAAGTCACTAGGTGCTACATTCTAGACAAAGATTTTTATTTCTTCGTTTATCCCAATATTTCTATAAATTCTAATTTTTGTAATCACATGATACTATTTCCTTTAAGTCTTACTCCACACTTATTCTCCCTACTACCTGCCAAACAAGCAAACTGTACAGCATTTGAAGAGATGAGGCATTTGTACAGAATTCTCTAGTAACTGACCAAAACACATTTGGCATTAATATATTTTAGTCTCCAAACATATATCTTTTTCTTAAGTTTTAAAATCACTCTATGAATTGATAATACAGTCAATGAAGGAATATACTACGTTATAAAAATGCAATTGGTTAAGTTGAATCCAACCGTGAACGTTGATATTCCAAACAGCATTTCTCTAATTTAATAATCCACCATCCTGCAGGTAGAGATTATTTGTATAAATCATCTGGCTATTCCCTTATAGCATCAAAAAGTAAACTTTCAAGAAGTAGCATGAGATACAAAATTATTCACAGAGGAGAAACACACATTCTCTCTCTCTCCCCCACAAAAAATAAGCATACAACCAAAAATATAATCATAGGCTCAGCCACTCAGAAGTGTGGGTTTTATAGTTAGAGTACAAATGTAAAGGAGTAAGAATATTTTTAAAATGAAAAAGTTGCATAAATGTGGCTTTTTAAAAAAGTGGTCTATAGAGGACATGGTCCTGGTCTTAGTTTATCATACAAAGTAATATTTAGGGATCCACTTGAATATGCTGTATAATCCATTCCAATCATCCGCCCACCTTTTAGTCAAGTGCAGGAAAGTTAGTTTTGAGGTCCTACAAAGATTGAAGCTAGGTGAACTGACTGGCTGATCAGCAAGTAGCAGAATTATCTTTTAGGGACATCAAAGCCAACTTTCTCTGTGAATAAAAGTCGTGTGAATTTTCTGAGTTCCTTGTGGAGATCAAGAAATATGGAAGGACAAGTGAGACGTGTGGCTCTTTTTGAAACATGAAAGGGCCAAGCAACTCTTTAGAAATAGAAAAGGGGTGCCCAGGAAAAAGTTACTTTGGGGAGGTTTTAAAACAATCTAATAACAAGAGAGCCCTGAAAAAGAATTATTGCCCTTTGTTCAATTTCTGCACATAAACACAGTTGCATAATAGACAATAGCGGTGTGACAACTATTAACTGGCAATCCTCTCTATGACCAATGTTTTAGCTTCTAAAATCAGAGCCAAACACATTCACAGCAAGATGATAATCTATGGCATACGTTATTACCTGATACAGTTGGCAAAACCCGCCCTACAAGGGCTCTTCTACCAGACAGCAAATCGCCATGGAGCTGTTGTATTGGGCAAGTACTGGGAATTTATGAAAATCAAAAGAAGAATTTTTAAAGTGTAAATGAATGCAAAATCATCAACTTTGGGAAATAAATACTTCAGTAGAATTGATCTTCTTTCTCCTTACTCCCCTCCCCCGCAAAACAAAACACATATAAACAAAGTGCAACGTTTAACAAATAAATTAAGTCAAAGCAGCTTTGCTGTGTCGGGTTAATTTTATACAAGAAAAGTGTGGAAATTGATTCAGAATCCTCAGTGCTTTACACACGCACGCGCGCACACACACACACACTCTCTCTCTAACTACAGTTCACACAGTGAAGAGAAAGCTCGAGGTCTCCCCGGCCTACGCTTCATTCCAGTGGTGACAGCAGCAGGGACAGTGCCCGCCCCCTCAGCTTGGGCAGGCATGGAGATGGCATGGGTGCTTTCGCGGACATTGGTCTGGTTGTCACAGACTTAACCTCAAATTTGTCAAAACTAGTAGCAGCACACAAGACCAAGTTAATTGAATCCTTGTCAGCTTCCCTGAAGACTTTCCTACTTGGAAATCAATCCTTTTAAAATCCTTAGCTGGGAGAAAGAGTTGATTCAGCTTTTAAATTTTTATTTTGAAAAAAAAAAAACCAAAAAAACCAGTAGTTAAATGTTAAAAAAAAAAAAAAAAAAAATCCATCCATACTGATTCTTCACATTCTTGCCAAGATGAAATCTATCTGATGCCAAAAAGAGAAGTCAAATAAACATTCAGCAATGAAGGGTTAAAATAACAACTTATTCATAGGCACAAAAAGTTGTCAGTCACTCCCCCGCCCCAAGGCTTCCTTTTCCAACCGCTGGAATTGATCCTGGATTTCACTGAGCAGTACCCCCTCGAGGCTTAAGATGGTTCCCTATGGTGAGAGGCAAGAGGCCATCCCCAGCGTGCCTGCTCCGGTAGGATCAGGGAGGAGGACCCCAGGAGGGGCGGGTCGCCCCAATTCCAATCATCCAACTTCGCAGCATTTTCAACACTTCTGAAGGAAGGCTGTTCAAACTGGGCTGGCTGAGACTAGTCGCTGCAGGTTTAGTAGCAAGCAGCTCTGGTGGATTTGATGACTTTTTGCATTTGCTTAGATGTGTTTGAGTGAACAAATTCTACATTGCTACTGTCAGATTGTTTTTCTGCCTCGGAGAAATTTGCTTTGCATTTTAACAGGTGCCCTACGAAAAGGTGTCTTTTACAGCTCCAAAGATGTGACGGGGGTATTCAAAATGCTTCTTTGGGGTAATTTATTTCTGAAAAGTGTTCAGAATGAAAATTTTGAACCTTGTAGCAGCACTTTTTTTTGTTCCCTAAAAATATAGAGGAATGTGTTTTGCAGGAAACCAGACAGTTGCAATGGAGCATGACCCCCTGCCTCCATGGCACTTGGTTGCTACTCCCACTCCCAACGCCCCCCCCCCGGCCCCCTCCAACGCCTCCTACCCATCACAGGGAATGGCACGGTAGGGCATTTGCTGGGATGGCAGACTGCGGAGGAAGGAGGCTCCAGGATGGCCCAGAAACCACCCAACGGCCTAGGCCCTGGCACTCGTTCCCAGGGTTGAGTGGATCTTCTGGAATCGGCCCCTTCAGGTTTCTCAGGAAGCGAGAAGTCCAAGCACACATCTGTACACACAGAGATTCTACACAGCTCAAATATCTGAAACCGGTTGTACTGCAGATGGCTGGGGTAAGCACGTGTAAAAGAAAATGGAAACCATGTAGGAGGGGAAACAAAAAACAAAGGGATTGCTGATTAACGGAGTCCTGGACATGCTATGTGGGGAGCCGTATCTGTTGAGAGAGAACCAGAGAGAGAACATGGGAGTTAGAGGACATCGTGGAATTTCACTCCTCAGAAAAGTGTTTCGATATTTGAAATATCTGCAGTGATCAGATATTTAGGGAAACGTTCTAGGTATTTAGACTGGAGCTGTCCAATAGAAAGACCCCCTGAGCCACATATTTAAATTTTCAAGTGGCCACATTAAAAGTAGAAAGAAATAAGTAAAATTAATTTCAGTAATATATTTTATTTAACACAAGAAATTCAATATATCGTCCTTTACACAGGGGATCAGTACAATGTGTTGAGAGATCTTACATTACTCTGCCACAGTGTTTGCAACGTGGTGTAGGTTTTATACTTTTGGCACATTTCTGTGTGGACTTGGCCACATCTTGAGTGCTCAGTAGCCACACATGGCTGGTGGCTATCGTGGTAGACAGCACAGCTTCCTACTTACTGCTTCTGCCCTGACAACGCTCTCTTCCAAAAATCTGTATCTATCGACACTGGTTGTATTCAGAGAAACACCACTCGCACTTGCCAGGGGTTTTGAGGGAGGTCCCACATGGCCCCTAACCCAGAAAATAGGTTCCTAGTCCTGACTGAAAGGTAGGACTCCCCTTTCTGGGCTGATGAAGATACTCAGAGGGTATCCCCCTTGATTTCACCCCACTTCCCACCAGAGGTCTGTCCCATCATACTCAGGTCTGCAGGATAAAAGTCTGGGCTAGTCCTGACTTAGAGGCCAGCCCTCAGTGGTCTCTGTCACCTTCGGACCAACTCCAGGAAAACCCACTTTCAGGAAGGAACCAAGAGGTTCAGCTTCCCAATAGCTGGGAGCCCTGGGTCTGTCAGTGGTTTTCCTATGCGTTTTGGGCAGAGCTCACAGGGTTTTGCGGTGGGGAGGGAGGGACAGCAGGGGTATGCTGAGCCTCATCCTGAAGAGACATAGGCAATGCCCTGCACAAAATATGACAGACAGTAAGAAAAGCCCATGTGCTCTTCTGATTTTAAAAGGAACTCCATAACCTGACACACTGCTTTCTGTTTTTGCCTCTAGAAGGCTTAGATTCCCATTCAGGGCTCAGCTGTGGGAAACACCCAGCTCAGATTCCTGCTACAATGCTCTCTCCCCTGCTAATGTGTTTTTCTTCACTCTCCCAACTTGTGTGTTATAATATTGTAAGCAACTCATGTTGTTTATATAAGTAAGCAGGATGTATATTATAAATAAATAGAAAAAATTCAGGGTGTGGAAAGAGGTTATAAAAGTAGATAAAGAGGGCACCTGGGTGGCTCAGTGGTTTAAGCCGCTGCCTTTGGCTCGGGTCAGGATCTCAGGGTCCTGGGATCAAGTCCCATATCGGGCTCTCTGCTCAGCAGGGAGCCTGCTTCCCTCTCTCTCTCTCTCTGCCTGCCTCTCTCGCCATCTACTTGTGATCTCTCTCTGTCAAATAAATAAATAAAATCTTTAAAAAAAAAAAAAAAAAAAGTAGATAAAGAGCAAAATCGGTTGGGGGGGAAAGAGGAGGAAAAAAAAATTCTTTATTACAATGCCCCCTCCTCCCAGACACAAAAATATAAAAACTCAAGAGAGCTCATTTGGTAAGTACTACCTCTTGCTCCGATGGTGTAACTACACAGAGGTATAAAGCTCTCAATCAAAAATGGCTTAAACAACCTTATGTGTTAATATTCATGTCATTTTTAGAGGTCACAGGGAGAGATTTGTCTATGGGAAGAGCATCTTTAATGTTTAGCCTCTTTGGTAAGATTTTGTACTTATTATTAGGACAAGAAATGAAAACTCCAAGAGCCTGGTCATAGTGGTCATCTAAATCATTTTGAGCTAAAAACCAAGCGGGATGCTTCCTGAATATCCCCATTCAAATTCCCATTTCGCTTTCCTTACAGGTTCAATTTCTCCAAGCACATGATCTCATGATCACTTACGGGTCACACCCTGGTCCGATGGGATGGTCTTCCTACGTGCCCGGGGGCAGGGAGGTACAAGCACAGGTCTTAAATGGCAGGGTTAGGGCTGACCGGGATGACGGCAGGCACCTCTTGCTGACAGAGCCTCGTGCTAGACACACACTCAATGGGTGGCCTCCGCAGTGCCCGCAGACCGTCAAGTCACGCGATTCCCTCCAGCTGGCCTTCCATTCAAATCCCCCACCCCTCCATGTGCAGGAGTCAGCGTGTCTGGCTAACAGTACGGAAGAAGCGAGGAGCCCCAGAGGATACCCAGCCTGCTTGGTCACCTCAAGGAGGGCGAGAGAAGACAGAGGACAGGCTGCCGAACGGAAAAACACAGGGAGTCCACCAATAAATCGTCCTTTAATCTCAAGAGCTTGTTCCTCCTCATCCTGAGTTACAGATCTTTCCAGCCCGTCTGCCGATGCCGTCTTCCCAGCCGGCCCAAGAAGAAAGGACTCGGCTGAGATACTCCCATCCATCCCCCAACTACCTGAATGTTCATCTCTTCTGATAAATTCGGGAGAGAAAATGGACAGAATGTATAAAGGTAAATGGCTTAGCTCCTGCAGAAACCACTTCTGACCGCTCTGATCGCCGAGAGCGGCCAACCCGGAGAGGCTGGCAAACCTCGAGAAGACTGACAACCCAGCTCTGTTGACCCTCTTGGATGGGTTGGAGCTGTTACCCTCCAGAAAGCACGGTACTGGCCCGAGTGACCCGCTAGGAGGCCGTCCCTGGGCCTCTGCCAAATTGGAGACGGTAATTCAGAGTGGCAACGTGTGACCAGGCTTAGAAGGAAAGAAAATCGCCTTTCTTTAGAAGGGGTGAGAAGGCGGAAGAAAGAAGCGAATTATACAAGGGTTTTGTTTTGCAAGAAGTATTCAGAGATTTCCCCCCAACTTCAGCCTCTGCAATTGCTCGCAAGCGGATTTATGCTTAATCCAAATAGTACATAGTTTTACCTTTTCTCTTGCATTTCTCCCATTCAGTGCCCACATTGTAAGAATGGCCAGTTGTACTCTCTGTACCTCTCACTGCTGGAGAGAAGTGGGCTTATCTCCCAGGAGCTTAGCGCAGTCTGCTGTGTGGGGGAGAATCGTTCTTCCTTCCAGGTCCTCACGATTGCTCCCTTTATGCACACAGTGCTGGTTTCCAAGTCCCACGCCACAGTGCCCGCGTGCACTTCCTTCTGCCCTCTCCCTGAGTCCTGCTCGGTCTGTGCTGCTTAGGTCTGCCCCTGTGACTACTGTAACACTGGCCGATACTTGGGTGGCCCTCATTTCTCCTAGAACTTTCCCCTCTACTTTCACATCTCTCATCCAATTCTCAGAAGAAGCTTGTGATGAAGGAGGTACTGTGGGGGTACCTGGGTGGCTCAGCTGGTTAAGCATCTGACTTCACGATCTCAGGCTCCCTGCTCAGCAGGGCGTCTGCTGCTCTCTCGCCCTCTGCCCCCACCCCCAACTTGTGCACCCTAGCACGTATGGGCTCTCAAAGAAATAAAATCTTTAAAAAAGAGAGAGAGAGAAAGAGAAGGTGCTATGATCATAACTTCTCCACACCTAAGACTTGTCTGGAGTGACAAGGCTGGGTTTTCTTCAACTAAAATAAGACACTGCAACCGAGAGAATGCAGAAGCAGATATGAGAATCCAGGGTCATCGTCCACTAAGCCAAATATTAAAGAGCTTTGCAAAACTGCAAAGCAATTGCCATTCTCCATTTTGTTTTGGAAAATAATTTTCATTAAAAGTGGCATTTGTGTTAACAGTAGTGACACTTAAATTTTTTTTGCTTCAATTTATATCAATAACATAAACCATATCAAGAGATACAGTCCAGGAATATAAAATCTCTTTGATGTCAGTACTTTTATTTAAGACTACAAGGGGTCTTAAGGCCAGGAACCTTGGGAACTGCTGCACAGGGGATCAGAGTTCAGGGTCCACCACAGACAAGATGTGTGATCCTGACAGTGCACTTGGCCTCCTTGTAAAATGTAAGATGGCATAACGTCAACATGGGCCAACACCTGAACCCACAGTCCATATCCTGAACCCACAGTCCCTCAGTCCCTCAGCTATGTACCCTGCTTGTAACAGACCCCCCCTGCAGAGAGGGGACTCACATTCTTGTGACTCAATCATTTCATTGCTAGGATTTCCCAACAGCAGTAGCAAGTTGGAGGGCCCAGCAGCTTAGGTGTAGACGAACGGTGTGGCTTAAAGATCCCACGTGATCCCCTGTGAAGATGGCTTCCTGCCTTCACTACTTTGGAGGATTCAATCTGAAAGCAGCTTCATGCCCACCCTTCACGGAGGGAGTGAACCCATTTCTGCTGTGGGCACAAGGCAACTCGTACATTTTAGGTATATGTGATATTTTTATTTATTTATTTATTTTTTATTTTTTTATTTGTCAGAGAGAGAGCGAGCGAGAGCGAGCACAGGCAGACAGAGTGGAAGGCAGAGTCAGAGGGAGAAGCAGGCTCCCCACGGAGCAAGGAGCCCGATGCGGGACTCGATCCCAGGATGCTGGGATCATGACCTGAGCCGAAGACAGCTGCTTAACCAACTGAGCCACCCAGGCATCCCTATATGTGATATTTTTAATTTGTGCTTAAGTGGGTTCGCCGAGAGAATGGTCAAGGTGAAGCCCAGCAATGATGTCAGACGGTTTGGATCCAGGTACTCAGGACAGAGAGCACAGCAACAAGAAGGAAAGACAGATTTAGAAAAGAAAATAGAGTATAAATGAGGAAGTGCCAGCCTGAACGTCAGGGTAAACTAAGGACTAAGGTAAGGGGCTGCCTTTTTGTTCTAGTAGTCAAAGCCTTCAAAAGAAAATTCTATTCTGCCTGAGGTAGAGGAAAACAATGAAGCGGGGGACGGGTGTGTGGGTATTGAGAGGTGAACTTCCTAGTTCAAAGACAGAAGAGCTAGAGGCCTATGTGGACCTCAAGTATAGGGCTTCAGCTGAAGTTAGTAAATGTGGGGAAATGGCCAGGGACATTCAGTCAAATAAATCTGAGGTTTAAGTACTTGCCTAGAAAATACTGGACTTCCTGTCTCTAAGGTACACTTGGACTTTCCCCTTTTCGGTATAGCTTCCTTTGACAATACCTTTTTTTTTTTTTTTTAAGATTTTACTTATTTGACACAGAGAGAGAGAACACAAGCAAGGGAAGCTATAGGCAAAGGGAGAGGGAGAGAGCCTGATGTAGGACCCCAGGATCATGACCTGAGCTGAAGGCAGACACTTAATCCACTGAGCCACCCAGGTGCCCCTGTGACAGACTTCAGAGTAGGAAACCATTTGTGCATTCCAAATGTCTGGGCCAAGCCTGAAGAGCCTGACTGAGACTGGCACACAGGCAATATGGGGTCCAGGATTTCAGGGCCTTAGTCACAGATGACCATTGTGGCAGCAAAAGGGAACAGTCGTGAAAGCCTGGAAATCTGTGTTCTGTGTCTACTTCCACACACAACTTAAGAATGTAAAGACAGTACTTTTACCAACAACGAATGGATCTAATCACAATAAAGGCCTTAAAGTGTAAAACCTGAAGAAGACAGAGCCATCCTACAGTGACTGTCACACAAATCACAGATACGGAGGTCATAACAGTACACCTGGTCTGCTTTGATGGCTCTTTGCGGCTGCACTCACCCCTGTGAACCTGCTATAAATCGCAGACATGCTTTCCCAGGGCTGCATGAAATCACAGTCTAAAAACATGGGCCTGCGTCTCCGTCAGAGCCCTCATGACCCCCTGTTGGCTCTACCACTGTGATTTTACCCAATATTTTATCAAAATTTACTGAAACTTTATATTTTTAAAAGGCTTTATTTATTTACTTATTTGAGATGGCAGGGCGAGGGGGAGGGGAGCAGAGCAGAGGGAGAGGAACAAACAGGCTCCATGCTGAGCACAGAGCCTGACACAGGGCTCGACCCCATGACCCCGAGATCATAACCTGAGCCAAAATCGAGTCCGACGCTCAACGAACTAAGCCACCCAGGCGCCCCAAAACTTCATAGGCTGTGATTTCTAGACTTAATATATGTGGTTTTTTAATAAAAGTAGAGTCCTCAAAATAACAGAGTCTTTATCTACATCAACAAAGTGAGTGGCATTCTGGGCCTTTCGTTCATTTCACAATATTTTCAATTTCATGTTTTTCTTTCCACAAAAATCTGAAGCATTAATCTATGCATATTCTCAGTTGGAGGCTCAGTAGGTTAAGTGGGTAAGCATTCGCCTCTAGATTTTAGTGGGTCATGACCTCAGGGTGGTGAGATCGAGTCCTGTGTCAGACTCCACGCTCAGCAGGGAGTCTGCTTCTCACTCGCTCCCTCTTGCTCTCCTGCCCACACTTTCCCTCAAATAAATAAAATCTTTTTAAAAAATATGTGGGTATTCTAGATTATACCCAGAGAACCCGACAACCAAGCATTTCCACGCAACTTTAGCCCCACACATGCTGTATGCTACGACCAAGTGGACGCTACTGCTTACAATTTAAATATCCTCCAGCTAAAGCTGCAAGCAAGGGGACAATGATGTGTTCCAGCCATAAGACAGCAACAAGGCTTGCAGGTATGCAGCGATTCTGCAGTGTCTTCCTCCCTCCCTCCATCCCTTCTTTCCTTTGTCTTTTTTTCTCTCTCTCTCTCCTCCTCTCTTTTCCTTCCTTTCTTTCCTTCCCTTTTTTTTTCTTCAATATTTAATTTTTAAGTAATCTCCACACCCAACATGGGGCTTGAATTTATAACCCCAAGCTCAAGACTCCAATGTTCTACCCACGGAGCCAGCTAGGCACCCCTCAGTGGTTATAACACAGAAAGGGAATGAAAGAAGCGAGCCCAGCCATGACACACAGAAGCCGCCTCGGCAAGCCAGACTCTACCAGGAGCAACGCATACCAGACTCACATTGCACCCAGCTCTATTCAGAGAAAAGCCATCTTTCATGAACTTCTGTTAAGGTTGGTAATTTCATTTTGGTTTATGGTTCATTTCAATCTAACTTCTAAATTTGTTTTGGACTTGGTAGTTGTTTAATATCTGTAAGTATATGCTATTGTGAATTTGCAAATACCTAATTATAATAATAAAAACCTCTGGGTAATATGAGAACTTTATCCCCTTAAAAGTACTCTACTTATATTCAAATCTGAGAAATAATGGTCTAAACATAGGAGAGTCAAAAGACCCTTTTTCCGCAAAGCCTTTTAGCGAAGATCCAGCAGTGCCCCACTAGCGACATCTGGTGGACACATTTGAACAAACACCCACTGGCTTGTCAAAGGACTGCCAGGAAAGATCTGACTCCAGGGCCTGCAGAATCAGGGAGCAGAAGGAGATATTTAAATGATGTCTGCATTAAATGTGGGGCCATGAATAAGCGCTCAGTCCTGCCTCAGAGGTCTATTTCACACCTTACCTCTTCTCCAGGCTGCAACCCCATCCACCACCTGCCAGCAGTGGTCCTTCCTTCTCTGCCTTCCCATCCAGCGCAGGGTGGTCTTTCCCAGTCATGAACCAGGTCCCACCCCTCCCAGGGCCAGAACTCCCCACGGCCCCACACACTCGGATTGCATTCTATGCTGCTGGCCTGGCCTCAAAGGCCTCATCTATCTGGCTCCCCCCTTCTCTCCCCCAACAATCCCAATTATGTGGAGTTGTTCTCTGTGTTCTCTGGGCTCTGGCCCCATCAGCCTTCCTGATTCCTCAAACATACCAGCCATCTCCACCTTCCAGCCAGTGTGCTACTCTTCCGTTACTGAGTGGCCAGTACTTGTCATCACTCAGTGCTCAGCTCAAATGCCACCCCCTCCAAATGTCATTCCCCGTCTCCATCGCATTAATAATCTGCTCTTATTTTCCTCAGAACCATACCACTATTTGAAGTTCCCTTGTTATTTGCTGTCTGTCTCCCTGCAAAAAGAGTATTACTGCACAAGAACAGAGCCTTTGTCTCATTCGTTGTTAAACCAAGGACAGAGCAGGCTCTCTGTACCTGACCCCATTTTGCAGATGACGAAACTGAGGCTGAAGAAATCCAGCCAACTTGCCCAACATACAAAGCAGTACAGCCAAGGCCAGGGCTGGAACCCACAGCCAGCCAATCTCCTATCCCATGTCCGCACTTTGCTGCATTGGACTGTTCCATGCCCAGCTCTGCATCTCAAAAAAGATTTCCCCTCCCTCTGGCAGCCCCCTGAATTTGAACTAGCTGAGATAGGCAGCAGTATCCTGAGTTCTGATTTCTCCATGTCGGCATTTTCAGTCACTCTGAAACTTTGAGCATAAACCAAAACACTCATTGTGACTATATTCCTTGTAACCTGAAATGAAGCAGAAAGAAGCCCCAGAGATATCCAGATGCTGCCCAAGTACATATATGCTGCTCTGGCTTCAATAAGACGGCTGGGAAGAGCTGGCAGCTGAGATCATTTCTCCCTAGAACAGACACACTTCAGAGTGAGCATCCCAAAGACCAGGAAAGATCACCTCAAAGGGTTTTGATCCCAACTAAGCAATAAATCCCACATTTCCAGTTATTTATTTTTCTTTCTTTCTTTCTTTTTTTTTTTTTAAAGATTTTATTTATAGGGGCACCTGGGTGGTTCAGTGGGTGAAAGCCTCTGCCTTCAGCTCAGGTCATGATCACAGAGTCCTGGGATCGAGCCTCACATCAGGCTCTCTGCTCAGCAGGGAGCCTGCTTCCTCCTATCTCTCTCTGCCTGCCTCTCTGCCTACTTGTGATCTCTGTCGAATAAATAAATAAAATCTTTTTAAAAAAAGAGATATTATTTATTTATTTGAGAGAGACAGAGAGAGAGCACACATGCAAGTAAGCACAAACAGGAGAAGGAGCAGAGGAAGAGGGAGAAGCAAGCTCCTCACAGAGCAGGGAGCCCGATCTGGGGTTCGATCCCAGGACCCTGAGCTGAAGGCAGACGCTTAACTGACTGAGCCACCCAGATGCACCTCCAATTATTTTTTAAAAAATGATTTTGCATTTTCTCTCTTTCAATGATAATTTCCCAATTCATTGGCTATATCTTTTTTTTCCTTCCCAGTCTTTTTCGTAAAAGTAGTCAATGTTCTTTTTCATAATTTTTAGACAAATAAATGATAATATCTTTGAAACACCTTATATCTGATCTTAGCATCAAACAGGACACTCAGTCATGGGCCTTCCCCACTCAGTGGTGAGAATTTTTTTTTTTTTTAAAGATTTATTTATTTGACAGAGAGAAATCACAAGCAGACAGAGAGGCAGCCAGAGAGAGAGAGAGAGAGAGAGGGAAGCAGGCTCCCCGCTGAGCAGAGAGCCCGATGCGGGACTCGATCCCAGGACCCTGAGATCATGACCTGAGCCGAAGGCAGCGGCTTAATCCACTGAGCCACCCAGGCGCCCCCAGTGGTGAGAATTTAGGGCAAGGAACTAAAAACTATGTTGCAACGACTATGTGAATTAAAGGAGACCATAAGCCAACATTCATCCACCACCTACTGCGGGCCACGCAGCACTCTGCTGCTCTCTACGGCAGCAACGGTTTTATGGTGCACCTGTTAGATACCAAGCAACTCAGAGGTATGACCTCGGTTAGTCCTAATCTCCAAACCAGCGATCCAGGGAAAGGATTCTCCCCATTTCACGGACGAAAAAGCAAATCTAAGGGTAGGTAGCTTCGGGAGAGCAGAAGACCTAGCTAACACCATGACCATCTCCCGTCTAAAGCCAGGTTCCTCGACCACACTGCCATCCTGATAACCAGAAAGGCACCTCTCTGTTTTGTGATGCGGAGAATGCACCCAGCTACAGGAGTTCTATGTATCGGGAGAGTGGCTCAAAGGGGCTCCAGCTGCAGAGAAAACAATCAAATTCCCTTACCCCACCTCAAGTTAAAGAAAGCAATGCATCACCAGAATGGGTGAGGGTGGTTCTATTAGCCTTAAGGTCTAAGAAGTCTCACCAGACCTACTGCCTCTCCAGCTCAAGTGTGAGAAGGGAACATTTTGTTGTATGAAGCTTATGTGAAACGTGGGTCCAACAGACCCTTATGGAACTGCATGAGAGAAGTGGCTGTGCGCTGCACAGTCTCTGGACCCCAGAATCCCTGGGCCGGTGTACTTATGGAGAGCCTGCCAGGAGCCCAGTACGGCCACCTCGCTGCACACTTACACCGAAGGAGGTTAGGTAGGTACTGCATGAGCGCGGCTCTGCTGTGTAGTAGGGGCTCTGTCAGCACAGGCTCTGGCTGCCCACCCAGCACGCATCGCCTTGTCCTCAGCTAAGGAACAGTAGCACTCTTGGTGGCTCAGACAATGAAGCATCTGCCTTTGGCTCAGGTCATGATCCGAGGGTCCTGGGATTGACCCCCACATTAAGCTTCCTGCTCAGGAGGGACCCTGCCTCTCCCGCTCTCTCTGCCTCTGCCTCTTCTTGTTCTCTCAAATAAATAAAATCTTCTTTTAAAAAAATAAAGAAATAAAGAAAGAACACTATTCTTATGTGGTGATGTGCCTAGTTCAAAGTTGCTGCTTTCCAGACCCCCTCACAGCGGGGCCTGGCCACGTGCCTCAGAGCTGGTCAGAGGGACGCAGGCATCCGCACTGCATGGACCTCAGGAAGGCCATGAAAGGAAGCAGATTCGGCTGAAAGGGGCTTTTGCCTCTTTCCGGCTTCCTCTCTACTTTTTAACAACGGTGTGTAGGCGTGAACTAGAATAGAAGCCACTGAGGTGACCTTGAGGAAGGAAGGTACTTGCTGAGGACAGGACCACCCTGAGGTTTCCTTCACTTGACAGAGAAATTCACTTCCGCCCTAGAGACGCCACAGTTCCTTCAGGACAGGAGTCCTTGAACTGACCACCATCGCCTGTGGTGCTCAGTAAACACACAAAGGCTCAGGCCCGAAGCTACTTCACGAAGCCTAGGTCTTGGGTGCCAGGGAATACTGATGCTCACCCGAGTTCAAGAACCACCGCTTTAAGTTTCTATCCTATGCTGCCTCAAAGGAGCGTACAGCTCCCTTCGAGGGCCAGCCCCAACACCAACAACATGCCGTCAAAAACAATTTTATAACATCCAAATTATTTTATCCGTAATGGAAAGTGATTGGATCTGAATGGGGTGGCCCGCTGCTGCGACAACTTCCCATCCACCCTTTTAGGATATGGCAGATGGTGGTGGACATGCCGTCCACCCCCAGGCTGCCCCGGCCTTCCCTCCTGTTCCCCGATCTGACCAGTGCCTGTCCTGCTCCTTGGCATGCTGCCTGGGGCAGCACTGGAGAGAGCTGTCTGGGGGCAGCCACCAAGCTTGCTCCTTGGCAGCTTTTGCGTGAGCCTTAGCAGTGTTGTCCTATCCCCCAAGAGAGGGCTCCAGACCCTCACCTACACATCGCTTACCTTGATCGGAAAGGACAGGAGAGGACTCTGTGCTCTGTGGAGTTGGCCATGACCACGGTGGCCTGACCATGCCAGTGTGCCTGTCTTGCAAGCTTGCCTCCTTAGTGAGGGCTCAGAGTCCAAGGACGACATTTGGAGCTACCCCCTCCCATCCACAGGTTACGGAGTTTTCCTAGACAGTGTTCTGGCCACCTAGTTGTTTGTCTGCCCCACCCAACCCTAGTAACCTCTTTTCTCCACCTCAAGTACAAAAGGACCGCTCTCTCTTTCTCTTTTCTAAAGTGTATCACTTTTTGTGTTTGTTTGCTGGTAGAACAATCCCACGCATGTGGATTGCAGGAAGAAAATTTATAGACCATCATCTCAAATATAAAAAGGTGGTCCTGACCTACCTAGATACAAATTAGCACCATTCTTGAACTGTTGAGTTCAGAGAGCAATTACAAAAACATGACTTTCTCTATCTGGCCCTTTCTTTATATCCAGTTCCTAAAACGTAAAGCAACCACCCACATCTGTCTGCTCTGGGCAAAAGCAGTTGACAAACAGGTAATGCCCTTCTGGATGCCAGCTGCACAGGGAAGTCCCACAGACAAAAGAGAGCTCCAGTGAGTCATCCGCCACACCCTCCTCTCTCCCCCCTGGGAGGGTCCCCAGCACCAGGTGGCCCTAGTGAGAAGACCTGGAGGCTCTTCACGGAGTTGAGATAGGCAAGCTACCCCCCAGGCACCTGTTCCAGGAGAGCGAAACTGTTCACTCTCGCAGGGGCACATGCAGGGGCTGAGAACCAGGCAGGGGCAGGGATCCACTCGGAGCTGCCCAGACAGAAACCACCCGGACACCAGGGACTCACTCGTATTTATTTCTGGTAGTGAGCGGAGTTTGAAGAGCCACCTCCTCCCCCTCGGATGGCGTGGACGGCTGTTGGAGATGATGCCGGGTAGTGTCCAGGGCGGATGGGCTTGGCTGTATCCGACAGAAAGGACAGCACGTTCAGATGGGCGTAAATGGCCACACCCACAGGACCATGGGTCACGTGTGAAAACCAAGACACACGGTTTTTATCATTACAATCCTCATCAAGCACCAGACCTTCCTGAAAGCAGGATGCCTGCTCTCCCGACAGAAGAGTTTGCTAAACCAGGGCACCCAATGGTTAAGGGCACAGGCAGAACTTACGTATCAATTACTTTAACTCTGGCTGAGGAAAATTAGAAGGACTTTCAGTTTTATCTAAGGCAGGTAACACTTGGGTTCCAAAGGCATCTGTGTAGCCCCTGAAACTGGGTGCAGATTTCTCCCTATGATGCACTTTCTGGGAAGAAGCTCCATAGTTTCTGGATTTACAAAGAGCACGAAATCCGAGAAATGCAATGAAACATTAATCTAAGGTATGATCTAAAAACCAGAAACACGAAGTTGTTGATTTACAAAACATCTGCATAGCATTATCTGATGGGAAATAATATCACATTATTGGAAGCATTTCAGTTAAAAAAAAAAAAAAAGCTCTTTGGAGAACATTCCTAAATCGCTTTGCCACCTGTGGCTCCACCCTGGGAACTAAGACTTAGCAGCTACACCCCCATTGTCAACAGAAGCACAACGCCCAAATCCAGGTTTGGCAGGGGTGGACTTCCAGGCCCCCTTCCCCGCTGGGAGCCACACCCTGCTCACGGAGGCCCGCCTGGCTCTTCCCAAGATGCTTCCAAACGAGCCCTTGCAAGTGGCTCTCCCTGAGGCTTCTGGCTACACCCCCGCCCCTTCCCATTCTGCCTGGTACAGAACAGAAGGGGCCTTTGGGCCTTGCTGAGAAGCAGCCAAATTCCTTCCGCTGACAGCCTCAGCTGGCCACCTTCTCTGCTCAGCGCAGCAGCTCTGAGGACCACACTGTGCGCTGCAGCCTCTTGCGATAAGGGAGCAGGGGCCTGACACTGCCATTCTCCCAGGAGGAGTGCAGGGGCCTGGAGGCACCAGCCACCCCAGCTGCAGCAGGCCTGAGTACAACCTGGCAGATGTTCCAGAACACCAGTGCTTCCGGCCAGCAGAACCCTGCCTTCCGCCAGGGCCGTAGGGCAGGGGCACACATACCGATCTGCGCCGAGTGGGCCCTCCTGGCCATGTTCTTGGCCCGCACGGCCTCCTTGATGCGATCCACCTCCTGCTGGTAGCGCTTGCGGTCCCGCATGGCGTTCTCCTTGGCCTCCTTCAGCGCGCTCTCCAGGGCCTTCACACGCTCCGCCGTGGCGCGCAGCCGCTTCTCCAGCTTGGGCAGCTCGCAGCGCAGGTCTGCGTTGTCCCGGACCAGCTGCGGGGAGAGCGGGCGGGGGAGACTTATGTGGGGGAGGAGCACGGGGGGCGGCGCGGCAGGAGGGGCAGTCAGCCACAAGAGGACGGCCTGCCAAGCAGCCTCGCTAGGTCAGCTCCGGACGTTCACGTGCCCATTGGGTGATGCTAGGCAGGTTCAGAAGCCCTGGGTATAGGGCGGGCATGTTCTAGAGCTCTCTGCAGGCCTCCTCCCGTGCAGGACGCGCTATCTCCACCAGGATGTGGTTTGGACCCGCTCTGCAACATATCCAGAGGCTCACAGGTGATTCTGGGACATTGCTCGTTCTCTTATTACTTAAGACCCTCAGTTAAGAAGCGACAGGTGAGAATGAGCACGTTCAGGGTGGTCTGGCTGCAGATTGGTGGTTGCCAGAGGAGGTGTGGGGGAGGATGGGTGAAAGAGGCAAAGGAGATTATGGGAACACTCATGGTAATGAGCACTAAGTAATGTACAGGATTGCTGAACTGATACATTGTACCTCCAAAAATAACACAGGGGGGCACCTGGGTGGCTCAGTGGGTTAAGGCCTCTGCCTTCCGGCTCTGGTCGTGATCCCAGGGTCCTGGGATCGAGGCCTGCCTCGGGCTCTCTGCTTGGCAGGGAGCCTGCTTCCTTCTCTCTCTCTGCCTGCCTCTCTGCCTACTTGTGACCTCTCCCTCTGTGTGTCAAATAAATAAAAAATATCTTTAAAAAAAAAAATAACAACAGCACTGTATGTTAATTATGGAATTAAAAATAAATACAAATTACAAAAATAAAAATAAAATGAAGGAAATTTTTTTAAAAATTAAAAAAAAAGAAAGAAAAAGAAGCAACAGGCTTGTGCTGGGTTAAAAAAGATTAAAAAAGGCTCAAGAGCTAGCTCTATTATTTCCTGACTTGGTAAGTCATCTAACCCCTACACATCTCAGGTTTCTCACCTCTAAAAAAGGAGAGTATATAACAAGACCATTGTGCAAATCCCAGTGGATCCAGAAAAAGTTTTGAAAATCAGAAAGTGCCGTATGAACATTACCTATCCCGAGGCCACACCTGCCTTCTTTACCAGATCCAGCGCCTGGCAGAGAGCAGGTTTTTAATGGTTAATAAAACACTCACTGAATTCACAAATAAAATAATTAGTGAATTTCAGAGCCCTATTTCATATTAGTGACTCAGGCTACAGTTTCCGTTTCTGCATTTCTCATCAATAATTTGCTTGACTTCAACCATATTGAATCTGTCATCCTCCCTTTGGGGAAAAATGCCATCCTAGGTAATGCTGAGGGACGTAGGCCCAAGAGAGAGCATTCCCTTAGCCATGCAGTCCAACAAGTGGGACCATTTTTATCACATTCCAAATCTTTAGGATTTAGGGGAAACATGAGCATTCCAGTATTTATACAGAAAGGAGCCAAACAGCTGCCTCGATCGCCAGTAGATTTGGCCAGTAGATTTGCTGTCCCTCTCGATAAACTCCAGAGCCTCATAAGAATCGAAGAGGGTGCCCAGGAAATAGGGCAAAAATAAAGCAGAGCGAAAATAAAGCAGATCACTTCCTCTCTCAGCCTGTTTCTTCAGCTGCAAAAATAAGGGACCTGAACCGGCTCGGTGGAATTCACTTTGCCTTCTGTGCCCTGTGGGTCCAGTGCTGGGACTGGAGGCACGATGATAAGGCAGGGTTCTGAACACCCCACTTCCCAAAACCTGGAGCTCAAACTCCATTCCTTCCATCTGGCTTAGATAAAAGACTTTTATCTGTAAGGGAAGTCACTCAAGACTAATTAAAGACTCCGAGGACCCGTCTGGCTCCCCTGGTGATGCAGAGCCTTCTCCTGGAACTGTGGCTAGATATAGTGGGGTTTCTTCCCGGGATAGTAAGGGAAACACAGGAAGCTGGCACAACTCTCCTACCTGTTTGTGAACCTTCGTGAGCTGCTCCAGGTTATTCTCCAGGAAGGAAATCTTTTGCTTCTGGGCAGCACTGCCCCCTCCGTCATCGCTGTCCAGCTCCACGCTCTGCAACACCACCAGGGGTCAGTGGGCCTGCAGGCTCCCTCCGGCCCCGGCCCCAGTATAAACTGGACCACATTCTAGTTCTTCTTTATAAAAAACCACTACCCCCAATCCCACCAATGGTTATTCTGAAAGTAGAAATAAAGAGAGGTTCTAAAAGTTGAGACTTAGTGACCTTGCCAGGGAATTCCTTTGGTTGATGTCAAGGGTTTTCTGAGCATTATAGAGAATTGAAAACAAAATAAAACTCCCAATCTTCCTTTGGAAGATACAGATTAGTTCTCTCTGTGAAATTCACCTCTCCCTTGCAGGTGGGTAAACAGACTTTCCTTTTCAAAAGGAACAGTTCCAAAACTCAAGAAGAACCAGTGTGAAAACATAAACCCAAGATCTAAGCCTGATTTCAAACATCCCAACTAAGCTAAGTCACCAAGCTGTTGGGCAAGTGCCTATGGTCCTACTGGGACATCTCAGTGGCCATTGCTTGTCCCTTCAGCTTCCAATCCCATGAAATTAGTTAATGAATCCATCTCAACTAGTCACAGCTTCTGAGTGCTGCTGGTGGATAAACTCTTGAAATTCATTAGATCTTGAGATGGACAAACGTGCCCTTCTGGGCCAGGAGGTCAACTGAGAAAACACATGTGCAAATATCCTAGAGCTCAGAATGTGCTGCATCTGATTACAGAAAAGATCATCTTCCCTCCTTCTTCTGAGAGGAAACGGGTGCGTGCAGATCTCAAACCCGTGTCTCTTCTGCCTACATCTGGGGTTCTCAAATTTGCCCAGAGGAGGATTTGTTAAAACTCAGATTGCTGGGCCTACCCCCAGTCTCTGCTTCAGTGGACCTGGGCGAGGCGGGGGGGCGTCTGAGAATGTGCATGTCTAGTGATGTCTAGTGAGCAGCCCAGTGATGCCAAAGCTGCGGGCCAGATAACCACATTCTGAAAGCCACTGGTCTACCAGTAGGTCAAGAGTTTTATATCCTGAAATCAGGGAAGCCCAATCTTAGCTCCCTTGGACCCCCTCTTCCCTCTGACTGAGCATTTCCAGTTCTTGCCATTACCTCTGCAGTCTCCCTCTCCAACCCCTCTGCTCTCGCCTCTCCCTCCTACCTGGTCTAGGTCTGGTCGTCATTTCTATTTTGATGACTGTGCTCACGACCTACCTGTCCCACTGCTGCCCTTCAGGCCTTAACCTCCCCTATCATTCTCCACCTTCCTTTATTTTCATTTCCAGGCCTGGAACCATTCTGTCAGGGGCCATGGCAAATCCTGGCTCTGACCTTCAGTTGGACACTCAGCATGCTTTCAGCACTGCTCAGCAATGCTTTCACTCATCCCTGACAAATGTCCCCCACCGCCCCCCCACCCCCACCCCACCCCCGGCTGCCTGAGCCTTCTCTAGGCTGTGGGGCCTCTCCATTGTCTTCCTGACCTCTCCATCAAGGACAGAACCTCCACATTAACCGAGAAGATCAAAGTAGTCGGATCCACTTTTCCACAATTATGTATTGTCCTGTGAATGTCTCCACCCCCACTCTCCACTACTGCCCTTGGGGAAATTGTATCCCTTCCCCTTGCCAAGCCTGACACACCCAACCATGCTGTGACTTCTGTCCATGTCCATGCAGGTCGGACCCCATCAGCCCCTCCTCTTTTGTTATATACATTTCACCCCTTTCCCTCAGCTCCTTCACACACACACGCGCGTGCACACACACGTGCATACTTTTAAATACACCTTCCTTCCATCCTACCACACCGCTGGCTACGGCGCATTGCCCCTCCTCTATCACACTTAAACATATTGAAAAGAGCAGTCCCTTGCTGCTCCCACCTCTGCCTCCTTCCTGAAACTTCTGCACGCTGCTCTGGGATTCACCACACGGTGACTCCCCAAGATCCCTGTGGGAGGCACGAGGATCCCCGAAGCCCAGAGTCAGAAGTCACAAGCCCTGGATTCCAGTCTATCTCCAGCTCTTCCAGCTGTTGACCTTGGGCAGGTTACTTAACCTCTGAGCCTGTCTCCACTAAGATAGAACCGAATAGTAAGGACCATGTACACGGTTGCCAGGAAGAGCAAATGAGACACAGGTTTAAGCGCTTCATGCGCTCTGACCCAGCCCCTGACATCCCCTCATGGGCAAATGGGAGGCTCCTGCCTCTAACTTCTCCGGGTTTCTGGCATTGCTCACCAAGCTTCAGAGCAGCACTGCCTGACGGGATCCCCTGGATTTTCAACCCATCACACACGTCAGCTCTCACACTGCAGCTAGATAGGTGTGTGCGCCTTTGAAATGAAAGGCCAGGGAAAGGATTATAACTTCCTTTTACTAAGAAGAAAAAAATCAGATGGAAAAATATTCCCAAGTACTTTTTTCTTTTTTTTTCTTTTTTGCCTCCAGTACATTCTTTGAATGCATTTTCTGGCATGAAGTAATTAATTTTTAAGCAAAACCAGCCCCAATTTAAGAAAGTGATATTTCAATGGAAAATGATTCTTTCTGTCCATATTTTCTTTTCAGTCCTGGTCGCAGAAAATAGAACTCACCTTTTTAACCCGGGCAGTCAGATCCTGGACAAAGAGTTTCCGGAGGTTATGCAGAGTCTGCAGTTCCCGAGACTGGAAGGGAAGATAGTGAAAATGTCACTACAGTGGGGGAGACACCTTGAATTCAGGACACAATGGCGCCAGACCGTCCGGTGGCCCCAACGACCCAGACGGATCCCACCTGCTCTGCGAGCCCGCCATCCAAGCCACAGGGCTCCCACACTTTCCCACAGCATATGTCCACCTTCTCCATCTGTCTCAAGACTACCCCCAGGGGCAGAGACTGGAAGCTCAAACCATGAACTAAAATGGAACAGAGCCTACTTGTTAGTGGTGTTCTAAATAGAACTTTTCCTCTCCCCTCAACTACAAAAGTAAACCCAAAAATTTCTCACAAAAAACTATAAAAGTTCTCACAAAAATTCCTAGTTGGCTGTGTTATATCAGGATGGATTCTTTTTTTCCCCTAATTTATCACGTACGCATTGCACAAAATGCCTGCAAGTCTACATGGAAAGTTACCCACAATCTCTCCCATCGTAGCAGACCGACATATTTCATATCTCCACGCCCCGGTTCTGGCCCTGGGCCGTGTGCACTGGCTTGACGTCACTCCAGCTCATGGATGAGGTAGGTAGTGGGCCTTCTACCCACGTAACCCTGGGCAACCTACCTTGCCTTCCTGTGACACAGCTCTCTTATTTGTAAGAGGAGAATAAATTTAGTAGTCGCCTCACAGTCGTCGAGATTAAATGTGATAATTGTTATAAAACTCTTAAAATAGTTTCTGGCACATTGTAAGTGTTCAGTAAACATTAGCTAGTATTAACTTATTGATGCACCATATTTGACAGTCATTTCTTTGGTAGGTTTTGTTGTTTCCCTTTGTTGTCATAATACTGTTACACTGTAATCAACTTCTTAGGGGCATTTTTTTTTCCTTCATTTTGAGTTATTTTCTACAACAAAACCCTTAAGAATTAGACTGCAAAGACAAGGCAAACCTGGTGACCTTTGTTAACAAGATCAGAAAACCAAAATAGTTCCTCTCATTCAAGTCTCCATGTTCTTACTACTGGGGATGCAATTAGTTCCTTCCAAGATATTTCCCCATGAGGGAGAAGAGAGATAAACTTGCATCTGAACTTCCCAATTTGTCTTAGTTGACCTACTCTTAACACAGAATGTCAAGGGATGCAGTTCGCCCGTGCTCACAAGGAATTAAAACAGGCTATATAGCCATGGAAACACTAAGCTTCTATGTTAATTTAAGTCTTGTTACTGGGTCCAAGTCTGCAATTCTGTGTTGAAATAAGAAGCACCTAAAGTCAATTGCTTCCTCAGGAGAGGCAAATGAGTTTGTGCAGGAAGCCAAACAGGCCTATTACCATGAACAGTGCACACCACACCTGTGCGAGGCCCAGTCGCCTTCCAGGGCAGGGGCAGGGGTGCGGCTCCATGCTCATGTTTACACAGACATGCTGTTCCAGCCCCTGCCCAAGGATCTCAGCGCTCCCCCACCCACCTCAAGCTGCTGCTCTGAATTCTCTCTCTCAGGGATTTTATTCAACTGTAACCATAGTAAACATTTTCCATAAAAAAGCCACCACACCAAAGGGAAATGAGAAGACAAGACACGGGTCCCTTGTCAAAGGGCCAGGCATCTCCTTGGGGCCTAAATACCAAATACTATGGAGTCCTGAGTTTGGCATCTTTACCTCATTTTTGTTTGTTCTTAGGTGAATTCAGCAGTACAGGAGGGGTGGTTAAAAACCTTTAAAACAATTTGCAAATTGCACATTTAAGCTTAGGTAGCTAGCATTTGGCTTCCCACAGCAATGAATTTTCCTCCACGATACCATCATTTCTTCACCGCATCTGTGACTCACTTCCCTGAAATGTTCCCTGTCACAGGCCACTGCCCTCTGTGTAAATGCTCCGGGCTCAGCTTCCTGTCAGAGGGGACAGCAAAGGCAAGCCCAGAGAGGTGAAAACACAAGGCCCATTAACACAGCAGGAGAGGTCCAGCCCTAGAGTCCCAAGTGTCCTGCTAAAGCAAGATGGCTGCCTCGGGCCCCAAGACACCCTCCACATCTTCCAACATCAAACCCTGCAGTGGGCTTCAGACTCCAACCCCTGCACGGCGGGTTCCACCCTCCCTCCCACCCAAATACTCAAGAAGCCAGAAGAGACCTTGAGCTATGGAGAGTTCAAATAAGGTCAGCCAAGGGCAGCGAGCCTGTTGCCGAAGAACATTTACAGCTTGGGGTGGATTCCAAAAGCAGGTTGAGTGAAAATATCCAAGTCTAAAATGACACCAGCTGTGGGGATCGGATTTAGGATTTCAAATGTGGATGTGAGCGAGGTGTGCCAGTGGTAAGCTGAGAGCAAGAGAGGAGGGGAGCCAGCGTGTCTGTGGGTCTGTCCCCTATGGGTGAGTATGCACCAGGTGGGAAGGGTCAGGGACGTTGGGGGAGGGTAATTGGGTGGAAGGTACTGAAATGTCACTTATCTCTGGCTAGTGGGACACAGTAACATTTTAAATTTCAATATTTTTCTGAATTTTTAGAATCATCTGTAACTGTGGGTATTACTTCTCGGGTAAAACAGACCTAGAAGAGGCAACGTTAGGGCCTCATCTGGTTTCCCCTAGAGCCAGCCGGTCATCCACCAGCTTCTCTGCCATGTTGGAATGGCCCCAAACCCTCTGAGCCACAGTCCTCTTACTCCTGTTCTCAGCGGATGGTGCCCTCTGTCCCTTCACCTGGCTTTGAGGGACAACTAACAACAGCCCGGGAACAGAGTGCACAGTCAGGTCCAGCCCTGAGTAACAATTTGCCTACGGCCTGGAGTCACCAGGTTCTTGGGAGGCTGTCGCACATAAATTCCCACGACACAAATGGAATCAAAATATATGACTGTATCAGGGCCGCCTAGGTGGCTCAGTCAGTTAAGCAGCTGGCTCTTGAATTTAGCTCAGGTCATGATCTCGGGACTCTGAAATTGAGCCCCATGTGGGGCTCCGCACTTGGCACAGAGTCTGCTCGAGGATTCTCTCTCCCTCTGCCCCTACCCCTACTTGTGTTTGCGTGCTCTCACTCTCTCTCAAATAAATAAATAAATCTTAAACAACAACAACAAAAGTATGACTACATCCCAACAACAGTCTCTCTATTGTTTTATCATATGAAGTGACCTTACATGCTTTCATCAAATTAAGAGGCTCTGTTGGGACAGTCTGTCTTCAAACACACGCTGTGTGGCACTTTGCAGAGCTCTCAAGAGCCCTCACCCTCAGAGCAGCTGAAATGGTGGAAGTCAACCAGAGCAGATAAACCTCATGAATTCAGATGCAGGATGGAGAAAACCAAGCAGGATCTCAAATGATGAGACTTTCTGATCTGTCACTCTTGTGCCCCAAAACCTGCATGCCTCAAGGCCCTACCTGGCCTACAACTTCTCTTGCCTTGACCCTTCCATGCCTACCTCTTGTCTCCTCACTGCATCATTGACTTTCCTGCTGTTCTCCAACATGCCAACTCCAGGCTCACCTCAGGGCCTTGGCATAGGCTATTGCCTCTGCTTGGAAGGCCCCTCCCTCAACATTCCCATGGCTTAATCTTTCACCTGCTTCAAGTCCCTGCTCAAATGTCACCACCTTGTGGGACCTTTGCACTTTCTATAACCAGGTAATGGAGGTCATGATTGCCTTCCTAATGTTCACGTCTGTCTCCCCACCCCCGCTGAAGGCATGCTTAAAAGGGCCAGGATCTTATCTTTGTGATTTACTGATACAACCTAAGCACCTAGAAGAACACCAGCCCTTAGTAGGTGCTCTTGCATGTTGAATGGAAATAAGTCACAATGTGCAAAGTCAGTAAAGATTCAGGCACGGATCTTCAGGTCAGTTTAATTCTCGCTCAGGGCCTCTAGTTACAGCACTAAGCATGGAGGCAAGGATGGATGGATGGATGGATGGATGGACAGACAATCATGGTATCAAGAGCTGGGGAATAAATTCTACAATCCTCACTTTTCCACAGGACATTTTATCTAAATGTCTGTATTTGTCTTAATGTCTAAATATACGGTATTTGCCTAAATATTTTGTCTAAAATGGTATGTGAAAACGATGGGCACAGAACAAGTTTCAGAATACACAAATTCAACACATCACAAATTAATTGGGTCTTTGGGACTGAAGCGAGTTGGGAAACATGCTGACGTACCACCGTCTCCTCCAGCCCTTTGAGGTCCTCTCTGGCTTGTTCCCGTTTATCATTGAGCAATCTAAAAAACAAAGAGGAATCATGAACCCAAGGGGCATCAGAGAGTTCCAGATACCATCTGCACCTATGGATATGTCAACAGTACCAACCGTCTCACACGAGTGGGCACTCTTGTCACATAGGCCCGACCTACCCAGAATATTGAGGAATCGGAGTCACGAGAGTAGACTTCTCTAAGACTCAGCGGGAGGAGAGAGAGAACAGAGGAAATATTTAACGTGCACTCACAAGAGCTTTTCCAGTTTCATTTCCCTTTCTTGGTCCTCCACTTTCAGCTTGTTATAATCAGAGCTGAGCTTCTCCTGTTCCAGTTGCAATTTCTGATTCAAACTGAAATGGAGGGGGGAAAGCAATACATGGCACATGAATCTGAAATTCTGAGGCGCCCAGCTAAAGATATGGTTCTGTTCCAACCCCATTAGTTCTGTGCAATAAAGGCGGCAATTCTGGAGGATTTTGAGGGATCAGAGAACAACCTCACAGCTTCTTCCCTGCCCAAGTGAAAACTAATTTCTGGGAACATCTCAGAGGCATGAAACATAAGGCTTTGAGAATATATTTATAGTTGGCTTGTGCAAGAGCTTTGGGGGGAAAATAATGAGCTAGGAAAAGGGCTGATATTTTAAAACAGAGAAAGAGAGCACAGTGAGAAGAATTCTGCTTTGTCTGCCCTACAGACGGCATGTACGCACCCACTCAGGAAACCTTATCTGCCCGTTGCACCCTTCCCTTCCTCTCCGGTCCAATCACCTGAAAACATCTCCTAAGTCCAAATTCCTGGCCGACACAGGGACAGTGCCGCTGTGTGGAGTCTGCAAGGAGTGGGTACAGAGAGAGGAAATACAAAGAAAGCCCAGGGTCTGCGGCAAAAAAAAAGAAACTTGCCATCTGGTTGGGGGCACTTGGCCAACACTTGCATGCAGTATTTATAAAACCTTTTGTGTGGCCGTGCCTGTGCGTCTGTAAAGGAACAGATTCTACCCATCTGAAGGAGAACCCAGGGTTGTTTGAAAGGCGCAGGCCAAGGAAACTTCTCGTCAACTCACTCCTTCACCAGCCCGCCTTCCTCGTTCCTTCCCTCCCCACGTTCCCCTCCGGCTGAACATGTCAAGGGTGATTAACCAGAATAAAGAACACAGGACACGCTTGAAGGGGAAAGAACAACATGAGTAGCAGCACGGGGGTGGTCCAGGAGGAGGAGGAGGGCAAAGACGATGCTAAGGACTTGCCTTGGGTAGACAGTGTGGACGGAGCCCAGATCACACCACTTACACTCTGCTTCATTACCATTCTCCTCTTTCAAAATGCAAATGCGCTGTGGGAGCGGCTTGCACACAACGAAGAGAGATTCGGATCAGTAGCCTGGAGAATTAAACTCTAACTCCAGTTTGATTCCTACTTAGCAGCGCGACCCTAAGAAGCTCACGGAACCTGGCCTTGCTCCCCAGACAGAAATGCAGTTCTCCATCTTCAGAACGTGGGCATGGCGGGAGGCTTCGGTCTAGATCTTGGGAATGAGGGTGGGGGCGTCAGTGGATGGGACTATATTTCAACATAACTGGTTTTCTTGGTTTTCCCTCGTCTTTTATTTAGGGGCATTTAAAAACATTATTCTGCAAACAGGTTCAAAAACTGCCAATGCTCTCACTGTGCAAAAACATAAGAACCCTCAAAGAGAGGATCCCAAAGGCACTCGCCGGCTTGCTACCTTGTTTTGACAGCGAGGCGGGAAGGTAAGAGAGGAGGAGGGGAAGGTCATTGCGGAGCAGGGGTTCTTGAGGCGCCGTGACGGGACGGGAATATGGCCCTGAGGGGGGGTGACAGCAGAGATGAGCTGCAGTGACACCATCCTGGCAAAGCCACAGGTCCACAAGCACAGACACGGTCCCTGGGAAGCGTGTGCATATGCCCGGGCGGCTCAGGGCTGTGCAGGGAGCATTTCCATGATGGGTGAGGAGGCAGCAGGGGCTGACTATCTCCTTTGGAGTATGTTTCAGCCTATCGGAACCCCTGAGTCAGGACCAATGCAGGGGGGTTGGTTGTATATTTTCATATATAATTTCATACAAACAGTGTTGCCACCTATGAGGGCATGTGTCTGCCCAGCTGAGTCACCAACATGACCCCGACTCCCTGGGGACGAGGAAGGGTCGCTGCGCCCGCCTGCCACCTGCCCCACCAGAGCCCCCAGAGGCTCAGCTCCAGATGGGAGGACAGATGTCGGAAGCTGCGCATCCAGCCTGCCGCGGCACAGGGCAGGACACAGAGCCCGCGGGCCAAGGAGGGCAGAACTGGGCTCAAAGCTGCGTCCTTCCAGGCTGGCCCGAGAGCCATGCCCACCCCCGCGTCCCGAGAGCTCCTGGGCCGACTCACTCCCGAATCTCATCGATGATTTTCTGCTTCTCCTCAATTTCATCCCGAAGTCTGGACAGCTGCTTCTGGTGAGCTTCCCGGTGGCTCTCCATCTGCTGCTCCAGCGCCTTCTGCAAGCCAGGCCAAGAGAAATGTGTCATCCACTCGTTGGCTCGCAGCCCACGCCATGACAAGCCCTGGATTGCTTCTGCCTCCTACTCTACGTCCCTCAGCTGTCAGGTCCCAAAACTGGGGCCCCCAGAACATGCCTTGCTTTACTGGCACAACAAAACCCGAAGATCTATGATAAAACCCAGCAGGGGTTTTATCCTAGGAGCAAATCGGTCCATTAATTGAATAAAAATCTCTCCCGGGGCCCCCTACAGCTCACATGAGCCACATGGCTTCTCTCACCAGGTCAGCCAGAGGGCACAGACCTCTTACTAAATACACCCAGGTGACCGCAGACAAACCACCTAACCTACGTGAGCCACACTTCCTCCCCTGTCAAATTCAGAGAATTGTCCCTGCCCTAAGCACTGCCCAGATTTATGGTGACGTTTATAGGAGACCTCTTCACCAAAGGGACGTGACACGCGGAGGAGGGCCCATCAGGGTGAGCCTGGAGAGGCTCATGCCGTGGGCACGGCTTTTTTTGTTTTTGTTTTTTAAATATTTTATTTATTTATTTGATAGAGACACAATGAGAGAGGGAACACAAGCAGCGGGAGTGGGAGGGAGTAGCAGGCTTCCCACCAAGCAGGGAACCCAGTGCGGGGCTCGATCCCAAGACTCTGGGGTCCTGACCTAAGCCAAAGGTCATGATGCTTAACGACTGAGCCATCCAGGCGCCCCGCATTTTACCTGTGGCCTTGCACCCAAAGGGACAAGCAGTTTGCCTAAAGGAATCAAAATCCTACATCCTCTCCTATCTCATTTTATTCACCCACAAAGCTTCTTTCCCAATTATTTTGCCTACATTTTCCTTCACCACTCTACATGTGGCCAAAAATAAATATCTCTATGGTACACGGCAATCCAAATCTGGAGTGCTTTAAAAAGGTCAAGGGAAGACATGTTCTGGCAGTTCAGCACAGCAGTGCGGCCCACACAGTGACCGGGGCGGGGGGGGGGGGGGGCGGGGGGGGCGGGGCTGCTGCCTCCCCTTCCCCAGGAAGAGGGAATCAGCACAGACTAACGCAGCATGACTACCGGACTTCTGGACACCTCCGCCTTCCTCTCGGTCCTGTGCCAGGCCGCAGTGTGCCACGGCCGGCACCGGTCCCTCCCTCCTACATGGCCACACAAGTCTCTGAAGGAGACAGATTTTCCTAGAGTAAGAAAACGCAGTCCAAATGCACGCTGGGCTCTGGGGCAGGGGCCGCGCACACACCTTCATCTCCTCTGCGTCCTGCAGCCGCGTCAGATGTTCCTTCTCCTTATCCTGGAAGCTGACTTCGTGCATTTTTTCTGTTTTGAATTTTAAATGATGATTGAAGATTTAACTGGCGGGACTCACATCCAAAAGTAAACATATTTTTAAAAAGACAAAAGACAAAAAAAAAGGAAGAATGGCCATGGAGTGAAACAGAACTTATATGACCAATTACAACCACGCTATCCAAGATCAGGCTTCCCAGGCGAGACTTCAGGCCGATGGAGGCTGCCCACTCCAGTGCGAGGGGCGGCGGTGGGGACCAGGGTGCTGACTTAGAAGTGGGCCACTCTAGGAGGGAACTGACCGGGCTGGGTCTGACCTCTCCCCTGGCCTTGGTGAGAAACCCCTGCAGCAGGGTACAACAACCTGCTCTGCACATTGGAAAGCACTCTGTGAAGTTGAGAGGCATTTGGATGCAATGCCACTATTAGAGTTCCAGAAAGAGCTAATTTACCTCCCATCAGGACGCTGTTTATTCTCTAAGAATCTAGAGCAGAAGAACAAAAAATCTAAGAACAAAGAAAACAAAAAATAACACACTCCAGATTAAAAAGGAAGGCCCCACATTTGGTGCATGGCACACCTCCAGGGGGAGTCTGTCCCAGCCTATTCTTGGTCAGGGGCACACACCCGGCACCCCCAGCAAGCAGCAGCCTGAGGGGTGGACGCGGGTAGCAAAATGGTTTAGAACAGAGTCATGCAAGTCATTATGCTTTCTATCTAGTCTGTTCCACTTTATTTTAGATCTTCTCACCTCTATTTTATTTCTACTTAGGGCACCACTACAGAAGCCATTTACGAGAGAGAGAAAAGTTCTTTTCAATGCCAAGTATTACGGGGAGCATGCTGTCTCTGACATTCATCCATTATCACATAAAGAAACATGACAAGGTCATAGCAGGGCTGAGGGTGTTCTCGATCTTTCTAAATTTGCCTAGACATTTGGAACAAAATGTATTTACTGAGCAAGTAACTACATTAACAATACAGGAAATAAAAAGAGGTGGCATCACCACCAATCCTACTACCCTATCAAAACAATTTTCACTTCAAATATTAATCTGCAGGCCTTGGAACACAAGTATCCATTGATTCCTGGATGTTATAACCCAGTAAAGCTAAGATTACATACTACAATCGTTAATCTAAGGATGCCTTGTAAGCAGGGCTGCACAGCCTGCACGTACTTCACCTCCAAAACAACACATGTTCTTTCAAACAACATCCCATAGCTGGCTTAACTGTTCGACATTTAGGTTGGCTGCCTTTTCTTCCTTCTGCTAATACAATGAATTCTACAACAAATATCTGAGATTTGAGGATCAAAAGGTATGGAATGTGTTATGATAATTGCTATTTATCCTCAAAAAGTTTTTTTTTAGAAAAGATTTTATTTATTTGACAGACAGAGATCACAAGCAGGCAGAGAGGCAGGCAGAGAGAGGAAGGGAAGCAGGCTCCCTGCTGAGCAGAGAGCCCGATGCGGGGCTCGATCCCAGGACCCTAGGATGATGACCTGAGCCAAAGGTAGAGGCTTTAACCCACTGAGCCACCCAAGCGCCCCTATCCTCAAAATGCTTTCTAAAAGAACTCTAACAATTTTCGTTGCAATTCATGGTATGTGTGTCCATTGCACGGCAATGCATGTGTTCTTAAAACCTATTCCAGTTTTTGCATTTCTAGTTACCTCTCTTGAATTTTTTCTATTTATTCTTATCTTTGGAGTGCTTCCTATGTGTCAGGCACTTCCCTAAGCAAAGGGCATCAGGAGTCTGTCTGGCAAAAGGAAGAGTTGGTTCCAAGGACAGAGGGTGCAGGCAGCCGTTGGCAGAAATTCAGACTTTATATTAAGAGCAGGGGGACATCATGGAAGGGTCAGAGGCATGGGGCTGGGCACAAGATAGAAGGTGCTTTTAGAAGAGTTCCCTGAGAAGCAGCACAGTGGCTGGCCTGGAGCAGATGGGCTGAGAGCCTCCCTAGACGATGCAGTCACAACTCTTCATTAAGATTAAGGATAGTGAAAATAAAGGTGGAGATGAGCAGATGCAGACAGCATCCAGCAGATCAAATGGACAGGTCATGGGAACAGACTGGAGGCCAGAGGGGGAGGAGAGAAGACTGACTCGGGCAGCGGGGTGGATGGAGGGAACTGGGAAGAGGAGCAGATACGGGCGGGGGCAATATTCTAACTTTTTTTTTTTTACTACACCCCCTTCCCTCAATTATTCCATTGTTTTTCAGGAGACCTGGAAAGGCTATAAATGAGCAAAACTAAATGTCGTGAGTTTGGCCAACTAGAGAGTACCTGATGTAGGCCAAGAGCTCAACACCTGCAAAGGAGTCAATTACTTACCTTGGGCTCGGAGCTTGGCCAGCTCCTCACTGAGCGAGTCCTGGGACTCCTCCAGCTGCCTCCTCTTCTGTTCCATGTTCTGCATGTAGTCTGTCAGGGATTTGATCTTGGCTTCGTGCTTTAAATAAACAAAAAGATGGAAAGGAGGCATGAGGGACAAGCAACCCGGCCTGCCGGCAGTTGTCTGATGGGACTTCCTGGGTCCCTTTTTCGAGGACCAACTCCCAAACAAAGCATATTCTGCCCTCGGCTTGGGATCTGTGATCGCGGGCTAACATGTTAGCCCTCTGTTTCCACCCTGTGCTCCACTGCTTCATTCCGCACTGACCCCTCTCATCACCACGGCCCTCCCCACCACCCGCCTAAGTGAGGTGCCAAAGCCCAAGCTGGTTTTTCTCCTCATAGAAAACAGTGTCCTGGGCAGAGGCTTCGTTCTTGGAACTGGCACCTCTAGGTTCTGTCTTCAGAACTCAAATATGGTCTTTTCTTTTCCTCTCAAACACACCAATTCCTGTGTCTGAGAGACCTTGCATTTTACATTTTCTCTTCCTAGGACGCGCTCCACCCTCCCCACCCAGAGTCCTTATCACTGGGGTCCCCACATTTTCTTACAGTACCCAACTTCGGCAAGATTTATCTATTTCTTTTTACTTGTCAGCTCCATGAGGGTATGGAGCCGATGCTTAATAAATATTAGTGGAACCAGTGAATGAATGGAAGCTCATTGACTGAAGTAAAGACAGGGCGCCCTTCCAGCAGACGGAAATATGTAGGCACCTCCCCCACTCAAGATCTACAGCGTTCACATGAAAGCAGGAAAACCCTGGAGACTGAGCTCTCATCTAGTGAAACAACTTCTGGGAAATGGGACACAGAGCAGTCGGGTTATAAGCACAGCTTCCGATGAAAAGGATGAGTGTAAATGAAGAAAATAATTGCATTTTTGCTGGAAAGATTTTGTCAGATTCTTTAGATCATGTCAGAAAGTAAAGAGCCAAAGTTTCTCTGACTTTCGAATCCCCAGAAATAATGATTAAATATTTGTCTCTGTGTATATTCTAACGGTACAAAGTAGCACCCAACAGAAAGCTGTATTTGTTGCTAATGGAGAACGCACTAACACATTTATCCTTTAACATTCTAATATGCTGATATTCTTGACTCTGATCTCATATACCCAAAGTCAATGTCACTGTCAGACTTGGGCAACTAGAGCCTCGGTCCTGGGCCCCACACTGCGAACACTCCACTAGGGCTGTCTTCTGGCTGTACTCATTCCGCGAAGCAAAGAGCGTGTAGGCCAAGGAGGCCTGCCCCATGGAACCCATGCCCCTTCCAGACCATACTCTGAGGACTAGAAACCCAGGAACTCCCTGCTCCAGTGGCCATAAAGGCCACTCCTAGAGCTGGCACCGCAGCTCCTGTCATCAGTTCACACAGATTAGAGTTGACAGTTACACAATGCTATCAGTTTCCACGAAGGGCAGAAGGGCTGGTGCACCCAGATGGAAAGAGAAGACAGTGGGCTGCAGACGCAGGGACTTCTGTTTCTACTCTCGCCTTGGTCTCCAAACGTTAGGCGCAGGACTATCCAAATGCACATATTCTCAGTACAAGAGGTGACCTGGATATCAGACTTGGAAGTGTCGGTACTCTGCCCTAAGGTTTATCATTTTCTCCCTTTTTTTTTAAATTATAAAAATGTCAAGTAGTAAAGCAAATCCAGAAAGAAGTGGCATAGATTTCACCCATGTAGCAGTTTTATTTTGTTTTGTTTTTTAAGATTTTGTTTGTTGGGGACGGGGGGGTGGCGGGAGCAAAGGGAGAGGGACAAGCAGACTCTGTGCAGAGCACAGAGCTGATGCGGGCCTCCATCCCACAACCCTGATATCGTGACCGGAGTCAAAATCAAGAGTCTGACACTCACCCGACAAACCACCCTGGTGCCCCGACCCATAAACCCTACTTATCAACTATTCTTGGTCTTAACTGTATGGATGCATATTGAATAGAGTTGCAAGGCCCAGCACACACATAATTGAGCATTTTCATTTTCACTTACGTTTATATAATCATTCTTTCCAAATGGCAATGTTTTATAAATTTTTTGTAAGAGCTGCATAGCAATCTTTCATGTAACTTAACGTCATTATCTTATCAACAGATGTTTGGGTATTTTATGTTTTTATAACGTAAGTAATATCGCACTCACCATCTTCCCTATAGGCTTTGCACATTTTAATCAGGAAATAAACATATAAAATAAAATTTTTGCATTTTCATTACCAGTGAAAAATACCATAAATGAAATTACTGGACCAAAGTACTTAAATTTTTATGGCTTTTGATTCCCAAAGTGCTTTCCAAAAGGACTGGCCGAATTATACTTTTCTCAGCAATGTATATAAATTTCACGATCACACACCAACACTGGATAATATTTACGGTACATTTTTGCTTAGTGCATTGGTTATAAAATGGAGACCTGATGTGCTCATTAGCATCTCTCAGGTTACTACAGCGGAAGGGGGGAAGGCTGGAGCTGGCTCTGGGATGACATGTTACTGTTTACAAGCCTACCAGAAGGACGTATGCTTTTGTCAGTCTCTCGGTATTATTTGACACACCACTCCGTGCTTGTATGAATTTCCTGCAAATGATTCCAGCTATTTTAATGCCTGGTCTGAGGCAGTGAGCAGTCCTCACTGTGACACACCCAGAAGTCTCAAGCCCCAAACACCAAGCTCAGATATCAGTGGTGGACCAGAAACGAAGCTGCTGCTTTCTGAAACCACCTCACTAAAAAGAAAATGCCATTTCAGTGGGTAGAAGAGCAGCCTGACTCACTGAGCAGACGAAATGTGCCCTGGGACTCAAAAATCCCTTCACGGCTTTGTGTGCACACATGCTTTGGTTTGAGTCCCTGATCTGCCTTTTGCTGGCTGTGGGATTTTGAACTGTGTATTTAATCTTTCTGAGTCTCTCCTTCCTCATCTGAAAAACAGGAATAATAATAAAACCTGCCTATCAGGACTTTTTTTTTAAAGATCAAGTTAGGGGCACCTGGGTGGCTCAGTGGGTTAAAGCCTCTGCTTTCGGCTCAGGTCATGATCTCAGGATCCCAGGATCCTGGAATCGAGCCCCACATCGGGCTCTCCACTCGGCAGGGAGCCTGCATCCTCCTCTCTCTCTGCCTGCCTCTCTGCCTACTTGTGATCTCTATCAAATAAATAAATAAAATCTTTAAAAAAATAAAAACAAAAACAATAAAGATCAAGTGAGATGATGCATGTAAAGAGCTTAGTGCAGTGTGGGGAGCTTTGTAAACACTCACTAAAATGTTACATGCTACTAGTGGGGCACCTGGATGGTTCAGTGGGTTAAGCATCTGCCTTTGGCTCAGGTCATGATCTTGGGGTCCTGGGATCAAGCCCCACATTGGGCTCCCTACTCACTGGGGAGTCTGCTTGTCCCTCACCCGCTTCCCCTCCCCCACCAGTGTGGGCATGCACTTGTTCGCTCTTTCTTTCAAATAAATAAAATCTTTTTTTAAAATGTTACCTATTACTATTATTAATAATAGCAGTAGCAGCAATAGTTTCTGTTTTCACATATTAAGTTGGACCTGTGGTAGAGATTAAAAGATGAAGGAATGTTCCTTAGCTCATAGGAGTTTTAGCTTCCACCCAATCTCATCCATTCATTATAATCTCTACCTCTCTACCTACATGTCTGTACACAGATAGAGAGATGTAGACACATCCTTTAAGAGGGACTGAAGGTAATTCATGTAATTCACACAACAAAGTCTAGCCTTAAGCAGAAGCTTGGGCTGTAATTGTTTGTGGAGGCCTTGGACAAGTCTTATATAAAGCAAAGTCCACCAGCTATCCCTACCAAGCACCATCAGACCCAGTAAGAGCACCGAGCAAGCAGATTTCAAGAGGCTGAGGGAGTGAAATGAGGAGGAAAGGGGTGACCTACCTGGGAAATGAGCAGCTGGCAGGCAGCCAGCTCCCGCTCACTGGCATTCATCTTCCTGTTGGAATCCATCTGGGCGTTCTCGAGCTGTTTGCTGCGGTTCACCAGGGATTTGACCTCCGACTTCATCTTGCTGATATACAGGCGGGCCATGGTGAACTCCTCCTCGATGACTCCATTCACGTCTGCCAACTGAGCACAGAAAGGCGCACACTCAACTATACTTACAAATGCCGGAGCTTCATGGGGCCCCGAAAATCTGTCCATGGATCCGCAAAAGGTCTTTGGATTTCTGATGAGGAATCCTTAATTATAGGACCACGAGCGGAAAATCATAGCTGTATGTGACTATATATTCACTACATAAATATATCCCAAGTTTTCTGAAACCTCAGGAAGACTGAATTAAAAATCTCTATTAAATATCGTTCTCAATCAGCCAGGGTTTTCACTGCAATTAATTTTTAAGATGAAAGACGTGATTATCAGAGGGAAAATACACTTCTTTTTAATCTTAAGAAGATTAAAAAAAGGATAACTCTGAAAGGGTATTCCGTTTAATGTTCAGCACCTTACATTTCTAGAATAGCTGCGAGGCCTAGTGTTTTTAAAGGTGACTCTGAGTCCCTATAAGAATTCAAATCAAAGTTTCAATTCTGGGGTGCCTGGGTGGCTCAGTGGGTAAACCCGTCTGTCTTCGGCTCAGGTCATGATCCCAGAGTCTTGGGATGGAGCCCAACATTGGGCTCTAAGCTCAGCAGGGGGCCTGTTTCCTCCTCTCAGACCACTTGTAATCTCTGTCTGTCAAATAAATAAATAAAATCTTAAAAAAATTTTTTTTTCAATTCTGTTCTCTATGGTCTCCTATTCAGTGAGTCTTGAATAGAATTCAATGTCTTGAATATGCTTCTATAAGCAAAGGTTGAAATAAAAAGGGTTTTCTACATAGCCTTCAGTTAAACAACAACAAAATTGAATTAAGAATGTGCTATTAGGGCGCCTGGGTGGCTCAGTAGGTTAAGCCGCTGCCTTCGGCTCAGGTCATGATCTCGGGGTCCTGGGATCGAGTCCCGCATCGGGCTCTCTGCTCAGGTCACTGACAAATGTCTCCCTGATCTGATCATTTTCTTAGATAAAAGAATTATGTCTATTGAGAGGTCATAACCAATTCTCTATGCCCACAATGTAGATCTAAGAAATATATGTATAACTCATGCAATTTCTGACGACCTGTAAGATAATGTGGGCTCATCTTGACATTGCACAAATCAGGAAATGAAGCCCAATAAGTATAGTGAATTGCCCAGTCACACAACTCCTACACATTAGCTCTCTCTCTCTCTCTGCCTGCCTCTCCATCTAGTTGTGATTTCTCTCTGTCAATAAAATAAATAAAATCTTAAAAAAAAAAAAAAAAGAATGTGCTATTACCAAATGCCCTTTCAGATGAAGATTTTCCTATGACTTTTTGTTTACTATCAATCAATATTTCCCTGTCTCTATGTGCCTGCCCCTTCCAAGGAGATAAGAATCAAGCTTATATTATTTAACATTATCTGAGTGGGGTGCCTGGGTGGCTCGGTCGGTTAAGCAGCTGACTCTTGGTTTCGGCTCAAGTCGTGATCTCAGGGTTGTGGGATGGAACCCCGGATCCGGCTCTGTGCTTGGTGCAGAATCTCCTGGAGACTCATTCTCTCTCTTGCTCTGCCCCAACCCCCAGCTCTCTCTCAAATAAATAAATAAAATTACCTGAGAGTTTAACAATCTAAATCCACCTTTAGAAAGAAAGATTCTGAAAGCCAGCATTTCTGCATGATCTCATATTTGGCATCTCAGTTTCAGAGCTCAACTGGAAACAAAACCTGAAGCAAGATACTGGGATAGAAACCCGTTTGCTCTCAAGACGTAAACATGCTCTGAAGGGCAATTAATCAGAGGAGCAAAATAACTGTGCACATATTTTCTTTAACCACCAGAGGGCATCCTAGCCCCTCAGGAGAACACAAGAGCGCTGTCCAGTACCCAGCCCACAAACAGAAGCTTCAATTGGTTCTAAGACAATGATTCCAAATATGGTTTTAATGTTCCACAGTACGTTATAAATGCCCACTTTTGTCATTATTGCTGTCATTAACTCATCATATGATGATTTTTTTTTCTGTAAAAATTTAAGAGCTAGGAATATGGAATCGTATATCAACCCTGAAAATTGGTAGCAGATGGGAAGTATACCAGACTACATCGGTGCCTGTAACTTTGTGTCAGCCTTCCCCTAGGACTCCACAACAGGATTTGTGAAATGACACCGGTGTCAAATCAACACAAAGCAGAACCTATGTTAACAGCAAGAAAACCCACAGTCCTATTTTAATGAAGGTTCTTGCTGAGCCCCTTCTAATTCTGACTGCCAGTAACGATTTGCCTACCAACAGTTTCTCATTGCATTCCTGCTTACAACCCAATGGCATGAAGAGAAGGGGTGAGATACGCCCCCAACCTTTCAGTGCAGTTTTGTTCCTCTGCCTTTGTGACTGGCTCAACGTGGAGCACACAGGAGAAGCTTGTTCTTTAGGCTCACCACGTATGTCCTGTGTGTTTGTCCGGCCTCTGTGGAAAGGTAAGTTATTTCCATCTCTTTGATGTGGGGTTTACAACCTACACCAACTCCTGGGGAAAACACCACCAGACCAACAAGTAGGGCATTTGGGGAAGGGAACAAACACCTCCTCCCTTCCAGCTCTGTCTTTAGACAAGGACACTTTGTACTCCATGCCCAGATCCCATGTGCATTGGGGAAGAGTAAAATAGCACACATTTTGGTTTCCTCCAAAATGCAAGCTGGATGCTTTTCCCCCTTTCCAGAACCATAACTTCTGGAGCCTACCCTTGTCCTAGGAAGTCTAAGAGGAGATTTTGAATCTGATGAAACACCGCCCCCCTGCCCCACAAAATGGTACTCTGAACAAATGGTTTTACTTTAAAGTCGTGTTTTTGTTGATTTTGGTTTTGTTTTATCTTAACCACTTATGAGTTCATATATTCAGTCATTCAAAGTAAACTCAAAATTTTCGGTAATCCCAGTAAACTGTTATTTCAAGAGGGGAATCAAGTTTGTTGGTAAAATGTTATTTATAACTCTCCACTGGGTCTGACAATGACTCCAACAGCACACACTAAGCTGCGTGATTCAGGAGAGCTGACTAATCCAGGAGAAAAGGCTGCCTTTCTATGGGAAGGCGATGCTGCCGGCCCCTCCCACCCTGTCTACATAGGAGTCACCCCCATACCCACCCACCCCAGGGCTCAGGAGCATGGAGTGATTGCGCAAGGTGCCATTTCTAGGCCAAGTAAAAGGTAAGTAAGGTGACTGTTGCCATTCCAATACCTAAAAGTCAGAATGGGATGAGAAGTCCCTTTTTTTCTTTTTGTTCTCTCTCTTTTTAATGTTCAGAAATGTCCACTTTCTTTGTGCAGTACAGAGCTCAGGCATGATATGGTGGTTTCCAAGAGCTTGATAGGTAGGAGGGGATTGGAGAAGCAAGCCTTCTTGGCAGCAAGACCCCAGCCCCAACACAACCAAGACTGTATCGAAGAGGCTGATGGGATGTAGGCTGTTGGTGATGAGGGCTGATTTCAGGCCCAGGAGCTGCAGAAATGTATCTGCCGCACTGGCCAAGCTATAGAAATGTCCCCAATGCTACTAGGGCCCAGGGCCCCTCAAATGCCCGAAATTCTTCACCTGTACTTCACCCAGACCCAAATTCAAAAGAAAATCTGGCAACTAATCCAATCCATTTCATTTACTATACCTCAACTTTCTATCCTAGACTTCTGGAAACTTTTGTTTTAAAGAAAGCCAGGTGACATAGGAAAAAGATAAGAAGAGGAAGTTCACTAATAAACCCAGGGAAAGTCAACTCGAGGCTCATCTCATCATTGGGTGGCCGCATCTTGTTTTGTAGACTAAACAAAGTATTGCCTGGGCTCTGAAAATGTTTCAAGACATGACAGAACTGGAGAAATATGGGTTCTTCTGTTACCCTGCTGTCTGGGCCTGTTATATTCTGGAAAGAGGGTATCTTTTCCCCTCTTCCCAGGGTATGACCAGGAGTCACCATGTGGGAACTGAATAGGGTTTTAGAAAGAAAAACAAGGTCACTGACAAATGTCTCCCTGATCTGATCATTTTCTTAGATAAAAGAATTATGTCTATTGAGAGGTCATAACCAATTCTCTATGCCCACAATGTAGATCTAAGAAATATATGTATAACTCATGCAATTTCTGACGACCTGTAAGATAATGTGGGCTCATCTTGACATTGCACAAATCAGGAAAATGAAGCCCGATAAGTATAGTGAATTGCCCAGTCACACAACTCCTACACATTAGCTCTCATTGCCCTGAAGAATAAATCATAATTGTGGGGGAAAAAAAAAAGACCTCATAATGATTAAGAATATGATGCTCTATGAGTGAGAATTATCAATGAAAATAACCAGTTATCAATGAAATTAACTAAGGCATCCAATGTCTGGAATCCAAAAATATCTTGAAAACATCCAGCTAAGTATTTAAAAATAATTTCAATCATACTTCAGATTCCCAAAGGTAAAGACTCTTTTTTTAATGCCGAAGTACCCAGACACTCCTTGATTTCATTAGCATTTCTTATCAGCTCTATTTTAGAATGTAGCATAAAAATATCTTCCTTTATCGTTATCAGCAGCAGGCACCAACTTCTCATAAATCAAGTCCACCTTCATATTGCATGGGCCACTTAATCCCCCAAAGCTCAGAAGCTCAGTACCAATGCATGCTTCTAAAAATTAAATCCCCAAACATAAAGCCACCCAACTGGGGCTGAATGGGTTAATCTTATAGTATCTGAGAATTCTGTACTAAAATTAGATTCATTCGCAAAGATTCATGAAATATTCAGTTACAATAGAGGTTCTATGAAAGAATGATTAGGCTTATAAGAGGTCGTATACTCTAAGACTAGATCTGCGATATTATCTAAGAAGGGATTTCTAGGCTTCCCAGAAATGTCTATAAACAGAAAGAATTGGGGGAGCCTTTTCTAGTACTTAACAATCCCAGCTCAAAATCTAAGTGTTCCCACAAAGCAGACAGATGTAAAACTCAGCCTTTGAAATGGCTGACCTCAAAGAATTTGATTTTAGGAGCTCAGGAAGTGGAAGTTGAGCGATATAATACCATTCCGTGGCTTGCCACAATCTGCCACACGTACCGAAGGCTACTCTGTACAAGGGTGCTGTGTTATGATTACAAAACTACAGGAATCAGGGACGCCTGGGTGGCTCAGTTGGTTAAGCAGCTGCCTTCGGCTCAGGTCATGATCCCAGCGTCCTGGGATCGAGTCCCACATCAGGCTCCTTGCTCGGCAGGAGCCTGCTTCTCCCTCTGCCTCTGCCTGCCATTCTGTCTGCCTGTGCTCGCTCTCTCTTCCTCTCTCTCTCTGACAAATAAATAAAAAAAAAACCTTAAAAAAAAAAAAAAAACTACAGGAATCAAAACAGTGTGGTTTTAACATCACAATTAGATCAATAAAATAGACTAGAGACCAGAAACAGTCCCATACACTGTTGGGGCGATGGATACGTTCATGATCTTACTGTGGTAATGGTTTAATGAGAGTATAATATGTCAAAACTTCTCAGACTATACTCTTACAAAGCTATTTTTAAAAATATCTCTAGCTTAGCTCTCTATGTCTCCCTACCGCAGGTAACTGATAATTGTTCTTGGCTGATAACTTTCTACGCACTCTCTTGTCCCTCGATTCCTAGCTCACAGACAATTTCATACCACCCCCATTCTCCCCGCCTCCCTTACTTCCTTGCTACCAGTGGCACCAATGTGCACAACTCTAGAGGATCCATCACGATTGGCTGAAGCCAGTGACAGCAATACTATTTCTCTTTGCTTTCCCAGTTTCTCTTGCAATTTGGGGTGACCATATGACCCAATTCTGGCTAATAAGGTATAAGAGGACATCTACTAGGGACTTCTGGGATATAGTTTCCTCCTGATGAGAACTGGCTGCCTTTTCAGCCCATCCTGCCTTGCATGTGTTTGTGTGAAGATATGATGGTTGGTGTTACAGCAGCTATCTTGCTATCATGAGACAAAAGGCTACAGATGTGGAAAGGTAACAAGCTAATGAAAGCAGAAAGGAAATAAAGAAAAGGCCTGAATCCTTGACATCATTGAGACACTGGATCAAAATTCACTTCTGAAACTTGAATAAGGTTAGACTAACCGGGGCCATCTTGTTAAAATGCAGATTCTAATTTCAGTAGGTCTGCAGTGGCCCTAGAGTCTATACTTCCAACAGACTCCCAGGTGATGCAGATCACAACCCGAATAGCAAATTCTACACAAAATTCTCATATTGTGAATAATTAAATGTGGATTTATTTTTAAGCCACTGTTAGAATCCTATTACTTTCAGCCGAAAGCTTTCCTAATTCATACTGATTGGCTGGGGAATTTTCATTCTGTTGGGTTCTCACAGAAAAAGAGAAACACAATTCTGAGACTAGAAGTATTGCTTAACCTATCCAATTCCAAACTCCTGTGACACTGGCATGGAAGTTAGAGAAATAACCCCATCTGCATAAGGCTCACCAAAATTTGAAGACGTTTCTTGTATGTGAAAGGTAATTTTTTCTCCTCTGCCGAATCCAGCCAATCATTCACTTAGTCATTCAATCAGCCCTTGGTTTGTTCATTCCAGTATTACCAAGCACGTGGCAGGTGCAAAGCACTACGCTGAGTATTGAATACTTAGGAGAATAAAACACAGACCCTGCTTGCTTAGGACCCCACCATTATAGCAGCAGGTAGACAAGATAAAAGAGGGGCTGGCTTACCGTCTTCACATCATTGGTGCCGATAATTCCGCCTATCTCCCCCAGGTCCTTCAACAGCAAATTCAGGATCTCTGTAGCCCTCTTCTTCTGGTGGTTGCTAAGCTCTTGTAGCTGGCTCAGCTCCCTCTGTGTGGTTGTCAATGTCGTCTGAAAAACACATTTTAACAGCAAATTAAAAGAGCTGCCCACCAATTCATACCCGCTGCATTGCAAAGAATAATGACAAGACACAGGATGGAGTTCTTTTATCATGTCATGCACTTTCAACAAAAGTCAAACTAGAGTATAGCACCACCGTCTTTGATAAAAAGGAGACTTGGCCTTGGCCTGATAGGTTATGTCTACATATCCCATGACGATTTGCAGGGCGGTGAAATGTTTTTTAAAAACAGAGTCCAAAAGGAGCCCTCAGGTTAACAAGGCGTGAATGCATCTTCCTATCCTCGACATGTTCTGTTTCAGTCCCCTGGTCCCAAACATCCCCACCTGCATCTCCACTTCCACACCCAAGCAAACCTCCTCCCTGGACCATTTTCCAAAATGTCCCACCTGACTTCATAATAATTGACAGGTCAGGAAGGCCCAGAGAGCCATTCATGTGTTTAGAAAACAACTTTTAAAAAGTCTTGGGATCTTCCTGGTGAAGCCGAATTGAATACACTTTATCTCTTCTCAAAACTGGCTGAGAGCCTCCATCTTAACATAGAGCAGTAGCTCCATTTTTATTGCCAAACATCAATACCCATCTCTTTTCCGTCTCTCACGTACGTTACCCAAAGGTAGAGATTTACAACTAACTTGATGAACTCTTCACATGAGAGGAATAGCCATGCTTTGGTGTCTTGGTACTCACTCAGCCAACAAAGAAAATAATTTTGCTGCAGTACAGAGCTGTGGAGCTGCAGGCAAAGACACATAGGCAAGTCTGCCATCACGGCTATTATACTAGCGCCCTTGCCCATGGTCTGGCTAGAAACAGTACTCTAAACCAGTCTAGTGATACTTGGGCGTGGCAGAAAATAAGAACTGTATTAGGGAAAATGTGTCACTGTTTTGAGATGCAAATGAAATGAAAGGCTCATTAAAGGATCCAGCAGAAAACAGTAAGCAGAGAAAGCCGAAGTCTCCTTTCCTAGGTGACTTCTGGTTTGTTTTTCTGCTTCTTTTTGGTTTTGTTTTGGCATTGCTATCACTTATTTTGCTCTGTTTTTAAAGCCTACGGAAGCAGTAGTTTCCATCTTGGGAAGCCCTTTAAAAAGCCTTCCTTCATGCAGGTGAATACACAGAATTCGGAGCATTTCCCGTCGGCTCTACGGTCAGCAGATGAATGCTCTCCAGCACCATCTGCTACGCACGGCCCGGGAGGACTGGATGTTTTCCACGAGGCAAGCTGGGCACAGTCCCATCATACCAGGCCATTGCACCGAGGTGCCAAGGGCAGCCGGTTACAGCCATTCGGCTTCCTACCACCTATTTTCCAAGCAGAAAAGGACAAAATGGAAGCATCGCACCACCAGCCACCTCACCAAATGCGCGCCCTGGGGGGCTGCTAGCTCACTGCACACAGCGGAAAGCGTCTTTGCCTGGGAGCACCAGCTCCCCACCAGGACCGTCAGTTCCTGGCTGCGGCCAGAAGTCGTGGGGAAGGAATGGGTTTATTCAGGAGACTGTAAACAAGAAGTGCCATCCAGACCTTCCATCGGTCACCCACGCTCATTTGTTACTATAATACCTGTGACGAATTTATTGGTATTGTAGGATAGGCACAGGCCTTCACTGAGTGCTTTATATCAACGTTCTCTAATTCTCATGTATGGAAAGGGGCCTGTTATTAACGCCATATTTTACAGATACGGGAACGAATACTCACAAAGTTTAAACATCTCAATTAAGGTCTCATAGTTGTAAAGTCACAATGTTAGCTAGGATTTTTGTGGCTCCTAAGTTCTGCACTCTCTTGACTATTCACAAAGCATCCCTGCTAAGGTTATAAAACCCCTGGATAGAAAACAATCCCCAGTTCCGGAACGAGTGACAAAAGTCACCTACGTGAGGTATTTCAGTTACTGGAAGATTTCAGAGAATGCCTCTGACACTGAATAACCACCCTGCCAGCTGCCTTCCTATACAGTGTCTGTCAACAGACGTCAACATCGAGTACGGGAGCAGCGGCCCAGAGTCCCGCCCCCAGAGGCAGATGCCCCAACCGTTTTCTGGGCCAGCTCATCTGTCAGCTGCTCATTGGCCCTGGTCTTGTCCTCCACTTCCTGTGACTTCTGGTCGTAATTGACAGCCAGCTCTTCCAGGGCCTGGAGAACTTCCTTCACTTCATCTTTGGCTGCCTCATTCTCAATCTGGAGACGTGTCAGCTCTTCCTGGATCTTCTCGTAGTCTCTTCTTGTGGAAGCCAAAAGCTGGGGAAATGAGATGGCATGAAACTGGTGAACGTAATGTTCAAGCGTTTCTGTGCTGTGTTCTATCCCAAATAAAGTGATTTTAAAAACAGATATGGGTAGGGGTAGGGGGTGTGGGGGAGGGTCCTGGGTGGCTCGTTGGTGAAACCTCAAGGCTGAGTCTGGGTCAGGTCATGATACTGAGCCCTGTGTTGGGCTCCACACTGAGCACAGAGCCTACTTAAGGTTCTCTTTCTCCCTTTGCCCCCTGCCCCCCCGCCGCTCACGCACTCTCCAAAAAAGCAGATATAGCATGCTCAGCATGATTAGAAATCCCACTGTATATCTAGATAATAATTTTTAAAAAATAGCATGAGGTTTCAAAAATCTTTCTTTTTCTTTTATTTTTATTTATTTATTTATTTATTTAGGTTTAAAGCTGCATAGGCTGAACTCAAAGACTTGATTACATATCAAAAATTTCTGGGGCACCTGGGTGGCTCAGTGGGTTAAAAGCCTCTGACTTCAGTGCAGGTCATGATCCCAGGGTCCTGGGATCGAGCCCTGGATGGGGCTCTCTGCTCAGCGGGGAGCCTGCTTCCTCTCTCTCTCTCTCTCTCTCTGCCTGCCTCTCTGACTACTTGTGATCTCTGTCTGTCAAATATATAAATAAATAAATCTTTAAAAAATAATTTTCGGGGCGCCTGGGTGGCTCAGTGTGTTGGGCCGCTGCCTTCGGCTCAGGTCATGATCTCAGGGTCCTGGGATCGAGTCCCACATCGGGCTCTCTGCTCACTGGGGAGCCTGCTTCCCTTCCTCTTTCTCTGCCTGCCTCTCTGCCTACTTGTGATCTCTCTCTGTCAAATAAATAAATAAAATCTTAAAAAAATTTTTTTTCTACACTCTGTTGCTGCTGGCTCTTCCAAATGCTGAACAAAGAATGAACGGAGTCATCTCTGAGGACAATGGTAATACTTCCATGGTTGTTAACATTATCATTATTCCACACTGTAAACAGGTCGGTTTCAGAGTCAACCAAAACAGCATACAAGAACAACTGTCAACTTCTCTTTATATTCATCTTGAATGTATGGAAGGATATATCCCAAACATTAACATTAGTTAAAAGTGAATGACTAGGCTTGTGGACGTTTTCATGATCTTCCTGCCTATTGTATTTTTTGACATTCCTATGTAAAATTGGCAATATAGAAAAAAAATATTGAGTTTTAACTGTTACATAAAGTAAGTTTATCATAGGCAGTTGTACCAAGTTAGAGATGCAAAGGCATAGAATGGGAGGAAGAAGGCAGGAAACATTAAGCAGATGGAAGACCCAACCAAAACTAAGAGAAAAATCAGTTTAAAATGACTGCTCTAGGGCGCCCAGGTGGTTCAGTGGGTTAAGCCTCTGCTTTCGGCTCAGGTCATGATTTTGGGGTCCTGGGATTTGGTCCCATATTGGTCTCCCTGCTCATCAGGGATTCTGCTTCCCCCTCTGCCTGCTGCTTTGCCTACTTGTGATCTCTTTCTCTCTGTGTCAAATAAATAAAGTCTTGTATTTTTTTTTTAAGATTTTATTTATTTATTTGAGAGAGAGAGCGCGTGCGCACAAGCGGAGGGGAGAGGCAGAGGGAGAGAGAGAAGCAGACTCCCCGCTGAGCAGGGAGCCCGATATGGGGCTCGATACCAGCACCTGGAGATCATGACCTGAACTGAAGGCAGATGCCCAACCATCTGAGCCACCCAGGTGCCCCCTAAATAAAGTCTTCTAAAAAAATAAAAATAAAAAAGTAAAATGATCTGATTGCAAAAGCATAGGTGATCTCCCTGCCAAGGGAAGTATTTGGACAAGGGCCACAATCATTGCCCTGGAGCAACAAAGGAAAACAAAGAGGAAAAAAAACCTATGGCTGTAGAGAGAATTTGCTCTGTGGGAAGGCTGGGACTGGGGACATGAACCCAAGCCACCTAGAATTATATGATGTGATCCAATCCATAGCAGATTAGCAACAAAGCAGAAAGTACTCTAAAGCACAAAAGAGAAAAAATACTTCGATGGTGCTCAGCAAGAGAACCGCTAATCATCTATGTTTGACAGATTGGCTATCTACCCTTTGCTTAGCTTCCTCTTTGTGAAATACTTGGCAAAACACATCACAATAAAGACACTCACTACAGATATTAATGCCATCCAGGGAAAGACTGAAAACAATTTGGCTCCTTTTTACTGTACCAAACACATACTATGTAAGCACTTGGACCCCCTTCCTCTTTGTCTTCCTGTCCCCTCCATCTCTACTTTTTTTTCCCCCTTTGGTTATTTAATTCCTACAAGATAGTATGAGTACATAGTGTATATCAAAGACCCGAACCAGCTGGTTTTCAAAGCTGGGAAAAAACTAAACAGCAAGCAATAGGAGTGCTGGGCACTGGGTATGAGGAATTAGAATCCCCTTTGCCCAACCACCAAACTCCTTTATCTCTGCTCTTCAAAGACTACGAGTAGCAACGAGCTACTCACTCTCAAAAACCTCAGAGCATTACGAAGTCAGATATTTATTTTCAAAAATCAGCTTTAAAGAGGCCCTGAAAGGAAATCTGCCAGGAAATGTCCACATGATTCAATGATTTTTGAAAAAATTCTTTGCAAATTAAATCTCTGGAACAAACATCAACAACAAAGAGTAATAAGAGAACTTCATAAAAAAAATTTATTGCATTCTTTACCTCGTCCTGATCCAACATCTGTTGCTTTAGCTTTTCAGCCAGCTGGCTCTGCTGGTTAATTTCATCATCCTGAAACGAAACATCATGTTTAATGTTTTTGGGTTACTTATGTCATTTTTGATATCCTGGTTTCCCGACAACAGTCGGATACCAGAGTGCCAGCTGTAAGCTTTACTGATAAGATGAAGGGAATAGTGTGGTGCTTCCTCATAGGTGAGAGACTGGCTCTGGGATCTTGATTTGGTTAAAGTTCCTCTGCGCCCACCTTTCTCAGCAGGTGAAACAACTGGGTATTCTGGGATATAAAATATCCTACATATTGAACGCAATTCCTCCTCATCCAGAAATCAAAGATCTAGGGTTTGGGAATCGGAAGGGACTTTGGAGCTAGCCCTCCCAATTCAAAGATGCTAACAAAAAATAAGGCAGTGAATTTCGAACCATCTGCACTGTAATATATTCATGTTCCAAATCTCGTCAAACACATCAATGACCAGGAATGCTGCCATGTGATCGGAAGGAGCGACCAGTATTTCCACTTCAAATCTCTTACTTAGAGAGACTGGAGAACATTCACTAGAGAATTAATCTTCGGCATGAGCAGATCTCCCACTTGATTAGAAGTTAATTTTCTTGCCAGTCTAAAAAAGCAAAAAACGAAAAAAAAAAAACTCAAGGAAGTGGGGGATGTAGAAACGATAATGCTTACTTTCTGGCCTATCATTAAAGTGGGAAACGATCTCCCCAGAGGCCATTTGCTTCCGTCACTCTCATTTCCTGCCACTAGGTGTCGCTGCCACAAAAGCCAGAGCCGCCGGCCTCCTCCTGCCCGGTCCAAACGGGTCTGCCTCTCCCCGGACTCGGCCCACCAGCTTGGGCAAAGCAGCAGACAGGACAGCGTTTCACCAGCGGGGCTCGCCCTTCACTACAAAGATTTTCATGAATTCAAATGCAAATGTGAAGCCTCGCCTGCGAAGAACAACTTGGCTTTACGGTCGCCCTCCCTTAAAAACAGGAGAAAAATCCTATTTGGTAACACTTCTAGGCTTCAAACCCCACGCAGAGTCAGATTCAGTATTTTAGGTCCTCCTGCATGCCTGGTGCCGCCCAGATGTTCTCCCAGCAGCCCAGAAAAATCCTGCACCGCACCTTCTGGCTTTTCCAGAGGTGAGGTTACAGGGGTGAACTCAAGGGTCTGGGTTGCAGAACCGTGGGCTATTCTCTAGCCTATTTGGTCCTGTGTATGCATACATTTAAATCGGACTGACTGACCCATGGAGCAAGAAAGTCCTAAAATCAGGATTATGGGATCTCTCCCTCATTTTCCTTTGTGTAGAACATCTTTTGGCCTTATTTCTTCTCTGTTCAGGGAACCCTGTTTCTACTGAACTTTTTACACCCATGTTTCTTTAATGGTTTGACAAAATGCTCATGACTTTCCTCCCCAAATCCGATTTCTGGCAGGAGAATTAGGGAAATTACACTGAGTGAAACTGCCAAAAAATGATACTTGCACAACGAGGAGACTATTCTGTAGGGCATATTTCCTCTTTTACTTTATAAACTTAGAATGTCAGTTACCAGGAACAATTTTGTGTTTATGTTCCTTGGCACATAAATATTAAACATCTTAACATAAAAGACTCAAGAGTTTAACATCAGGGAGCTGCCATCCCTTCCCCTGGGATACATAAGCAACAACTCCAAGTTGATACAAATCAGGAGAGAGGCAGAACGGTGAAGCCAGCCCTTTGTTCTTACACTGTGTTCGCTTCAAAGCCTGAAGGTACAGCTCCCTCCCTGACAGGTGAAAAGCCAGGTGCAATGATTTTTGAGGTACAGTAAGAAACCAAGGGCCACCAGCCCATCTGGGAAGGATATGAGGAACAAGGATTACATTGTAAGAACATGAATGACTTATACCAGAGATACCTCCAAGACTACACTTACCCTTTGTTAAGGCAACTTCTCCAAAGAATTAGCATAGTCTACCATAATCTTAAAATGCTTTTAAAACTTCCATAATAAAATGTGCTGTGCCGTCTATATCTACACATTCGAGTGCATTCCTTAGAACATGCTCCCTCTGATGCTGACTCTTAATCCATAGACAACCGATTTCAAAGCACTTGTCAGAAAATATTCTTGTTCTTAAATTTGCTTGCATGTGAAATGGTGAGCCGTCCCTTGGTCACGTGCCACCCTTAATTATAAAAAATGTCCTCATTGCAATGGTAATTAGTGGAATAAGGTTCAACATATTTCTACTTGCACTTAATTCCTCTCACATATTTCCAATAAAACACTAGTATTAGAGGAAATGAGAAGTGAAAGAAACAGGGCCAACACCAACTTGCTCTTCTTATAACTCTGCTCGCAACCCACCTCTGCACCACCCCCCGATGCCACGTAGGATGGTGTTCTCCCTTAAGTAAACAGAACCCAGAAGAGAAAGAAACTACTATTTATTGAGCAATTGCTACACACTAGAACCTTTTAATCCCCACTGCAACTTTTTGAGGACGCAGATAGGAGCCCCAAGCTGCAAATGAGAAAAACATCTTCAGCAGGGGAGGCCATTCATCAGTCCAAGCCCCAGCATCATTAAGACACAGGTCTGACTCTAAAGTGTATGTTTTTCCATCGCACAGTATTGCCTTTGACGGTAACTATCCTGAGACCCCTGGAGGGCCAGCACAGAGGGGCAGAAGGAACAGCTTGGGGGAGGGAGACTGTGCGGTCTTTCTCCCAAAACATTCTAATTAAATTCATTAGGGTTGACAAGTTCCTCATCTAAATTACTAAGACCAACACAGGATGTCCACAGCCCTGGGAACCAGAAGATACACAGCCTTGTTCCACCTCTGCCACCTACACGTGATATAAACTGGGCAAGTCACGTACTCCCCGGGCTAGCTTCTCATCGGGACCTAGATACTTTCAGCTCCACTACTCAATAATCTAAAGATACCCTGTCTCAACTTGTGTTTTCTCAAAGGTACCAAACTACCTATCTTGTCAGAAGCATGAAGTACCTTCTAGAACCTTTAAGCGGAAGACAAATAAGAATGACAGCTGATGAGACATAATCAGGCAGTCCATGGGTAGAGTCACTAGGGTCAGACTACCAGCTTTGGAGTCCCCCTGGCTGAGGCGTGTGGGCTAAGTACTCTCTCAGATCCCAGCAACCCCTGTGAGAGACCACAGATGCTAACCTCAAAATGTGTGCTTTAGAGGATCTTCAAAGCACATGCTATAGGAAAATGACATAACAGGAAGTGTCCGACACTTGTCATCAGGAGGCAGAGACGCTAGGGTCAGCTCTGCCAGCTACCACCTGAATATCTCCAAGGCCTGGCATTCTCCTCACTCATCACTCAGTCCTCCTCACTACATTTCAGAAGCGACACTGAAGACTCTACAGTCTCTGTTGGATCAATGAAAGCTCCTTATGCTACCAAAGGAAATGACCCCAATTCCAACCACGGCAGGAGTCTATTTATAGAAAACAAAGTGTAGAATAAGGTTATCATCCCTTATCCAAAAATCTTTGAGGATTACTAACGTGAACTCATCATTTCTAAAGTGAAAAGGAAAACTGCAGTATGTTTAAACAATACCATTTCTTTAGAGAAATCAAGAAATTGCATATACTGTTAACTTACTATTGATCTCCTTTTTCTCTTACTTTGAGGTTTTGCATAATCATGTCTGGTTAGAAATGGAAGGATAACAGTATGTCAAGTGCCTGAGGGCAATTAACCCAGCTCTCAAAGGTGTGAATATCTCATCAAATAGGCTACCAAAAGGGTAGGAGTGTCCCCAGTTTAATGCTGTGGTTACAAGGCAAATTCCCAGAGTCCTAGATAAACAGAACTTGCTTCACATTTTGCTTGAAAAGGTGGTGCAGACTGAGCTTTACTCAGAATATACAGGCCTGTAAGATTAATGGCCATGTGCTCATAATAAAGCGGTTTCGGCTAAACCAGAAGTGTCCCCAAGCACTCTGAGCCAAACCACAGCAAAAAAGATTAAATCAGACTAAAAATATCAACAACCTTGATGAAATGAACTGAAAGGATTTAGAATATTCCAAGGGCAATATGCCGAGGTCACATGAGACATCAATTTAATTTCCTATGCCTCCAGGATTCCTAGCCCGACCTTAACTGGAGAGGAACAGTGTTCTCCAAGGTCTCTTTTCCTTTGGTCCAACTTGGGCAAATGCAATGTACATGACTATTGGAGCCCCAAAAGTCTGCCATAAAATTAGACAACCCTAAAAGCATGTTCAAACTATTTCATTCAAGAGTATGCCTCTGAAAACACATTTACCAATACTGGACAAGGGGCCTGACCCCACGCCACTACCATGGTTCCTCGTCCCAGGGCCTGAGAGCTACATGATTACAGAACACATTTAACATTAGGAGCCACCACACTGTCGCTACAGCTGGCACTACACTTGAAGTTTTCAAGAGGTGAGGAACAGGCCCAGAGAAAAATAGAAGAGATAATTAAACAAAGATCATGCACACTCACGCCATCCCCACCCGCGCACAGTGATGAGCCCCAGTCCCACGTCTAGAAGTGAAGACTATCTCTCTATCTAGACCAACTCTCCAGTCTTCCAGTCAAACTTCCATGAAAGCTTCCATTCTGGAAGAATCAAGTTCCCCAATCAAGAGTTAGGGTAGATATTAAGAAGACAGACATAACATCAGTCTGCACCCCCCTACATCAGCCCCGTGGGGCTTGAAGCTGCTTCTGGCCAATAGCTCCAGGACCTGCCACCTTTAGTCTCAGAGCCAGAGTGAGGACTATAATCTCAGGCTACAGACCTTATCATCCAGCTGTCTGTAGAGACTGGAGATCTCCTCATCGTACTTCTCCTTCTCCTCTGCAGAGATGCCAGCGACAACAGGAGCAATATTGTCTATGATGGGGGTGTTGTCACAGGGCTCCAGGGTCTTCTGGTCCTTAGCACTGATCTGTTCATCCTCGGGCACAGCTTCTCCTGCAAAGCACAAGAGGATTTGGAGATTGAAGAAATTCAGCAAGTAACTCTACAGGAAGAGTTCCAAAAATAGCCACTCCCATGCAAAGACACAGAAGACACAGTCAGAGCTGTTGTAGAGCGTTGGGGCTTGTGTTCTCTCTATTTGACAAGAAAGGTTGTGGTTAATTGACCAAAACTAGTCTAAAAAAGAAGAGGGCTATGTAATACTCCCTCTCTCATGATGCATCACTTAAGTACACGGCTTCCACCAACCACTCTTCCCTCCCAACCCCCCACCCCCAAAGAGAGAGAGAGAGGGAGAGAGAACATGGATAGAGAGGAGAGGGAGAAGCAGACTCTCTGGGAGGCCAATGCAGGGCTCGATCCCAAGGACCCTGTGATCATGACCTGAGCTGAAGGCAGATGCTTAACAACTGAGCCACCCAGGAGCCCCTCCTCCAACCCCTCTTAACTAATAGAGCTTGCAGTGACATCCAGAATTTTTTGTGTACATTTTCCTTTTGTTGGGGAATATTCTTGGGTTTTACTATAAACATATTCTATCTAGCGGTTGACTCCCAGGGAAACAGACTTCTGAGGCATCCTAATTACCAATTAATTAGGTTACTGTTTCATTAGGAGAAACAGCCAAATCAAGGAAATTCACCGCTACCAAAGAGAACACTGCAGGGCCCTAATCCTCTGAATCTGAGGGTCTCCAAATCTCAAGGAGAAAACCAGGATAGCCCTGCACCCAGAAGCTCTGACAGACATAGCACAAAAACACATTCTACTACCATCCTCTCCCCTAGGAGGGCAGAATTAATTGGCTCAACTAGAGAGTTCAAATAGAATAATTTCTTATGATGTCAAGTAGACCCAGGAAAGAAAAAGCAGCCAACCCAGAATACCGTGCAGAGACCCTGCATACCACCTCTCAGTTTGCAGACCAGCACGTACCACTTCTGAGTCTGCGGAGCGGTGCCTGTCAAGGCCCTTGAAGGCAGCATTACCAAACTTGACTGTTCAAACTGAGGGGCAAAAGCGAAGGTCTCAGGCTGGTCAGTGGCCTAGCCCCAGCAAGAAAATCACCTTGCGAAGACACTGCTTTAAAAGGAGTCTGTGAAAACCATGTGGCCCAACTGAGTCTCTCAAACATCATTTTGGAAAGCAAACCAAAACCAAATATGCTTTTCCATCACAATGTTTACCACCAACTTCATACTCAGTTTGCTGCAGTCCGTGAACGTCTGCAACGTCCCAAGCCTCACCCAGTTCTCAGCCCATGAAACATGTTTTGTGGAAAGTCCCCAGGACAACTGCTCTAAGACAAAGGGAATTTCTGAAACAAACAAACAGAAACCTGAATCCCCTCATCTGTGGCTTCATTAACAGTATATATCATGCTTCAAGGAAGCCACCTGAAACTGTACACATTTGTCTCAATATAAACAAAACACTTTGTGACGGGTTAGCTTTGCTGCTCCAGATTTTGTGATCTCACCTGATAATTACAAAATGGCAGGAAGGCTTCCCTGTCAAATAAAATTAACATCCAGTGATTTCATTTTTGCATCACATTTCCATTTGAAGCAAAACCTGGAATAAAGTATTCCTTTGCTGAGTAGAAGGCTGAGCCAACCCTTTTTTCTTCTGAAGCTCAACTAGACTGTACTGTACCTACGCTTTTTCTAAAATTATTGACCTGAAACAAAACCAGAATATCAGAGTAGCCTTTGAACTGAACCTGAACCAAATCAATATTTCATTCAGTTCCAATTCCTGGTTTAAAACATCTGTCAGCGACCTTAGTGCGCAGACTGGATTTCTTCCAATTAAAGGATCTATATTCTCTATGGCCTGCTAAATCCACAGGCTATAAAAGCAGTACCATATTCTAGTTCCCAAGAATTTTTTTTTTTTTTTTGCTTAAATATATATAGCTATCTTGTTCTAACCACAGATTACATACACAAAAACTGAAAGGCTCTGAACCTCTACCCCTCAATTCGGTTACTTCTCCAGAGAAATCCTCCACGAACATTCTCATGATCTTTCCCCTATTTGGGTTATGAGCATATCTCTAATTTTTCAGCGCTACCTTCTGTACTTTGTGAACAGAGCAATGCAGTACGGCACAAACTTAATCTTGCAGCTTAAGCATGATGAAGGTGAAATTCTTAATGGTACTAGACCAGAAACCAGGCAGAACATAGTCTTATTATCCTATACCAACTTGCCCCAAGTACAGAGGTGAGATACAGACACAGCTGGAAGAGACCTAGTCCCCGTGTTCCTTGGTTCCACATGGTTGAGAGCCAGGGCCACCACGAGGCTGGAGGGAGCTAAGTAGCCCAGGGACGAACCCTATAACTGGCGGAAAGTGATCCTAAATCTGCCCTCTTGTCCTGCTGAGGAATCACAGAGTCACTGAGTACCACAGTTGCCTAAGGATAGCGCGGCTCATCAAGCCAGCCAACGCTACTACAAGGTACCCTGAAAGTGATCAGCAGACTACAGTAACATCCCCAGGGCTATGACAGGATGCCAAGCCACACATTTTAGCTGATCTAATTAATCACAAGCCCATCTCCTGTTTCACCTCTTGGTTTGCTTTTTTGTAAAGGAAAAAACAATAATAATAATGCCTTTAACACGGCATTGTTTTAGAGATTTAATTACCATAGTATATGTAAAAAAACCACAAAAGGTATTATCGTTTAAGGTCCATCTCTTACCCTGCCCTCTCCCTAACAAATTGTCAACTCTTCAGGCTGTGCAGATATTTTTATTTATTCTGAGATTATTGTTCCTGAGGTCTTCATAATACCTTTGTGGTTGTACTCAGTTGAAAAATAAAACACAATGCAGCTACACAAGTCCCCTTCAGGTTTATTTATATTATTACTAAAACAATATTCAAAACCTATAGCAGACTTTCTGGTTTCTCTTAAGCAATTCTACGAATCAAAGCATCAACATGTCACCTACAAAGCAACATCTAAACAAGGAGCTCTTCCCAGTTTATATTCCAAAGGTCGGGCAGTCAGGATTATTTTTTACAACAGCCGTTCAGACCGAGAACAAAGCAGCAACAAGCAGGAACAAAAGCAGCAGGCATCTGTGGGAGAGCACAGCTCCTGCCCAGAGAGGAACCAAGAGCTGGTTTTCCCAAACACTGCTACCCTTCAAAGGACCGAGGAAATGACTTCCAGAAGCCTCCCTGCTAACTACACTGTCCAGCTCACAAACACGTCTGGGGATTGTAAATTCCCAACACTATGCGAGACCTGACACTAGGCAATCTGTCTCCATGGCAATCTCACCACGTTAATCGAGACTATTCCCTGCACTGCAGCGGACTGAGTCTCCAGAGAAGCCCCCATGAGGTGATTACGGAACAACTGATTGTAACAAGGCAGACAGCTGCAAACAAACACGGGAGGGAAAAAAATGTTGTAAAATCTGGTGTGGGTAGGGAAAGGGGGGAGGGGGAAGACCGGAAAAGGACCACCAAATGAAGAGGTGCATCTATTTTCATTTTTATTCCCCTTTTTGCATTAAAAGCAAATTTTTCTTGGTTCATGCCCTGAGGCTTTATACCTGCTGTCTATAGGGAAAGAGCTTATAATACTGTAAAGCATCTGATTTTCTACAATGAAAGCTCCCCCAACTCCCACTGGAAACCTTTCCCTTCTTTAAATAAGCATTCTGGCATTTCCTATTGTCAGATGTAATTACCTTTAAGGACTAAAAAGATTTGTGTGTACACAGGAGCATTCACTTGGAGCACACCTACAAGCTTTGCAGAGCATTTTAATTATAAAATGAAAACCTCCCGAGGGCATAAATAGTGTTTCTATAAAAAGTAAAAATCCATCAATTGCAATAAACAAGAATGACAGACTAATCAAAAATACTCGTTAGGGTTATTAGTTAAAAATTCTAAAAGAGGCTTTTTTGTTTTTTTTTTTTTTGTTTTTTCAAAAAAATAAGAAAGAAAGAAAACCATAAGACTGCCAGTAATTCATTAAAATTTCACACATGAAATAGCAACGAGCTAGTTATCCTTTTCATAAATTGAGCCCCTAAAGCCTCTGGAGAACACAGAAAGGTAATTGCATCCTCTCTGCGACTCCAGGGGCCGAGGTTTGCTGGTCACTCACGGCCTCCGTCACAAACCACCGATCTGGCAATGGAGGGGCTTTCTTTTAAAACCAATTCAACAGGCCCAGTGGCAGACCTAAAGGTAAGGAATTTTTATATCAAAGAAACTAAAAGGAAATCTTTAAGTTGCCAGATGAGTAAAGGCAGCTGGCTACAAGACGTCATTATATAAACGGGAGGTTTTAAAGGAAAAAAAAAGGTAATTCCTTTATGGGATTATTTTGCACACAAATAGCATCTTCTCACCCTAGTTCCTAAAAATATTGTAAGCAGCTTAAGACATTTTCTAATCCTTTCTAGAGTAATTTTCTAATAAACTGGTCACCCAGGACTCTGAAATCTCTTTACAGTCCCGACCTCTTTAATGGCCCCACCGTTCTCCCAGCGGTCAGTACTTTTATTAGTGTTTGGCTGTGCTCTCAAATGGAGAGAGCCTAGGGGCGCCTGGGTGGCTCAGTGGGTTAAAGCCTCTGCCTTCAGCTCGGGTCATGTCTCAGGGTCTTGGGATCGAGCCCCGCATCGGGATCGGGATCTCTGCTCGGCAGGGATCTCTGCTCGGCAGGGAGCCTGCTTCTTCCCTCTCTCTGCCTGCCTCTCTGACTACTTGTGATCTCTCTCTCTGTCAAATAAATAAATAAAATATTAAAAAAGAAGAAGAAGAAGAGAGCCTAAAAGATGAGATGTCTCAAATGAAACACTAACTTCAGAGCTTCTACTGGAGTCATGAATCCGGGTGGGAGGGATGTCAGTGCGCGGACCAGCATCTTGGGTATCTTTAATGCTAAAAGGGCAGATCGTGTGGGAGCTACAGAGGCCACACAGTCCCACAAAGCCTGGGATCAGACTCCAGGTTGCAAACTGAGCCAGCTGGGGAAACCAAGCCTGCTGGCCTGGCAGGTTTTAAATTGTGGAGAACGAATCTGTTGTAGAGATTGCCGATTTTTCCATGCCTTCCCAGCCTGTGATGAAATAATTTCTTTGCATGACTTCAGCAGATGGGGTAAATCTACATCCATTCTGTTATTTACTATTATATTTAATTATTCGAGAGACACTGCAGATGTGCCCTATTTTCGGGTCATTTCTCTGCACTTCTGACACCTGGATTTTTCAGGGCCTCCTTTTCTTTTTTTTTTTTTTTTAGATTTTTTTTTTTTTTTTTTTATTTGACAGAGAGAAATCACAAGTAGACGGAGAGGTAGGCAGAGAGAGAGGAAGGGAAGCAGGCTCCCTGGTGAGCAGAGAGCCCGATGCGGGACTCGATCCCAGGACCCTGAGATCATGACCTGAGCTGAAGGCAGAGGCTTAACCCACTGAGCCACCCAGGCACCCCTCAGGGCCTCCTTTTCTGACTTAAGCTCCTGTAAAACAAGATTGCTTTTTAAAGGACAAAATTCAAAGAAGTATCAGAGAAGAGGGCATGTGTCAAGATTGATCTGGCAGCAATAGGAAACTGTGGGCCCATCCCCCTTCTGAGGGTCACAGGCCTGGGCCCTCAGCCCTCCCTTCCCAACTTGCCCATCAAGGGTCTTCTAGATAGATTCGGGGAAACCGGGCAGGGTGAACTGGGAGCCGTAATTCACTCTGAGTGCAACCATCTAAATCTATCCCCATTCACAGGACTGTTCAAGTCCTTTCCATGTACATGACAAACAAGGCACAGAGCTAGAGAGAAAAAACAACCCTGCTTCCGCCAACTGCCCACTCCCTCTATCTGTCCTTAAGCAAGCAGGCTGAGTAAAATCCCTGAGGCTGCAGAGGCCCACAGAGCTTCCAGAGTCCAGGAACTGTCAATCGATTTCAGCCCACAAGATGTCACTAGCAGACTGGACCGGACAGGTGTTTTCCAGCCACGCAACACCCATTCTCAGTTCAGCACCACAACTTCCTAGTGAGGAATGATCTCTCCTGGTGCGCGCAGGCTTGGTCAGAGGACACGGCAGAGGGCCCTGGGCTTCCTCAGCACACCACCACACGCTCGGTCTCTCCCCTCTCTCCGGAGCCTCTGTGTCCCAAACAGATAATGCGAGGAAGGGGGAGAGAACTCAAGAGGGCACTCACACCAGGTGCAGCCCCCAGGAGCCCAGGCTCTGGAGCAGCCCCAGCTTTGCCAGATGAGGCTGGCTGCTCGGCTGTTCTTCGGTTCTGCGAGTCATTCACAGACTTCTCGTGCTTTGCTGTTTTGTTTAAGCTAAGCAGGGTCAATTCCTGTCCTGTGCTACCCAAGGAGCCTGGCCCTATGAGGAATGGAGTGGCTTATTCCTTCTTTATAAAAACAAGGCATGAGCCCCCCTTAAGCCAGCACGCACATGCCCTGAGCCTTGCCTTAATGCCAACGGCAGACGTGAATTACGGCTGGGTGTAATTATGTACATTACTAGTCACCGGCCGTATTCTGAGAATCAATGTTCTGCTATGCCCAGGGGAGGAAACTGCCGTGCTTGCATTTTGAAGTAGCCCATGAAGCTACAAGGAGTTGAAAATTGGTAGCAGTGGGGAGGGGGAGGGGTCTGGGAGAGAACCAGCCTCTAGGCATGGAATAGGGTAGTATTTCATAACGTCTGACTGACTCTGGGCAGGGAGTGCCCTGTCCTGCCTCACAGTCCCATTGCCACCAACTATATCAACTTCTTCACTTTACATGACCTGCCTGGACCCAATCTGCCACTGCGACATCGTGTTCTTTTACGTTTCTGACTCCCTGGCTTTCCTGCCTCAGTCTACAGAACAGCAAAAATGGGAAAGCACAAGCATATGTACACACACACCCTGTTTCTCAGCTCCACTCCTCTCTTGCTCGCCCATGGCTAGAGAAGAGCAGTCAAACTTCTACAATTATAAAGACACCATACAAGGACAGACCCCTCTTCCCCAGCAGAGAATGCAGACAGTGGACGGTGCTGCCTTCGGTGGTTCAGCCCACAGGGTGGCAACGTCAATACCCAGGGTTCGCTGAGGTGAACTCAGTGGCTGATTCCTCAGGTTTAGAGCCAATGTGTGTGTCAAATTTCAAAAGAAAGCTGGAAATATCCTGCCACTTGGGTTTTACTGGAGGGGACCTCTTCTTCTCGACTTTATCTCTCAAAGTCCCAGCTCTCCAGTTGAAAGAAACCACCCATGCTCTCATGATGACGAGGAATTGGGCCTGGTGCACGGGACACTGTTGAGGAGCTTCTGGTCCCTTCCTTCCTGGTGTGGCGTTTTTCACGCTCCTCTAACTGGCCTACACACAAACCACTCGGGCTGTGCGCACACTGCAAGATGATGGAGAGACAATGAATCTCACAGTCAGCTGCCCTACGTTCAGATCCCTGCTCTGTCACCGAGCCACCGTGGGCAAGACACTTAACCGCCTGAGTCATCCAGGTGTTCTCCAAAAAATTACCTTGAAACATAAATGTGGGGAGCCTGGGTGGCTCAGTCATTAGGCATCTGCCTTCAGCTCAGGTCATGGTCCCAGGGCTCTGGGATTGAGCCCCGCCTCGGGCTCCCTGCTCAGTGGAAAGCCTGCTTCTTCCTCTCCTCTCCCTCTGCTTGTGTTCCCTCTCTTGCTGTGTCTATCAAATAAATAAATAAAATCTAAATAAATAAATTAAATGAATGAATGAATGAATGTTAGCTTAGGAGGACAGGAGAGCTCTGCAGATCCCCTTCTCTATGACAGCCACTCAGTGATTACACAGTCATGGGAGAGGCGGGTCTCAAGACTCTCTCCCTCTTCTCTTTCCTGCCCTCTCTCTAGAGGCCCTCACCCCTACCTATGTCTTCCTGTACTTCCTAAAGCTCTACTACCATTTCTTTCCCCAGCTCAACCTGGGCTCTCTGAGCTCTAGACCCTTGGACCTAACTGCTTATTTGACATTTTCACCTGGATGTTCCACCTTGAACTCCCCTCCTCATCTCCCTTGTCTCCAGTCTGGTTCTCCTCTGGTATTTCTTTTTTCAGTAAACTGTTCTACCCTCCATCCAACACGGCAGGCTGGAAAACTTGGCACTCTGTCTCTCTGCAGCCAGCTCCTCACCAAGCCCTGCTGGTTTTATCTCCTAAACACCTCTCTGGTCCATCCATGTCTCTCCCTTTCCCTCTCAATTCAACTACTGTAACCTCATCCCTGGAAGACCATCCTTGTTCCTGGCCGGCCATCTCCAACACAACCAATGGATCTTCAAAAATGCAAATCTTATCATATGATCTTCAGTTGAATATCCTTGAAGGTCTTCCCATTGCTAGATTCTCATTGCTAGATAAAAACCAAAATCCTGAACAAAAACTGTTTAGGCCTGCCCAGGACAGGTCTGCCTACCCCGTCTCCTTGTCTCAGGCCTTTACTGCCCCTCCCCAGCTCACCACACTGGCCTTCCTGCCGCTGCCCGCGGCCAAAGGTTGCCCCTCCAGGTTGTTGTAAGTGTGGCTCCCTCCACCCCACCCCCACTTCTTGCTGCTCCTAACTGCTCTCTTTCTCTCAGATCTTATTCCTTAGGTTGCTTATCAGGGGAAACCTTCACTGACTTCTCAGTATAACTAAAAGTTATAATAATTTCAGTACCTTCTACTTTCCCTTTTTGGCATGCAGCACAGACACATTTGTTGACTGTGGAGTCTGTCTCCCTCACCGGACTCTAAGCTCTGTAAGGGCAGAGACCATGATCGACGGCTCACCCCTTCCACTCCAGCAATGGGTTAAACATGTGTTTACGTAACATACATCTACCGAAGTCTATCGTGTGCCAGAAACCATACGTGAGTTTTCCCAAATTATGTACATAAGGGCTTATGTAGAATCTCACCTTGTGGGACATGGAAAACAGTGTATTTCTGAGTAGATTTGCACAGTGGACAGAGTGGGGCAAACAATTAAAATGATGCCAAGTTAAAAGTCCAAAAGTAAAAGGAGAGTGCCAGGCAGGAGGGTATTAGGCAAACTGGACAGCGGGCCGACCCTAGAGGACAAAGTTGGAAGAGGCTCGGAGGATCGCAGGGGGAAAGCTTGGCAAGGGACAGGACCGAAGAGAAAACAGCAAGGCTGGTGGCCCACTGCGCAATGTTCTAAGGCCAGCCTCCCTCCCTGTACCAAAAGGCTTTACTGAATGTTCCAACTGCCCAGCAGAGAACTGACCCAAGAGGATCCCAGAAATAGAACAAAATTTCATACGGCCGCTCCCCGCCTTGCCAACCATCCCTCCCCATTCTCCTAACTCCTGCCAAATCGCAAGGAATCGTCTGCCGGCCACAGGTGCTGAATTATTCAGTTATTCTAGCAGCTTTCAAAACATGTGTGCGGCTAGAAAAATCTCCCAAAAAGAAAAGAATTGTGTTATTTAGGCTACTAGGTCACTTCTTGAACCTCTCTTGAATCCTGCTTTGCTTCGCAATTGTTTTTCCATTGAATAGTAGGTCACTGGCACCCCACCTTTCCTAACAAAAAAACAGCGGCAAACACAGAATCACAAGACCATCCACCGCTAACTCTGTGGTTACACATAGGCGGGTTCTACCCCCCTCCTGCCTAGCAGCCCCCAGGCTTCTACGCTCACCCAAGAGACTGAGGTCTACGTCAGAGCCTGGAACTCGTAGTGGACAGTGGACACAGTGAAGAATATGGAGCTCCAGCTATCCACTCTGCCCCTACACACACACACCAACCTGCCTATTTCAGTTAAAACAACAACAACAACAACCACAACAAACCAGAGAGATTTCTACCTTCTAATTCCATCACAATGCTAAAAGTCCCAAAATAATCTGTCTGCACTTGGATCTGGAAACCCCTCTTCAACGCCTCACCCACAACCCACCCACCCAGTGTGTGTCAGCTCTCTGAGATATTTTCTTTGAGTAGAACAAACCAAAGAGAATGTTTTTTGGGGAGGAAAAAAGAAAAAAACTAGTCACGAAATAAGCCGGTAAGACTCCATTTTAGCACAGAACTTCATCAGGAGCCTTCTATTTCTGGCTCTGAAGAAGCAGAGCACAGAGATCAACTGGCCCCCTGAAAATGCAAATATTTGCCAGAGGTGACTTCTAACCCCCAGTCAATTATAAAACTCACACAGGAGTGAATGGCATATTTTTCATTTAATCAAAAGTAGTCTGAGTCTCAAAGTCTCAGCTGCTGCACTCAAAACCTCAAACATGGCTACCAGAGAGGATTACACTAACATAGAGGAGCGGCTCACTGGAAATAGATTAAGGCGACCTTGCAAATAGCACTTGCCCACACTAAGCACGCCGGTCAGCCAAGTGACGGGGTCAGGTGGGCAGCTTCTCTACACAATGAGAAAACATCACTCATTCACACAGATTGTTGCAAGGCAGAACCAAGCTCCGCCATCATCCGGTCCTTCCCAAAGTGTCCCAGGATACCAGCTGTCCCAGGAGAAGGAAACCACACGTTCATGCCTCGTTCTTCCTCTCCACTCTTCCTTACCGTTTCTCCATCTGTTCAGCTCCATCTCCAGATGCTGGATGACATTCTTCAGAGTCTTGTTTTTCTCCTTCTCCTTTTCGTATTTCTTCTTCCACTCTTCTGCTGTCAGTTCCAGGTTCACAGAGACTGTATTCTTGATGGTCTTAGCCCTGGGGTCAAAGACAGAAGGGAAAGATTCTGAGAGTAGCTATTAGATTAGCTAAATCATGAATACAATTAAGCCTCAAATACTTCTGCATCCAAAGACTGGGGAGATCAGAGGGGACCCTGGGATCTACCGCCTCCTCACTCTGTTACTGGCACCACTGCCCCTGAAGACTCCGAGCTCACCATCCCCTTTTCCCATTTTCCTACCAGTCTAAATCCCAAGGCTTTTCCCTCGAATTGTCTCCCAGGGCCACCTCTTTCTTGGTTCACCCTGCCACCATCTTAGTCTATGTTCTCAGCCCTGACTTACAGTCAGTCTTTCTCAAGCATTCAGCATCCTCCTCAAAGCATCCAGCATGGCCCTGCCAGGTTCATCTTCCTAAGTAAGTTTCCTTTCTATCTTAACTTTTATGAAACACTGGGGATATACCAAGTCAATTGAGACAAAGTCTACGGCCTTGCAGAGATTACAGGTTTTCATACCAATAAACCACAATAAAGTAATGCAATCAGTTGTTTCTGTTCTCACTTGTGGTACCTAGAATCATCCCCAATGCACTGAACCATGTCAACAGGGTGGGTCACTTAATGGCTTCAGGCCCAGCCAGGTGAAACCACGGCTCCCCTCTGAGCACATGACCCCCTCATCACAGGCCGCTGTCACCATGTAGGAGCAGAGGGCCCACTACTCTCAGTTCATCCCATGTTTCAAGGGAAGTCAGCACTTGAATGTTTTTATTTGTATCTCTCAATTTCAAACAATTTCCCCAAAATAACAGGTAGGGCAAACAAACATGTCTGAGGGCCACCATTTCGTCATTTCCAGTATAAGAGATAGGAGTGACTTTCTAGGGCATATGGCTGGGAGAGGGGGATGAAGCCACAGTGGATGTCTGTGTGGATCCACAAGTTACTCAAGGGAGCAAGTGATGAGAGCAAAGGCAATGGCAGCTCTAGCTGACCTACACAAATGAACACACAAGCAGACTTACGGATTACAAAGGAAACTGACCAAGACAGAATTCCACTTATTATTTACTTCTGAAGAAGGTGAAAACTTCATTTAAAAATGTGATATCCTGATTTATTTGCTCTTCCCTTTTCCATTTTAAACTCCCACAAATTCTTGTACTGTCATATTTGCCAGCATTATCTGATGCGTGATTCAGGTTAATTACTGTTGTCATGAAACGACATTTTGGACATGATTTCTATTTCAGGGAGAGAAACTTCACCAGCCCCCACCAGGGCTACAGATGTCATTCCAAAAATTAATTCCTAAAGCAGACAACTAAATAACCCAACTGTCAAAAGAGGAGTGAAATGAAGTCAATGTGAGACTCCACTTAAGAATTAGTCAAATTCTCCATCGTTCACTGTAGCTTGAGGCTTCTATCCCCAGAAGGGCTCCAAGTCTAATTTTTCAAACAGCAGCAATTTTCTTCCTACTTGCAGTCCATGCCAGCATGCCATTCTCACCTCGTCTTCTAACATCCATGGGCGGAGGCGTGTCTGCTCCGCAGAAGGAGCACAAACAGTTCAGCATCATCACCTGAGTGATTCAGGAAGTGACGACTCATCTATGGCTAAAATGCTTGTGGGCACTTAGGGCTCCATGGGGAGGCTACTGGTCTTAGTTTTTACACCATAATGAGTCTCTTGATGACTTCCAAGGATACCACAAAGAGAAGGATAGAGCCCTCATGCTATATCCAGGCAGGGTGAGCCAGAAGGAGAGTGTTGGGAGAAGACGCAGCAAGGTTATCACTGGTATAACGGATCCTCGTTCTCAGAGTTCTTTTTTTTTTTTTTTTTAAGATTTTATTTATCTACAGACAGAGATCACAAGTAGGCAGAAAGGGAGGCAGAGAGAGAGAAAGGGAAGCAGGTTCCCTGCTGAGCAGAGAGCCCGATGCAGGGCTCGATCCCAGGACCCTGAGATCATGACCTGAGCCGAAGGCAGAGGCTTTAACCCATTGAGCCACCCAGGTGCCCCTCAAAGTCCTTTTAAGCTGTTCAGAAAATTCTTCTTCTTCCACTTTCATAGTGATCAAGGTCCTGGCAGAAAATAGATGGCCCATTCAAACTGCATAATTTGGGAAGAGTTTACCAAAGATGGGATGGGTGTTGGGGGGCCATCACCATGTGTAGGCTGAAGGGTGCACAGAGACAGGGACCTATGAGAAGGTGGCTGCCCGGTGACATCTGTAACAGCTTTTAGTCTGGGGACACAGCCAACCCAAGTGTTCCTGCAAAGAAAGAGCCAAGAAACTATACCCTGACCTCACTTTCTTCTCTCCTGATCCCCTCCTCTGATCCATGTTCCTTTCCACTGGCAGAACCTAACTTGAAGCCAGAGACAAGAGAGCACTTTTCCAGAGAGGTCACTGTTCCAGGGCCCAAAGCAGTGCAAAAAATGATACAGAAATGACCCACAGAAGCATTTGGAAGATATAAAACCCAACTCGAATTTGGAACTCAGAACAATGGTGGGAAAGCCTACCTCATGCTACTGCCCTAGACTTCATTTTAGTTCCAAATGGGACAGAACATGCCTTTCCATCCACTGGAAGTAGAATATAAAGAAACCAGTCAACAGTGATTGGAAAAGATGCCAATCCTCCCCAGAACTGCTCTATAAATTTTAAATAATTTCAAATAAAATCGCAGGAGGCTTGGGGTGTGTGTTTAGAAACTGACAACCTAATTCTAAAATTTGTAAGAGAAAGGCAAAAAGGCCAAGAATAACTAAGACAACTCTGAAAAACAAAGAGGACAGAATATCAACACTTATTACACAGTCACAATAATTAAAAGTGACTGAATAGTACAGAAACTTTAGAATAGAAACAGAATGGCGGCACCTGGGTGGTGCAGTTGGTTAAGTGTCCATCTCCTGATTTCGTCTCAGGTCCCAATCTCAGGGTTATGCAATAGAGCCCATATGCGGCCCTGAGCTCTGTGCCCAGTCTGCTTGGATTCTCTTTCCCTTTCCCTCTGCCCCTCCCCCTGCCACAGCATGCCCTCACTTGCATGCACTCTCTTTCTAAAATAAATAAATAAATCTTTAAAAAAAAAAAAAAAAAAAAGGAAAGAAAGAAAAAAAAGAATAATAACAGAATGGATCATCCAGAAACAGACACTAGCCTACGACATCATCTGATTTAAACAAGGTGCCCACACAACACAGTGGGAAAGAATGGTCCTTTCAATATATGGTGATTGGGGGGGGGGCAAGGGGGAAGGGTATGTGTGACCTTTATCCACTCCCCCAAACCATATAAAAATGGTTTTTGGTTATGTGGATTGTACACATAAATGTGAAAGGTAAAACAATGAAGGCTCTAGAACAAAACAGGAGAATATCTTTAAGACTTTGTGGTAGATAAAGATTTCTTAAATAGGACATAAAAGTAAAGATAAATTTGACTTCATCAAAATGAAAAAAAAAAACCATTCTTCATTAAAAGTCACCACCAAAAACTTAAAACTTAAGCTACAAAGAGGAAGATGATATAAGTAATACATGTATCTGATAAAGGACTTGCCCAAAATAACTCCTATAAATCAATAAGATAAAAGCAGACAACTAATATAAAAACTGGGCAACAAATGAATAGGCACCTATAATAGATGTGTCAATAAATACCCCCAAAATGTCACCTAACATCATCAGCCATCAAAGAAATGTAAAACAAAATAATAAGGATACCTTCACCCAATGGAATGGCTAGAAATTTTAAACTGATAATACCAAGTGTTGGTGAGAATGTGCAGACTATAACATTCAGGTGCTACTAACAGGAGTATAAATTTTTCCAGTCACTTGGGAAAACTCTGGTACTATCTGCTGAAGCTGAATATCTCATATCTATGAGCAATTCCATTCCCAGATACATAACCAACAGAAATGAGGACAATATTCATCTAAAGCATGATAACCAATGTCATAATGACTTCATTTGTAACAGCCCCAAATGAAAACAATTTAAATATCCATCAACAGTAAAATAGATACCACATATACTATATTCATACAAAGAAATATAACCATGAAAAATGAAACTACTACTACACTTCACAATGTAGTCGATTTTAAGGATACAATGTTGCATAAAAGAAGCCACGCACAAAACTGTAGTGTATGTTATTATTTATACAAAGTTCAAAGACAGGCACTAGTAATCTATGTTGATGGAAGTCAGGATGACACTTACCCTTCAGAGTTGGGTATTGATGGGGAGGGTACAGTAGGGAGGCTTCTAGGATGCTGGGTGACAGTTCTATGTGTACATATATTTGTAAAAATTTATTGAGTTGCACACTTGAGCTTATGGATTTTATTATACATATGTTATAATCAACCAAAAAAGGGTAAAAAAAGAAAGTGATACCGAAAGGAATCGAGTCAGATACAAGAATTTCTAGATCATGGAATCAACTAGAGTGAGTCACTGAGAAAGATACTTGAATCTCTGTGCCTGGAGTTATTTCTTCTAAATCGAACAAACATTCCATCTAGGATGTTGAAACCAACTTTACAAGGTGGAATAAAGCGTATCTCAGTCTCTCATTTCCGTAAAAGACTTAGAGCAAAAAGATGTTGAACATCTACAATCTCTTTTGCTGTTTACCTTGAACTTCAGGGAAATTTACAGAATAGAGAAGCCTAATCATTAGATCCTGTCTAATTTGGCTACTCATACCTAATTCCCTTTCCTCCTGTGCAAACATTCAGTTTGCTGCCATCAGGTGGGTGGGGTAGTGGTCTACACTGGCTTTTTTGCCTTGTCCACTGTAGAGCACATCCAAGTATCTTTTAACTTTCACATTCTTTCTCTTTTATTTTGGTTTTCCATATACTTGCTAGCAATAATCACACTAAACAGCATTACATCTGGACTCCATTCAAATACAATGAATCCACATGGATCATGAGCACTCAAGGATGTGTTCTAGACACAATTCAGGGATGTGTGAGCACACACACGTGTGTTTACTCTTTAACCTGGTTGCCAAAGAATTTCAAGTACCTTACAAGGAAGCAAAATCAACGGGACCACAAATAGTGAGAAATGCTCCTAAGGCGGGCTTTCTGATTTTGCCTATGTGAAGCTAGAGAGCAACAAGCAATACCACCCAGCCCCTACAGTCCTGGGATATTATCTCCCTGATACAGGAAACAAACCAGTGATCTGCAGGAACCTTACTCTAGCCATAAATTTTCTGCTCACTCATCGTGTTTATACGTCTATCCCACTGTGACAACATGTGTTAATCTCAGTGTGACCGGATCACTCCCAAAGGAACAGAGGAGTGTCTTGAGTCTTCATTCTTAAACACCCTCAGACTTTTCAGCCAGAGCCCCCAAGCTGTATATAGAAATAAATGCCCATTCCACGGTTATATCCATAGCAAACACTGAGCAAAATCCTAACCAAGGCTATTTAGGGGAAGACCTTAACTAACCTCAGGTATATACCCTACCAGCAAGACCTGCTCAGCACTAATAAGCCAAATCTTCAGGGTACAGTTATCAGGATTTCTGTTTTGCAGTTTTTCTTTGTTTCTGTTTGCTTCAGAGAGCCAAGCACAGCTTAAATAATATATGATCCAGACTTGCCCCAGATATAACATCCTCCTTTCCCCACAGGAAGGGAACCAGGACCTAGTTTTTAAAAGACCTCAATGCTAATGAATGTTAACCACCTTTGAAAAAGAATGTTAACTGGGGCGACTGGCTGGCTCAGTTGGTTAAGCATCTGCCTTTAGCTCACAACATGATCTCAGGGTCCTGGGATGGAGCCCCACATCAGCCTCCCTGCTCAGCAGCATGGAGGGGGGACCTGCTTCCCCCTTTCCATCTGCCCCTCCCCCCTCCTATTCTCTCTCTCGCTCTCAAATAAATAAATAAAATCTTTAAAAAAATAAAAGAAAGGAAGAAAATGTTAACCCTAGACCAAGCATAGTAAAGAGCACAGGTCACAGTACCTTTTCCACAGAGTTTCCCCACAGCGAGACAGTCAGAAAAGGACTCTTAGACATATTTCATTGAGGAGTGGAAAAAAGACCCTGCCCCCTGGTCATTTCCTGCCCAGTACCTCTAGGTCTCTCTGTCCCTGAATTTGTAGTTTACATGTTCGGAAGCATAGGTCCAGGTATCTAGGACTGCCAACCACATCCATCTCTATCACTGAGGTTAAGGCCCCATGGGTGACAACTACAGGCATTCTCGTAATTTGGCACTTGAATCAAGCCCTTGTTGGAAGAGGGGACATCCTAGGGCCATTCAGTTCACATCACTCTGCATGATAAATCCCACCCCCAGCCAACTCCTCAATAATTGCCTCTACTTGTACTTTCTGGGCGTAGTTCTAACCCTAACATGCTATGTATGTAGAAATAAATGTATGCATGTTAGAACTATATATGTAGTTCTAACCCTAACATGCTATGTATGTAGCATGTTAGGGTTAGAACTACATACATAGTTCTAACATGCTACATATCACAGGAATTTCTTCTAATTACTCTGGCCTCCCTGAGAGAGCCAGAAAGATGTGTTTTCTTGGTATCTTCCTACCTCTTAAATTTTCAGCATTTTCCTTCCATTATACCTTACAACATGTATTTATCACATGATCATGGGGACTTGAGAGTCTAAAAGTCACAGGGCAGGCTAGGGGGCTGGAAACTCAGGCAGGGATAGATGCTGCAGTTTTGAGGCAGAATTTCTTCTTTTCTACGAAACCTCAGCTTTTGCTCTTAAGGCCTTCAACTGATTGTGTAAGGCCCACCAGGTTGTGGAGAGCAATGTGCTTCACCTAAAGTCAACTGACGTAAATGTCAATCTCATCCACAAAGAGCTTTGTAGCAACACCTAGATTAATGTTTTTTTCAATAATTGAGTACTACAGCCCAGCCAAGCTGACACATAAAACCATGATAGCTTCTAATGTGCTCTGAGTCTTAGTCTCCACATAAAACACCTAACCTCCTTCTGGAAACATGACTCTTGCAGAGCACCTTCCCATTTCCTGGTGAGTCCATTTTCCTCACTTGCGAGCAGGGGGTTAAGGGAATGAAAAATTAAAAAGCTCTAAATTTTGTATTTTCTGGACAGAGTCTTGGGAGACTCCAGTCTCCCAAGAAACAGTGAGAAATGACAGATTTGGATGAGGATGTGGCGCCTGGTTAAACCTCCATCATAAGCAGAATATCTCCCTCCGAGAGCACAAATTAACCTTATTGGTGTTTCAGTCACAGGCACTGCAATGGGGGGTGATCTGAGACTTTTTTCCATTCTATGTCAAAAGTATAGCTAAGGTTCTGCTCTGCCTTGGCCAAAGTGCTCACTCTTACCCTTGCATATAACTTGTTATCATGATCTGGTGAACTGAGTTTTGCATGCACTCCATTCAGGACTAACTGTTTCGGTGAAACTGGGCAAGAGGTGGCAGAATTTAAAAAGGGGGGGGGTCATTTCAGAAAGAGAATAATATTACTTTCCCCAAATCACCAATTCTCCTTCTACATATAACATACAAATAAAGCCTTTGAATTATTCATGCTATATCAGTCAAAACTTAGTGTCAAAGATGTGCTGATTCAGGCCTACTCCAAACAGATCAGTCTGCCCCCAGGGGGGCCCCCTTTTCCTTCAGAATTACTCCTCCATCAAGGTACATTAAATAGGCTTCCAAGATAATTGGGTGATTTGAGTTCACACTTCTAAAACTTACAAATATCCTTTTCAAATGTGCTATGAAAGTACCTTGGAAGAGTAATTAAAGACTTAAAAAAAAAAATGCTGGAAGCCAAAAGAAAAAAAAATCAATGAAAGTGTTCTAATTTGAGTATCTGATTCCTTAAAAGCAAGAAGTGTTCTATTTTCCCACAGTTCAGCTTTTTGACTCTCGGCTGCCTAGAAATTCAAGTGTCCCCTCCTTAACTAGATTAAAAGCTCTTTGAGAACACAGAAAATGGCTTCTACTTCTTTAATAGTGCAATGCTGGGCACTCAGGGGACCAAAAGACACAAATCTGACTAAATAAAAGAGCCAGAATTCATCACTGAAACCAAGAAATAGACTGTGTGCATTTTTTCCTTTTAATTCCAGTACCTAATCTAGAATCCTAAAGACTGCTGACTTGGGAGGCTGCCCTTAGGCATCTGTAGACACTTATCATGTTTCTACTGCTTCAAAAAATATACTATTGTTCTATTCAGGGTATCAATATAGTAAAATAGCCTAGCAAGAAACACAGACTTGCTTCATGTCCTTGAAAAACCACATAGGAATAATGAAGGAAACTCGTACAGCCCTAAGGTCTGGCCACCCGGCAACAAGAGCATAATGAACACTCGTTACACTGAATTTGAGATGTGCCCAGCAGTCTTTTTTGAGTTCAAAGTGCTTAATCTCATTAGCTATCAGATACCATGTCTAATCCGATGTTCAGACTCTTGTCTGCTGTGTAATTGGGTTCAATGCGTATATTTAACAATAAAGCAGGTATGGGCCCCATAGAGAAGTTAGATGTCCTTGAAGAATCCATTAACTAACTCAGGGATAGAGGGTGAGGAACCAAACCTCACACCTTTCCAATTACAGGGTTGGAAAACACACCAGATCTAAACCTAACCAAACTTCTAGACATAATGGTGTCACAGCTCAACACCTGCCCTAATATTCTAAGGAATCCTACACAATAAGCATTTAATTCATCCATTCATTCACTGGATAAGCATTTATGGAATGACCGTCTACTGTATACTAGTTGTGCTGGATGCTTGTTGGGATGACTGACACAGATGATAAAACTCAGTCCCTGCTCTCATGGAGCCTAGTATCCAGATGACTGATACAAGATGTCAGACAGGGCACCTGTGTGGCTCAGTCGGTTAAGTGTCTGCCTTCAGCTCTGGCCATGATCCCAAGGTCCTGGGATCAAGTTCCACATTGGGCTCCCTGCTCAGTGGGGAGCCGGCTTTTCTCTCTCCCTCTGCCCCTGCTTATAACACTGTCAAATAAATAAATAAAATCTTTTTTAAAAAATGGCAGACTAATCGATTTTAGTTGAAAAGAGAATTGACATTTTATTTTTATTTCCTGGAATCCCAAATTAGTATCACTATTTCTTTAGTCTTTCATTCCAGGAACTTATTTCTCGCTCTACCTCACTCAGTCCGGCCCCTTCTCCCCAGTCTGTCCCAGACATTCCATTCCACTCCGGGCACTCCCATTTGTTTTGTGACTTTCCCAGACTGCGCACTGTTGAAAAGGGAGACCTGCAACCGCCGAACACCTGGCACATGCCAGCCCACCCCTGTGCTAAATCAAAACTGAAGCATCTCATTAATCCTCCCAATAATTCTCAGAGGTAGGCGTTCGAGTTTTCCCTATGGACGAGGACAGAGAGGCTTGGAGAGAAGTAAACAAGAGAGAGGAATTGATCAGTAACAGAAGTTGGCTTCCAAACTGGAATTACCGACCCAGAGGCCTGTGCTCATCAAGGAACTTGCACAGAAGAGGCTGGGGGTCATATTCTACAATCCCCATTCTATGTCATCCTATACGTTTAATCATTTACTGTATGTGCGGTCAGGTGCAGCACCTAATGGCTTAGAGTCTAAGTCTCCACGTCATCCTCTGTACATGGGGGAGATAGGAACCACTGTGGCTGGACACTCCTGGCCGTGCTGGGCACTAGTGATCATGACGATGCTGACACTTGCCTCACTAAGGTCAGAAGAAAGAGGACGGTCGTGAGACTCTCCCTACAGACAGCTGCAAACGCCCACTCACAGCAGCACCTGGACACAGACAGCCCATGCCCCAGGACAGCCCTCGCTTGCAACGATTCCGATTATTTTTACTTCGCAAGTCAGACATTTTTTTTTAAAGAGAAGTTTCCTCCGTAAATGCATTTGGTGCTAGTCTGCTCAAACATGTCTTCAGAGAAAATACGCTTAAGGTGAAGAAACCAGGAGAGACAGGACAGGCAAGATGATCACCACAGTATTCCGTGTTTCCCATAAGCAGGTGCTGGTTTATAGGTATCCCATGACCCTTCTAGGGCTATCCTCCTGCAATCCGTGCACCTAAGCATTTGACTACTCAAGGAAGTGATCTGAGAAGTAAAGGACCCAAACCCAGTTTAAAAGATATTAGTTCTACAACATTTCAATGTAATTATTATTTATTTAGACATCCCACAGGTGCCATGACTGCATAATTCTATGTTCTGCTGTGGGTTCAGGAAATGACTGGGGTTTAATGCAGTTTAAACAGGCCCTAACAATTCCCCATGCGGCATGCCCACCCCGATTCGTCCATTCTCTAGGCATCTTAAACTATTTCTCAGACATGACCACACAACACAGTCCCAGGGGAAGACAGGGGGAGTGCTGTGTGCATCCATTTACAAATAAGCCAGGTGAAGCCTACAAGGAACTGGTGACTTGTCTGAAGACCACACAACTGTTCAGAATTGAAGGGCATGGCAGCACTGGAACCCACATGCTGAACTGGCACCAAGGGTCCATGGCTGAAGGAGACAGGCTCTGGGCAGCAGAGTGGGCTGGGCAAGAGAGGCAGGAAGGCCCACACTAACTCACACACATGAATGTTGTCTCAGGATTACCACACTGTCCTGCTGCCCACCTGTGAGTTCTCAGATATCTAGACATTTGTGAAGGTGGGAAGAGGGCTGCCACCACGCCGTGCCCTCTCCTCAGTATCCATGGTATGCCTCCCACTCCCAAGTTTATATGAGGATTTCCTTCACCCCCTTTTATATTTATGCAATCACTCCATATTCATCCAAGTTTCTGGTTTTTCTATTAGCGACTCTGTAATGGATCCCAAATATTGGAATTAAAGGAAGCTATCAGTCTTGAGCTACACACACTTAAATCTTATTTAACTCCGTGAAGAACAAAAGCAACACTCCACTGAATTACCAGCAGTCACATCTATAATACATTCAAGCACTTCTTTAAAAATATCATACCCTTGACTGGCATATACCTGCAGATTCTTTTAAAACATAATTATTCTTTTGGTCTCAGTCAGCGATGCCTCAAGTTTACAGGCAACACCTGCTAGGTGCAATTTCCTAACGGACTGCTTGCTACTCCCTCCACTTCCTCACTGACGCTAACCCCTCACCACTCACTCAGAGCACCGGAGTGAGAGACCGCACCCACCTTTGCCCAAACATCAGTGTTGACTTGGTCTCAGCCTCATTGAAGACAGAGGGAGAACAGCAAATAACGATGGTGGTTCTACAGTTCCCACCCAGAGAGTCCTGAAGAATCCGAGTCATCTTGCTGTCCCGGTATGGCACATGTGTTTTCTATTTAGGAAAAAAAAGTATTGGCTATTATAGCCATAGCCATTGTCCATTCACAGAGAAAACACAAGCAAGTTAGCAAAGGGGGCACTGGACTTAGAAACATGTGTAGAACAATTTGTTGCCCAGTCTTTGGATTTGGCCAAAGTTTAGAGTGCCCAGTCTGGGGCCTGGGGAAATTAGCATCACCATTCACACATTTCAATGGACTAGATCTCCCAGCAAGTAGGATGTCTACAGCCAGGATTCCCTCTGTTCCTTTCCAAAGAAAAACAAACTAATCTCTGGGATATGTGGCAAAGAGTGTACACAGACCCAAAAAGCAACTTCTCATAATATCATTCAATAGATGGGGATAGGATCACTTACTGTCCCTTCTGCCAAGGCCGAGATCACGTTTCCAAGAGCAGACAGAGATTTATTGATATTTTTAGCTTCATCGAGAACAGCTCCCTCGGCACCAGTCTTGCTGACCTACCAGAGAGAAGAGAAAGCAGTGAGCTGCGCAGGGCAGCAAAAGCACAGAGCAGAAAATTCCAATTCACGGGAGGGCACAGGGCTGGGGATTGGGGGGGGCCGGTGTGAATTCTCCTGGAACGCAAGACAAAATAAAAGTAAGTAAGAATCACGTTGATCAAACCATCCCTTGTGCCTGAGGCTGGGGATTTGTTCTGTCTTGTTGTCATTTTCCTCTCAATTAGGTTTTAGGGGAATGGCTGAAATGCCTCTAGTGGTAGAGCTGCAGATGCTTCCCTGGGGGACATCCATCGAGGGAAACCAGGCTCCAAGAGTGCTGTCACCACAGAAAGGCTGGGGTCCTGCATGCCTGAGCCACAGCCTCCTCACCGGAGGGAGCCCAGGGGAAAGGAAAGCATGACACGAAAACACCATCCTGGCCACAATGAATGGACATACTGGGCAAGTGTACATTATAAACTCCAACTTCAGGCAAAGACAAGAGGTGGTGGGAAGTTGTCCCTGCCTGACTGACTCTGTTCCCTGACTTACTGACTCCAGTAGCAAGGAGAAGGGGAACCACCGTCCAAAAGGCAAGATACTCAGGGGCATCAAAGTCAAGAAAGTGTATGTTACGTGGTCAACTTGTCTTCTCTCCTCTGCAGCCAGAGGGACCACATACTGTCCCTCCTCTGCTGTGCTATTCCTGGCAATTTCCTACTGACAGCGTCGGCTCTAGGTAGAGAGCAGTTTACAGATCCTTGGGAGAGAGGCAAACACCCGTGCTCCCTGCCTCGGCTGGTCGGCCAAGTGAGGCAGGAGGAGCCGTTGCTCTCGGGAGAGAGGGAAGCAGGGAAGGGACCGCAAACTGTGCAAAGACCGCCAGCCACGAGGGATGGAAAGGAACACGCATCCAGGGGGCAGTGTTTTCAAACACTGGAGATACTCCTTTCTCTGCGAACTGTGTGTGTGCGGACACCACTGCTGACAGAGAAATAATACTGCTGCTGGGTCCCCAGCGACAGCCTATTCACACAGCATGCTCTAAGGTGGTTTCACATCGGAGCACCTTAACGCCACAAAATATACGAGACAGGGACAACTGTCTTCCATTTACAGACATGGAAACCTTGAGCTCCAGAAAGGTCCACCGGCAGCCCAAGGCAAGAACACCATGTAGGGGAGCTGGGGATTAAAGCCCGGAGTTCATCCTAGTAGATCACATGTGGACACGTCTAGAGCAAAGGAGTATAGATGTGAGCAAAAGAAACAAGGTACAGGACCACAACTGTAAAGTGCCTATATCCTAAGCAATAACCACGACACTGTGCAGAGGACAGGCCTGCACACTCGACCGCCAGCACTAAGCTGTTTCCAGTGGCACGCAGGCCCAAGTGCTCCTCTCTGTGCTTGAAAGGGAAAGAGAGCAAACTCGGAAGCACAAAGGGGCCACTACGCTCTTTCCCCAGAGCCACATGGCTGTTGTGGCAGCAAGGCAAGGCCTGGTTGCCAATGTCCAGGCGAGAACTGAAAGGTTCTGCTCTGTCTTCCCATTCTGGTGCATGTCTATTTAATTACAGTTATAAGCTTGCACCCATAAAATGTTAGATACCCAGCCAGATCAATTTCCAGGAACATCCTGGAACATGACTCTGCTCATGGCCTTCCAGATGTGTACAGGAGAACATTTCAAGTAGCCATTACTTACGCAGATGTTAGTGGCCATAACTTGGCGTATCCCAACTGAGCGGCGGGGAACAGTAAGTGGGGATCAATTACAGAGTCCTGGAGACTGGCCGAGCCTCAGGGCTGGCCTCTGGGGCCAGTCAGCACAGTGTCAGTGATGACAGAAGCCACATGGTATTGTGTACAGGAACTCGCTCTGTGAGGTCGCCGGAGGGGAACAGTGCCCCCAGAAAGGGTGTGGCAGCAGGAAGCTCTGGCAGTGCTATGGAGGTGAGGCTGGGAGGGGGCAGCTAGGAAGTTCTTTGCTCTAGAGTATGGCCTCAGCCAGTGCCTAGGAAAGCATGGGACAGATGCCAAAAGAGAACCCCGACAAAACCAGAGAAGGGGCAGGGCTTTGACCAAACCTCTGCCTACTGGCCTCCTGGCCTGAAGGAAGTGAGTCTGCCCACAGGAAGCCCCGTCAGACCACACCCACCACAGACAGAAGCAGAGAACCCAGGAACAGCCCCAGGTTCCAGATCTTCTGTCAGCAAACAAATGTGTGGGGACAGGACAGCTACAGTCCAATGGCAAAGTATGTTTCTGGCCTATTTCAATCTGGTGCAACATGCGGATCTTCCCTTTCAGCAAACGGACACGTCCCTCCCCCATTTACACAACAGCCTCTACCAGGCTAAGCGCACACCACACTTGCCTAATGTCCTCATTGGGGCCTATTAAGCATAAATCCAAGTTGGCATTCAAAGCACCTCCTATGTCGTGAATAGGGGACTTCAGGACCAGAAAAGAGAGCAGAGAACTGAAGGTGAAATTTAATATTATCTTGGCACAATACCAGAAACTTTAAAAGCTCTTTAAAACGAGGGAATGGAAAGAGTATAAAAATTATACCATTGCACGCTGAAGCAAATAATAGGAAAAATTATAGATAATACAAATAAGGAACCAATTACCTTTTCGCTCCCAGCCAAATCAACTAGATAAAGCTTCCCACTGAGCTTCTTTTCCGTCTCTACATTCTCTTGTTTAATATTAATCAGGAAGATACTGTGACTTCTAGAGCTGTGCTCATTCATGTCTGAAAAGGAAAATAGTTTACTGTTCTGCAAAGAATAATAAGTTTAGGTAGCAAGCCTCTCATCTAAAAACCATAACAAATTATGCTCAATATAGCTCCACTTTTTAAAGTAAGTCCAGCCAATTTTAAAAAGTATCTGAGACCACGGTTTCTTTTAAAAAAGACAATAAGCGATTTAAAGTATCTTCACATGGCAAAGAAATTAAGAATCTTAGTGGATGGTTCAAGATAACAGATTCTCTAGCTTTGCCTGAAGCCCCCATGTTTTGGAACATCTCATTCCAGCCGGATACTTGGCCTCACAGAGCTCACACCTGGGGTGCCTGGATGCCTCAGTCAGTTAAGAATCTGCCTTCAGGGACGCCTGGGTGGCTCAGTTGGTTGGACGACTGCCTTCGGCTCAGGTCATGATCCTGGAGTCCCGGGATCGAGTCCCGCATTGGACTCCCAGCTCCATGGGGAGTCTGCTTCTCTCTCTGATCTTCTCCTCGTTCATGCTCTCTCTCACTGTCTCTCTCTCAAGTAAATAAATAAAATCTTTAAAAAAAAAGAATCTGCCTTCAGCTCAGGTCATGATCTAAGGGTCCTAGGAATCTAGCCCTGTGTCAGGCTTCCTGCTCTGAGGGGAGTCTACTTCTCTTTCACCCTCTGTCAACCCCCTGCTTGTGCTCGCTCGCTCGTGCTCTCTCCCTCAAATAAATAAAATCTTAAAAAAAAAGAAAGAAAGAAAAGAAAAGAACAAAGAGCTCACAGCTTCCTTCCCCTTCACCTTCAGTCTCTCAGGCTTTGTCTTTCTGGTTAGAACCCAGTGTATTCTGTCTTCATCATGTGTGCAAGTCTTGCCTTATCCATAATACCACGAGCTTTCTTAAGGAAGGATTATGACCTTAAGATTTAAAACTTTTTTTTCCCCTTAAATACAGTTCTATAACCCATACTAGGCACATAAAAGATCTCAAAGATTAAATATGCTTCATCAGTACCAAGTACTAGAAATCTTTTTGGCCCCTGGTCTCTGTTAACTAGGCAGGGAGAGATCTCAGTGATGGTCTTCTTCAACTCCTACTAGCAATCATTTCTTAAAACCAACTTTCCAGGCACCCTTGTTCAAGATGGCTGAAGATCATGAGTTGGGGTGCAGGGCTGCAGGACTCAAAGAGGAATATCGTCAGACTTTATCTACATACTTATCCAGTATGTAGAAAACAACAAGAATGTAGACAAAGATTGATTCCAACTAGAGTCCAACAAGGAAGGGCCTCAGTGTTTTGGAAAATGCTGGTATATCCATGATCTCCTCAACTATGAGTCTGACATGAAGTTTGACATTCCTATCACATATCCCACTATTGCTCCAGAAATTATAGCCCCTGAACTCAATGGAAAAACAGCAAAGATATACATGGGGGGCAAAATGTGCCTGACCAATCACTTTAAGCCTTTCTGGGCCAGGAATGTACCCAAGTTTGGACTAGCTCATCTCATGGCTCTGGGGCTGTGTCCATGGCTAGTAGTGGAAATCCCCCTTCTAGTTCAGAAAGGTGTGATCTGGTGTGAAGAGAAATGCAACCAGCGAAGGATCAAGCCACTAAGGTGAGACAGAAGGCCTTTTGATAGACTATGTTCCTATTCTCTGTGCATCACTCTTACTCACCCAACTTCTTCCCCTCATACCCTTCACCCATAATTGCTATTAAGTAGCTGCATCAGGCATTTCCAAAAAAAATAAACAAGAGTATTGCTACTGAATTTTTAAGACCACAGAGGGAGGGGAAAGACTGGGGCTCTTGAAAACCAAAAGGCAATTTACATCTCCTCGTTTCCCCCAGTTGGAGCAATGTGAGACCCAGGAAGGACAGGAGGTGCTGAAAGTGGGCACATAGTCTTTTTGGTTTCTAAAGGTAACTTGTGAATAAAGCCTGCTTCCTCCGGTGGCCTGCCAAAAAATCTTTCCAGGATATATGGGGGGAAAAGTTAAAGATTACACGAAAATTATGTTGGAATTAATAAAAGAATTTAGCAGAAGTTGCAGGGTACAAAAGCAATACGTAAAAATCAGTTGCATTTCCATATACTAACAATATACAATCTGAAATGAAAATAATTCCATTTAAATTTTTGACAAAAAGAGGTACACCTGGTTGGCTCAGTCTGTTAAACATTCGACCCTTGATTTTGGCTCAGGCCATGATCTCAGGGTCATAAGACTGAGCCCGGTGTCAGGCTCTACCACTGCTTGGGATTCTCTCTCTGGCCCCACCCCGACTAACACACTCTCTCTCTTTCTCTCTAAAATAAATAAATGAAATAAAATATCAACAAAAAGAATAAGAAAGATACTTGGGAACAGATTTAACCAAGGAAGTAAAAGAAATCTATGTTAAAAACTACAAAATGAGGGGTGCCTAGCTGGCTCAGTCAGTAGAATATGTGACTCTTGATCTTGGGGTTAAAAGTTCAAGCCCCAGGGCACTTGAGTGGCTCAGTGGGTTAAAGCCTCTGCCTTCAGCTCAGGTCATGATCCCAGGGTCCTGGGATCGAGCCCCGCATCGGGCTCTCTGCTCAGTGGGGAGCCTGCTTCCTCCTCTCTCTCTCTCTGCCTGCCTTTTTGCCTACTTGTGATCTGTCTGTCAAATAAATAAAATAAAAATCTTAAAAAAAAAAAAGTTCAAGCCCCATGTTGGGTGTAGAGATTACTTAAAAACAAATAAAATCTTCTAAAATTTTTAAAAAGAATGAAAAATACAAAATTTAAGAAGACACCTCTATGTGGGAAGACATTCCTGTCTATGGATCAGAAGACTTCACATCGTGAAAATGTCAATACTACCAAAAGTGATCTAGAGATTTATTTATTTTTTTTTAAGATTTTATTTATTTATTTGACAGACAGAGACCACAAGCAGACAGAGAAGCAGGCGGAGAGGGGGAAGTAGGCTCTCCACTGAGCAGCGAGCCCGATGTGGCACTCGATCCCAGGACCCTGAGATCATGACCTGAGCCGAAGGCAGCGGCTTAACCCACTGAGCCACCCAGGCGCCCCGTGATCTAGAGATTTAATGCAATCTGTATCAAGATCCTCATTGTGTTTTTTGCAGGAATAGGAAAGTCCATTTTGAATTCCTAAGGAGTCTCAAGGAGCTCTAAACAGCCAAAACAATCTTGAAAAAGAACACTGGAGGTCTCACTCTTACTGATTTCAAAACTTATCATAAAGCCACAATAATCAGACAGTGTGGCATTGGCATAAAGGCAAACACAGAGATGGACCAATGAGAGCCCAGAAATAAACCCTCACATAAAAATGGTAAAATAATGTTCAACAAGAGTATCAAGACCATTTGATGGGAAAAAAACAGTCTCTTTACCAAGCTGAAAACTGTGTATCTACAAGCATAAAACATGAAGCTGGACTCTCACCTAGGCCATATACTAACTCAAAAACAATCAAAAACCTAAATGTAAAAGCTAAAACAATAAAACCTAGAAAAAAACATAAGGGACAACTTCACAACACTGGATTTGGCAATGATTTCTTGGAAATAATACCCAAACCACAGTGACAACAGTAAAAAACAGATATATTGGACTTGATCAAAATTTAAAACTTTTACGTATGAAAGGAAAGCACCAACAGAATGAAAAGGCAACCCACAAAATGAGAGAAAATAAATATTCACAAATCGTATATCTGATAAGGAACTGAGATCCAGAATACATGAAGAACTTCTATAAATCAACAAGAAAAAAAATAACCCAATTATAAAATGAGCAAAGGGCCTAAACAGACATTTCTTCAAAGACAATGTACAAATGGCCAATACGCACATGAAAAAAATGTCAGACATCACTGGTCATTAGTGAAATGCAAATTGAAACCACAGCGACATAACACTTCACACCCATTAGTATGGCTATTAAAAACAAAAATAGAAACTAAGATGCATTGGCAAGCATGTAGAGAAATTGAAACTCACACACACTCTTGTTGACGAGAATGTTAAATGGTATGCAACTACAACATTAAACTATGTTAAACAATGTGGTAGTTCCTAAAAAAAATTAAAATTAGGTTGACATATGATCCAGCAATTCTGCTTCTGTATATATACACAAAAGAACTGGAAATGGAAATTTCAACAGATATTTATACATCCATGTTCACAGCAGCATTATTTGCAACAGCCAGAAGGTGGAAGCAACATAAGTATCCACATGTCTATATGTGGGTGAATGAACAATGTAGCATATACCTACAATAGAATATTATTCAGTATTTTAAAAAGAAAGGAAATTCCAGCACATGCTACAACACGGATGAACCCTGAAGACATTATGCTACATGAAACAAGCCAGTCACAAGAGGGCTTCTATCATTCCACTTATATGAGGTACCTAGACTTACCCAGTTTATTGGGACACAAAGTGGTAAACCAGTTACCAGGGTTGGGAGGAGGAAGTATGGGGAGGTATTGTTCAATGGGCATGGGGTTTAGCTTTGGGATGATTAAATTCTGGAAACGGACAGTGATGATGGTTGCACAATGCTATGAATGGAATTAATGCCATTGAACTCTACCTTTAAAAATGGTTAAAATGGTAAGTTCTATGTTATGTGTAATTTTAAAACCACCTTACCACAATGATAAGAAAAATAATTAATGTCGAACATCTACAGTTCTGAACCAAGGGCCAAGATGGATTGTCAAGTATGCTATGAATAATTTATGACTAAAAATAGCTTAAGAAATCAAATAAATAACTTCTTTTTTTTTTGAGATTTTATTTATTTATTTGACAGAAAAAAGAGAGATCACAAGTAGGCAGAGCAGCAGGCGAGGGAGAGGGGGAAGCGGACTCCCTGCTGGGCAGGGAGCCCAGTGCAGGGCTTGATCCCAGGACTCTGAGATCATGACCTGAGCCAAAGGCAGAGGCTTAACCCACTGAGCCACCCAGGCACTCCTCAAACAAATAACTTCTTTAAAAACAAGACGCTATTACTATAAGAATATCAGCCTTATGTGGAGGCAGAAGAGAAAGACATGGAATTTAACCTATGCTGTATACATGTCTAGGCTCACCTATAAAATCTGCCACACATGTGAATATCATCTGATAGGATGTTGGGGTAGAGGAAAGGTAGAGAGTTACAGTATTGGATGACAGAATCACAGAGCCTTTGGTAGAAGAGACAGAGAGGCTATACCAGTCAACCAACCGATGCTTCCATCTCTTGTATGCCACACAGAGAACCTGGCCCCTCCAGGTAGCAGGCTTTCCTGGGGGCAGCTATCAGGAGCAGGGAGTTCTCATGGTCAGTCAAAACCTGCCTCTTGGTAGCTTCAACAATCCTGGGTGGCCTACCTATGTGGTTCATACAAAGCAAAACCAACTTCATGCATATCAGCACCATGAACATGTTAAGAAATATATTACACGGTCCCTTATGTTCTCCTCAGAGTTTTTCTTTCTTCCAAGCTAGAAATCCCGAGCTCTTCCTATGAACTCACTCTGACTTGTTCATATTCCTAAAAAGGAGACAGCCCAAAGACGGAGGGCCAGAGCTACTGCTGCTCTAACATCAGACCCGCTTCCTGGAGATGTGTGTGCATGCCAAGGAAGGAACTACAAGGTCAACACGCTGCCCTGCATGTTGTTTGTTACTAACACAGCAAAGGAAGGTTTTCAATGAGGCTCCAAGCTCCACTTTCTGAGCTCCTTGCTTTTCTTTTCCTCTTTTACAGAGGGAAGAAATCTAAAGAGGTTTCCTTCCACAGTATGGCTAGCATATAAAATTTGTTGGCTTGCATTTTCTTTAACCTGAATAATAATGTGGTTAAAATACATTTAGAAGCTGGCTTTTAGTCCCCTTTCCTTGGCTGATTGATGGTTTCCCCCAGGGTCCAGAGGGAGGGGGCTACCAGGGCCCAGCGAGCCTCACCTAGCATTCCCGAGAGCTTCCAGCATGGCGGAAGGCATGCCTCCCTCAACCTGCTGAGACACTCTCGTGCTGCACACTCCCGTGTGCTTGCTTCCGACCCACTGCTTTATGACACCTTCCCTGGCATTATTTCCTTGTTGTCCCAAGGAAATACACTTGTATCCCAAGTGACAGGCTTTGAGAAAACACCACCCACACTTACTTGTGACAGCCACATGTCGGTTTGCTTTGCCTTCATCTATCACATCCATGACCTCCTCAGGGCTTGACACAAACCGCTCGGTACACCCCTGGAAGAGAGTCAGATCAGGTTCACCATTAGAAACTGGAAAGCAACTCTATTTGAAGACAGCTAAACATTCTCCCATTTTTCCTCAAGAGGTGCAGAATAAGAGAAAGGCTGCCATGTGGATCCAACAGCTCTTCCTCCTTGCTTATGGCTTGAGTTCGACATCAAAGAGGAGTCTGCTAAAACCCGAAGAAACCCAGAAGTAAACCAGAAAAGAAATGTCCCCTTTTTCCTAGATGTTTAAGGACCTGTACATACTCAACAGCAGTAGAAACAGAAAATAAAGAAAATCAGGGACAGAAAAAGAAATGGATGAGATTTTGCTTTGCTTTTCATGCGAGCCACCAACTTTAATTAGTCACTTTGAAGTTCTAGGCATAATGCTATGATAGGCTTCCTCTCCCTGCGAAGTATAGACAATTATCTCCACTATCAAAGCCTCTTGACATGTGAATAATAAATATCTGTTCACTTCTCCACTTCTTACTCATGTGACTAGACCTCTGTGACACTTTCACACACAGATATGACTGAAGAAATTAAATGTCTATTTTTTATCCAGATGATATTAAATATAAAGAACATGATGAAACACCTACATACACTCTAAAACAATATTCTGGGCATATTTTGTAACAGTGCTGGGAGAGAAGTCAATGGCATCATCAAGTTTTCCTCATACCTTTACGTACGGGACTCTGTTTTTATCTTCATGAACAGCCAAGTTCGTCTTGGATACTGAAAATAAGGATGACAAAAGGCAGAGGAGAAAAGAAAAGTTAAAGATTCTGTATTGGAGGAAAAATAGAAATTGTTACCAAAGATCTGCAAATCTAATAATCTCTTTAAGCCTTGGTTGAGAATAAGCAGATAGCATAAAGGTAATAAAATATCTCTATAAATTTTCATTAATTCCTTAAGCAGAAGAGCTATGAATCACTTCACCCTCCCTAGACCTTGTTAAAAAAACAAATAGAGGACATATATTCAGGTTACTCACCGTCAAGTAAGTCCCTGATTTTGTCCAAGTAGATCTCAAAATAGGAAACCTAGTTAAAAACAAATGGAGTTTGAAACAGAAATGCCATGCTGTATTTGAAGAATGTCATTATTAGAACTCATAAAAGCCTTTGTCATGCACAGCTAAGAAGAGCAGGAGCAGGGGGCAGAAAGCTGGATTCAGAAGCCTGCAGCAGAGCCCCATTCGACTCTGTGCTCTCCTGCTTCCTGCTAGGTCAGCCTGCTCTGAGGGCCCCTGCCCAGGGTGGACCCCTCCCTGCAGTACAGTGGGTCTTGTGGTCTGTGGTCTTGATTCAGGTGCTCCTTACACTGTGCGCTAGACAACCACTTACAGATGGACTCTACCCTTCACGCATGATGAGCACCAAGCAAACTTCTAGGTAGCACAAAGCCTGGAACAGAAAACGTTCTTGGCGGGTAGTTGTTGAAATCAGTTGGCATCTCCTCATGCGGGATGTTGACCCCCTTACCAGACCGGGTCCAAAACATTCACATGAAGGAAGTGGGGACGGGGATATGAGCAGTTTGCTTAGAACTGCAAGAGCTCAGGGTAACGGGGAGACGGCTGCTGATGGTGGCCAGCTTTGGGGAGGCCAGGAGGGATTGGAACAAAATGGGATTTAATGAGAAAAAGACTCCACTGGGAGAGAGAAAGGAAGCCTTCTAATCGGGTATTCCCAGAGCCCAGTGCCAGTCCCGCCTGCGTCAGCATCACCCACAGCCTTTGTTGAAACTGCAAAGGTGTGAGCCCAACTGCACAACTCCTAATCAGAATCTCCCAGAACTAAGGAATTTGGCTCCCAAATTCCCTAGGTGGTTCTTACACTACCTGACACCTGAGAACAACTTTAACTAGAGATGTGACCGTGGAGATTTAATTCACATATAACTAGGACTATAGGCCTCGGTTTTCCCATCTGTCAAATGAAGCCATTGGACTTAATGATGTCAAAAATTCTCTCTAGGATCCTGCACTCTGTCTACACTTGCCTTCCACCTCCCAGATCAACTTTCTTTCCCTCATGTTCATGGGGTTTTTTCGGAAACCTAAACAAAGGAATCGACAAACAAGCTGTTGAGAAAGAAAAGAAGTTGAAAAAAACAATTGTAAAGCTGGGGTGTAACTCAACAGGTGAAACTTCACCCCTGCATCCCAGCCTCACCCCTGCATCTCAGCTCTGAACCTCTGGTCAGGGGCAGCGAAGCCTCCCCAACCCAGCACTAGTCCTTACCCCTCAGTCCAGTTCCTTACTTAGTCTGTGTCCTGGAGCCTCCTGACTTCCCCGTTTCTCTGGGATCTGGGGTCTTAGCTTCGAACACTGGAATGTGTTGCTGGGCATCCTCTCCAAGTTGCCCGTCTGCCTAACAACCTGATCTTGCCAGATTATCTGTCAAACTCCCCAGTCACCAAGCGGTGTGCGTCATAGACAGACCTAGCTGACCTTGGAAAGACTCACTGCTCCTGAAAACTTCTCCCTGTGGCTGAAATCCTAGGGTCTGTTTGGCCTCTAATCTTACACATTTCTAATTCAGCCTCCCGGTAGCCAACTCAACCATGGTTCCAAACCATTCTGTGCATCTCAAAATTGTCTAGTTTTCATGAAGACTTCTGTTATCTTAGAGATGTACACATGTGTCCTTATTTCCATAGATTGCAGTCATAAATTACATATTAGCTAATATGGCAATTAAAATCCTAATCATATTTAATATGAGAAGAGAAAAACCCCTCTGATTTATTAATTTATTTTTACCACAGAAGATACTGGCTGCTTTTGGGGCACGGGGAGGGACGATTGTGGTTTTGTGCGTGCGTGTGTGTGTGTGTGTGTGTGTGTGCGCGCGCGCGCCACTTCAAATACTTTGTGAGACCAGGTGGAAGAAAAATAAATATGTGTTGTTTTGCATTAAGAAAATAACATGTTAGGAAATAACATTTAAAGCCTCTATGGGGCTCACTTTAAGGAACAGATTTTCAAAACTGCTTTAATCAAGCCTCTTTTTCTTGATTAAGCCCGTCACCACTCGGTTCAAAACACGTAACAGTCAATAGCTAGTCTGCCCACTTGCAATTATGATCTATGAAGTAAGTGAGCATAACTACAAATGCAGAAGAGGAAGCCAGGGTGTAAAATTCAGCCCTGAAGACTTGGGTGCTCTTCCTTCTCCTCCCGACCCCCCCTTCTCCCCCACACCATGCTGGGGCAGTTTTTATCTTAATAAGATTCTAATACAAGACCCTATTTTGAGGGCAGTAATTGGTTTAACATCTTACTCCGGGATTATCCCATAAGAACCCTACAGGAGTTTAAGGTATTTAAATGCACATGGCCTTAAAGATGTACTAAGCTCCTAAATCTTGATCCCATCAAAGCCAGAGGCTTCTGTATCCTTAGATATAAAGAACCCTGGCAAGGAGGAGAAACCTGTGTTACCAACAAACGGAAGGAAAAGATATGAGAAGTAAAAAGACTTCCTGGATCTAATTTATGAAAGGCAAACAGCTGTTGCCTTGTTTTCATATAATTTAGGAAAGGTACATAGCAGAAATAAGGGCGGAAGTTTAAGATAATGAAAGAGGTGCCGCACATAGGTTGGTCAGATCAAGAGTCTAATCTTAGCTCTGCCAATAACCTGATATGTGACTTTGATCATCCAGCAATAAGTCTTGAAACTTCAGTTTCTTCATCTCTAAAAGGATGGGCCTAGTGCACTAAGGTCCCAGCCTCAAAGGGGCTGGTCAGCCTCTTGGCTCATCTGCTCTGCTCCAAGTCTTCTTCTTGGAACTGACCCCATCTCTTCCGCACGCCCTGTCCACACTGTTCCCAGTCGCTGCAGTGAGGACCCAGCCAGCCATGTGCATCCTGCAAACAGCTTATCAGACTGGGGGCAACCCAACTGTACGCTAGGCCAATGAGCCCCTTCCCTGGGGAATTAGGAAATGGGAGTAGGGGATGTGGAATGGGAGCTGTCATGGTGGCTTTTCCCCCGACCCGCCTCCCCCCCAGAAAGATAAAGCAAGCAAACAGAAATGCAGGCACTGTAACAGGGATGGGGTTTCTTTCAGGGGTGATGAAAATGTTCTGGAATTAGATAGTGATAATGGTTGTACATTTTGGGAAATATACTAAAAACCAGACTGTACACTTTAAAAAATGAACTTTATGGTACATGAATTATATGAATTATATCTCAATTTTTTTAATTTAAAAATTTATATGGGGGGGTCTGGATTTCTTGCTTTTCTACAACCTCTGTGCCCCATGCCTACCAACAAATTTTGTATCTTGTAACAACTACCTCTTTTTGCTTAAACAAGTGACTTTCAGTCCGGTGAAAACAAATGAGTTCCAATGAATGTATCCCTAATATCCAATGTTATAAATTAACAGCTGTAATTAAGAGAAAAAATTTCTCTTTCAATTCAAATTTAAGTTGCAACGAGGTTCTGGTTTAAAACTTCAGGGACACTTGGGTGGCTCAGTGGGTTAAGCCTCTGCCTTCAGCTCAGGTCATGATCTCAGGGTCCTGGGATCAAGCCCTGAATCGGGCTCTCTACTCAGCAGGGAGCCTGCTTCCCCATTTCTCTCTGCCTGCCTCTCTGCCTACTTGTGATCTCTCTGTCAAATAAATAAATAAAATCTTTTAAAAAATAAAATGAAATAAAAAAATAAAAACTAAAACAAAAACCAGGAAGGATAACACCCTTCACCAACACTTGTCAGAGCATACTCCTCAAAACACTCATCATACCTCAAGAGGGGAAAAATATGAACACAGTCAAAGAAGCTGGAAAACGTCATCTGCTACATGTCCTCTTTGTAGAACTGGATTACATAATAGCATATTTAACTTGTGATGAATTTAACATTGTTCAACAAAACATTTTCCCAGCTTATTTCGCCCCATTAGCCTTTTCCCTGATAGCCCACCTATTAATAATATGAGGGACATGGAACACACTTTGGGAAATGCTGTCCTAACCCAATCATGGACACATTCCAGTCATATCTATAGAGATCCACTGGGTAAAGGGTAGAATTCAGAGAACTATCAAGATGATTCTATCCTACATAAGGCTTTTATTTTACTTTGATATTTCCTCAGTATTCACCTGAGTCATTAAATAACTATGGCTTTGCTTACCACAGCATTTCATTTAAAATAGATAAAAAATCTTTTATGTATACATACAAAAAGGAAAATGAAAACGTGATTTGGGGCCCAGTTTTTCTCTTTAATCAACAGCACTTACCTTGATGTGAAACTCCAGGTTTTCATCCATGGAATAGATGTGGTCAAAGATGTCATGTGCAATCCTTGGGATGATCCCCATGAGTTGAGGGTCATGTAGCTTCCCCTAGTGAGGAAAAAAACAAGCACAGGCAGCTAGAGTGCCAGGAAACATGTGGAAGAGAGAAGGAACCAAGCTGGGTTTCATAACAGAACTCCATGGAAGAGGGAGCACACACACACACACACACACACACACAGAGTCAGATCCTTGGAGGTCCCCCTGACGTGCCAACAGCCCAAAAGTTCATGAAAATAACTCACCGTGTTCCTTTTCACCCAGTAGAAGGGAGCTTGTTCTGTCAGGTTCTAGGTCTTGAAAATATTTTTTCCAGCTGCCACTCAGGGCAGCAAATCATTGTATGTAGTGAGAGTGTGGTAAGAAGGAGGGAAGGAAGACAGGAGGAGGTCTGGGATTATATGGGGACTATCACATACTAAATGTGGGTTTTGTTTTGAAATTTTTACAAACTGATCCAAATGTATAAGTCCAAATTAATTTGCCTTAATAAAGCCAACTTGAGAGCTGATAGACATTGATAGACTGATAGTCATCATTGCTCAAAAATTTAACAATAATTATTCTAGGAGTACCTTCAGTATCACCTCACAAACCAATCAAGAAAAGCCATTTTATCAATTTCTTAAAAATCTGTAATTCCCAGCCCAAAATGTTACAAAAATTTTTTAGCTGGTTTCTTTTTAAATTTCTAATATTTAAATTCACTTGTAAGATGTTCTCTTATTCTTTTATCCCCCTTTTTTCTACCAAAGAGGCCCAGCCCTCCCTTCCCCATGCAGCCAGCAACCATCCTCCAACCCTAAGGGATTTGAGGGATATTTCATCTAAGGGATGAAGGGATAGATGAATTTTTCTGTGATTTGAGTTCTATCACTAAATCCATTTTTAAAGGTCCAGATTTGCTGCTTCTGAAGACTTTCAAAAAAATATGCCATGATATCTGAAAGCAATTCCCAAACAAGAGCTCTAGAAGTATTTAAACAGCAGCCTTAGCAAGGACTTCCAGAGACCCTTCCTTACTCCCATGCTCCAAGTTCTGTCCTGTTCCCTGTTAAACTACACATCAATGCACAAACATGAAGTCTGCAGGCCTAAAGTAATCATTGGCAAGAAGAGTCTTCAGAAAGTTCTAAAACTCTAGGATCTTCAGAAAGTTCTAAACTCTAGGAAAAATGGAACTGGAAGAAAAGTACAAAACCCATTTACTCTTCTCTCAGCAAACTTTACCAACACTATGACTCACACCCTTGTTCTAAAATCTGCCCCACACCTGGAAGATCTGCTTTGTTTTCCTCAGTGAGCTCTTCTGTATCCTCTGGGGGTTCACCACATAGTGCCTCTCTGACAGGTTGACTCTGAAGCCAACAATCTGAATTACCAAAAGCAAGAAATCATGTGGACTTGGTTGCTAAGCACTTTCTGGTTCTGAATCCTCCTTTGCACACCTGATCCACCTTCCACTCTTTTGAAAGCAAGAGAAAAGCTGAATTTAGATATATCTGGGCCCTGGCAAAGCTCTTTCACCTGGGAATGCCCTCGCATGCTAAGGATCCTAAATCCTGTGATGTGTTTATATGGCTTTTTGATGGTACAGCCCCTGAAGGCAATTTGGCCAGTGCATATATATTTCTTCCCATTGCTTATGACGCTAAGTACGGTGTCTCCTGCATCGAATTATTGTAGAAGTTAAATTAAGCAGTATAAATAGAGGGTTAGAAATGATAAATATTAGCATTATATTATTCAGCTCAAATCAGGTTCTCATTAAGCAGTTGTCAAGATTTATTTGACCTGAAGAGTCTGAAAATACATTTCTATCCTAGGCCATGACTAGACATCTCAGGAAAACAGCCCTCAATGACTGAGACTCAGAGTCTCTCAAATGTTGGTAAGCTTACTTCTCATAGGCCATTGTAAACATAAAATATTGGGCCCCACAGGCTCAGGACTGTGTAAATTGCTGACAGAAATGACATGGACTGTGAAAACACAGATCTCTGTCTAGTCAAATGTTGCTATACCACTGGGCCAATCCAGCTTGGAGATCTGAGGAGTGGCCCGCATGTTCCCCACAGAACCCTTCAATAATCCATCATAATCCTTTAGCTTCTACTCAATGGTCCACAGACAAAGAAAGATGAGAGATAACCCAAAAGTCATTTATAAATGACTCAAATCTGTTTCCCTAGATGCTTTCCCTTCCAAAAGATTTATCTTTCAATTGATTCCTAGCTTATACAAATACTGGCATCCCTTTGTTTGTTTTTGTCAGGGTAAGAACCAAGGCAGAACCAGGAATGAGTCTGGGACACTCCCTGTGTTGTTTCCCTGAAGCCCACACCCAAAAATCACATGAAAGGGCAGCACATGTGTATTTGCAGAAGGCATAAGGATACCTCCCATTCCCACAGAAGTACTACTAGAATCTAGTCATAGAAGTCATAGAAGTACTACTCAAATCTACCACAAGTTTCCAGGCTGGGATGCCTGATCTAGCTCATAAACCCAAGAGTGGTGAAAAGTGAGCCTTTATGTTCAGTAAACTGAGCCTGTCAAGACAGTGTGTGTGTGTGTGTGTGTGTGTGTGTGTGTGTGTGTGGTATACGTGGTGTACGGAGTGGATGTGTGTGATGTATGTAGTATGTGGGGATGAGTGGTGTTGGGGGGAGTGTTGATGTATGTGTTATGTATGTATGAGATAGTCAGGTGTTTCATAAAGGTCTTCGCTCCTTCTTGCAAATAAAATACGCATCTACACATACGCAGTAGTCACCTTAGGCAATGAAAGGTGGTAAAAAAGCAGAGAGCTGTGGAAATTCAGAGCACAGGAGAGTCCTTTCCAGGTGGGGTGGTATGGGATGGCTTTGTTGAGAGACGACAAATCTTGAGAGAAGAGGAAGATGAGGATGGGCAAAGGCAATGCAGCAGGGGTCCTGAGAAGACAGCAATGGCCCAGGAACTGACGAATACTAACCAAGGCTCCCTTCCAGAGAGCCAGGGCAATTTCAGTTGGCTGAAGGATTGGGATGGATTTGGGTAGCAAAGGAACGTCCCACTTCATCATCCTCTTTTCTCTCAGAAAACAAAAAGAACATTTTTATACTTGTATCCTACATAATCCTCTTCAAAAACTTCTCCCACTTCTGAATGTGGCCTTCTCGGGGTATGTATGAAAGAAGAAACCAGATGCAGGCCATCAGCCTCAGAACAAGACTCCCTTTGTTCTAGCCCCAGGTGCCTCCTCAACCTCCTAAGCAGGACAGTTTCCTGAAACACTTAAGATGGGAAAGCAGGCAGCCTGTCAGCTCACACGAGCACCAATGCACTCGGACAGGCTCATTAAAAATCACTTGGCAGGCTCAGCTCAGCAGTGGGGGGGGTTGCACCATTCCATGGGCTCCAGGTGTCCCTTCGGGCAGAAGGAAAAACAGCGTGTCTCCATCCATCTAAATCTGTGCCAAAGAGGGCCACAAAGCAAAGCCCAAGGCCCACAGAAGCTCTTCCCAGCACCACAGGCCAAACAAAGGTCCAGCCCTCTCTTCTCCGTACAGTCAGCACCCCCAGCAGCCCTCCTCCCACCCAGCGCTGGAACACTGGCCGCACACGCCAGGGCCCAGCTATGCCGGTGTCCTACCAAGCCTGGCATCAGTGTTTCCTATTTTTACTGAGAATCCACCTTAAATGCTGCATCTTCAGAAGCTAATCTTTCCAGTTTTACGTAGGCTTATCTGTTTGTTCTACTCAATAGAAGGTAATGGAATCACCATTGGATGTCAGACCAAAAATGAGGGGATTAAAATGAAAAACAGCTTTAAAATGTGAGAGCTCTGTCCATTCAGGGAGTTGACATCCCCTTCCAAAAGCCTTTGAAAGATGACAATGTGTAATTCCAAATCCGTTCAGATGGTGCAAGCCCTGCAGGGTTTTGTTTTTTATGTTTTGTTTTGTTTTGATTTTTTTTTTAATTTAATTGCATTCCGGGGTCCTGGATTTCTCAGTCTCCCACAGTCTCAAAACTTCAGCTCGGGGCTTCTCTTTTCCTCTAAAATCTCTTCAGTCTATAATCACTGGATAGAAAGAACCAGACTAAGTGTGTGTGTTGGGAAGGGGGGCGGTCTAGGAAAGGGCTCCTAACCCATTCCTTCCTTCTAGGATCTTCAGAAGTCATAGTAAAGAAAAGTGCCCCTTGCAACCAACCTTTTAAAACTGATGTGGATGAAAAAACTACAAAATCTGAATAAATCTACTGTGAGAGTAACCTGCACAGAAGCCAGTTCCCCTAAGGTCCCCAGCTGAGCATGCTGCAGGCCTCATAAGGCTCATGCTGTGAGACGCCCAGGGCTCCCAGTGCCCTCATTTAACAAAATACCTCCTATTTCCATTTTAAAGAGCTGGCATTTGTCTTTGCCATCTCCTTACACCCACGGATTCACCCCTCCCCAACATACATACACACACACACACACACACACACACCACAAACTATGATTTTACTCTGGGGACAGGTCTCTCCTTTGATGGTTTACATTTTAAATTTCTGACATACAGCAAATAACTGTATTTTCCAAAGATGAATTAATCCCAAAGCTAAAAAGGTCACTCTTATAAACAGTCCCTATGATTTGGGGGATTGTAACTATTGCATTTTCTGTTGTTATTTTGTATATTGTTTGGTAATGTTTCAAAAACCTAGAGACTGACGGACATCGTGGTCAGATGCGCTGCACACCCCCCCCCCCCAATGCCTTATGGCCTATGAAGGAGCTTTTGTCATGGCTACTGGAGTTGCTGGTACTTGGGAAATACAGAACTGCAACTTTGCTAGTGCCTGGAAGGTTAAGTGTTTGGGGCCCAGTAAGAGAGGCAGGCAAGAGGATGTGCCTGCATCTCCAAGGGGTATTGCATGAGAACATGAGATGCAGAGAAGAGCATGACCAAGGCTCAGGTGTCAGGGAACGGTCCTGCTCCACCCAGAAGCAGTGGTAAACAAATTTCATGCTTCCTTTAATCTGTGAGATCTTGGAGCCACTGTCCCCCATCCCCCACAACGAATGGTTGAAAGTGAGTCAACACAACAGAAATAAGATCCCCCAGAGTCACAGGCACACTTAGAATCGGTGTGAGCAGAACATCAGAGCCCCAAGGGTTTTAGCCTTGTGTCTTTGAAATCTCCTCTTCAATAGGAATGATTCATAAGCTAAGCCGATTCTGCAGCAGACGTCTCTCAGTAACATTCCCAGGAGGGTACCGTCAATGAAAATCCTAAGCTTGAAGGATCAAGGATTCATCTTACCCTGCTGCTTGTAAGCTGAGTTCCCCAAACTTCCTCTGCACAGTGTCTTATAATAACCACTCTTCTACTTCTGCTCACCTGTCAGGCGGGCCCAGCCTAGAGAAGAGTATCCGGCCCTGAAGGGCTTACAGGAGGCCATGGCGAAAAGCAGGAAAAGAAGAGGTAAAGGGGCCAATTTTATCTGTAGCTGTGTCTTGTCTGGAAGACAGCCGCAGGCTCCACAGCCAACACTCTGAGCTGGGCTCACACCTTCACACCCCCACAGAGGTCAGGTGTGCACGCTAATGACAGAGGAGGCTGCAAGCTAGTTCCTACTGTGCATGCAGGGGGCTGGGGTACACTGGATGGCCCAACCCACAAACAGGGTTGGCCACGGTCACCTAGAGGCTATCAATTTAACAAGTGTTTTATCAAACCCCTCCTGGAGGAACAGCCACTGTTCCATGCACTAGAAACTTGAATAAACAGGTGAACAAGACGATGATGTCTGTGCTAGTGATGCCTACGCTTTACAGGATGCTGAAATTTTGCTTAGTTGTAGGATCTTTAGAATTTTGAGCCAAATTTGGAAGCTTAAAATTGTGTGAAATCATCCCATTTTAAGCATTGCCTGCAATTAAAAAATACATATAATAATAATAATTTTTTAAAAATATAAAAACACAAGGTGTGCAGGCAGAATAAAAATATGTCTGTGGGATGAATTTGGTCCATAAGCCAACTTCTTTGCATCTCTGTCCTATGGTTTTTTATTTCCTCTGAGGAAATTCACCTCCCTAGAGTGGCCCTTCTTAGCATAAATGATTCTCACAGCAGACTTTCTCAGTGAGATTAGAGCTGCAGTCCGTAAGGATACTCACACCACTGTTTAGCTTACTGATGACTATTTTAAAAGAATGTACTATTACCATGTTGAGAGCGCCACCAACAAAGGATTTTCTTTGAAATTCTGAACTCCTGGGATTTTATTATCATTATTTTGAAACTCCACAATGCCAAAATGAATTGGTCAGACATGACCGGTCCCTTTACCGTCTCTCGCTTCACAGTCAGGGGGCTGCAGGCACCCGACTGTGGTTGGTCGTACAGAGCTACTGAGCCACCCGCGAGGATGCTTCCCAGCAGGCTGCAATCGTACCTCCATGGTGTGCGTCTTTCCTGATGAGGTCTGTCCATAGGCAAAAATCGTCCCATTGTAACCTTCAAGGACATCTGCAGGCAAGAAAAAGAAATTAAAATTAACTCATTACTTTGATCGTATGCTTGTGTTGGTTCCATATTTTAAAATTACATATTCCAAATGGCCCATCTCATTTTTCACACAAATGATGTATTTCAACTACATTTGCATTTTAAGTAGAATTGTGAGATAAAAGCAGAAATGAAGGCCTCCACTGTTCCCCAAATAAGAAATGTAGTCACATTCCTACAGAATATATTAATGAAGAGGCAAAAAAAAAAGAAAGACATAGACACTCTCTCCCAGTAACATCAATATTAAGACAGATATCGAGCAGTAGTACACTTCCTTTTCAGCAGAAAGATACTCAAGTTTTCTTCTCTAAATTGATCTCCTGAGATCAGTTGGAGGAAGAAAAACATTATCAGTGTCCTGACTCTCTGGAGTGAGGTATAGAATAGAATTTCTTTCCCAAAGATCTGATTTGGGTCAGTTGAAATGCCGGCGCAGGCGAGCTCCTGGGGGAGGTTTTTCAGGAAGGCGGCCCGGAGCCCCTTGAGAACGGAGCTAGTCCAGAGCTGGGGAGAAGGACAGGGCCCCACTCTGTAAACCCAGCCACACGGGGACAATCCGATCGGCCCGGAAACGCCGGGGCCCTCAAAGTTAAGGCCTCTGTTTTTTCAGTGATGGTGCTGGCAGGATGGCCGAGGCCCATCAGCATGGGGAATTTCTTTTAATTACACAATGAGCACACTGTGCAAAGCCCCCCACTCAGCAGGCCAGCTTCCATTTCACACAGGGACAAGGGGAAGCATGCGGACAGACGCTGCTCCGCACTGGAGCTTATCTGTGGGAATTCCTTCAAAGCAGCTGAGGTGATTAAAATATATTTAGCACTCGTTTCCCTCAGTCCTCCTTCATCTGCATCAAATCACCGAAAGGTAAATAGTACATGATTAATATCCCTGACCCAACCGCTGTACATAAGGAAACGAAGTCTCATTCCTTTTTTTTTTTTTTTAAAGATTTTATTTATTTATTTGACAGAGAGAAATCACATGTAGACGGAGAGGCAGGCAGAGAGAGAGAGAGAGGGAAGCAGGCTCCCTGCTGAGCAGAGAGCCCGATGCGGGACTCGATCCCAGGACCCTGAGATCATGACCTGAGCCGAAGGCAGCGGCTTAACCCACTGAGCCACCCAGGCGCCCCCGAAGTCTCATTCCTGAAAGGGCAGTGGGGGCGATAAGAAATGTACTCACATTCTTACAGAATATGTTAATGAAGAGGCAAAAAAAAAAAAGCGGCAATTCCCTTCACCCCCTCTCTGAGGAACCCCTACTGAGGTGTCCTCTTCAGGGGCCCTGGCTCCTTCCCTCATCAGGCCAGGCCACCAGCTCCAGCTAGTTCAGGTCCTGATTAGGCTGGTTGGTTGGTGGTTTTGATCTCTCCAAATTTCATAATGCCAGTTAATTTGTGTTGTTTTGTTAGCTTTTCTAAAAATTTTTTCAATTTACATGTTATTGATCTGAGGTTACTGGAGTATGCACTGGGGTCAGAAAAGAAAGTGGGATTTTCCTGAAGGAAGCTAAAAGAGAGAGAGAGAGAGAGAAATTCAGCAGCAGAATTTTTTTTTTTTTTTTAAATCTTAGCAGCCCTCCAGAGTTTGTGTCAAGCTATATTGAGAGAGAGGAGGGAGAGAGAGAATGTTCACACATATCAAACTTCTGGTAATGGTTTCCTTGGGAACAGAAGCAAAAACTTGAAGACCACAATGTAAGGGTTGGGGGTTCAAGCTTCAGTTTTCACAGAAATGCCAACTTGCTCAGAGAACAGATTCAGAGTGGAGAGCCTCTAAATAGCCATGAATGCAACATGCTTTGAGGGACACAAAGAAAGAGGCTCCCATCCTGCGGGTGTACCTTTAAAATTCTATATTCGTGATATAAACAGCTCTGGGCAGTTGGAATGCTAGCCACAATCACAGCACTAAAGCTTCTGTTTATCAGAAATTAAACATCTCCCCCTAAACCCCTACACCTCCCGGTGTAGGAGGCACTCTGGGACATACCAGCCCAGGCATTATTAGATCAGGGGTAAGGAGGCCACGGCCAAGGGTCCAGCTCCCTCTGCTCCTCCTGAGAGGCCGCCAGCGACCCTGCAAGTGCACATGCACACAGAAGGGGGCGCTGAGCAACGTGCCACGCCCTAAAGAAAAGCCAGCTCAGAGTCAGAGCCCCACGGACAAGAGAAAACCTGGCACGTTTCCTCTACTGCCACCAAGCAGTGTGGCCGGTGCACCTAAATTAGGCACCCCTGGACGGGGTCCACACCTCTAAAGCCAACTTCCCTGGGCAGAATGCACAATCCTACTAACTCCTAGTTAGCTGCTGCTCCCAGGACTCCTGCAGGGTGAGGCCTGGGACACACACGGGAAAACAAGAGCTCAGGGAGAGCACTACTTGTCTTAGGGCAGGGAGCCAAGGAACACAGGAGGCGCTACTTGGAGAATCCTTGACTGTTTGTTGCTGCTATTTCAACACGGAGTGCAACTATTATTTTTTTTTTTTTAAAGGAAAAGAGAGTACATAAAACTCCATCAGAACAAATGCTGCTTAGTCTTTAAAGTACTATTTACAGTCATGTTGCAATTAATTCATTGTTGCAGAACCTATCTCTAGTGCTCAAGGTTGAACAGAGCCGATACCTTCTTTCAACTCAACTGTGACTTAAATGGTTATTTTTAAAAAAAGATAGAAAAAGCTCTTTGAATCCAATGTTCTCAATTTTCTTCCAAACTCCAGGTTGTAGGGGCCAGTGTGTTTACCCGGTCTATGTCTGATTATCAGGGGAGAGGAAAGGCAGGAGGGAAAGTGAGGGCACACTGTGCATTGGGGTTGGACCGCTGAGGTGGAGGAGGCCGGAGCACACGCCCAGGAAGGCAGGATGGAAGAGCGGCACGATGAGCCACCCAGCACCCCCACCCAACCCTGATGGAAACAGCCCACAAAAAGGCACTTTCATCACACTGAATGACAGTTCCTGGGCCCAAGGAAAGCATTTGTTTCAGAGCCTCTCCCGTAGCAGAATGACGGTTTCTGAGCACCAGCCGCAGAGCCAGGAACCAGCCAGACAGAACCTTGCTTTGTGATGGGCTCTGGCGTGATATGACCTCAGCTCACACCACAAAGCTAGTGGCACCCACAAACACAGCACACATCTATCCGGCAGCCAAGCAAACCCAAAGAGAGGTTCTGCAGCAGGCGGGAAGAACCTTCTCACCTCCAGAGAGGGGGGCGAAACTTGAAAATACTTCTCGCCTCTTGCTATAGACTTCAGAAGCCAGTTTTCCACCCTAGATTTTGCTAGTTCTGAGTCCAGATCTTCCTAGAGCAGAAGAGTTAATTGTACTCTTGGGTAAGAATTTGAGGATGTAATCATACAAGTTCCTGAGAAGGCATGGACTCGTACCAACTCCCCAAATGAAATAGTGGCCTGTTAGTGGCAATAGTGACAGACAAGTCATCCCTGCCTTGGAGCCCTAAGTCTCTGGCTGTCCAACAAACTACTCAAGTAGGCATATGCCTCGAGGCAGCCCTGCTGATCACTAGTGGCAAACCAGAATGGTGGGCCAGCCAGTTTGAAGGGAAGGGCATCTTCAGAATGGACATGCATCTCACTGTTGGGAGACAGGCAGGGCCCCCCGAAGGCCACCTGCCACAATCTCTCCCTCTCTCTCCTCTCCCCTTTTCCCGTGGCCATTCCTATCCCTGTCCTTTTGCAATGCTTGGTTAATAGTCCATGTGGCCTGATAGAAAAGTAACAACTCATAAATTGTTACTAAATGCTCATTATGAGCTCTCCAGAAAAGTGGGAGAAGAAGAGTATAGAAAAATTCAAGGAAGACCGGCAAAACTCAGGCTCAAATTCCAGCCTCACCAACCCCTAACTGACCTGGGCAAGTCATCTAAGTTCAAATCCCTCTTTAGTACAATGGAACCAATAATGCCCATACCTCATAAAATTGTTGAGACTTAAAATATGATAACATACGTAAAGTACATAGATGGTGCCTGACAGATAATGCTACCCAAATAGATATACTTCTTCTTAAGAGTCACATATAATATAATAAAACATATTTATAGTATCCTAAGCCTGAAACTTGTCAGTGAATCCACATTTCCTGGAGGATAAAACCCATCCATCTCCACCAAACTCTGATCTAGCCTGTCTTTTTAAGTTCTGGCCCCCCAGTACCTTGTAACACTCTAAGTTGCCCAAACAAGCCATATAATCTGTGTCTTATGATTTTGCTGTTCCTTGTGCTTATACAGAATGTAGACATATTCTAGAGTCTACAGGACCCAACCCTTCCAAGAAGCCTTCCTTAATTCGCTAAACCTCATCCCCATTCACCAAAATCAGTCCCCCATGACTTCCTTCTGTGGTTCCACAGCATTCTGCACACAGCCAGTTTAAAGCATGTACTCCCCACAGGTACAAGAACTATGGGTGCCTCCGTCTCTTTCCCTATCCATGATGCTTTCTGCAGACAGTCTTTTTTTTTTTTTTTTTAGATTTTATTTATTTATTTGACAGACAGAGATCACAAGCAGGCAATAAGGCAGGCAGAGAGATAGAGGAAGGGAAGCAGGCTCCCTGCTGAGCAGAGAACCTGATTCAGTGCTCCCTCCCAGGACCCTGGGATCATGACCTGAGCCTAAGACAGAGGCTTTAACCCACTGAGCCACCCAGGCACCCCTGCAGACAGTCTTATATACCTTTGTAACTCTAATCCCTAGCAGTGCTTACTCTACATGGTAAATACTTACTATCTCTGCATGAAGGAATGGGTAAAAGAAACAATCAAACAAACGAAGCCTAAAGAAATCAGATCTAGAAAACAAGGAACCACCTTCTCTAGCCCTGTACAGTCCACATCAAGTTAATTTGAAAGGCAAATGCCCAGAGTGACTTCTGTAGAGTGGGAAATAGTTCCTCGTACTTCAACAATAGCAAGCAGTAACCATGGTTTTTAATTCCTAGCGCGTCCACAGAAACCTTCCTATTTACCATGCTGAGAGTCACAAATCCTATAAGCTTTTCTGGAAGAAATGAAGAATTCTACATACTCTTTCAGACAACATTTTAGAAAAACACACACCAGACAAAGATGGGAATGTGGGAGGTACCAGAATTCTACAATCAAATGTTTGAAATATGTCTTGAAAAACCCAGTGAAGTTGAAGGGAATAAAAAAACCAAGAGGGAAAAAAGCTATCCAGTTAAAAGGAGTCTTCCTGGTCTCAAAACCGTTAAGGGTTCAGAGAGCCTTGAAAGAAACGCTCGCCAGTCCACTACATTACCATGAATCCTGGGGGCTGCGGTAGCCTTCAGATGTTATCTGATTGAATTTCTGGCCTCTAGAAAAAGAGACCCCTACAGTGCCACCTTCCTTTCCTGATTTAAATAGGGCTTGTCATGGCAAAAGAAACCTCAGTTGTGGGCTGCCTGGATGGCTCAGTGGGTTAAGTGTCTGCCTTTGGCTCAGGTCACGGTCCCGGGGTCCTGGGATCAAGCCCTGCGCCGGGCTCCCTGCTCAGCGGGAAGCCTGCTTCTCCCTCTCCTGCTCTTCCTGCTTGTGTTCCCTCTCTCACTGTGTCTCTCTATCTCTGTCAAATAAACAAATAAATAAAATCTTAAAAAAAAAAAAAAAAGAAATAAAGAAACCTCAGCTGTACCTATTAACTATTCTAAGGAGTTTTTTCTTATACTTACGTGTTTTACCTTGCTGATGCATACATAACATGGCCACTTCCCCTCATGCTAGCCTCAGTGGATATTAAAAAATGTTAAATTAGGCCTTCATCACCCCCCATTAGTCTCCTTTCAAGGAAGAAGAAAGAACTCTTTATTGTTACAAAATGAGTATGCTCACATTACATTTATAGCGTCTGAAAACTATCTGTTTATCATATCATGTCAGAGCCTAATGTTACCCTAAGTGGTTTTCTTTGTGGCTCACCATATATTGGGCCTCAAGTGACCCAGTTAGGTCACATCTTCACAAGAACTTTCCAAGGACTGCCTATTTCTGACATTTCATACTACAGAAAAACCCAAACACTGAAAGAGACCCAACTTCTCTAATAATGAAGACTGAAAGGTTATGATTGTTTGTTCATCATGGGATTTTTGAAAAAGGGAGTGCATCCATCTCTAATTACAACATCAACTTAGAGATGTGTTGAAATGGACCTCATGCTTGGCACAGCACGTGGTAAATACTATTTGGTTCTGATAATGGAAGGGGAGAGAAAAAGAAGGAAATTATGGCTCACATGTGATTAATCTTACTTTAATAAAAATAAGGAAGAGTCTGCTAATGGAGAGGAAGGAGGGTTGACTAGCAGCAAACGAGAACAACGCACTCCAAAGAGAGAGAAAACATTTTTAGACAGGAAGAGATCCAAGAGAAGAGAAGTAGAGAGAAGACAAATATTACCACCAAATATAGGCCCACAGTATTAATTCAAGAAGAGCCCAAATTCGAGCATGTTTTTCTCTTCTGTTTTCTGTATCATCTTCCTGTGAAGACCTTCAAAATCAATTGATGTCTGCAACAGGAACATGAATAACCATACACCTCAGTGAGGAACATTACGTGCTGTCTCCCACGCAGGTGCCCAGGGTCAGAACTAATCGAACAGATGCACCCAGGGTTGGCTTTCAGGAATTTCAAATACTTAGGTTAGGCAGCTTCCAAAAACAAGCACGTCTTGCATGACAAGGTGCTTTTTGAATTCTGTTTTTGCTTTTTTGCTCTTTAAATCTACAGCTACCTACAAAGGTGGAAACATCAGGACATTTGAAAGCACAGGGGCCGTAGCATTCAGAGTTGAAGGTTAAGATATGAAGATGAAAAACAATGAAGCAGGAGATGCCCCTCAGCTCTGTCCAGATGGCGAGCTCCCCCAAGGCAAGCTCCAGCCTGCCCCTGATTTGAAAGGGCAAGGCAGAGCAATGTGTAAATTGCTTCATCTTCCTGCTGTTATTTTGACGCAGAACCTTCAGGGCCAAGGCCAGTCCCAGAGAAAAGGGCTGATCTCTGAGATGATTTTAGGCTTCAGGCTATCTATCTGGAGGAACAAATGTTGGTATCTGGGTGGAAAGATGGAAAGTGGGTTAGACAGAAGTATGTTTAAGAAATTGCTGAGTAGCAAGAAGAGCTTGATAACCCACAAAGTAATGTGATTTTATGATGCTGTAGAAAATTCCTTGATGCCCGAGAATTTTCCACGTGTAAGGCTTCTCCCTGAAGAGACAAATGCCCAAAATGAATCAGCCAAAAACAGACAACTGGAGCATCAGAAATACATATATTTTTGTCTCCTTCAAAGTAAAAAGAGGTCTTATACCTACGGCAGTATTTTAAAACCATTACAGAAATAGTGTGACCATAGCTTTTAAGCTTCTAGGTGGCAGAATAACTCTGCCAAAAAGGTGACAAAAGAAATGAAGAAATTTCCTTAGCAAGGAAGTATAGAGAGGTGCGAGAACTTGCTTGACATCCTAGCAAATCAGAGTCAGAGCTCGGGCTACAATTCAGTGGTTCTAATTAGCAGGCCTCTGCTTATAGTCAAGGGACTTTGAGTCCTAGGCTGCAAATATCACTTAATGTTTTCAATTATTCTGAAAGGCTGGGGAGGAAATAAAGAAATAGCACTTACCTTTGACAATTTGCTTTGCACACGCATTGTAAACCTGCTCTTGGGTCGTGCTGGGAGGTAGCACTCTATCGAAGACATATGGCTTCCCTTGCTAAAAAAGATGAAAGGAAAGGGCAGAGAAAACACATTAGAAGTTTAGGAATAAAAAGCACTAATAGTAGTTAGACCACAGGCACTAAATCACAAACCCTATCCTTGAAGGCATTTCTGTACTAAGGCTAGGGAATTATTACATTGCAAATCCACACGGACAATGGGCATATATGTGTTTTGCATATTGAGAATCTGAGAAAGAAAAAAAAGGTTTGTTTTGTTCTTTTTTTTACCTAAAACACATTCTGATGAAAAGTGGGCTGAGGCTTCATTCATTCATTCATTCATTTTGTGAGAGCTTCTTCTGAACCAGGGACTAGACTAGAGGCTAACCCAATCAGAAAACAGCGCAGCCTATAAAGCCTTCAATCAAGTGTGGCAGAAAGCTAATAACCAAGAAGGCAAACACCCGGGGAAACACAAAATGCCTAGGTACAAAATAATGGGACAGAGGGGATGACAGAGAGAGCAGAGCAGGCCTCTCTGAGGGAATGCCAGTTCGGTGGATCTTTAAAGGATCGCAGAAAGACAGAGGCAAGTGAAGAGCCATGGGAGAACAGAGCAGACCGAGCAGAGGTCGGAGCAGGCAGGAAGGGGTCTGGAGTGTTCAAGGAACCAGAGGGTGGCCCAAAAAGAGGTGAGAAAGGAAATCAGGAGCCACTTAATATAGGGCACAGTTAGCCAAGAGAATGTGCTTGGATTTTATTCAATGGGAAGACAACATGATCAAATTTAAGAAGCTGCTCTTAATAGGAAGAGATTGCTTTGTATCCCAAAGAATTCCAGTGTTTGCTTGATATGTATAAGTGATGCCTTAACTCAGTGGAGGCCTCCAAGTCACAGAGGGCCCTTCTGCACAATAAATCAAGTGACTTCCCCAGGTGTAAGATCTTGGGGTTTGGTCTGATACTGGGCTATGTGCCGTTCAAGGCAGTAATGGTCAGAAGGGAACGGAAGCAGCTCTGTCCTGGTCTATGTGAACCCTCACCCCCAACCACTCAACCTTCACCAAGGAATTATTGGGTGTTTATATGCCAGGTACAGTTCTGAGGACCATGGAAAGTGGTAGCTGAGACAGACACAGCCGCTTCCCAGGGAGAACCACCCTTCTCAGCAGTGCCTTCTTCCCACCACCACCACCACCACCCGGACAAGGGGTGGTTCCCCCCCACCCCCTCCCACAGCCTGATCCACCCACGCAGCCCTTTATCTTCATTTCTCCCATTTCTCCCAAGTGGTTAGAGGGGCTGGCAGGAGAAGGGCAGGAAAGAGGAGAGCCCAGAGTCTCCTTCACCCTGACTGACCCTGTACATCCTACATGTGGCTTGGACACCAGGAAACTCTACCTTAGGACAGTCCTGCCAATGCCTCAAACCCAAAGACAAGGCTTGTTACATCCTATAATCTTCACACAGAGGTATGAAGCAATCAGACTGGCTTGGCGTTTTCCTCATTCATGACCATGGTGCTGCACATAGGGAAGGTCCTATGCTTCAGTCTTTGAAAATGGGCTTGAGCCAGCCAGATAAATGAGCTACTTCCAGTTTGGTCTTAGGAGAAATGGAGAATTTTGAGGTACCATAAAAAAACTTCTTCGGGACGCCTGGGTGGCTCAGTTGGTTAAGCAGCTGCCTTCGGCTCAGGTCATGATCCCAGCGTCCTGGGATCGAGTCCCACATCGGGCCTGCTTCTCCCTCTGCCTCTGCCTGCCATTCTGTCTGCCTGTGCTCGCTCTCTCCCCCTCTCTCTCTGATAAATAAATAAAATCTTATAAAAATAAAAAAAAAAAACTTCTTCAAGTAGCCTCCATGCCCAACATGGGGCTTGAACTCACAACCCCAAGATCAAGATCTGAGCCAGAATCAAGAGTTGGGTACTTAATTGATTGAGTCACCCAGGTGCCCCAAGATTTTATTTCTATAAAAAGCAGCAGGATCAGACATCTTGTTAAAATTATGGAAAGGGATGGGGCGCCTGGGTGGCTCAGTGGGTTAAGCCGCTGCCTTCGGCTCGGGTCATGATCTCGGGGTCCTGGGATCAAGTCCCGCATCGGGCTCTCTGCTCAGCAGGGAGCCTGCTTCCCTCTCTCTCTCTCTGCCTGCCTCTCTGTCTACTTGTGATCTCTCTCTGTCAAATAAATAAATAAAATCTTTAAAAAAAAAATTTAAAAATTTAAAAAAAATTATGGAAAGGGGTTATTTTCCAAAGTTTTGTTCCCAGCAAGTCTCATTCCATTAGTGAACCAAGTATTTGATTGAATAACCAAGAGAATGTTTCTTACCCCTATCCATTGCCAACTATCAGCCCACTACATTCCTATTAGCCTTATCTATTCATAAAATTAACTAAATGTCAGTAAACGGTCAGAATAAACATGTACAGAGTTTGTGTAAGTATTTGTCATCCATTGAAAATTCTTGAAAGAAAATGTAGCTTTGCTTAATTTCAAACAAACCCATTATTTCTCTAAACTTGATAAGAATCACCAAAATAAACCATTTTGTTTCCAGAACAATCATGATTTGGGTTTTGGAGAAAATGCACTTACTACAGCAGAAAAATGGCCTATTAATTTGTAGCAAATTGTACAAAAAACAGAAGACCTCTCCCCAACTTTGCCCTTCAATCTAAATTGTTAGATGGAGTACATTATATATTCACTTGAAGAGAGACCGAAAGCAAGAAATCTCCATTACTCATTTAAATAATATCATTTATCAAGTGACAACCACACTACAACAATTTTCCATAAACTGAAGTTAACTCCCAAACAGAAACTGCCTTCGAGAAAAGAGAAAATTTAGAAAATGATTTGTTTTGAGGCTTTTCTCATCAGGACTGGAATATAAAGAAGTTAAAAACGTAAGTATTTTTGTCTTTTCATACACTGAGTTGACTATATAGGCTTTTAAGTGAACCTTAGACTCCTGAAATTAAAATTGAGAATTAAAATTTAGTTACAGATTTTTTAAGAACTGATTTGTAGTCTAGTCATTCAAGCTATATATAAAACGGCCATTTAACAAAGCAAGAACAACAAATGACTCTTTGCTGCTTTGGTAATGGTACGAAAATCTCACAAACCCTAAAAAAGACTTCAGGAAACCCCCTCTCCCTGTATCTGACCCCACTGTGGCTGACGGTTTCTGTGGACAAGCCTTGGGTGCAGCGTGCTCAGGCTGTCACTGAAAGTGCAGCTCCGGAATACATCTTTCAATTAACGTTTTAATACGGGTGCTAAGTGCTAACAGTCGGAACTTAATGGTGAGGGCTCCGATTACTCCTGCAGACACTTTCCTTTCCAGGCACCTCGTCAGCACGTGGTTCTGCCATCTCTCTGGCTACTCTCTGCCAGAGTCCTTTGCTGGTGTCTCTTTCTGACTTCTAAACGACAACGTGTCCCAGACTCAGACACCTCAGCCTCCTCTCTGTCTACATTCTTGACCTTCATATAATTTAAATGAACATTTCAGGCTTCAAATCTCATCCATGCTCCAGATTCACATATTCAATCAGCCCCTGGAAATTTCCACCTAGATTCCATTAGCCATCGAAAGCTTAACTGACAAAAAATGAATCATGTCTGAGTAAGAGACCAAAATCATCAAGTGTGTCCCATAGATTCCATATCCCAAATATATCCCAAATGGATCACAACCTCAGCCCATGCCGCCATGGTTTCTCATCTGGACAGCAGTGATAGTCCCCTCACTGGTCTCCTTGACACCATTCTAGCTTCTAACAATCCAACTTCCACCTAACAGCCAGAGTGAGCTTTCCAGAGCTATAAATCCGATGGTGTCAAATCCTCCCTTAAAAACCTCCAATGGCTTCTGTTACACGAGACCCTCTTCACCCGCACCTCCGGCATTCTCTGCCACCTACTACAGTGTAGCCCACTGGACTTCTTTATCCCTTGGCTCATTCGTCAGTGGATCCTCCGGCTCAGGGCCTTTGCTCTTCATTCTCTCTCACCGAGGGTTTTCACTGGCTCACCCGAAATCTTCATTTGGTTGTCTCTTGATCACCCTGTAGATGTCCACTCCACTTCCTCCTCCTTTGAGGACTTCCGAGCTCCTCACATAAAGCAGCCCCACCCCCTGGCATCACTCTCTATCACATTAGCCTATTCCGTTTGCTTCATAGCAATTAGTGTGTGACCTATTCTCAACCAGTCAAATGAGCTACTACAATGAAAGCATTTAAGTAGCTACCACGGAAGCCATATACATCCGAAGAGCTCACTGCATGTAAGCAAACCTGCCGCAATTTATGAAAGGAATCTGAATAGAACACACACCCTGCATGTACATTACAACTAGAAATGAAATAATCTAGCTTTGCCACAAAAGCCTCCACAGACAGCAGCTAATTGCAAAGGAGCAGTCTAACTAAATAACTTTAACCAGGATCACGGGCAAAAAATAACAGCAGATGGTTCTTACATTTTATAGTTAAAATTAAAAAAAAAAAAATCAAACCACTTCTTATCAAGTTGTTGAGAGCAAAGTATCCATGAACCATATGGCCTGCCTCTTAATTCACTTGACCCCTTACCCAACAACCGTTCTCCAGCCTGGAAGGAATATTACTCTGGGAGATGGAGGAAAGCAAAAGACCCACTTCAGCGTTTAGAAGATGAGCACCAGGAGGGATGTTAAGGAAACTGAAATTAATTACCCAAGAAGAGGTTATGAAGAAGTAATCTAATAATCATCTCTAAGACCAACCAAGGGTTGGGACCAAAGATTCCCAATGATTTGAATGATTTTTCTACTGTTACTAAGAAAGAAAAGAAAAGAAGGAAGGAAGGAAGGAAGGTTGAGGAAGGAAGGAAAAGAAAGGGGGGGAACCCTTAAATTTCCAGAGCAAGATTTAAACTCACTCTGTGGAATTATCTTTAGACACTGAGGGGTATTGTGAAGAGGAATAGATTTCTGAGAGCAATCATTAAGTCTCTGTGCCAGGTGACTGGCTTCATGCGACTTCCTTCCTGAAAATACAAGAGAAGACAAATTCTTTCAGCCTCTCCTGGCCACCTTCTCAGTGCTGTGTACCTGCACGGGCCACTATCTGCACCATCACCAAACATGACGACCCAAACCCTTATCTGTTCTGTCTTGTTTTGTTTTTAAAGATTTTATTTATTTATTTAACAGACAGAGATCACAAGTAGGCAGAGAGGCAGGCAGAGAAGGGGGGGGGGGTGCGCGGGAAGCAGGCTCCCTGCTGGGCAGAGAGCCCTATGTGGGGCTCCATCCCAGGACCCTGAGATCATGACCTGAGCCGAAGGCAGAGGCTTAACCCACTGAGCCACCCAGGCGCCCCTATCTGTTCTGTTTTATCTCACTTCATTTTCACAGTACCTCCATGAGGTAGATGTTACTATTCCCATGCCACAAACCAGAAAACTGAGGCCCTTGGGGGAAATAATTTTAAGTCTCTGATTTCAAGTGTTCTTCCTTCAAGGAAAGGGCAAGACTGGCAAGAAACATGGTGGGCATGCACCTGGCCAAGCATTCCTAGGAACAGAAGAAATTAAAAAACAGGCAAGAGCCTTCCGCCACGGGAGCCAGTAAGGAGCGGCAGCCGTGGCTCTGTGCTACCCTGTGGCTGTGGGTCTCAACAAGGCCACACAGTGACCAAGAATGTGAAAAGTCAAGGCCCGCCACGGGCGCCTCACCAAGCACACAAAATTCATGCGATCTGAGAGGTGTGCGGCTTCATCCAATCGGAAAGGAGTGCCATGCGGCTGCTCAAGGTCTCCGAGGACAAGCGCACCCTCACGTATGTCAAGAAAAGGCACACAATTGTGCCAAGAGGGAGAGAGAAGAGCTGGGCAACGTCCTGCAACCATGAGGAAAGCAGCGGCTAAGAAGGACTGAACCCCTCTCCTCTCTATCTAATAAGCCTTCTGTGGAATTTGGGGCTTTTGTGCTGCTCTTGGAAAGGAGGCGAGACCCCTTCCACCAACATCCTTCCTGGGGCACAGTGGTGAGGGGCGTGGTGATGCCCACAGAGATGCAAGCCACCAAGCAGCACTGGATATGGTTTTCAGTCATAATTAAATGGATCATACGTTCCAGGAAACGACAACGACAAAACAGGAAAAGGACAAGCAAAGCCTAGGAAAAGGCAGGTGTGAGGTTGCTATGAAAAGTTGTAAGTTGGGGCGCCTGGGTGGCTCCGTGGGTTAAAGCCTCTGTCTTCAGCTCAGGTCATGATCCCAGGGTCCTGGGATCGAGCCCCACCTAGGGCTCTCTGCTCAGCAGGGAGCCTGCTTCCTCCTCTCTCTCTGCCTGCTTCTTTGCCTACTTGTGATCTCTGTCTGTCAAATAAATAAATAAAATTTTAAAAATTTAAAAAAGAAAAAAGAAAAGTTGTAAGTTATGGAGAAAAAAATCCAGAATTTTTCGGGCCTTCAAGGTCAGCCCAACCCAACATGGTGTTTTACAAATAAAAGAACTTGACATCAGGAGAGGTAGATGGCTTGCAGAAAGCCGCCCAGCCTGTTAGGTAGGTAGCAGGTCTGTGCCCCAAATCCAGACCTCCAGGCTCCCTATCTAGTGTTCTAAAAATTCTGGGTTTAGCATCAAGTTGCTCTCTCTGAACAACAAGCACGAGCCCCTGGAGCTTTGTTTTTCCTGCTTTCCTCCCAATCAGTTCTAAATTATTTCCAAATACACAGTTGATTAGGTCACTGAACAAAGAGTCATTGCTATGACTACCGGAGCAGCACAGCAGGGGAGCGAGCATCATGGCCTCTCAGAGTTAATATGGACCCTACAGTCAGCCCCTCCAGCCTCCTCTCAACGCGCGACTCCCGCCTCCACGAGCTCTCACTGGCGACGATGAACGGCTCAACCCCAACTGGCTCCATGTGCTGGTACTTTGTGTCCTTATATGGATTTAAATCTGCTCCCTGAAGCATTAGGCCTGGCACCATCCTCCAGGACGAGACAAACCGAGGCCCGAGACCTGCCTACAACAACATTACAGCTTGGTTTCATTTTGGGAGCTGTGTTCATTGTCTAAATCCCTTTTCTCTTATCTCAGAGAGAAAAGAGAAAGACAGGTGTGCTTCCATCCTAAAAGTTGAGTGGATTTGTCCTAACTTGAAGGAACCAAAGGTGTCCAAGGTTAAGACATCACTAAAACGTTGTATTAGTTTGCACAAGAAGAAATTAAATAAACTCACAGACTCTGAAGGGCTTTGGTAACAACAGGAAAGAATGTTTCCAAAACATTAATTAAAAAGCAGGAAGTCCTCAGGTTAATGTTGGTACTCATTTTTTTATCAACACAAATATTGTGCCAAAACAAGTTTTGTTTTGTGTTATTTATTGAAATATAATTCACATACCATAAAATTCACCCCTTTAATAAAAGGGTACATTCCGTTGTTGCTGAAATCTTTACAAGATTGGAGAACCATTACCGCTATCTAATTTCAAAAACATATTCATCACCCCAAAAAGAAACTCTGTACTTCTTAGCAGTCAATCCCCAACCTCCCAAGAGGGAGGTCTGTAAGAGACATTTCTTATAAATAGAAGCATATAACATGTAGCTTTTTTATATATGCTACATATATATGTATATATACATATAAATACATATAAATATGTACATATAAATATGCCTATTTTAGACATTTCATATAAATAGAAGCATATAATATGTAGCTCTTGTGACTAACATTTTCTTTCACTTAGTATGTTTCTAAGGTTCATCCATATTGTAGATTTCACTTTCACGACTGAATAATCCTCCACTGCAGAGATTAACCACATTTTATGTATCAGGATGAACATTTGGGTTATTTCCACTTTTTGGCAATTATGAATGCTGCTATGAACATTCATCTACAAGTTTTCATGTGGACATATGTCTTCATTTCTCCTTTCATTTCATATACCCAGGAGTGGAATTTCTGGGTCACATAGTAACTCTATAGAAGTTATCTTTTTTAAGAACTTACAAACTGTTTTCCAAAGCAGCTGCACCACCTTGCATTCCCACCAGCAGTGTATGAGGTTTTCTCCACATCCTTGTTGTCTGTCCTCTTTATTATAACCATCCTAGCATGGCATTTTTTTTTAAGATTTTATTTACTTATTTATTTGATAGAGATCACAAGTAGGCAGACAGGAAAGCACAGAGGGAGGCAGAGAGAGAGTAGGAAGCAAGCTCCCTGCTGAGCAGAGAGCTGAAGTGAGGCTAAGGCAGAGGCTTTAACCCACTGAGCCACCCAGGTACCCCAGGACATGGCATTTCTTTGTGATGTTGATTTAAGGAGAGGTTTGGCTTTGTTTGTTTGTTTTGAGAAAGAGAGAATGGGAGGGAAGGAAGGAAGAGGGAGAATTTTAAGCAAGCTCCCTGTCCAGTGCAACACCTAAAGCGGGTATGGATCTCACAAGCCTGTGATCCTGTGATCATGACCTGAGCTGAAATAAAGAATTGAGCACTTAACCGACTGAGCCACCCAGGCGCCCCTCAGGAGCTTTTAAAATTGACACTTAACACCATAAAATTTATTTCAACTTTTATTATGGGCGCAGAGTTGTTTCTAGGCATTATAAGACACTGTTGTACTGTTGTCTTAACATTTACAAAGTGGTCCAGAATGAGAGAATCCTCTCACAGAAACTATAAATCATACAGACTCATGTGCTTTAAGAAAGAGAAGAGTGCACTAGAAGGAAAAGGGATTTATGATAGGGTCTCTGTGCTCCTCACTTCAGTAGCTAATACTGAGCAATGTCCAGGAAGACAGCATACCAATATATGGTGTAAATGAATTCACATAAACATGGGTATAACTCCCATTTCTCTGAGGCTCAGTTTCCTCATCTGGAAAACAGAGCTAATAGGGTCCACAATTCAGGATTGTGAAAACTAAGTATATTCAGGCTAAAAAGTGGATCCATGATAGTGTCTGATATTCTAGAAGATGCTTAAGTCATGGTCAGTGTTATTCTGTAATAAAAAGTTTAGACCAATTCATACCAGGCACTTACACTGCACCAAACTCAAGAGAGCAGTGACCCCTTAAAGGAAAGGATACTAATAAGTGGCAATCACTCACAATGTACCAGCACAGAGACCTGGCATCCTGATGCCCCTACCACATACTTCAGGCATCTTCAGGTCCTAGGTCTGCAACTCATAAGCTCAGCTCCATGAGGCCTTTATATTCTGAGGGTCCTGGCAAAATTCACTGTTCTAAGATTACCCTCTGTACTCTAAAAATAAATAAAATTGTAGTGCAGCCATGAATCCCGTTTAGGAAAGGTGAGGAGCTATGCCTTGTGCAGGTACTCCTTGACTCACTAGCTCTGCTATAACAGCTTTGGAGCCTTCCAGAACCTTTGTGATAACACCAACTATAAAGATGAAGCAGATTCCCTCTTAATCTTCACCATTTCCACGCAGCTGGTCTGACCTCCAGCACCTGCATGCGTCTTTTTGCCCGAGGGCTTCTCTAGCTGGAGAGCTCTCTCTGTCACTTGATGCAGGCCAGAAGGACAGACATCCCAGGACCAACCCAGCAGCCTCACCCAATGACTGATCAGAGTGGGGATTAAATACTCAAGCTCTCTTGCCCAGAGGTGGAAGTGGAGGGGACTCTTTGAGGCATGCATTCCAAACTGGTTCCGTCCCGTTGGGCTGGACCCCTGCTGCCCACAGTGGTCACCTGCATGAGGACACAAGCTAGGTTGGTTTCCTGTCCTTCCTGCCTCGTTCCTCCACTCTTCTCCAGTGTTTCTTGGATTCACCTCCCTTGCATTTGAATCCTTGTTTCGGGGCCTGCTTCTGGGAAGACCAAAAGAAGACAAAATCCTAGACATTTTCCTCTTTCATTCAGTAGTCCCTAAGAGATTCTGGATCTGTCGAGTCACTGTCAAATATGGAGCCACTGCATTTGGTTGATATCCAGACAAGGGGGTGAATGGAAATTGAAATCCTCGTTAAAAATCCACAACTGATATAGGAAAAAAGAGTGCCTTTTTCTCTATAAAAGGGTGCTGGTCACTTGCCAAGTCCTGGGCCCATGGGGCCACATCTGCCCAGAGGCTTACCAGGTTTTGATTCACACAAAGGAGCACTGCAAGTTCATGAAGCCCTGGCCTAGCAGAGCCTTGTACATAACGATACCAGGTAGGTGCTCAGTAAAAGTCTGCTGCTGCTGAAAGCCCGCCAGAGGAACACCAAGGAGGGGAGGGTGCCAAGACACCATGAAACCATGCAGGAGCGTGGGAGGGGCAGGGAACAGTACTCGCTGTATTTCTCCAGTGTGTCCGAACTTTACTTGCTGCTGACCAATCTCATCTCCCACCTGCAAGATCTGAGCCATCGTGGAGGCACACACGGTCTGTCTCTTTCTGTATCCCTTTACTCCTCTTTACCCCACCACTTACCTTCCCATTTTTCTGAGGGTGGGCTGCAAATTCCAAGAGCAGAAAAAAACTCCACTGGCAATGACCCATACCTGGCAGTGACCATCCGTTTTTTTCCCAACACTGTTACATCTTGTCCCACGTTCTTGGATCTGCCAGCGTTTGGAGGTAGCTTCATAATGAAGACCTCCACGTTCTCCTCCCTGCCCTGCTGCATGCCCCATCTCTGCTGGGATGACTCTGTGACTGGGGATAGAAGCACTAAGCCAGCACCAGCCGCAGACACTTCCCTCCCCCTCCCCACACTGGCTCTGTGCCCCAAGGAAGGCAGCTGGTGCCAGTTCCGGCCAAAGCCAAGGCTGCTCCCAGGAGAGGCTGTAACGAACCCGACGGAGCAATGACTGGCTTCTACTGAGTTGCCAAGGTGATGCCAACCACGCCTCAAGAATGAACAAAGGCAACACATGAGAATGAATCTTGTAAACCTTCTTCCTGCAGGAAACCAGGCTAAAATTCTTTCTTTTCTGCCAAAAGTCCTGCTGCGTGGACACACAAGCACTGTCAGGACTGCAGACAGCCATGAAAAAAAACACTCTGGGAAAGCGAACTGCCCAAGTGATAATGAAGAAATTCAGAATTATTGCTGGCTAGCAGGCAAAATGAAGACAGAGGTGTTACCTCTGTTCAAGAAATTAATGAAATCTGCGTTGCAAAAATAATTATTTATATGTGATTTGCATCTCGTGTTAAAATAAAATGACCTCTCCCCGCCCCCCGCCCAGTCTTCTGCATTTAACTGCTCTACATCCTAGTTTGCCAAGATACAGGGATTAGTAGATTGAGTCAGGGGAACTTGTTCTAGTCTGGCACCTCGCCCCTCGCATACTTCATGACCTTAAACAATTTGCCTATTTTTCTGGGCCTCCTTCTCTCTGTAAAGTGAAGTACCGAATCTTTCCGGCTCTAACGTGCTATGATAATGTTCTCAGATTTTCTCCTAAGAACAGCTCCAGTCTTGACCACATACAGCACAAGAGAAGGTAAACTTTAAACTGGCATGAGCCCAATGTTTTATATACTTAGGAGAAATGAGTAAAAATTGCTGCTATAGTTTTTTTCAGCAGCTCTGGTTTTCTGCCAAGTCAAGTCTGAAAAAAAAAAAAAAAATCAAACTTTCCTCACTAGAAAGAGGGTGTTAAGCCATTCCACGGAAGGTAGAATGTAGGACTCATTTTGCCAGGTGGAAGAGCACTCAGAAAACTCTGAGCCCTCTTTCTGGGGCGCATGGTCCCGGGGGCAGCTCCCTAGCACAGCCCTGTGCGGTCCAGTCAAACTGCCGTGCTGCCAACCTCTGTCACTTAGGCTGAGACTCACAGTGGCGTCTCCGGCATGGAAGGCACACAGTGGCTCAGGCAAGGTGTCTTCCCTTTAGTTCAAACATGAAATAGAAAACCTCCACCCAGACTTTCACTTGGCTAGGTATGGTGCATTACAGAGACTTCTGAGAAATGGGCACTGCACGTGTTTACTACAAATACAACTAATATTCTATTAATTTTTTTCCCTCTTCAGAAAAAGTTTATAGAATTCTAATCTCCCCATCTATCGGACCGCAGTTTTGCTCTGGTGGTCTGAACCCCTTGTCTCTATTTGTACCTCATGATTTGACAGGCTGGGTGGAAACGTAGCTTCCCTTCCTGCGAATGGAGAATCACTTCTCATGAGCATGTAGAAGGCAACAATTTGAGCTGAGAGTAGGATCCACAATTTCTGGTTCCCAGCCAAGCCTTCTACCCATAACACCATATTGCATCTTGTCATTGATCCTCCAAGAACATATTTTAGCTCTCAAACATAGATTTTCTAAGAATCCCGTGCATTTGGGCTTAAAACATGATGCAGTAGAAGCCAGAGTGCAATGGTGTGCTTTTACATATTACAAAGTATCTCTCATAAAACATAGGACAAAAAATGTTCCACAGAGTAGAATAATGACATGAGTGCAAACCAGCAAGGGTCATCAAGTTCAGCATAGCATTGTCACCATCAGTGTCCAAAGTGCCACCCCCATTGGATGAGAGTGCACCAGCACCATGAAAATTAGCTGTTCTTTCATGGCCTTCGCCAGCCAGTTAAATCTAGACAGATGAGCTGGAACTGAAGACACACGGGCCATGCATCCCAGTCCAGTGAGCCCGTCCTTATCCAAGAGAACCACATGTTGGTGCAGAGAGGCAGACACAGATCACCCGACTAACAAATGAAGTACTTGGGCCACCAAGAAAACAAAAACAAATGTTTTTAAGATTTGTTTTTGCTGAATTCGACCACAATTGTGTAATGAGAAAATCTTACAAGAAGCTTTTTTAAGTGCAGCTGATTTTATATTTTAAAAGATTTTATATTTTTTATAAGATTTTATATTTTACTTGGAGGACTGGGCACCATATTTTTCAGTGCTTAAAGTACTCGAAGGGCTTGGAGGCCACAGACAAGGTTAAGAGTTGGAGAGCAAAATCCCCCAACACTTCTGCCTGTCCTGCCCCTCCTTTCCGAATTGAAGTTCCACCCTGTGAACTTTTAATGGCTGAGACAAAGAAAGAAACTCTGGCTCCAGACGGCTAACAGTCATCAGAAAGAACTCTCCTCTATTGCCAGGAGCAGCACTCTGCTTATCAGGTTCATTAGTTAATAGAACCCAGATAAACCAATTGTTCATTTCTGAGTAGACAGTGAAGTGTGTGTGTGCTGGGGAGAGGGAGAGGCGTTTCCCCAGCCCAGCAGGGAAAATCAGGGTGGCAGGGAGACAGCAGCAAAGCCAAATGTCACCTCTCCTTTACAGCTAGTCTAGGATGGACCAGGAAAAAAGTTGTTTAAACCGATTACTCCAAACAGCCGTTGCTCAACTATCCAGGGTAGTAACTGTTTAATGGGTACCCACACACGGTTAGCTGAAGGGCTGCTTACTGGTACCGAGTTCTCCCTTGAGAAGGGAACCCTGTGTTCATCAGTTCTCACCCTGTTTCCTTTCAATAGCTCCCTCTTCATAAACGTGTTTTAGGAAAAGGAAGGAGCCTGTGTTTTCTTCTCCTGTGAATTTTTTTCCTGTGCTCTCCTTCAGACTATTGCCTCTCTCTGGACCTATCTGGAAGTCGGTCTTGTCCCTACCTCCTCACTTCCTCACTCCTCTGCCTCACATTCTGCCATCCAATTTTCCCCTCACTCAGCTGCTTTCTTAAAGGGCTCCGCAGCCTCTTGATCATCAAATCTAAGACCTCTGACAGCCCGTGATATCCTTAAAACAGAACCACACCAGTCCCACGTGCTGAAACTCTGACTGTCTCCTCATGAGGCACACTCCGCTCAGCCTCTTCCCTCTTGACTCCTCCTCCTCCTGTCCTCCTGACCCTGGTTCTCCTTGCAGCCAACTCCAAATAAAGGACAGACCTACTCTCTTCTTAAGCCTCTTTTCTCCTTTGCAGCCTCCTCTTCTGTGCTCACCCCCATGGGAGAGCTCAAACACTCCTGTGGTTTCAGCCATAAGCTGTGTGCAAAAGAGGCAAAATCCATCTCTAACCCTGAGCCCCCAAACTGTTACCATGTCTGATTAAAACCTCCCACTGGAGGTCCCACATACCCTAAACAACATATGCTGAAGAGGGAGCTCTCTGCCTTCTTCCTCCTCTTCCTCCTCTTCCTCTCCCAACTCACCCACCTCTGTCTACCACTGTCCCCACTCATCTAGGCTGAAAGGCTCAAGCTACATTGCCCACAGCTCTTCCTGACCACCGTCACCCAGTTGCTGCCAGAGTCGCGGTTCATTTGTTTGGTCTCTCTCGTGCCTGGCATCTCAACTACCCTGATTACTTTTTACCTAGACTTCCGCAAGAGCCTTGTAGGGGTCTGCTTATCCCTCCTACCTCTATTCTACATCCTCTGCCAAATCCATCTGCTTTGACCCTAAAGATGGTTCTCAACCAGTTCCTAAAGATGGCACTCAACCATTTGCTAATGCGCCCTACTATACATACACCCTCTAAGCAGTGCCTTCCACAGTGTGGGACCTAACAACCTGCCTCCTTCCCGACCCAACACTCCAGCAATGTGCTTGCAGTGACCTGCCTGCAGCCACCTCGCTGCTCTAACTGTTCCCTCAAGGGAATGGCATACTGATACCTTCTCCTGGTTATCTGTCGAAACACTACCTGCTCTTTAAGACTGGTGCCAAATGTTATCTCTTCCAAGATAAAGGCTTTTCTTGAGCCTCTCAAATAGATGTCCTTTCTCTCTCTTTCTCTCCCTCTCCGAACTTCTGCAGCACTTTGATACTCTTCCAGGAAGACTCTGACACCAACTACTCTGTATTACAGTCATCTGGAAGCAGCATGTTATGGAAAGAAAGTAGGATCCAGGGTCAGAGATTGGGGCACGAGAGGTATAATCTATTCTATGACTCTCCAGCCAGACTCTATGCTTTTCCTCGGTCATCACATATATCTCTCACAACTCCTCTCTAATGTACTACCACTCTTTGCATCTTACAAGTGACAAGGTCGGGTTAAGAGAGGTCCCTGATGTGCAAAGGGTCATGAAGCCCATATTACATTTGCTTCATGTGGGAAAAGTGAGAACCAACTGATACAAGGTATATAAGGAGTGCATGTCTGGCTCAGCTGGTAGAGCATGCCACTCTTGATCTCAGGGTTATGAGTTTGAGCCCCTGCTGGGCAGAGTATACTTTAAGAAATAAAATAAAGTCTATAAAATGCTATTCTTTTAAAAGGCATACAAAAATCACTTTACAAATTACAACGTACGGTACGTGAGTTTGTTATTAACATTATAACTTATCTTACCCTTTTAGTTCTTTAGTTTTTAGTTAGTTTTTTTTTTAGTTATTCCGTTATTTATTTATTTAGGACATGTTTTCTATCTTACCCATATGTGGATTCCCCACAGCATTTATGACAATTATTAAAGGCGCTTAAAAAAATAAAAGTCCTGAAACAGTTGTTTAATTAAACTGGATTCCTGGGGGTGCCTGGGTGGCTCAGTCAGTTAAGTCTCTGCCTTCAGCTCAGGTCATGATCCCAGAGTCCTGGGATCAAGCCCTACATCTGGCTCCCTGCTCAGTGGGGATCCTGCTACTCCCTCTCCCTCTGCCTGCCATCCTCCCTGCTTCTGCCTGTGCTCTCTATAAAATAAATAAATAAAATCTTTGAAAAACAAACAAACGGGTGCATGGGTGGCTCAGTGGGGTAAGCCTCTGCCTTCGGCTCAGGTCATGTTCTCAGCATCCTAGGATTGAGCCCTGCATCATCGGGCTCTCTGCTCAGCAGGGAACCTGCTTCCTCCTCTCTCTCTGCCTGCCTCTCTGCCTACTTGTGATCTCTGTCTGTCAAATAAGTAAACAAAATAAGTAAACAAAAAACTGCTTTAAAAAATTTAAAAAAACAAACAAATAAATTGGATTCCTGATGCCATGACTTGAATTACGAGTATTTTGAAAACTTCTACTGCAAAACTAAAGTTCCCATTTATTGAAGAGGTAGGTGCCTATGCCAGGCATAGACCACTTCTAATCCCCACAGCAGTGCAGGAAGGCTGCCATTGTCTCTGGTTCATAGATGAGCAAGTCAGAGCACAGGATAGCAAGTAACAGTCATGCAGCTAACAAGCAGCGAGGCAGGAGGGTCTGATCTCAAAGCTCACGACTTTCTGCCATCCCACCCTCCTGACCACAGAGGTCCAACTTGCCCAAATGCCCTCTCAATCTAGCACAGTGTCTTCATCAGAGGTGATTCCTGTCCCTTTCGAGCATAGAAACATCACTTTCTTTCTACACACGTGAGCACCTAGAGCTCCCTCTCGGATTCCATTCAATCTCACCACAGCCTCTAGAACGTGGATATCATCAGCACTCTCCCCCACACAGCTGGACACATTTCATAGAGCCTCAAGATTTTTGTTTTGTTAGTTAACACACAGGGGTACATTAGTTTTAGGTGTGCAATGTAGCGATTCAACAATTCTGTGTGGTACTCAGAGCTCATCGTGATGCCTGCACTCTTTGTATTCGCACAGATTTAGAGCTTCCCTTCTCACGGCCTTACTCCGTGAATATGGATGGAACCCTTCATGGGCCAGGCCTTGCTGCAGACACCGGGAACGCGGCAATGACGAGACATGGGTGCCGGTTTCTGTGGAGCTTTCGTTCTAACGGAGTGGGAGGAGACAGGCAGAAAGCAACTGAATCCTAACAAAGGGAATTTCTGCTAGTGTTGTGATGTGATGGAAACGAAGAGGATCGGGAAAGAGGGTTCTGAACCTATAACATCGGAGCGCAGGCTTGGAGTTCCGCCAGCCACAGGAAGCGCGAGGGGCAGACTGTTCCAGGAGAGGTGACCTAAAAAGGGCCACCTTGAGCTAGGAAGCACGCAGTGTGTGGGCAAGTGGGCTGGTGTATGAGAGACAGCAGGAGCAAGGCGTATGAGGTGCTGGAGGAAGAGCCAGGTGGACGGTCTCGTGCTAGGAAGCCCTGTGGTACATGCTGTAATACACTTCTAAGCAAAGGAATGGCCCAATCTGGCTTCTGTTTCTAAAGTATTACCCTAGCTGCTCTGTGAGGACTAGGTGTTTGGAGACGAAATGGGAAGACAAACAGGGAGGCCACTTAGGAGGTCATTTAGAAGTCCGTAAAGACAAGGGGCAGCCTGGACTAAGGAATGGGCAATGCAGACGGCAAGAAGAGGATGGATCTGAGGTAGAGGTGGGAGGTGGGCCCAAGCCACAGGTAGAGATGACAAAGAAGCACACAGTGAAACCTCGCCAACGTCCGTGAGTCTGATATGCTGATCTCCATGCCAGAGTCACATGCCACATATTGCTTACAGATGTCAGCCCAACAAGGCTGACCAAGCCAGCAAGACCTATTTATTTTTATTCTCAGAACACTCTTCAGAGATTGCCTCTCCTGCTCTGACCTCCAAGGTAAGGTCTGCCAACTGTGGAGTCATCTGAGTAGCCCAGAAATCAAGGCAAAGAGAGAGCCCAAGCTATCAAGTAGCTCATGCTTTCTTTCATCCCCACAACTATCCTGTGGAAATGGTGCCAAAACCCACAGATGACAGGGACAGCAGACTCTCCAGCATTACTCATTTGGTGGGTGACAGATCCACAACAAAACCCAGATCTGTCTGACCTCGATGTCCATGCTCCTTCAACCACACCACATATGAAGTCAAAAGAGACTTGCCTGCACAGATCAAGAACTTCACGGTGGCTGGAGTGACCAGGAGTTGGTAACACCCACTCCTGAAACTACTCAGGGTTCTGCTCCATACCTACAGTTTCTCCCACTTTTTTCAAAATTTTCCAGGCAAAAATACTTTCATTTCTTTACCATATAATTGTTGGTGGTCCCTTGTGTCAGGCAACCTGCTAGATCCCAGAAAGCCAGCAACGAGAAGGACACATTCCCTAAGCACTGAGAGTCCAGAGTCTGATAGTGGAGGTCACGAAGCATCAAGGAAAGGTGGCTTTTCACTCCTGGGTCCTTTAAAGCTCTATAAAGGCTAGGGTTAAACGGACACCAGAAAGTTGGCTAATATTTTCAGGGACTTTACTGTTTTTATGCCACAATGGCCTCATTATGTAGATAAGTTCATAGATTCATTCCATTTTATTATTCTATAAGAGTACTAATAAAAAATGTGTCAACCTAAAAAAATGCAAAGTCTCAGGCAAAGCAGCCTTCAGAATGTTAACAGTGCTAATCATTAGTACCTCACTAGATAGTTATGACCAATTTTCAGTGTAATGTGGGGAATGCTAGCAAAAGAGAACATTATTGGCTACTGGAACCAGGTAGAGTGGGAAGTGCACTGCAAAAATTACCTCACAGAATCTTCAGACAACCCCATGGAGTAGACAATATTAGGACACCCGTTTTACTAAAGGGGGTTAAATGACTTGCAAAAGGTTACCTGATGAATAAGTGCAGAAGAAAACAAGGGCCCAAATTCATTCATTCTTTCTTTCTTTCTTTCTTTCTTTCTTTCTTTCTTTCTTTCTTTCTTTCTTTCTTTCTTGTTTAAATGACTTGCAAAAGGTTACGCGATGAATAAGTGCGGAAGAAAACAAGGGCCCAAATTCATTCATTCATTCTTTCTTTCTTTCTTTCTTTCTTTCTTTCTTCCTTTCTTCCTTCCTTCCTTCCTTCCTTCCTTTCTTTTTTTTTTTTTCAAGATTTACTTATTTATTTGAGAAAAAGAGAGCCAGGGGAGAAGCAGAGGGAGAAGGAGAGAAAGAATCCCAAGGAGACTCCCCACTGAGTGCAAAGCTATAAGCGGAACCCAGAGATTCCAACCTAAGCCAAAATCAAGTCAGATGCTCAACCAACTAAGCCACCCAGGCACCCCAACAAGGACCCAAGTTCTTCTTCTTTTTTTTTTAAGATTTTATTTATTTATTTGACAGAGATCACAAGTAGGCAGAGAGGCAGGCAGAGAGAGAGAGGGGGAAGCAGGCTCCCTTCTGAGCAGAGAGCCCGATGTGGGGCTCGATCCCAGGACCCTGGAATCATGACCTGAGCTGAAGACAGAGGCTTTAACCCACTGAACCACCCAGGCACCCCAAGGACCCAAATTCTTAATGCCTGTTCTGTTCTGTTAAGGCCAGTTTGGTTCTTTGAGATGACTGAGAGGTTAGAAATAAGAAACTGGTTTGATAGACCTAGCTTTGTTTTGTCTGGAGGAAAAGAATCTTGGAGGGTGATTAATTAAAGCATATTCACAATATTTTTAAAATAAATTGAGACAGCTGCTCTCCATCTCCCCTGAGAAAAGAAGAAAAGGCTTCCTCCCTCAGCCTGGCAGATGAAGATAAAAAATGAAATAAGGACTGTCCAGACAGGGGGAATCTTGCTGGACCCTGGGGAATTCTGGTGTCTTCTACAATTGTTTACCAAACCCCATGTGCCTCCTCTTAACCCTACTCTTTCTTCAAGGTCCATTTCAAGTCCCACCCACAGTCCCACAAAATGAGACTGAGACAAAGTAAAAGTTATTTAAAGCTTTATTTTATGCCAAGTATTAGAAGTCAGACTGATTAGCCAGGGGAATGAGACTGAAACAAATTTAAAGTTATTCAAAGCTCTATTCTATGCTAAGCATTAGAAGTCAGACTGACTGGCCAGGGCTGTATCCAGAGAGCGACCACCCCCAGCTTACAGGCTCAAGAATGGACTGACTGACTGGTCAGTGCCATCTCCGAAGAGAGAAGTCCCCCCCACCCAAAGCCCCTGGTTGTTTTCTGTCTTTGACTATATATGTCTTTTCTCCAGTTGAGTGGCAACTCTCTGGAAGGAAGGTGCCAGGACTTACTACCCACTCTGTCTCCAAAGCATTTCTTTGAAAAATGAATATGCATAGTGATTCCACAAGTAATCATCTGAGCTGCTTTGAAAAGTCTAATTTTCAGCCTGGTAAACACTAGAATGCTTTTCCAGATCAATTCTGTATCTATGACTGTGGGCAATGCTGAAATAAAAGAAAAGCCAGGCTAGCCAAAACTTTTTAATGTAAATACTAACAACAGTAACTAAGTAGGTTGGAAAGATTTGAGACAGAGACAAGCCAAAGACTTCTGTGGAAACACCATGATGTTGATGTGCAGATGAACCTAATGACAGGAAATTACCTTTACCTTAAGAGACACTGCTGAGTGGCTCCAGACACATACACAGCCCACGTCTCTAACCATCCAACCCCCTTAGAACCACACAGAAGGATGTAGGGATAGTGCTCTCTATACCTGCCTCTTTTCGGGCCAGCTGAGCCACAGATGCCAGCTCCACATCGGTCAACTCCTGACCTTCCTCTCCCCGACCTTCCACTGGTGCCCAAAGGTCAGGAGATGAGGTCAGGAAGCTCTGGACTAAGGCCACACACACACAGGTACACTTTTCTCCCTAGATTAGATGTGTTCCAAAGGACTTATGATCCTGATGAGGGAGCAGGAGGCTGGCTGAGGACAAAGCAAAAGCTGGCGCCTTGCACCCCCTCTTCACCCTTTCCCCTCCATAAGTGTAGCATCCCTCAGGCAGCCCTGACTGCCATGAACAATAAGCAAATAGTTAACTTGCAGAGCTCACAATCCTGCTAGACAGGAGTCTCCCTTGGCTTACAAATGTCACCCCACCAAAAAGTCTCCCAAAGATCTTAATGTTAATGGCTGGTCTAAAGACAACATTGATCCAGCAGCAAGGGCAAGGCCTCTGGCAGGCCTGGAACATCCTGGCACCTTGTAGGCCCTCTTTAGCATATGAAAACTCCATTGAAACCTCCCTTCCCCTCACCTTCCCCCAACAGCAGGGTACATAACCTGCCATCCCTCACAACCCGGAGCAGCAGCAGCTCTTCCTGCCCACGGGCCCTGTCCCCGTGCTTTAATAAACCACCATTTTGCACCAAAGATGTCTCAAGAATTCTTTCTTGGTCATCGGCTCCGGACCTCAGCCCACCAAACCTCACCTAGGTTCTAGAACTTCATCAATCCCACTGGTCTCTGTGTTCCCACAGACTCCATGATGTGACTTAGCCAGGGACACAAACACATGGGCACAGTGATCAGACAAGAAGACATCTCAGCTCCCTAGGTTAATGGGCAAAATCTGGGGTCCAGTTGTCATATAGTGAGCTGGGCCCTTACCATGTCCACAGTTCCACACAGGGGCACGTGAGTACCTCCTGTGTCTGAAGCCCAAGACCTTCACAACAGACAGCAAGCGACTCTAGGGAAGCAGCAGCAGGCTGTCCCTCACAGGCCATGGATTTGAGAAGGTAGCCTCCACCAGTGGAGGAGACATCCCCCTTTCCCTGAAGGCTGAGAAGCCCCTCTTCAGGGAACAACTTTCCCTACTGTGCTTCCTTAATTAAAGGAGCCTTACTAGACCGCTCCTGAGGGCCTCAAACAGGTGGCTCTCCTCTAATTCCCATTCCATGGGTCTGAAAGCTGCTGCCACTTCATTGTCCTTCTCTGCTTCCGGCAGCATCACACCGAGCCACCCCTCCCTGCGGGAAGGCAGGTCGGTGAGGAGCACCCCTCCCCGGGATTTCCAGAAGATCAATGAGTCAGTGTTTCCTTTGATCCCCTTGGTCTCCACCTTCACAGCCATTTGCTTCCCTCTAGGCACTAGGAGGACTTGCTTTCCTCCCTCCTCTTCTGCTGAATTATTTAAACCTCAAGAACTAGATAAAACTGACTTGCAGACTCGCCTGGCGGGAGAAGAGGTGACATCCTGCTGTCTCCTCTGTCCTTGGTCCTTTCTCTTTGTTCTCACGCTCCTCCGTCTGAGGACAGCCCTGACCTTGGCTCCATCTATCTCCTCTCACACAGGCCGTTGCCAATTCCTCCTCCATCAGCTAAAAACATGCACATTTTTACTATTCCAAAAAACCAAAAACCTCCACCCCCCCCTGTTTCTACTTCAGCCTTGCACCAGGCTTCTTGCTTCTTTCCTCTAACTCATTCCCTCTGCTGAACTGGTGGCAGCACAGACCCTCCTCCCTCCTCACCATCCCCCCCTCCAAGTTCCATCAGTAATGCCAACAGTCTCCCCCCTCCCCCGCCACCCTGTCACTATTATACTGTCCCTTCTCCCCCCCCCCCCTCCCCTTTCTGTGAGGCTCTGTCCAGCCACTCTGCCTTCTCCTGGCTCCTTCTGAGGTCTCTCATTCTCTTAGTTCTGCACCCTGGCCTTCCCTAGGGAGAAGCTTTTGTTCTCCTCCCTCTCTCAACCACTGTGTCCCAACTCCGATTTCTGCACCACCAACACAATTTTTGCCATGGCCCTGGACCATCCACAAACTCTTGCTTTAGCATTTTTCTTTAAGTCAATGCATTTTTCCTTAGATATATTTTCAATGAAAATTATTTATTACTATGATCAGTGAAAAGTTAGCATCACATGCTCTAAGAGAAGGCACTAAAAATAAATACAAAAAAACAAAGCAATATGAATGAATTCTAGCTAGATACTATTGCCTGCCAAGGGTTCCAAACCTAAGAACCATTCCTTCCTTTTGTTAAAAGGGAAATTCCAAAGTATTAAGAGATTAAAGACTAGCACCAAATGGACATTTCTTCAGAAGGACTGAAAAGGGACTAAAAAGGAAATAACTTGTCACTATGTAATTCAACCTTACCTAAAGCCATGTTTGTGTGTCTCCTAAAATTATCAACAACCAACAGAATTTTCCAACTAAATACTAGGATTAGCTCTTACTCCTCCCTGGTTCTATGCAGGTGACTCATATTCTTCAATGGTTGGCCGTGTTTCTTAGCTTCATTCTAACCTGTCCGTAGGAAATGAGATCACAGACATTAAACTGAAACCAGGTAAACAACAACAACAAAACAAAAACAAAACACCTGAGGTGTCAGAATTAGTATAGAACAGCAGCAGTTCACATCAGCTGGAGCCCAGGTCCACCCTGGATAGGGCCGCCCATCGGAGCACGAGCCTGGAATGTATCCAGAGACTGCCCATCATTGACATCTAATCAATCAGTGATAGACAATATGACAGCCAACGTCTGAAAAGTTTACATGCCAAATGCCACACTAGACACCTCCAATAGATGCCGTATGATCTTCACAACACCCTCAGAAGGTTGAGGCCAGTATGATTTCCAACGTGAGGAAACCAATGTTTAGAGACATAAAGGAACAGGCCAATGATTTCCAGTAGGTAGCAGATCCAGAGCCTGTGTATGAGTCCAGAGCCTGTGCTCTTAACTCTCCTGCGCCCCCAGGGCTGAGAACAAAAAGCAATTTTAAGCCTCACAGACCTCAAAATAATAGCCTGCTGCTCTTAAGCACAATTAAGACAATGGGTTGACACAACAGGAAAACTGTTCAATATGTAATTAAACATAATTACTAGTGTCCTCTAATTGTTTGGGAAAATAAGTTTCTCCCCCTTGACAAGCTATAATTTTGGGGTGTGCTGAGAGAATGTTCAAGTCTTTGCTTCAATTGGTGTATCTCTGGCACATGCATAGATTATTGGTCAGATTTCATGGTGGGTACTAGAGTTGTTTGAGGATATCTTCAATATGTAACTTAGAGTCAAATTAAGTCAAATAAGCTTGCCAATCCTGCTTAATCCTTTATTTGGAGAAATGGGGGCCCCAAAAATGAAATTCCCAACAACATGCAAGTTTCTGCCTTTTACTCAAGGACTCAGTGAACCTCACTAATTAGACAGGTTAAAGTCAGACTGCCAGAAGCTAAAAACCTGGCTTCAGGGGTGCCTGGGTGGCTCAGTGGTTTAAAGCCTCTGCCTCCTCAAGTCATGATCCCGGGGTCCTGGGATCGAGCCCTGCCATCAGGCTCTCTGCTCAGCGGGGAGTCTGCCTCCTCCCTTCTCTCTGCCTACTTGTGATCTCCGTCTGTCAAATAAATAAATAAAATCTTAAAAACAAAAACTCGGGGCGCCTGGGTGGCTCAGTGGGTTAAGCCACTGCCTTCGGCTCAGGTCATGATCTCAGGGTCCTGGGATCGAGTCCCGCATCGGGCTCTCTGCTCAGCAGGGGCCTGCTTCCTTCCCTTCCCCTCTCTCTGCCTGCCTCTCTTCCTTCTGTGATCTCTCTCTGTCAAATAAATAAATAAAATCTTTAAAAAAAAAAAACTTGGCTGCACCACTTAGCAGCTGTGTGACCTTGGGAAAAATACTAAACTCTCTGAGTTTGAGCCATGAAGATTATAATAGTAACCACTGCATTGTTTGTGAGAATTAAATGAGCTAATATATGTAAACAGTTGGAACACTACCTGGATACATGGCATCTGATCAATATTTAATCATTAAAACTACTGCTTTAAACAGCAAGCCACCTTTGTATGACAAGCCTTGGAAATGGTCCAATGTACTCATCAAGGCTGCCTAAGAGCAATAATAAAGATGGGTTCTCATCTGCTGAGGAGCCATCAGTGGAGAGTTCCGATGACGACTGCACAGAGCTCAAACTATAAAGCAAAGAAGGTTAACCAAGGTTTTTTTTTTTTTTTTTTTAAGATTTTATTTATTTATTTGACAGAGAGAAAGATCACAAGTAGGCAGAGAGGCAGGCAGAGGGGAGGGGAAGCAGGCTCCATGTCGAGCAGAGAGCCTGATGCGGATGTGGGGCTCGATCCCAGGACCCTGAGATCATGACCCGAGCCGAAGGCAGAGGCTTAAACCACTGAGCCACCCAGGTGCCCCCCCCAACAAGGTTCTTTTACAGATGAAGAGAGCACAGAAATTAAAACTTAGTGCACTGTATTGTGCTATATAAACTCTGCAAAAATGGAGCACTTGGGTGGCTCAGTTAGCTAAGCATCTGACTCTTGATTTCAGCTCAGGTCATAATCTCAGGGTCGTGAGATCCAGCCCCATGTCGGGCTCCGCGCTGGTCATGGAGCCTGCTTAAGATTCTCTCTCTCCCTCTGCCCTTCTTCCCAGCACTCTCTTGCTCTCTCTCAAATAATAACTAAATAAATAAGCTCTGCAAAAAATGAGCTGCAGTGCCAGTAGCCATGCTCTTGTGGGCAGACTTGTTTATTTGAATAATCACGTTTCCAGAAGAGCACACTAAATAATAATAATAATAAAGAAAAAGACAACATGAGCAAATATTTATTGAGTATATACTCAGTTAAAAAGCACTAGGCACTGTATGAGATACAACAAAATTGAGCATGGGGTTATCGAAAGCAAGTTTGGCACATCTCTAGAATGATGCCCCACTTCTTTCTCACACCCCATGGCAGATATCACTAATGGATCACAGCATACTTGCCCACACAGCCCAAGGACAGCTCGAAAACATAGCCTTAAAAGTCTCAACACGGTGCTCCAAGAAGCCACTTCCAGTCTATACATTTCAGGGGATAACAGTATAAGCAGGCAACCCAAGAGGAAGGCATGGGATTAAAACTCTGCAGGGGCCAAGAATTATTTTTACTTAGGTCCTTTTGACAAGACATTTGCATTTAAACAGCTAAGAATATAATACAAAATACATCTTGTGTGTGTTGTGGGGGGGAGATTCAAAGCATGCAAGCGACAATACACATAAGTAATGTGAGATGCTCCTTTTGTAAGGGCTCTTTGCCAGAATACACACGCACTCCCAAGCCATTTTCATTCTCCCCAAACTCCCAGAAAAAAATTGAGTAGCAATAGTCACTTGAAAGGTAAGAAATGTAAAGGGAAAAGTAAGAAAATGTGAAGGAACAGAGACTGCAAGGTACTAATTAAAGATGTCCTGCCACTAGCAGCCATCTCAGCCTTTCAGAGGAGAACCCGGCACTCAGAGAAATGAAAAAACCTGAGGAGGAAGAGGAATCCAAGAGGAGCCGACCAACCACAAAAGACATTGCTCAGTCTCTGAATATAAAAAGGAGGCTCTGAAATAAGGGGAAGAAGGGTCAGGATTTGTGTCATGAACAATCTTGACTTTTAGAAAGACTTGGTGAGTTCAGGGAAGAGGTTGACTCCATGCATAGCCCACCCCAGAGAGAGGCAAGAAGTAACAGACCTATTGAATTCAAGTCAGAAGTCTTGTTTACAAAGTATCCCTTGCTTACGTTTGTTTCAAGTATTCTAGTCTCTAGGGAGGATGCTGACCCTTTAAAAGCTATAACTGAGGCCACGTCTCATATAGGCCATTATCCAGATGGCAAATGATGCTTCCTCTGAAGTACCAAAGAGACTGATGGGGAGAATTTCCAGAAGCATGGACGTGGCAGGCTGGGAGGGGAGAGCCATGCTGGCTGACAGAAGTCTGCTATGAGTGTGCCCGGCACGGGGGTGGCACATCTGTCCTGGCTAGCTGCCACAGCAGAGCTGAATGGGGGTTGCCTGGGTGGCACCTGGGTGATAGGGGCACCTGGGTGGCTCAGTTAGTTAGTCCTAAGATTTCCACTTAGGTCATACTCTCAGGGTCCTGGGATGAGCCCCCTATTGGCTGGCTCCGTGCTGAGTGTGGGGCCTCCTTAAGATTCGCTCTTCCTGGGGCGCCTGGCTGGCTCAGCGGGTTAAAGCCTCTGCCTTCGGCTCAGGTCGTGATCCCAGAGTTCTTGGATCGAGCCCCGCATCGGGCTCTCTGCTCAGCGGGGAGCCTGCTTCCTGCTCTCTCTCTCTCTCTCTCTCTGCCTGCCTCTCTGCCTACTTGTGATTTCTGTCAAATAAATAAATAAAATCTTAAAAAAAAAAAAAGATTCGCTCTTCCTGGGGCACCTGGGTGGCTCAGTGGGTTAAGACTCTGCTTTCGGCTCAGGTCATGATCCCAGAGTCCTGGGATAGAGCCCCGCATTGGGCTCTCTGCTCAGCAGGGAGCCTGCTTCCCCCTCACTCTCTCTGCTTGCCTCTCGCCTACTTGTGAGCCCTCTGTCAAATAAATAAATAAAATCTTTAAAAAAAATAAAAGATTCTCTCTTCCTCTCTCTCTGCCCCTCCCCCACCCCCACTTGCTCACTCGTGCTCCTTCGCAAAACAAACAAAAAACCCTGATAAATAACCTGCTATAAAGAATAATGGAATTGTGTATGTCATAGCTTAAAACCACCTTAGAGCTATTTCAAAGTTTTCCTCTTTTATTTAAGTTTTTGAATAAGAAATACATTTGCATGATTCAAACACCAAAAAGGATAAGAGTATACAGTGGGAATTTCCTCCCTGCTCTCCGTTCCATTCTTCCCCAACTCGCAGGCCGACCACTGCTAATGGGTTCCTCACCTGTCTTTCCAGAGTTCTCTATACAGACAGAAGCAGAGAGATTCTTAGCTTTCTCCCTTTCTGCCACAAAAGGTGACATGATATATACCTCTCTTCTACCTTGCTTTTTTCACATAATGTATCTTGAAGATCTTTCTATAAATTAGTACAAGAGAGCTTTCTCAATAAATCTTACTTTTAACTTGCATATGATAAATGCAATCTGAAGTATTCTTCTAGATGATTTTGACAATCGTGTACCCTCATGTAACAGTCCCCTAAAACAAGATAGGGGACATTTGCACTTTGTCTCTTTCCAGTCAACCCCACCTCAGCAACCATCACTTTGGGTTTCCGCCACAACAATGCAATGTTTTTTTATATGTGCTATGATAATATAAAGACATCCTGTTCTGTTAGAGACTGGTAATGAATTTCATGGGGTATTTCAACCCTCTGGGAAGCTTCTTCCTCCAACACAGCTGCCCACCCCATCGGCTCCATGCTAGGCCAGGTGTCCTCCCTGTGCACCCACCCCTATACCTGCTCTCCCATAATGCACCATAATAGCCTCTGAAGTGTTCTCTTTCTTCCTCTACACCCTAAGCCTGGGCTCCACTCTGGGTCACCAATGTACCCTAGTATCTACAAAGCACCAACTAAACAGTTGTTACACCCTTTCTTAAAGGCAGCTTGTAATTAAAAAGTAAAAAAGTCGTAGAAGTGGTTAGACATAAACTTCATTTCATAATTTAACTGTCAGAAAGGAGCTAGGAACCTTGCAAAGCAACCGAGGTGGGCCAGCCCTGTGATGGGGAAGAGCCACTCTCGGGATTGTCCTGGCAGACAAGGAAGCGTCTTTGTATCAGTTTCTGCCTTTGGTGATGGAAGAAAAGGATGAGAGATGTATTAAGTTTTTATTTCCAAGGTTCTTAAAACAGATCAGAGGGCTTTCTTGAGCTTAGCAGGACACATTCACAGATAAGGCTCTGCCCATGTCCCCAGGGCACTGGACTTCAACCTTTAAATATAAAATGGCAAGACTGAGCTGGTTATTGGACAAAGGGTGTCAACAACAATGTGAGTTTAAGACTGAGGAGACATAAATTATCAGGAAAACCATCTCCTTTGCAGTCTGCAAAGTACAAGGTATTGTCAAAATAAAAAGACATTCTTGGGGAATACTGAAAATTGAACTGCCGAGAAAGCAAATGGGAAAAATCACAAAATCAGCAGAGTAGCTTTCCAAGAAACACTCAAACGAGGGACCCAAAGAGTAGGAAATGGCTCAATAAAGCTGACTGAGCAGCCAGACTCTGGGGCAGCTACCAACCTTCATTGTTTCTGTATTGGTTTGAGCCAAGCTTGAAGTAGGATAGGAGGAAGCCCTCCCTTGTGCTCCCTCCCACTTGTTTTCCACAGGATCTGCAATCATTCCTGCCTCAATGCCCCAGGATCATCCCACACTCAGCCATGAAAGCAGGGCCCATGTACAGGGTATAAGGGTGAAGGGGAGACCCAATTCATGGAATCAGGAGGAAGAAATTCCTACTACTTGGAGGAAGAAATCCATTGAACTCATTTTTAAGGAGCCTATAGGTAAGTGAGGGGTATTAATTATCCATTCTTTTTTTTTTTTAATATTTTATTTATTTATCAGAGAGAGAGGGGGAGAGAGCAAGCACAGGCAGACAGAATGGCAGGCAGAGGCAGAGGGAGAAGCAGGCTCCCTGCCGAGCAAGGAGCCCGATGTGGGACTCGATCCCAGGACGCTGGGATCGTGACCTGAGCCGAAGGCAGCTGCTTAACCAACTGAGCCACCCAGGCATCCCTAATTATCCATTCTTTTTGTGCAAAATGCAAACATGTCTAAGATGTTCTCATTCAAGAGAATAAAACAATCCCTTTAATTTACTTTACTTCCTCTGGTCTCCATTTTTGATTATCCAAAAGCTGAAGCTTTTCTAACAAAAGCAGCAACCAGTCTTGAAACATGAATAAAAGGAAACAGTGGGATATAACTGTATGGTCTTTGCCACTAAATCTTTATTTTAAAGGATTAAAAAGCCTTTTCTGCCTAAAGAATTTTACAGGTCAACAATTCTGAATTCTGAAAAAAATACTATTTAATTAATAGTCTACAAAGCAAGCACCTAATTCTTTTATTTTAAAAGGAAGGACTATATACATAATGTCTCCATTTCACATAAAGTTTTCATTTGAATTTTGGATATTTGGTTGTTAATGTGAAAATCAAACATTACTGTTCTGCTCATCTTATATTCATTTCCAGCATATACATTTGTTTTTCCTTTGTAAAACATTAAATAATCTCTGGATACTTGCAGTCATGTTCTATGTTGGGCATTCTGCTGCAAAACCATAAAAACAAGACACAGGAAAAAAATTAAATAATAGCAGGATGATGTATTAACTTCCTATTGCTGCTATAACAAATTATAATAAATTTAATGGCTTAAAACACCACAACATTATTATCTTACAGCTCTGTGGGTCAGAAGTCTACAGTGGGTCTCACTGGGCTAACGTCAAAGTGTTAGCAGCACTGTATTTCTTTCCTGGAGTCTCAGTGGGGGAATCCACTTCCTTGCCTTTGCCAGCTTTTAGAGGCCAGGTTCCCGGGTTCAAGCCCTCCTTCCACCCTCAAAGGAGCAACGGCCGATACATGTCTGGTTGAGTCTTTCTCAGGTCTGGTTCTGACTCTTCTGCTACCTTCGTCCCCATTTAAGAACCTCATGATTGCCCTAGACCCAGGGGATAATCCCGAATAATCTCCTTATTTTAAGGTCAACTAACAACCTTAATTCCCTCTTGTCATATAACATATTCAGGTTCCGAGGACTAGGAAGCAGACATCTTTCTGCTTACCACAGATGGGATGGGAACTGTCCCATGAGATATGCATTTAAGGGTCCTATGACTTTGTATATCTAATGAACGACTTAATGGTGAGGTTAACACTCACTGAAGTCACTCACCCCAAGGTGAGTCTGCTTATTTGACTGCAGGGGAATTTGCAAATTTGGCTTTTTCCAACTCTAAAGAACTGTTCAGTCTAGGACTTTCCACCTCCTAGATGTCTGAAGTTCTCCATTTCTACATGGACTGAACAGGATGTGTGGCAGAAGAGAGATCTAGGAGAGAGGTAGGACTTCACACAGCGGTCTACACGCAGAAGGTGCTGGGGGAAGGGTACAGGAGTGCAGACTGCCTTCACAGATAGGACCTCATTTCTTCTTCACTCCCTCCCATCAGCCAGTTTAGCATCTCCATTTCATTGCAGACATGTTAAATTGGCTGACTTGCCTGAGATCATGCCCTCAGAGAGAGGTAAAAGGAGGGCCCGAGTCATCTCTACCAACCCAAACCACAGGCTCTCCCCACTAGTCCATGCCTCTCCTGGAGCACACAGGATAGAGAGCCCAGAACTGGGACTTCAGAGACACCAAAGTTATACACTCACATCATTGGAGTTGGTTGGAAGAGAGGAAGCAGAGCGCCAAATAGACTCTTTGGACTAAGTAAGGGTAAGGTTAAAAATACCAGTTGTAAATTGTGTTTATACACACACACACACATACACACATACATACATATACGTATACATATACACATATATATACACACATGCACCCAGAGATTTTAATCATTTATTTATTTATTTGAGAGAGAGAGCGAGAGAGAGCACGAATGTGGTTGCGGAGAGAAGAGGCAGAGGCAGAGGGAGAAGGAGAAGCAGACTCCCCACTGAGCAGGGAATCTCATATGGGGCTCAATCCCAGGACCCCAAGATCTGACCTGAGCCAAAGGCAGATGCTTAACCAACTGAGCCATCCAGGCGCCCCATGTTCTGCATACTTTAAACATACATGCCACCAGTCTAGAAAATTTATTCACTAGTGCCTCTCACAGTATCTGGCCTAGAGCTGGGGCTCAAAAATATCTGTTGCACAAATAAACACCACATACTCTTATAGTATCTTTCAGGGGGAGTTTAGAGATGATCAGAACATAAGAATGGTAAGAGTGAGATTTTGATGTCCTCCAGCTCTCCCTGAATTCATCACAGGGAATTTGTTTTGTTTTGTTTAAAGATTTTTATTTATTTATTGAACAGAGAGATCACAAGTAGGCAGAGAGGCAGGCAGAGAGAGAGGAGGAAGCGGGCTCCCCGCTGAGCAGAGAGCCCGATGCAGGGCTCTATCCCAGCACCCTGAGATCATGACCTGAGCCGAAGGCAGAGGCTTAACCCACTGAGCCACCCAGGCGCCCCAGGAATTTATTTTTTGAATAAAATGCTCCTCCCTCAGAAACCCTACTAGAGAAACACTAGTCTACTATGTGCTGGTTCTCAAATTACATTCATGAGATTATAATAAGCATTAAAAAAAATAAAATGTGATTGAGTAGAATTGAAAACATCAGAGTGTGGGGCGCCTGAATGGCTCAGTCATTTAAGCGTCCAACTCTTGATCTCAGCTCAGGTCTTGATCTCAGGGTCATGAGTTCAAGCCCCACATTGGGCTCCATGCTGGGTGTAGAGCCTACTTAATAAAAAAAAATCAAAAATAATTTTAAAAAAGTAAAATATCAGAGCATCAAATCACACATATTGATCACACATCAAATCACACATATTAAACATATTGCTTCATAAATCTATTATTTCAGAGTTATGATGTCAAGGGTATATCTTGGATTTCTTGGTAAAATGCATAATGGTGTCATATTTAAAAAAAAAAAATTAAAAACTGCTGCTATAATAAAACATTCCCATCACATAACTCTGGAGTAGGCTAGCTTTCCATAGCATGACAATTATCAATAATTCAGTCCCAAATGGTTGTTAATTTTTAGCATCCTAAGTTCCTGCTGTCTTTTCTCATGGCTATGTACAAGCACCTGGAGTCCCCGACAGTTCCGACAGGACAAGATGACAATGATGGATGCTAAGAGAATCACCTCCCTGTTCTCTCTTTGAGGGCACTCTCAACCCCTTACCAAAGCATTTGTAAATGGAATTTTCTTTCCTCTTTGAATAAAACAGGAGAGATGTCAGCACTGTGATGTTCCTAAAGGGAAGATTGTCTATAAAAAAATGATCTGACTGCTGTAGATTTCTTTCATGCGGCCACCTACCCTATTGTGATGGCAACAGTTGGCTTTCAGGGAAGCCACTAATACTCAGGATTTAAAGTCCAGGAGGGCCACCCACAACCACCAACACAGGGGAAAGCTGACATGCCTCTCTCTAGGCCCCTCTACTCCCTGGTTTGAAAGCTCAGCTCTGCATGCTTACAAAGTTACTCTCTGGGAGGACTCCCCAAAAGCTCTCTTCTGGGGAATCTTAGTCTTATCAGGAAAAAGCCAGTAAACTCACAGAGGGTGTAAGCTCCACAGGAAAGGTTTGAGTTTTGTCATCTCTGAACTCCCTGCCCTGTATAGTAGGACCTCAGTACAAACTACCTGTTACAGACTTAAATCACATCCCCCCAAAAATTCCTATGTTGAAGCCCTAACCTCCAATGACTGACTGTATTTGGACATAGGACCTTTAAAGAGGTAAACAGTCAAGTGAAGTCATGAGGATGGGGCCCGAATCCAGTGGGATTGGTGTCTTTCCTTATAAGAAGAGGAGAGACATCACAGGTTTTTCTAGATTTGAACAGGCTATTATTTTCTAACTTCAGAACTCGTAGCCATTTTAAATAGCTATTTTGAAACATAAATGTTAAGAGAAAAGATCAGGTCCCAGGAAAATATACACAATATTTTTATAAATACTAATATTTGTAATTATTCTAATACATATAATTAAATATAAATATTTCACTGATTCAATACCAAGCAAAATTAAGCAAACCAAAAAAATGTCTGCAGTAAAATCATTAAGAATATTAGCTGGATGACAAAAGCAAAATTTAAGAGGATGGTTTTTTTCTGGAATGAGGGGACAGCAGCTGTGACCAATGGAATTTTACACATTGGTAAAGTGCCATTAGGGGGACCTCATGGGTGTTCATTTTATTAGCATGACTCATCACCTATTTTTGTTACATGCATTATTTTATATGTATTAAATACCTAACAATTAAATTTATAAAGATGTTAGAATAATATAGCATTCACCAGTTGACAGTAGTTATTCTAGAAAGAGGGACTATGAGACATTTCTACTTTCAAATTTTTACTTCCTTATATCTTTTTAACTGTCTAAAAGTGCTTATATAATATTTATATTTCAAATAAAAATTCAAGAAAACTAAAGCAAGTAAAAAAAAGCTATTGGACACGTGTGATTACTCTTTTTTGTTTCATTTTCTTTCAAGATTTTATTTAAATTCTAGTTAGTTACCATATACTGTAGTATTAGTTTCAAGGGTAGAATTGGTGATTCATCACTTGCATATAACAACCAGTGCTCATCACAAGTGTCCTCCTTCACCCATTTATCTCATTCCCCCCATCCAACTCCTCTCCAGCAACCCTCAGTTTCTTCTCCATTGTTAAGAGCCTCTTATGGTTTACCTCCCTGTTTTTATCTTATTTTTCCTTCCTTTCCCCTATGTTCATCTCTTTTGTTCCTAAATTCCACATATGAGGGGTGCCTGAGTGGCTCAGTTGGGGCAACTGCCTTCAGTTCAGGCCATGATCCTCAATCCTGGGATTGAGTCCCATATTGGGCTCCCCCTGCTCTGCAGGGAGCCTGCTTCTCACTCTCCCTCTGCCTGCCACTCTCCCTGCTTGTGCTCTATCTATCAAATAAAAAAATACTTACAAAAAAAAATCCATATACGAGTAAAATCATTTGCTATTTGTCTTGCTCTGACTGACTTACTTCACTTAGCATAATACACTCTAGTTCCATCCATGTTGTTGCAAATGGCAAGATTTCATTATTTTTGATGGGTGAGGAATATTCCTTTGTACATATATGCCACATCTTCTTTATCCATTCATTAATTGAAACACATTTAGGGGGTGCCTGCGTGGCTCAGTGGGTTAAACCTCTGCCTTTGGCTCAGGTCATGATCCCAGGGTCCTGGGATCGAGCCCCACATCAGGCCCTCTGCTCCGCAGGGAGCCTGCTTCCTCCTCTCTCTCTGCCTGCCTCTCCTACCAATTAGTGATCTCTGTCCGTCAAAAAATAAATAAATAAAATCTTCTTTAAAAAAACCAAAAAACAAAAAACACATTTAGGCTCTTTCCATAATTTGGCTATTGTTGACAGTACTGTTATAAACATTGGGGCACATGTGGCCCTTCAAAACACTATTTCCATATCCTTTGGATAAATACCTTGTAGTACTATTGCTGGGTGCAGCATAGTTTTATTTTTAATTTTTTGAGGAACTTCCATACTGTTTTCCAGAGTGGCTGTGGCAGTTTGCATTCCGACCAACAGTGTAAAAGGGTTCCCCTTTCTCCGTATCCTTGCCAACATCTGTTGTTTCCAGGTTGTGATTATTTTCATAGTTTCTTTTATCTTCCCTCTCCCTTCTATTTTCCTGAGTAATAAGCTAGGATGAACAACTGACCATATTTAAGAAAAACATACTGGTTGGTCTAAAATAATTTTGATCCTCAGACCCATGGATCAGTATTGATTGATCATATATATTATACAAAAACTCATTTGAAGTATGAGCATCGGCTGGAATTAACCCACACACTTGAAATGAAAATAGTAGCTACGGGGTTATAACAATTCAATCACTCTATAGCCAGGTTATTAGGAAAATGCCAGACATCCAAAAAAGAAAGTCTCTTATTTCTTTTCCTTTCAAGACAATTTAGGTAAATTACAGACATTTCCCTTTCAGAGCTAAGGACCATCAATGAATTTTAAGTGTGATTCATTTATTTTAATGTCTTCAATTTAGGATTTCTTGGACCTTCTTTCATTATGATGCTAGATTTCAGTTCAAATTAAAATGATTTTCTAACTCTAGTAAGTTGCAAATCAAGAGAAGACTGTTTTGTGTATGGCTTCTATGTTTTAGTAGAAGAGGAAATCATTTGAAATCAATCATTTCTGTACTTAATGAACTTCTAATTTCTTTCCTTTTTTGGCTCTGCCAACTGAAGAGCTGAATAGAACGAAACAGAGTTTGGATATTCAACAAACAATTTTGCAAAATCTGCCTCAACCCTAAAGGTGTTTATTGCTCAACAAACCTTGCGTCCTGGTCAATCACTTATCAGTTGTATTGTTATTGTGTGTGTGTATGTGTGCACATGCATGTGTCTCTCTTATTAGACAGAGAGTTGGTTGAGGGTGGAATAAATAGGTTGTTCTCCCTGAGGAGTGCCTGTATATAGTTTGGTCCAGTTATGGTGAATTTCTCAAAAGAAACATATGAGCAGCTACTTTCATGGTCAGGAAGGATGTATAGGGACAGGGAAAGAGAGACAATCGGACCAAATATAACCAGAAAAATGAGACAGTAAGTACCAGAAGAAATACTCCCTCAGTTAGTCATTTGTTCATTCACTCATTATTTTAGATTATCCTGGATTTCCTATCTGATGCAGCGAAACAAGAAAAAAGGAGTAAAAAGTATATGTTGTGGAAAAAGGAAACAAAACTGTCCTTCCTTGAAGATGAGAAAAGTTCTCTTCATGATGCACCTTTTAGAAGACCCATTAAGACTCACATGCTGAGAATACAAAAATAAATCAAACCATGTTGTTCAATTATACCTTAATAAAGCTATCTTTTTTTTTTTTTAAATAAAAAAAATAAATTCAACAAACCCCAGTACTGTGAGTTGGGGAATTCCAAGAAGGGACAGACTAAAGAAACAAGGAAATGAATCCAGTGAGCTTGTGGGGTAGGAAAGAATTTCAAGAGGCACAGATAGAAGGGAACATCATGGACAAAGGCACCAAAGAGTGAAAGTGCAGACTGAGATGGGGCTATCGTGCATGGTTAGGTTTGAGAAAGGCAGAGTTCTGGAATGGAGTGAAGTGATCAGTGCAAAAGGCTGACGGAAACACATTGTGGAGGGTTTGGTGAACCGCAGGACAAAAGGTGAAGCGTTCACATGTATTTTAGTAAGCAAAGGAGAGTCTTAAATATTTCTGAGCAGAGAGTTGACAAATTCTGAGCAGTGCTTCAGAAAGAAGATTTTAGCTACAGTGTTCAAGAGACTAGAGGGGTGGAGAGCAAGGGATGGTTTCCAAGACTATTACATGGTTTCCAAGACTATTACAATCCAGACAAAAAGCAATCAAGGTCTTTAAGACCAATTCATAATTATTCCCACAATAAATAAATATATTTCTGTTAAATTACTAAAAATAAAGTTGTTCACGTGTTATGAGCAAAAATAAATAAATAAGACCTATTTTTGACTAAAAACAACACAAAACAAACTAGGGATAGCTGGTACTCCCTTACCTTCACAATGGACATCTACTAAAAATCTACAGCAAACATTTCTTTACAATCAAGAATATCATCAACGATATGATCAAGGATTCCTGCTATCATTGTTTTCATTTTAGATCATCCCAGAGGTCCTATCCAATACAGTGAAACAAGAAAAAAGGAGTAAAAAGTATATGTTGTGTTAGGAAGGAAACAGAATTGTGATTCCTTGAAGATGAGAAAAGCTACCTTCATGATGCACCTTTTTTTTTTTTTTAAGATTTTATTTATTTATTTATTTATTTATTTATTTATTTAACAGAGAGAGAGGGAGAGAGAGAGAGAGAGAAATCACAAGTAGGCAAAGAGGCAGGCAGAGAAGCAGGCGGAGAGGGGGAAGTAGGCTCTCCACTGAGCAGCGAGCCCGATGTGGCACTCGATCTCAGGACCCTGAGATCATGACCTGAGCCGAAGGCAGAAGCTTAACGCACTGAGCCACCCAGGTGCCCCATGATGCACCTTTTAAAATCTACTCACAATTCTTTAGAAGAGAGCTTTCTAATATGGTTGAATGTACCATATTATGACAACATGAATATTGACTTAGAAATCCAAGAAGCAGACATAAATTCACTTTTAATGCACAGAAGAGCATGGTGAACACACATTTTTATTAAAAAAAAAAAAAAAGGGCATCTTAATGTTTTTCTCCATGAACAGAGCCATGTAGATTAAGAGTGCACTGAAACATTCCAAAGTCAATATCTAAAATATCTTCTAGCAAATGCACCACACTCTGAGAACACTGGCACTGTGTTCTAGGGAGCACCCTACAGTCTCTCTCAGATGGACATTACAGTAATAGTGAGCTGATTCTGACCTTCATATAAAATCTGTTATCAATGCAAGGCCAAGCAACAGAGAGGAAAAAAGCAAAAACCCTCCACTTTCAAGTACAGCCCAGGTTATAGCTACCTTCTACAAAAATTCCCCAAATTAGGCCTCAACCTAGTGGGCTGCTAATGGTAAACACCAAGTAAACAAAACTAAGAGTGCTTATTTACTGCAGGATTGTTGATGGGAAAGCTGGGATTGTCTCCAAGAGGCAGAGAATGTGAGCAACACTTCCTACATTTAATCGATAAACAAACCCCGGTACCAGGGAATAACTCAAAGGACCTGTGCCCCAGAGCAACACTAACGTAGAAAATTCTGTGACCCAGACATTGTCAACTCCTGTTATGAACCAAAATGTAGATGCAACATAGCAAATGGCTAGAAGCAAGGACTCTACGGCCACACTGCCTTAGTCTGAAGCCTAGGTCCACAACTTATTTATACTTGTGTGACCTTGAGCAAGCGACTTAACCTCTCTGTGCTCTAGATTCCTCATCTGTGGAATGCAGAGAGGGTATGACGATACTAGTTACCTCTTAGGTTGGCACTGAGGATTAAAGTAAACGGATGAACATATGGTAGAGCATTTACTAAGTGTGTGTTAAGTAAAACAGATTTTGCTATATGCTGTCACTATTCTGTTAGAATTACAATCATTAGCAAGCAATTGGGGAAGAGTATAACTTCATTGGTCTAAGAAGAAAATTACTCTTCATCAAATAGATGTGTAAAGGTCTATGAGAAGAGCAGTAATACATACGTTGTCTATAGTTCTGTTCATCAAGATACTATAATACCTGATATTTATACTCAACCCATTGTTGCCTAGGGTTGTGTTTGGGATAGGGTGGGGTGGGGACAATAGAAGATAAAAAGGAGGCTATGCTTAACTTTAAAAACCTTGAGGAATTTTTTCTAAATACAGTCCTAAATATCCAAGTTGAAAAGCCCATTCTCTCCAACATCCCATACTCACTTTCCAAATAAATTATATTTTCTGGAAGGAAATTTAGTGTTGAAGAAATTCTGCCAGAATTAAGCCATTTCAGAGGGTTGTTTTCCATCATCTCTTCCCTCAAAATAGGCAAGACCAACAGACACGAGACTACTGTCGTACACTGAGGAGCCTCTGACACGTGCAATACCCCAAATTAGAGAGTCCTCACCTAGAATGCCCAAGTCTTCCCCGCAACTCCCATACCATCAGAAACACATTATGTTAAATATAGCTTCAGTTACGTACACTTTCCGTCAAAAATGAATTCACTGCCACATAGGACACTCATATCCCCAGAGGCTATAAGAATGCTCCCTGCAGAAAGCAGTGGGTAATGCTCAGTAAGATAGTGATGTGTTCATAGCACTGGGTAAACCCACTTCTGGAGAACACATCCTCTAGAAACAACTCAACAGAAGACAACAGCTCTGTGCATAGGAATGATCACTAAACCAGCCCTCAGAGTAAGGCAAAGCGGGGATCTAAATGCCAGCAACACCAGAGGGGTTAGCCAACTGTGATCCATCGCCCAATGGGCACTTAAATCTGCACTTAAAATTACAACCATGAAGATATTACACAAGGTGGGAAATCATTTATGGAGCAAACTTAGGGGAAAGAAGGGGAGGGGCAGAACTGTATCTCCAGGGTTGGAAATACATGTTTTGGAATGTTAAGGGTCAATGAGGAGAGGGAGGGGGAGGATATAGAAAGTAAACCGGATCATGCGGGGCGGTAAAACTGTGGCTGGTTTTGTGTTATTGTGCTTCATGTAACATCGTGGCGTTTTGGCCATTTAGAAAGGAGAAGTCAATTCTGTGCCAACCCAGACAAAAAGGGTTATGACGGGGATGCGGGGGGGGGGGGGGGCGCCGCGGGAAAGAGAGATTCCCGCACCCCCCTCCCCAGAACCAACTCTCTGTCCAAAGAACTGTGTGGTCTTCACCTGCAGGGCGACCTCTCCCGCACAGAAGCCAGAACAAAGAGGCACCTGCGAGCGACCAGGCTGGCGTTTCTAGGTTCTTCTAGGCTCTCCCACCGCGTCGCCTCCTCCCATCAGCCGGCCTCCTAATGTGGGCTTTTGTTCCGCAGGGTGGAGGGACCCCATTAGGAGGCGCCAATGCTAAAGAGAAATGCATTTCCAGGCCCTGAGGTTTTGTCATTCCTAGCGTTAGCAACAGAATGCCTGCAGGAGGTAAGTGGCAGATTTGCGGTGAAACTAGAAAAACCCATCTGTCTAGGAGGCGGACCCCAAGGGCGTGGTCCCCAGGATGGCGGCGGTGGGAGCTGTGCAGCCCGGAGGGTCCGGGACATTCTTCAAAGACAACAGGCCGTGTCACCTCGTAGGTGTTCCCAATGTCACCCCCTGCAAGCTCATCAGAGCCGCGGTTGTTAACGGCCAGTACTTCATTATAGGACACGGGTGGGCAGCTCCTCCCGAAGCTCCTCGGGCAGCACTTTATGTCACAATATTTATCGGGGAGCGGGGAGTGACAGCAGAGAGACGGACCGGGGTACACCACGCATGACTTCTCAGATTTTCTCCCAACACTTCGAAACAGAACTGTCTGAAGCAGCTATGTAGAACTGCAACCCAACTTAGGAGCAAATTTTATACGTGCACAAGTAGAGCCTGCCCCAGTCTCAAGGTAATGATCCTTCTGCAGAGGTTTCCCTGAACACAACTCCATATGCTTGCTTTCTTTTTAACTCCAGCAAGGCTTTGTTTCCTCTTTTCTCTGGACAGTCCCAGCTCCGCATGCTAATCATTTCTTTCTCTCTTTTTTTTTTTTTCACTAGCCTTCTTCTCTTGGATTATAGATACGGTTATGGATGGCAGAGATCTTGACTTATTTAGCTTAGCGCGCAATATGCCCTCAAAACACCAAAGTGGAACTAAAATTAATAAATGCAGAACAGTGTAGGCATCAAAAGATTAGTGCAACGCTGTTCAAAAGAAATGCAATTCCAACAAAGAACGCAAGCCACATGCATAACTTTAAATTTCCCACTAGTCACATGTTAAATTATTTATTTAAAAATAAAAAGGGGAAAATCATTTTACTAATGTTATTGAGCCTAATATATCCAAAACACTATCATTTCAAAATGTAATGAATACACAAAAATGGGATATTTTATATTCCTCTTTTCTGTACTAAGTCTTTAAAAGCCAGTGTAAGTGTTACCACTACTGCATACCCCAAGCTGAGCCAGCTACCTTCCAAAGAGATCACTAGCTGCAGGTCAGTGGCTTCCGTACTGGACAGCACAGTATTACCGCGAAGTCCGAAAACTTTACTTTTATTCTTTAGAAAAGGAAACATTTTTCATAGTAATAAAGTTAATTTCAAGTTTTCCATGAATGTCTATATTACCTCTTATACTTGTTTTTTAATAGAACGAAAGAACTATCAAATAGGTATATATTTTCCCCTGTATAGTCTCTTGGTTAAATGTCTAGACCAGAAAATACAGTTTAAAACAGATCTTCAAGCCCATCTTTATAAGAGCCATATTTATTAAGAAACATTTAACAAACGAACAAGCAAGTGTTGTTATACTAGGATATAGTACTGTGGGTGTTTTTTTCCCACTTGTTTGAACGCATAATTAGTAGGTTTTGTTGTCTAGTAATTATTATCAAAGAGCTAAACACTTCCTTTCTAAAGTCTACTTTCCACAAATATTATATAAATAAATCATTAGTTGGGAGGGTTTTTTCTTTTTAAGATTTTATTTATTTATTTGACAGAGAGCGAGAGATCACAAGTAGGCAGAGAGGCAGGCAGAGAGGACTGGGGGGAAGCAGGCTCCCTGCTGAGCAGAGAGCCTGATGCAGGGCTAGATCCCAGGACCCTGAGGTCATGACCTGAGCCGAAGGCAGAGGCTTAACCTACTGAGCCACCCAGGCGCCCCTAGTTAGGAGGTTTTGATGCTATAGCATGACATTGGTACAAAGGACCCAAAAAGCCAGAAGCCTCCCCTAACCATCAGCCCCTCCTACCTGCATGGTGGGAGAGTTTGCTGAAGTTTCCAGGTCCACTTGGGTAGGGCACCAGTCCTATCACCCCAATACCAAACCTGGCCAAGTGAGTAGGGTTATGTGGTCTTTCTACTTTCCTTAACTCATCACCCCTCCATCCAGCAACCCATCTTTTTCCAGACCTTGAGATCAGCCCACCTTGGCCTGAATCTGTGGACACAACCTAACTTACCCACTCAGCAGCATGCACAGAGGAGACAGAAGAATAACTCCTAGAAGCCAGCCCAGGAAGCCAGACCCCACAGAGGTCAACTCACCACAAAGGCTAGATACTGGAAGGAACTAACCACTTCTCATGGAATCCTGCTTACCAGTGACCAGGACCAAGACTGGTCTGGACACTCACCAGTCGGGATGGAATGTGTGCCCCTCTATGAGATAGGAGACAGCTATGACAGAGAAGCAGAAATCCCTTCCCCCAAGACTATCCAAAGTTTCTGATGTCACATGGGGTTATTATTTAGCCAGATTCCCAGAAGAAAATCAATAATCTCTGAGGAGTGAGGTACCAGACAGTTGTTCAGAAAAAAAGCTATGAAATAACCTCCTCAATGAATTAAAGCAGACTGCTTTTCGTTTCTTCATGAGGCAAAACAAAACCTAAAAATGGGAGAGACTGCTCTATGAGAGGGCACGAGAAAGTAAGAGTCCCCGAGACGTGTCAGTCCAGAATTGTGTTGCTGAGATCTTTAAACAAATGGCTTCTAAAACACTATTGTTGATCGGCAGCTCTTACAACCATACACTGCAGTCTAAGAAGCTAAAGCATAAATTACCAGGATTTTTTTTTTTAAGCTGTAGTTTTTCTCCAACTCCATCTCCCTTCAAAGCTTTTTTTTTTTTTTTTAAATTTGACAGAGAGAGAGCACAAAGCCATGGGGGGGTGGAGGGGTGGGGGGGTGACAGGCAGAGGGAGAGGGAGAAGCAGGCTCCCCACCGAGCAGGGAGGCTGATCCAGGACTCCAGGATCATGATCTGAGCAGAAGGCAGACGCTGAACTGACTGAGCCACCCAGATGCCCACAAAGTTTTTTTTTTTTTTAAGTGAGAAAAGGAATACAAAAGACAAAAGACAACTACAAACCTTTTTCCTTAAAGTATTATGTTGCAGTGGATTCTGTTCTCACACATACATTTTTTTCCCTTCAGCTCTGTTGGATTTATTTTCCAATATTCAGTTCACATCAAGGATGGGTATTCATGGACTGAAAATGTAATAAATATTGATACACCTAGAAACACCTAAAAGAATTGCTGTAAATGTAGTTGGTACCGATCTGATAAGGGTGGTACTAAGCTCAGAAGACAACTGAGTGAATCTCAATCTGCTGCTTTCCTAATGTTTATACAACCAACTAAAGCCAGGCGAAAGCACGGGGGAGAAGCTATAACGCACAAAGCTCTTTAAATAGCTTTTCTGGGTGACACTGAACTGTTGGCACTGGTTCATTAGAAAGAATAAGTGGGATGTGACTATTGTTAAGGGAGATGGGCCGGAAATCCTGATTAGCCTGATTGCCCTGTGTGTGGTTCTACTGTCTCACATGACTCCATAGCAAAAGCCTCCTTTTCTTGCTTCAAGGTCGCTTATGTAAGAGCATTTTCTCACTTAAAATCAATAGCACCTAATATTCTGATTTGAGCAAACCAGTTGCAGAAGAAATTTATGAAGTCAGAGGGGGAAATCGGAGTACTTGACATTAAAAAATTGCTCATATTTTAGTTGTGATAATATTATTGAGGTTCTAAAAGAGAACTGATCATATATATATATGGGAGATATATATATATATATATATCATACACGCACATGTATGTGTGTGTTTGTGTGTGTGTGATAGGTTAGGGATAAAATAATGTGAGATTTCACTTTAAAACAATCAGGTAATTTAGAGAGGAAAGTTTAGTAGAAGAAGATACAAAAAATAAAATTGGTCATTTGTTAATACTTAAACTGGTTGATAGGTTCGTGAGGTACATTTTGTTATTATTTCTACTTGGTGCATGTTTGGAATTTTATACAATAAGTTTCTTAAAAGAGTACCTAATAATCAGAGGCACTGGGAGGGGCACTCTTTCTAGGGCTTTTTTGTGAGGGTTATTTGATGCCTTTTCAACTTACCACTCACTGCCCAGAAGATATCACAGGCCATTCAAGATTAGCACCAAGAAGAAAGAGTGCACCCACCCTATTTTTCTTTAAGACTACAATCTTGGCCTCTATCTTTTTCTGCCTGAGAGACAGAGTTAGCTTTTGATCACTTCCAGGAAACAACATCCTTTGGGATATTGAAACTGACAAGAGACAGCCTACAAAATCGTATGGTTTCCATTAGAAGTCTAAAGGCATTGCCGTGTTCTGGCTTTACGGGTTAACAGTGCATGACAGAGCACATACTCTTGGTAAGAATCTAATTTAGTTCAGGTATGAAGGGATGCCTTATGAGAAAAACTGGCAGCAATTCCAGCTGGTAGGCAAAGAAGTGAGAGTATAAAACAGGACAATTTACCATCTCTGAACTGCTCTCTCTCAAAAAGCTATGGCTGCCTTAAAATCTTCTATATCCTATTACCCAGCAATCCCAATTCTGGAGAATGTATTCTAAAACAACAATCAATCAAGTGCACAAAAAGATGTGTGCACCAATGTTTATCACACTCTGTTTATACAGAAAGAAAAACAAGCAGAAACAGCTAAATGTCTAACATTAGGAAATGGTTAAAGTATTGGTTAGATATATAATAGAATTATATGCAGCCTCTAAAAATGCTGATATCCCAAGTATACCATTAAGCAAAACAGTGGGTTTCAAAACAGATTTTTACAAAATCCTATCTTTGGTTTAAAACAAAGTATGGCATTTTATAGAATGGAAAGATTCTGAGATATACAATGAACGTTAACGATAGTATTTCCTGGTTCATAAAATTAAAAAAGTGTTTTTTACACCTTCTTCTTGCTTTTCTGCATGATCTGAGTATTTTTGCAATGAACATGAAATATGTCAGAACGCTGAAAAAGCTATTTCATTTGAGACAGTAACAATAAAACCACGAAGATGTCCAAGGTAAGAAAAACAAATTACCAGGGCTGGCGAGGGGTCAAGGTAAAAACCCAAGCAAATAACTCCAGACTGTATCATCTAACAGCCTAGGATGATCATTCTTTCCAAAGACATCTGGTCCTGAACATCTCCTCTGTTTCAGGCACTGTTCCAGTCCTTGGAGATGTTTAAAAATGGCACACATTTCCTTCCTTCAAAGGATTTTCAGTTTTCTTGAAAGAAAGGACCTATATACCCAAATAAATGAAACACAGTGCTGGGAGAGGTCAATCAGGAGCTATCCATGGATAAGGGGAGCACAGGAGGGAGTGTCTAATTCTGGCCAGGGCTGAGGGGCAAAAGGGCTGGTCAGAAAAATTCTCAGGGGAGGCACTAATGGGATGAGACCCTGAAAGCGAATGGATGCTTGCCATTTAGCTACACTTTGAGGACAGCTGTTCCAGGCATGTGGGGTGTAAGCAGCTGGGGTAGGGTGGGGACACTTAGCAGCCTAATCATTTGGGGAACAGAAGCATAGCTGGAACATGGGGTGACGGGGTGAGGTCAGGAAGTCAGGCAGGCCCCAAATACAGAAGGTCTTGAATGCCCCCACCGAATCATCTGGGTTTCAGCTGACAAAGGCTCTCTCCTTGACCAAACTTTAGTCAGGCTCCTCTGAGCCCTCCTCTCAACTGGGCCTTGACCTTAAACTTCCGTGTCTGTCCCTGCAGAGTCCAGTGTTAGCAAGAAACCTGCTAGGGCAGTTTAGAGAAAGATTCCCCCCACCCTCAATATCTCAGCACCCTTGATTACCTTGGTACTTAGATCTCGACACCTGGATATCTGGCCTGCCTTCAGCAAGAATCCTGTTCGGTCAGTTTAGCAAGAACTCCCCTCCCCCTGATGCCTCCTTTAAGAGCTGTCCATTCATCTACCTCCCCACCCCCACAACCTAGCTCCCCTGGTATCTTGAGTTGAGCCTCACTTGTCTCCCCAATTCTGATAGCATTGACACCTATCACAATAATCTTCCTTCCTATTTTTCCAAGTGTCAGAATAATTTTTCCCCCCCACAACCTGAGGGTACCAGGAGAGCTGAGAGGGATCTGAGCTTTCCCAAGATTAGTCACTCTGACAAGAGCCCAGAGAAGTAACCACTGGTGGGTCTTATAAAGCGGACAGTTTCTGAATGCCCGCTCTATACCAGGCACTGTGCACAGCACTCTGTATGCATTCACTCTTCTGACCATCACAATAACCCTACAAGATGGACAATGGTATTAGCCCTATTGCACAGACCAGGAGGCTGAAACTTTAACAGTCTGTCCAAGTCCACGCAACTAAAAGGTACAGAGCAGGGAGATGGTCCTGGGCTGTCTAACTTATGCCAACCACTGTGAGGAATCTGAAACTCCATGTTCTCCCACACTTTCTGCGTGATTTCCCACGCTTTCTGCGCTACCACACATGCAACAAGTCAGTCCCTTGCTGAAAGGAACTTGGTTGGTGTGCAGCAAATGGGTTAAAGGAGGAGCTTTCTCAGCCACAAAAAGAGGACCTTGTAAATAACCCAAGAGAAATAAGGTGAAATTGGATCTGTCAATGGGACTAGTTTTTCTTAACTCAAGAAAAATCATTAGGGAGCAGGTAATTCTGTTTTTGCTTGTTTAATAAGTAGACACAGGTGAGAAATCTGAGGCAGGGACCAAAGGGAACCCAGAGGTGGGGGAGGTTTCCTATTTTAAATGGGGAAGAAAAGCCAAGAATGGAAAACATTGTCATTAAATAAGGGAGTTGGGCCAGACTAGCACAGGTGGAGGCAGAGGGAAATCCCCAGTGATAACCCAAGTTATTTAAGGTAATGCAGAAATCGGTGTTTATGGAGACCTGATTCCACACGCCAAACAAGAGAAGAAGGAAGCCGCAATCAAGGTACATTGACTAAGCAACGAAACAACTACAGGGAAGGAGGCAGGGACCCATAAACACACACACACACACACACACACACACACACACACACACTCTTTCTTATAAATGATCACTGCAAATAAAAGGATCATCTTACATAGTCTGTAAATAAACAGACAGTGAGCTCTACCTTCATGGGTGGATAGGAATTTCACAAATGAGATGAAAAAAGAGGCTCCTCCAAGCAGGAGAAGAGAGTGAACAAAAGCCTAAGAAACGGGAGTACAAATGGTTTCCAGGGGCTAGAGTTAAGGGCAATAATTTTGGGAGGCAAAGCTGTTCCTGAAAAGTGAGAAAATTACAAGGCCGATAGGAAACATGGGGGGTAATTAGCATTTACTGAGCATTTTCTCTGTGCTAGATAGACCACTTCCTTTCATTTCATTCTAATGGCTCTGTAAGATAAGTAATTATATCTCCATTTTAAATATGATCAAACTGAGGCCAAGAAAAGCTTAACAACTTGAAAAACAGCCCCACAGCTAGCTAGTGAAACTGCATTCAGTTCTGTCCGACTCTCCCTGCCGCCTCTACCAACCCCAATCATTTAGGAAGTACCGACTGTGTGCTCACCTTGAACATAGAGTGGCCTCAGGGGCCCATATAGCGACTCTCTTGTGTTCACTCATCCCAGGGATTCAGAGCGTATGTTTACTGGAAACCACTAGTTCATTTTCAAGTGGTATAAACATCTCTGAACTTAGGGCACAGAAGTATGAAGGACTGATCTATCTCAACTACTGAACACTACTATTAGTATTCACTTAGACACAGTGACTGAATAAACTCTTTAAAATCCTGTTTGGGGTCCCTCGGTGGCTCAGTTGGTTAAGCACCTGCCTTTAGCTCAGGTCATGATCCCAGAGTCCTGGGATCAAGCCCCGTGTCCGGCTCCCTCCTCAGTGGGGAGTCTGCTTCTTTCTCTGCCCCTGCCCTGCTCTCCCTGCTTTGTCCCTGCTCTGTCCCTGCTCTCATGCTCTCTCTCTCTCAAATAAATAAATAAATAAACCTTTTAAATAAATAAAATCCTGGCTTAAAATATTACTTTTAGGAAGGAATACAAAATGGTACGACCACTCTGAAAAATCATTGGGCAGTTTCTTAGAGTTAATCATATAGTTAAATATGACTGATATAATCTTAGGTATTTACCCAAGAGAAATAAAAATTTACCCTCACACAAAAACCTAAATGCGGGGGACTTGGGTGCCTCAGTTGTTAAGCATCTGCCTTTGGCTCAGGTCATGATCCTAGGGTCCTGGGACAGAGCCCTGCTCAGCAGGGAGCATGCTTCTCCTCTTCCATTTCTCCTGCTTGTGTTCCCTCTCTTGCCCTGTCTCTCTGTCAAATAATATCTTTTAAAAACTATCTTTAAAAAAACAAATCTTAAATGCAAAGACCTACGGCAGTTTTATTCAGCATCAGTCCAAGCTGGAAACAACCCAAAAGCCCTTCACTGGGAGAATGGATAAACAAACTGTGTTATATCCATTTAACAGAGTACCACTAAGCAATAAAAAGAAATACACCATTGAAACATGCAACAACAACACAACTCTCTAAGAGTTCTTAAGTAGAAGAACCCAGACTCAAAAAGATCTTTAATATGTGTTTCCATTTTCATGACAGTCTAGAAAAAGATTATAGAGAGGAAGAGGAAGTGGATGTCAGGGGTTAAGAGACAGGAGAAAGTTTGACTACAGAAGGGTAGCATGAGGGCTTTGGTGGGAACATAAACAAAACTTTAATATCTTGAGTATGCTGGTGTGTGGTAGGCAGAATAATGGCCTCAAAAGATGTTCATACTCTAATTGCTCGAATCTGTGAATAGGCGAATGTTACAGGGTAAAAGGGACTTTGCAGATGTAATTAAGGTTGCTAATCAGATGACCTTAAAATGCAGAGATGTTCGCAGATTATCTGGGTGGGCTCATAGTAATCAGATAGGCCCTTAAAAGAGGAAGGGGGAGGCAGGAAAGTCAGGAAGACAGACATGCCATGGAAGTTGCAGGGGAGATGTGAACCATGAGAGGGACCAACCTATTGCTGGTTTTTAAGATGACAAGGGGGCCACGTGACTAGGACCTCGCAGTGGACTCTAGAATCTGAGAACAGCCAGGCCTGACAGCCAGCAAGGAAACAGGACCTCACTCCTACAACCATAAGGATTCTGCCACCAACCTGAATGAGCAAAGAAGTGGATTTGCCCCTAGAACAGAACATGGCCCTGCCATGTAGCTTGGCCTTGACCTTAGAGACTCTAAACAGAGAAACTAGTAGCTCTGATGGATTCTGATCTACAGAAACTGTGTGATAATTAACTTGCATAGTTTTAAGCCTTTAATCTGTAATTATGTTACAACAGCAAAAGAAAACTAACAGAGCATAGCAACACGACTCTGTACTTCTCAAAGCCCCAAGGATAGAACTATATCCTCAAAAAAGTGATTTTACTCCATATAAATTTAAAATGAAAACTGCTTAATATTCTTGGTTTTAGAGACCATTACTATGGACAAAAAGAAAAAAATTAGCCATATTTCTTCACTTCTTTAGTCTTTAACTCCACAGTAACTCTAACTTGGAATGAGGCTTTGGTCCTGGTTCTTTCTTGCCCATTCACTGCCCACAACTAATCTAAGTTCCTGCAGAATGAGGCCACCTTCTATGCCACTGACTAGCTCGGGGCTCATGGCTGATGTCAAATAGGTCAGAACTTACTGCTTCCCTAGGACTCTGAAGAAGAGGAAAGCCCCAAATGAGGAAACATAAGTATCAAGGTCTATTTCAAAGAACCTTACTGGGAACTCTCCAAGACAGAGTTTATATCAATACAGATAGATCAAAACCAATAGTCAGAGCCTTAAGTAATGGCTGACTCACCAGGACTTTAAGCAGCCAACAGGGGAAGGGGGGTTGGCGGGTGAGAGGGTGTACTTCGAGATATGCTATAAATCCAATATTATTCCTCTGAAGAATTCATTTATGTGGAGTCCCTTTCTAATCACTAGACCATCCCCACCCTCCACTTCTAGCTCACCACCACTGTCGATAGCTTTTTAAATTTTTAACAAAGCTGAAGGTAGTGCTTTCCCAATTTTCTTATGATATTCTGCTGTCTTACCAGGGCTGCTCAAAGGAATAGCACTTCTCTTTAAAACTGGTTTTTTACCTATTCCCTGAAGCCTAGAGCCAATTAACAGCCCACAAAATAAGTTAAATATACCAAAGTGAAGATTTCTAGATTCAACAAAGAGATCAATAAATACTTATTAAGTGCTTTCTGTGGGCAAGGCCCTGGGAAGTACAAAGAAGCAAAATACAGATGGTCAGTATCTCTATACATGGCTTACAATGTCATTAGACATATGATAAAACTAATAACAATCTAAGACAACAAAGTTACAAGATCATATACAAAATATTGCCATAGGAGTTCAAAGTGGGAAGAGACTGTGGCTGGGGTGCTCAGAGAAAGGAAGCTTTGTATAGGAGCTGGGGGGGGGAAGGGGGGGGATGCAAGAGTGGAAGAGGTGATTCCTGCAAGACAGGACATTTTCTTAAACAGACAAATCTAGAAACTCCACCTGCATAATCTCTCTTAACATACATCTCCATAAAAATTGAACAGAACTTTAAAGAAAAAAAAAATGACTGTGGTTTAAAAAAAGAGAGAGAGAGAATTTTGGGATTCTGAATGTAGACTAACGGCTACTCCCCAGAAATTCGTTTTTTACATGTATCTGTTAGGAGTGAAGATGACTGACATTTCTGGATGGTTCTGGCCTTCTTTGGTCATCCCCACAATCTGCACTTCTACAAGCAAGGAAAGAAATGCTCACCTAAGGCAGTCTCCACCTGCAACTGAACCAGCCATGTGGGCTAATTGCAACTGAACCGACGTGGGAACCATTCCACTCAGTGTACAAAACATGATAAGAGCTGCTAGAATGGTCCTTTCCTTTGGTTACACTTTATTATTTTGGAAAAGAATGGTCCTAGCACAATCCCAATATCTTCAGCATCTGACAGTCTTCTGTTCTGTGTGTACTTTCACCAAAAAATGTATAAAACAATGTTCACAGCAGCTTTGTCTATATTAACCCCGAACTGGAAACTAACTAAAGGTCTACCAACAGTTGATGGACGAACAAACTGTGGTACGTTCATACAATGGGGTACTACAGAACAAAGAGGATAACAAACTTGCTACACACCACAACATGGATGAATTTGACAAGCATGATGCTGACTACAAGAAGCCACACACGAAAGCAAACATACTATAGGGTTTTATGTATATCAGGTTTATTTAAAAAAAAAAAAAAGCTAATTTATAGCATCAGAAGTTAAAAGAGTGGTTACCCTAAAGGAGAAGCAGCTAGTGACTGGGAGGGATCCTAATGGGACTTCTGGGGTCCCCAAAATGTCTGTTTTGGTCTGACCAGTGGTTACAAGGCAGTGGTTACTTATAAGAGCTTTATAAGCTGTACCCTATGAAAACACTTTTCTATATGAATGCTTTATTTCAATAAATAAACTTCTTAAAGAAAATTCAAAACTGTTGTATTAAAGGATTATAGTGAGATAATCAAAATTTTCACTTTACGGTTGAAGAGTTACATGCATATTCACATCCACAATTTTTTGTTGAAATTACTTATAGTCACTTATAGTGACTTTGTTATAATGTACTTAGTCAGTATCATATGTATTCTTAAATGGGAAATAGGTATAGTTCTTAGGATCTCTGCCTTGCGCACAGATCAAAGAGGATTATTCTATTTCATTAGTCTTGATGTATCCCTCTTAGAAGAGTGAGAAAGAATAGGAAGAGGAGGAAGAGAAAAGGGGGGGAGGAGGAGGAGGAAGAAGAGGAAGATGAAAAGGAGGAAGAAGAAGGAGAAGAGAAGGAAGAGAGAAAAAAGGAGGAGGAGGAGAAGTGGAAGGAGAAGAAACAACAACTCCAGTCTTTTCTTTAAAACCTCTAGTGCTGCATAATTATTTGTTTAAAAAATTGTTACAAGGTAAGGGGCAGGGACTAGATGTCCCCAGTAACTCCCACTCTATCTAAACCACAGCTCAGGAAACAGCAAATCAGACTGTAGGCTGATCCCAGCTGAGAGGTGTAACCCAAACAAGCTTCTATCTGCCCCATGTGCTGGCTGCAGATCCCATATCTGCCATTAAGTATAGAATTCTCCTCCTCATCAATAACTGTGCATACACCTTCTCTTCAAATTAACACTAAGCGGAGAGAAAAGCCCTCTGTCCTACCCTCATAGGTCAGCTCTTGGAATAAATACCAATCCACATAGCATTTGGAGGTCAGGGTTTCCAGATGACTGTGAAAATGGGAAGGGGGAAAGAGGTGGTCATGGGGAGCTCCCTCTCTAAGGGAGGTATGAGATGAAGCTCCTGAGCAAAGGCCAGGGCCTCGCCTCCATTACCCTTTCCCTTTCGCCTGGGAACGACCGCCTACCGATTCTGCTAGCACCTGCTAGTCCCCCGGGGCCCTTCGCAGGGACTGCAGCACAACCTTGGTGAAGGAGGATACTGGGGTTGCTTGGGCCGGTAAACGTCAGCCTCTGGTGCTCAAGAAAGGCTTGGCAGACGCCGGCAGAGACCCTGGATCAACTGTCACCTGTCAATCACTTGACCTAAATACACCAGCGACTGGGGGAATCGGAGGGAGGGGGTTAGCCGGAGCATGCTCAGTAATCGGGATGACATCACTTAATCAATGCCAGGAACGGGAAGGCTGCATCAGCAGCCTCGAGCGGGCTGCCAGGAATATGTCAGCGGGGATCGGGAGGCTCCCATTAAGTCGGTCCCTCCCCACGCGGCTCGCATACAAAGAGGGCACCGTCAGCTACACACGCTGGGGACAACGGAGGGTGAAAGGGCGGGGGGGGGGGGGGGGAGCTGGTTTATTTCATTTGACACATTGCTTTAAGAACTAAAACCCAATGGTATTCCCTGCCCCCACCGGCAGCCCGGGCTGCAGAAAGGGAGCCAAGTGGGAGGAGGGGAAGAGGGGACGGAAGGAAAGGTTGGGGGGTTTGGGGGTGGGGGAAGGGGTTGACCCAACCACACAAAGTAACTTCTACTCCTGGCAGAGAGGGGCTATTTGGCTGCGCTCAGGGCCCCCTAGCCCCACAGATCTGGGCACACAGCCTACTCTCCATCCAGGGCGAGGAACATCCGAGGGGCTGTGGACACCAGGTCGCCGCACTGGGGAGGGGTCAGACCCGGAGACCACGTCCAGGGCAGCCTGGATTGAGAGGAAGCAGGAGACATACCAGGCCTTCCCGGGGACACCAAGGCCATCAGTTCCCTACATCCCCCGCCTTCTGCACGCAGGGCAAGGTGAAACGCCGCGGGGAGCCGCGTCTACACGGCGTGGGAGCTCCCAGCCGAGGCTAGGATTTTTCCAGTACCTTTTTTTCTTTTCCTTTTGCAAAGGTCGTGAGAAGAACAGGTAAAGTGCTCAATAAATCGAACTGATGCCTGCAATCATTTGTGGGGTGCAGAGATCCTACTTTAAGGGGAACCTGAGAACCCCGCTTGAGGGTAACGGGAGCACTCAACCCACGCGGCGTGGCCAAGCCGGGAACAATAGGCCCACGAGGGCCCCCACCCCGAGAACAATGGCGGCGCCGAACCCTTCCTCGCCCCCCACCTCTACTCTCGCCACCTGGGCCCGCCCTGCCGCCCCCAGTCGCCCCTCCACCGCCCGGGAGCGAACTACAGGGCGTGGGGGAGGGGGGTTCTCTTCAAGTCTATGGGAGAGGGCAACCCTGTGGGGGATGTCCGAAGGGGTGGCGAACACCTCTGCTGTCTGGGGCGTTTGGGAGCCCGGCTGCGGCGCGAAGCAGCAGGGAAGCCACACATCCCGGACACTTACCCCAATCACCACGGTCTCATCGCCTTTAAATTTGGGGATGAATTTGTCCCCTCGGAGAATCTCTGCTTCGTTGAGGGGCCGGAACCGACACATCACTTTGATGCTGCATTCGGCTGGATCCGCCATCTCGGCCGGCGGCAGGGAGGGGGAGCGGGGAAGGGTGGGGGGTCGGGGCTCAGCAGGACGAGGGAGGAGGCCACGAACCGCACCGCCTGCAGCCTCCAACGAAGCTTCTCAGCAGGTCATCGCGAACTCGGCGGGCTGGGCAGCTCGGGCCGCTCCCAGACCGGGCAGGTTTCTATAAGCCTCCGGCCCCTCGGGTCCTGCAGACTTGCCTTCCCTGGCCTGGCCCCGGCCGGGCGCGGCGCTCCGGGCCCACCTGCCCGCGACCACGCGGCCGGCGGACTAGGCGATGCGCAGGGAGCGAGCCTCGCCCGGCTCAGACCTCCCGGGCTCCTGCGCGCTCAGCCATCCTGCATCAGCACCAGCGCGCTCCGCCACCTCCCCGGCCCGCCCCTTCGCCCCGCCCACCTCCGTCTCGCCCCGGGATGGTGACGTCACTGCAGAGATCCGCCCCGCCCTCGCCCCGGCTCCAAGTGTGGAAGAATCCTGGGACTTGTAGTCTCTCCACTTGCTGGTGGAAGGACAAGGATGCTACTTACATTGGCTTTTGGGTACAACGGTAGTATCCCAGATGCCACCTCCGAAAGCCTATAGTTCTGGTCTGGCTGCCCAAGCCAAGAACAGGGTGGAGGTCATCTCCAGCATTCCCAGTTAAAATCTCTATATAAACCAGGTCTATATCCCCTCTTTACATGTTTTCATGATCTCCAAGGAAAAGCCTTAAATCAATGGCCAGCAGAAACGTTATAAAGTATTTTTTCTTTGCTGAACTGTTTTGTAAGAGTTGTGATGAAATTAAGGGAAAAAAGATTTGCATAAATATTTGAAGCCATCATTCCCTAAAATGCCTGCACATACCAGTTCACAACATATGTTAGATCAGGGACTGCTTTAATATCTGATGAAAGTTGAGGACATTTCCCATAACAAGAACCAAAAACAAATTTATACACACCCACAGATTTTTCATGCTATTTCATTGGATTTGGGGACAACAAAAGCCTGCCTGTGATTTTCAGGTTAAGAACCTCTTAATTACTATTCATAATAGTGAGGTTTACAGAACTTCTGTCTAATGCCAAACTAGAACCTGTAGAATAAGCAGAATATATACAGGATCAAGTTCTAAAGTCCTTTGCATAGTATAAAACCCATGATCAGATTTTTGTCTACTTGCTGGTCTCATCTCCTACACTTCTTGTCGTAATGTTTATACATTGACAAACTACTTGTGTCTTCCACCATTCACCGATTTCTGTGCTTGTTCTGATATTTTGTGTAGCCATTTGCTCTCTAGGAGTCATCCATTCATGCCTATTACTAAGTAAGCATATTAAATAGGGTTCGTAGAGTAAAAACTAATAGAGTAAAAACAACTGGGGCTACCATGGAAAAAGGAGAATTTATCAGAAGAATCCAGATTATCTTGCTTATTCAAAAAATGATTAAACAATGGAGCCAGGGAACAGGCAGGCTACCAACACACACTCTCTCTATCTCTTGTCCCTGTTTCCTCTTTGTATTGGCCTCGTTCTCTCTCACTCAAGATCCCTCCAAATGTCAGGAAACCCACCTGCCAAAAGTCCCTGGGATTCATTCTTCAATATCTACCACTAGATAAGGATAGATGTCTGCTTGGTTTGGGTTTGGAGAAAAAAAAAAAAAAAAAAAAAACTAGGGAAAGCCTATGATTGGCATGGGCTTAGGTGTCTAGCCCTAGATGACTCAATCAGAGTGAAGAACTTTGCAAGATCTTTGAGGAATACCATAGTGGGAAGGTCCCAAAAGAAGAGGGAAGTCATTCCCAGAAAAAGAACATGGTGCTGGGCTGGCTAAACCATTAGATGTCCACTCTCCCTTTCTAGTGCTACCTTTTCCTCTTTGATTCAGCTCAACCCTCCTTCCTTAGGAAGGCTTCTCTGACTTACTAAATGCCCACAAAGGGTAGGTGTCCTCCTTCTTCTACTCCTAATCTCCTATGCACATCTCTATCTCTACATCCTCATGGGCAATGATATCTGCCTCATCTTTATGTCTCTAGCATCTAGTACATAGTAGTGCGTGTTGTATAAGTAATCCAACCTAGAAAGAAGTGCTACCTGAGTAAGTAAACAGCCCGACCACTTACTAGATGTGAGACCCAAGGAAAGGTATTTAAATCCCTTAAGACTCCATTTTATCTCTGTAATTGGAATAATAATCATCTCATAGAGGTTTTGAGGGAATTAAAAGAAATAATACTTTTGAAGCATGTAGCATGGTGCCTGACGTGCACATAGTACAAACCCTTGAATGTTAGTGGTGGTGGTGGTGGTTGTTGCTGTTGTGTGTTGAACAAATGGTGGTAAAACAAAAGCGTTACTTAGTTAATTTAAGGAATACATCTGTTGATTTAATGCAAGTACACCTGGGAATACAGTTTTTCTGCCTAGCTGCGAAGACAGACCTACTAAAACAAACTTTCATAAGCCATTATGAGCAGCACCAATTTGATTTCCTGTCCTCAGATGCAGGGAAAGTAGCTTAAAAAAAGGCCCAAGCACCAAATTCTCATCATTTTAGTAGTTCTCAGGCTCTGACTCAGACATCTACTATCTTTAGCAGTCACCTTCATGATATACTGGAGAGGTCAGCCCAATCCCCAGTTTCCCCAAACCCACAGAGGATTACCAGACCCTTATGCACATGGATAACCTGGATGGAAAGACATGTGTGCCTCTGGATTCATTATTCATTTATTCATTCATCTATCTATTCATCAACTATTAACTTAGCAAATGACATTTGCTACCACAAAATATATAAAGTTAGGTTTATTAAATGAACTCTTTACCAGAGGGTTAATAAAGGGGGTACCTGATGGCTCAGTTGGTTGAACATACAGTTCTTGGTTTCAGTACAGGTCATGACCTCAAGGTTGTGAGATAGAGCCCGACAACAGGCTCCACACTCAGCAGGGAGCTTGTTTGAGATTTTCTCTCTCCCTCTGCTCCTTCTACTACTCATTCTCTTTTTCTCAAAGTAAATTAATTAATTTTAAAAGAAGGTTTGATAAAGACTTCTCCCACCCCCTCCTGCCCAACTGCAACTTGAGTGGAAGTTACAAAATAAATCATTACCCTCAAGAAGCATAGAAACAAGTTAGATATCCTGGGTAGACAGCTCAGTGGTGGCTAAAAAGGAATAATCAAAGGGATGGAGGTTAAAAAAAAAAAAGGAGGTGGACTAGGCACGATTGAAAAATCCTAGGGAAAGTCTATGATTGGCCCGCACTTTAAAATACCCAAACACAGGGGTGCCTGGGTGGCTCAGTGGGTTAAAGCCTGGGATCAAGCCCCGAGTTGGGCTCTCTGCTCAGCAGGGAGCCTGCTTTCTCCTCTCTCTGCCTGTCTCTCTGCCTACTTGTGATCTCTGTCTGTCAAATAAATAAATAAAATCTTTTAAAAAAATACCCAAACACAGAAAACAAAAGAGAAAGTAGATAAACTGAACAACATCAAAATGATACACTTTTATATATCAAAGGATACTATTAACAGAGTGAAAAGGCAACTCACAAAATGGAAGAAGATATTTGTAAATCATATACTGATTAAGGGATATCCAGAATATATAAAGAACTACCACAAATCAACCATAAAAGAAAATCTGACTTTAAAAGGGGCAAAGGACGTTAATAGGTATTTCTCCAAAGAAAATATACAAATGGCCAATAAGCACAGAAAAAGATGTTCAATGTCACTAATCTTAGAGAAACGCAAATCAAAACCACAATGAGATATCACATCACATCCATTAGAGAGGCTATTATAGACCACCACCAACAAACACAGAAAATAAGTGTTGAAGAAGATGTGGAGAAATCAAAACTGTTGTGCACTGTTGGTGGGAACATAAAATGGTGCAGACACTATGGAACTCCTCAAAAAATTAAAAATAGATTAACAGATGATCCTAATTCTACTTCTGCATATATATTCCAAAGAATTGAAATCAAGGACTCAGATATTTGTACACCCATGTTCATAGCAACATTATTCTCATTAACTAAAATGTGGAAGCAAGCCAAGTATACATCTATGGATGAATGAATAAATACAATATGGTATATACATACAATATAATGTTTTTCAGACTTAAGAATAAATTCTGACATATGCTACAATATGTATGAGCCTTGAGGAAATTGTGTTAAGGGAAATAAGAAAGTCACAAGAAGATAAATATCTATTATCTATCATGCCACTTAGAGGATTCAAATTTATAGAGAGAAAGTAGAATGGTAGTTGCCAGGGGCATGAGAGGAGGGGGAATGGGGAGTTATTATTTAACAAGTATGGAGTTTTAGTTTGGGGAAAAAAAATGTTCTGGAGATTGATAGCAGTAATGATTGCATAACAATGTGAAGGTACCTAATACCACTGAACTGTACACTTAATAATAGTTAAAATGGCAAATTTAATGCTATAAAATATGTATTTTTTATTGTGGTATATTTTACCATAGTTTTTTTTTTTAATTTTTTAAAGATTTTTTTTTGAATTTATTTGACAGAGAGAGGGATGACAAGTAGGCAGAGAGGCAGGCAGAGAGACAGAGGGGAAAGCAGGCTCCCTGCTTCCGAGCAGAGAGCCTGATGCGGGACTTGATTCCAGGACTCTGAGATCATGACCTGATCTGAAGGCAGAGGCTTAACCCACTGAGCCACTCAGGCATCCCTATTTTACCACAGTTTTAAAAAGATAGAAACCCTTATGTAGGGTTGGTAGGAAAGTAAATTGGTGCAACCATTATGGAAAACAGGATGGAGGTTCTTCAAAAAATAATTTTTAATGGAGCAACCATATCATCCAGCAATCCCCCTTCTGGGTATTTATCCAAAGGAAATGAAATCACTGTCTCAAAGAGATGTATGCACTCCTATGCTCATTGCAGCATTATTTATAATAGCCAGGATAGGGAAATAACTCAAGTGGCCATCAAGAAATGAATGGCTAGGGGGCACCTGGGTGGCTCAGGGGTTAAGTCTCTGCCTTTGGCTCATGTCATGATCTCAGGGTCCCAGGATCGAGCCCTGCATCGGGATCCCCGCTTCCCCTTCTCTCTCTCTGCCTGCCTCTCTGTCTGCCTCTCTGCATACTTGTGATCTCTGTCTGTCAAATAAATAAATAAAATCTTAAAAAAAAAAAGAAATGAATGGATAAAGAACCCACATACACACACACGTGAGTGAATATTAACACACGTGAGTGAATATTATTCAGCCATAAAAATATACTGCCATTCGCAACAACATGAATGGACCTTGATGGCATTATGCCACGTAAAATAAGTCAGGCAGAGAAAGATGGCTACGATATGATCTCACTTATATGTAGAAACTAAACAAACAAACAAAAACGAACTCACAGACACAGTGAACAAGTTGGTGGTTGCCAGGGGCATGGGGTAGGGGTGGGGGAATTGGAAGATGGGAGCCAAAAGTACAAACTTCCAGTTATAAGATAAGTAAGTCCTAGGGATGTTATGTACAGCATGGTAATGATAGTTAACGATACTGTGTTGCATATTTGAAAGTTGCCAAGAGAATAGAGCTCTCCTCACAAGAAAAAAATTTGTCATTATGTATGGGAACATAGGTTAACTAAACTCATTGTGGGGATCACTCCACAATATATACATATATCAAGTCATTAAGCTGTGCATCTGAAATTAATACAACATGTCAATTGTATCTCAATTTTTTTTTAAGATTTTATTTATTTATTTGTCATAGAGAGAGAAGCGAGAGCAAGCACAGGCAGACAGAGTGGCAGGCAGAGGCAGAGGGAGAAGCAGGCTCCCCGCCAAGCAAGGAGCCCGATGTGGGACTCGATCCCAGGACGCTGGGATCATGACCTGAGCCGAAGGCAGCCGCTTAACCAACTGAGCCACCCAGGCGTCCCTGTATCTCAATTTTTAAAAACCTATAACATCAAAAGAACAAGAAATTGACCTTTGAAAACCTTCCTGAATATCTCTGCTTTGGCACCTAAGCACTTGCTGCCTTGCAATGATGTTTCTGTTATTGTCTGGTACCATTCTCCAGTGCTTTCCATTTCACAGCTCTTTCTGTTAAATGTCTTGAGTGTGTCTTGCACCTGTATCTATGTAATGGGGACCATGCATTACTTACATGCTTGATAGACCATTTCTGAATGATCAATTCATGTCCATCATGATCATGATAATGGCAAGGACTAATGAATTGAATATATGAACCTGAAAATAAGTTGCCTTGTAGATGGAGCCTTGGGCTCAGGACCTACATTTTTCATTCCTGTTCTGCTGCTAATGAGTTCTATAACTTTGGAAAATGTATTCAGCTTCTCTGAATGAATTTTTTTTTATTCCATCTGTTGAAATGGCGCTAAAAATATTATCTATTCTGGATAAGTGAGAATTAAAAGAGAGATCTGTGAGAAAATGGTTTGGAAGTAAAGTCTGGGAGAGATTGTGAAGAGATTGGGGGAATCACCCCTCCCAAGAAAACATGAGAAAAAGGGGAAAAAATGTATCGATTAATATAAAGTTAATCATTCCAAGGCTTGGCATGATGCCAGGCACAAAGTAGCAACTCAATAAATGTTTTTCATGCAGTCATACATTATTCATTCATCATTCATAAATAGGAATTTCCAGGGCATTAACCAGCTGCCTTCAGCTCAGGCCCTGATCCCAGGGTGCAAGGATCAAGCCCCTCATCTTGCTCCCTGCTCAGCAGGAAACCTGTTCTCCCTCTCCCTCTCCCACTCCCCCTGCTTGTGTTCCCTCTCTCACTGTCTCTCTCTCTGTCAAATAAATAAATAAGATCTTTTTAATGAATGATCAAAAATATGAATTTCCCATTATAGAAATGAATCCACCAAGGACCCTAGTGAATGAGTCATTTCTGCAAGGGAATGATTAAGTCTGGCTGCCCTGATGTTGGCTCCTGCTTCAATTAACAGGTGTGGAATGCTTGTCTAGAACAGTACCCACCCCACACCTCTCTCTCCTGAGCCGGCAAGGTCTTCCCCAAGCAGAGATTTATGGGTCCTTGGAAGGCAGTTAGCCAACTCACTGGGTAGCACAGGGTAAGGGCTTCAAACAGATTGGAAGTTCCCTAACCACATTTTCATCCAGTGCCTCCACCAGCAACACTTGCATGGCCTTCAAACATCACTGCTGAGATAAAACAGAGAGTGGGTCATTCAGGCAATGATGAACAGTCTTGCTTTGACTTGCCGGAGCCTGTAGAAATCAAGGCTGGAAGCACTGAATTCTCCCCGACACTCCCATTGTCTCCTGAGTTATCAGGATCTTTTTGTGAGAACGCTGCTTCTCTCTACTCAGCTCACTCCTAGAGAGCAGTTTCCATCAGTTTCTACTGCCAGTAAGAAGTGTAAATTGAAGCAATTATCTGGATTGTTCAAGGAAAAAAAAAGCTTCAGAAATGCTTCTGCCTGAGTGATCTAGGTAATTGCTTCAATTTTCACATCAGCTCCCGTCTTCCGGCAGTCACTAGGGTAGCCATTTAACTCAAACCCTGGGGTCTGCTGGTCCCCGTGTGGGTTTAATCATTTCTGATTGCCCAGGCCCTGCTTCATTCCTATAAGTACAAAAAATACCTGGCCACAGTGAAGATTAAAAACCAAATGAACAGATGAAAATATTTTTAAAGATGTTGAAAAAAATCCCTTGAAAACCTGTGAAATTCGTCTATCGGCATAGAATAGAATATCTGGATGTCTTTTAAGATACAGCACCTCAGTTCAAGATGTCCAGGTAACCCAGCTCAGTGGGGAAGAAGCAAAGGCTGTCACCTCCCTTTAACACGGCATTAGCTGATCTGAGGGAGGAAGCCCGCTCTCTGTCTAGCGGACGCATCAACTGAGATTTATTGTATTAGATTCTACTTTTAGTATTAATTCTTACAGAAAAAAATTCAGGGCTTTGGACGAATAAAATGCAAAACCACTTATTCTAAGGAGGGAGAGGAGATGAGAAAGAAAAGCTAAATTCTGTGTCTTGGGGGTGGGAGTGCCCACAGGTGGGCACTGGCAATCCCAGAGCGGAATGCAGGCTCCAAGCACCAGGCCCTGATTAGGAGCCGAGCCTCAGGAGGTGAGGGACATGGACACCCTGCCTTTTTGAGAGCTACCTCAGCACAATCCCGGTGTGGCCTGTGGGTTGGCAACGTCCCCTTCTTCCAGCAATTGTGCCGAAGTACATTCTCGCCCCATCTGGAGACAGAATTCCACACTTCCTCTCGCACATCTACTCCCAGGAAAGCATGAAGAAGTATTGTACACTTTGCTCAAAATGTCCGAGGACTCACAGATGAGGATTTCTATTACATACCCCATGGGGACCTACTTAAAAATCAACAGAGACTTCATATCTTCAAAATACCATGTCCACTGTGCACCACAGAGGGTCCCTTTCCTTCCTGACACCCATGTGATTCTTCGCTCCTGGCCCTGACTTCTCACGCCCAGCTCATATCCAGTGACAGAGCCAATCCATGGTGTTCCAGCTCTGTCCCAGGTTTGTAATACCAAACTCATCGCAATGCTCAGCAAAGCACAAGGGACTCCTCTAGTCAGCAGCTGATCCTCCTCAGACACTGTGGGAAAGAGGAATAAATATAAACATGTTCTGTAACCCACAGTGAAGAAATACAGCAGCACCCTCTGTAAGCAGTGTCTTGGAAACATGTTAAAGACACCTGAGATTTCCAAGGTTGATGTGGTTCCCTATAGAGGTCCTCCTTTACTTTTTGAGGTAGTAAATGAGATGCGGGGGGGGGGGGGTCCATAAAGGTCAAAGAAATAGTATCCAAAGAGAAGAAGTCTTTTTTTTCCCCCAGCAATTGTGTTAGTTATCACTGTGTAACAAATCACCCCCAAACCTAAAAGCTTAAAACATTTGTTATTTCACAGTGAGTCAGGCATCTGGGCATCACTTAGCCGAGCACTGTGGCCCAGGTTTTTTCTCTAATACAGCCAGGGTTATAACCATCTCAAGGCTCAACTAGGAAAGGATCCACTTCCAAGCTTGCTCTTGTGGTTTTTGGTAGAATTCCACTCCTCACTGACCGTTGGCTACCCTTAGCTCCTTGTCATGTAAACCTCCCAAGAGCAAAAGGCATCAACAGAACAAGTGAGAGAGAACAAAACAATAGGGCTCTCAGTTTTGTTCTGTTTTGTTTTAAAGCTTTACTTATGTATTTTTTTTTTAAAGATTTTATTTATTTATTTGACAGAGAGAGATCCCAGGAGACAGAGAGGCAGGCAGAGAGAGAGAGAGGGAAGCAGGCTCCCTGCTGAGCAGAGAGCCCAATGCGGGACTTGATCCCAGGACCCCGAGATCACGACCTGAGCTGAAGGCAGCAGCTTAACCCACTGAGCCACCCAGGTTCCCCAGCTTTACTTATGTATTTTGAAGAGGGAGTGTGTGCACAGGCTCCTGAGCAGGGGGAGGGACAGAGGGAGAGGGGAGGTAGACTCCCTACTAAATGCAGAACCCTATTCAGGGCTGTATTCCACCACCTAGAGATCATGACCTAAGCTCCTGAGCTCCTAAGCTCAACCAATTACACAACCAGGTGCCCCCAATATCACAGTTTTTTATAGCTTAATCTTATCCATTCCTTTTGTCATGCTTCATTGATTAGATGCAAACCACTGGTCCAGCACACTTTCAAAAGGAAAGTATTCCACATAGGTGTGACTATCAGGAGGCATAGATCAATGGGGCCATTTTAGAAGGTTTAACAACCAATAAATAATTAACTGTCACTTACTAATCACTTATACTGAAACCGGGCAGAGAGTAGAATCAAGCAATACAACTTTGGAAACAGATCTTTCTCTCAAAAAGAGTTTCATTCTAGGGGCGCCTGGGTGGCTCAGTGGGTTGAGCCGCTGCCTTCGGCTCGGGTCATGATCCCAGGGTCCTGGGATCGAGTCCCACATCGGGCTCTCTGCTCAGCGGGGAGCCTGCTTCCCTCTCTCTCTGCCTGCCTCTCCATCTACTTGTGATTTCTCTCTGTCAAATAAATAAATAAAATCTTAAAAAAAAAAAAGAGTTTCATTCTAGGTGGGAGATAAGATATACAGTGATTAAAAGAAAAATAACAACCATTCTAAGGCAAGAAAAAAAAAAACACAAAAAGCAAAAACAAAAAAAAAAACCCTGAGATAGCTATCATCAAAGGAAAAAAGCAATACATTAAATTTCACAAAAATACAAAATCGTAGGGGCACCTGGGTGGCTCAGTCAGTTAAGCATCTGCCTTCAGCTTAGGTCATGATCCCAGGGTCCTGGGATCAAGCCCTGCATCGGGCTGCCTGCTCAGGGGGAACCTGCTTCACTCTCTCCCTCTGCTGCTCCTCCTGCTTGTGCTCACTCTCTCACACACTCTCTCTGTCTCTCTCTGTCAGATAAACAAATAAAATCCTTTAAAAAAATATAAGATCCTATACCTCAAACATCATATACAATAATAAAATAAAACAATCCACTAAGGAAGTGTTTTGCAACATATAAGACAAAGAGTCAGTATCGTTAATAAAGAATTCTTATAAATCAATGGGACAGTCGTAGTGCACAATAGAAAACCTAGCCCAGAACATAAAAACTCAATATACAAAAGAATTACAAATTATCTGTAAATGCATGAAAAATTGTTCCACCTCATTAGTAACCAAAATAATGTCTATTACACTGACAAAGTTACAAAGAGTAATAACCTGCAATTTTGTAATATATACAGAGAAGGTAACCTTCTCTTACCCTACTGGTACAAAGGTAGATGTGTTTAATTTTTCTGGGAGGCTAACATGAAACAAACCCTGAAAAAATGGACAGGTACAGACTTCCCACTAAAGTAACAGTGTTAGCAGACATGAAAGCACTTGTACCTTTAGGGAACAGGAAGTGCGAAATGGGATGGAGATATCTGGGGACTAAAACTGGAAGGCGAGTTTGTGCCAAATCATCGAGAGCTTGGACAACAGATCATGGTGTCTGAGTGGTGTTCAACCGGTAGTGGGAAGTCACTGGAAGTTTTTAAGTGGGAGAGTCATGTGATATAAGAAGAGTTCTAAGCCCAGTTGGAGACATCAACGAGACAGGAATCTAGAGATAAAATTGGACAGACTCATCTCTCTCTCTATAGGATCTCTGCTCCTCCCGCTCTGGCTTCACTGTCCAGTAGATCCAAATAGACACCCTTCTTACTGAATGGAAACTTGGGTGACTAGCTCTAGCCTTTTAGACTCCTTTGATCTCAGACATCTGAAGCCTATCAGCATGAGCCAGAGGGAGAGAGATATCGCCTCCCATCAGGCATGGAACCAGACACACACCACAAAGGGCAGCAATGGAAGTACATAATCGAGGGTGTGTCACTGAGGATTTCTAGGGTTGCAAGCGACAGAAGTTTGCTTGAGTTAGCTCAAGCAAAAGTAGAAAAGGAATTAATTGTAATTCTTGACGAAGTAAGGCTGGACTGCAACTGGGCTCAGAAATAAACTAGAATCGAGGACTTGAATATTGTAAAGTTTTCTGTCTCGTCTTTGCTTCTTTCTGGGCACATGCTTTCTTCCTTTTCTCTTTGCCTACTGGGTTCTTTGGCTTCTCTAGGCTATATCACAGAATAGTCAGCTTGGCTAGCTCGAATGCTTATATATAAAACAAGCTGGAGAATTACAAAAGCTCTGTCTCTCTCAGCCCCAATATCAGTGTCTGGGGAAGGACTCTGATGGGTTCCGCTCAGGTAAGCTCCTCTGTTGGACAAATCAACTCAGCCGAAGGGCGACATCACGTTCAACAATCATGACTGTCAGAAGTAATCCCTTAACCAAGTGGACTGGGGTGGGGGTGGCTGAATAGGCAGGTCCCAGGAAGGGGGAAGCACTGGAAAAACACCATGGTGTTGGTTTCAACGGAACTTGGAGAGTAACAGAGGCCATGAGAGAGACATCATTTTGCCCCTACAGAATTGTTGCTGATACAGCAGTATTCAATACTGTACGCCCTCCATAATATCCTTCATTTCAGATTCAATTCTACCAGTCAAACGTCCCCACTTTCTGTTCCTCTCTGACCACTTCTCTCTCCCCCTCTCTCTCTCTCTCTCTCACACACACACACACACTCACACACTCGCAGAGACACAGAGAGACTACCTAATGACCGACAGTAAAATCCAGAGCTAACAGAGTCCTGAGATGGCCACCAGTAAACCTGCCACCATCAGTCTCTGCTTTGGGATGCCAGCTGACTCACTTGGTCCAGCAGCCCTGTAGATAGCTTATAGGTGGCTCTATTTTGTCCTTAAATGACCCATTTCCTTTTGAGAGAAGATGAACTGAACTAAAAAGAATTAACTGGATAAGATGCTTTAAACTGACCCAGAAAAGATATGAGTTTGACAGAGTACTTAAAAAAACCAACCCTGAAAACACTTAGTGAAGCTTCCAGGCTCTGCCAGTATAAACACATAGTTGTGAGCAGGGTGACAGCTTGAACCCATTTGGCAAATGATTCCCCAGCCCCATTTGAAGGACTTTTACTCCTACAATACACATGTTGGCAATTCAGCTTTTGAATCCGGATTAATGAAAATGAATTGAGTTTATGTTGCTTCTTTGTCCACTTTTACAGGCATTCATCTGTCCACCTCAGCAAAATACTAGCATTCAAAATGTGAACTCTAGGGCCCATTTTATTTTATTTAATCCATACTACAAGCACTCAGTTATATGTGCGTATATTTATATTAATACATGTATGTATTACATATATGTGATGGAGATCTTTGTTACAGTGTTTTGAAAAAAGTATTCATTGACTCCTTTATTCCATAGCTATCCACAGACATTCATTCACTCCACAAGTATTTATACAGATACTGTTCTGGGTGCTGGGGATGCAACAGGATAGACAGAATCCAAGCCCTCATCATCCTACATCCTACTGGAAGAGGCAGACAAACAAATAATAAGTATGTGCCATGATACATCACACAGTAATAAAAGCACTGAAGAAAAGTAAAGAAGGGTAAAATGCTAATGAGGAATGGTGGTTTCTATTCCAGGTCAGGCAATAAGAAGTCACAAGAAATTTGGAGAGATGTTTCAATCCTTAAACTCTTTTTTTTTTTTTTAAGATTTTATTTATTTATTTGACAGAGAGAGAGTTCATAAGTAGGCAGAGAGGAAGGCAGAGAGAGAAGAGGAAGCAGGCTCCCTGCTGAGCAGAGAGCCCCATGCAGGGCTCCATCCCAGGACCCTGAGATCATGACCTGAGCCGAAGGCAGAGGCTTTAACTCAATGAGCCACCCAAGCACCCCCAATCCTTAAACTCTTAACACAAGAAGAAACATAAGGGAAGACACACAAACAAATACACACACACACACACACACACACACACACACACACAACGAAAGAATGTAGGGAAGAATTTAGAAACAGAGGGATGACACTAGTTAGCTACTGCTGAGTCACAAACCATTCCAAAAGGCAGTGGCCTAGAGCAAGAACCATTTGTTATTTCTCAGCAGACTTGGGGGCCCTGGGCAGTTCTGCTAAGCTAGGCTAGGCCCTGCTGATGTCGGCTGGGCTCCCTCACATTTCAGGTGATCATCTGGTTGTCAGTTGGTTCTAAGATGCTCTTGGCTCTTCTCCAAATATCTCTCACATCCCTCACGGTGGAAGCCAGGCATGATGTCAGGGCAAGAGAGAGGTGTGAGAGTGAGCAAGCCCAACCGTGTATGGGGTTAGTGCGATTGTGCGTGTACTTTTCAAGCCTCTGCTTGCCTCGCATTTGCTAACATCAGTCACATCAAACCACATGGCTGAGACAAGAGACACAGTGAGAGGTGACCACAAAGTTCTAGGGCCAAGGGTGTAAATAAGGACTGAACTCTGTCCCACTCCAATCCATATGTTGGAGTCCTAACCTCCAATAGGACTGTATCTAGAGATAAAGGATCTTTAGGAAGGTAATTAAGTTAAACAAGGTCATAAGAGTGGGGTTCTAACCTGATAGGGTTATAATCTGGTAGGACTGTGGCCTTCTAAGAAGAGGAAGCAAGAAATCCCTTTCTCCCTCTCTACCACGGGAGCACTCAGTGAGAAGATGGCCATCGGAAGCCAGGAAGAAACCTCTCACCAGAACCTGACCCTGCCAGCACCTTGACCTTGGACTTCTCAGCCTCCAGAGCTGTGAGAAAATTGGTTTCTGTTGTTTAGCCCCCCAGGCTCTGGTATTTTGTTATGGCTGCCTGAGCTCACTAGGACAGGTGTGGACACATAAAGGCCATTTACCACCACAAGAAGGGAAAAGGGAAGAAGATAGGCAGGGAGAAAGAGAAGTTTGCTTCTTTTAAAATGCGTGTAGTTGAAAAGAGGAACACATTTCCCTCTCCTTCAGAAAGTGGGTCGTGTGCTCTGTGACCATCTGCAACCCCCATCTGCAAGCAGAAGGCAGTGAGGAGGTGAAGAGGATTGGGACCAGGCAGAAAGGGACCAGGACTGCCTCACTTCATTCCAAAAACACTTAGAAATGGTTTGGGGATTTTCCATGCTTGGAACAAAACAAAGTGCTGTGTGGAAGGTTTTCATTCCTCCTGGACAGCTCTCATCACAGCCTATTCTCTTCCTATCTTCAGAATGTCAGGTAAGCCTTAGGAATACATTTAAAAATCAAAAGATGTCCTTCTACTTAATAGACTTTGAGGACAACTATAGGCATCCCTACTTTAAGATATAAATATGAGACACCTGGGTGGCTCTGTCAGTTAAGCTTAATAGTTGGTTTCAGCTCAGGTCATGATCTCGAGGTCATGAGATCAAGCCCCGTGCTGGGTTCCACACTAAGCTGAGAGTCTGTTGGAGAGTCTCTCCCTTTCCCTTTGCTCCTCCTGCTTATGGTCTCTCAGTCTCTGTCTAAAAGAAATAAATAAATCTTTAAAAACATCTATATAAATATAACATTGGTTTTAACTAACAAGCCCACCTTAATATACCTTGGGTTGAGTTACTGCAAAAATCCTAATCAAAAGAGTTTATTCATTCATTTGATGGCACTGATCACAAGACTCTGTCCTAGGAGCTCTAAGGCCTCCTCTAACTCAAAAATGAAATGTATCTTCTTGCTAGCCCAGGAGCTACTAAGAGAAGCATGATAAGTAAGACGTGGTTCCTGTGTTTCCAGTGGAGGAAGACAGACATGGAAAATAATCAACAGTGTGAATGTTGGGCTTGCCTTGGTACATTTGGAAGAGTGGACCTGTGGCATTTACAGACAAAAGCCATGTTCTTGTGGGAGGGATGTAGGGTCTCCCCCAGGAGTTGGAGTGGACAGTCAAGCCACTTTCACTACCCTGGAAGAGGGAGCCAAGTCTCAGGTAGGTAGGAGACTATGGCACAGGTTCTCAAGAGCCCTCCCTGTTTGGAAGCTTGGACAACAGGTGGTCCAGGGGTGGTGGGACCTCAGAGTGTAGGGCCGCATCACTGCAAATTCCTGTATATAACCCAAAGATGCCTTTCTCTGTTTTCAGGCATTAGGAGTGGGAGAAGGAAGTTGAAAGAGTGAGTATTGCTTCTCTTCCACCAGGAGGGCCAGCTCACCATGGAATGAAGGCACATGCCTCAGTGACTCAGGGAAGGTCCTTTCCTGGCTTCCTCATCTCTGGACATTGGCAGAGTGGCTTCCATAAATACTGACTCTGTGGAGATCCCAGCATACCTGCCAGCCTGCTGGGACTCCCTGGCTCCAGAGGAAGATTGCTTCTGGTGGAAAATCTCTGTAGAGCAAAGAGAGATGTGTAAGGTGGAGAAGGCAGCTGGGTCTTGGGTTGAGTGCCCTAGAGGCAGAGCTTGAGATGGGCATCCACGTGGAAGTGGGTTCTTGGAGTGAGGGAAGCAGGGAGTGAGGCATAAGACAGGCTGGTTCCACCACAAAACTCGGGCATACAAACTGTCCCACCTGGAGGCAAGGGGGTAGTGTTGTCTACTCTTGTGTCAGTCACCAGCTGTGTGCTGTACCCTCCAGGCAGGGAACTGTTTACAGCTAACACTCCCGGAGACTGGGGAGGGGAGCACAGCTGGTGAAAGGGTCTGGATGGGGCACAGTGGTGTCTACAATGTGGGGACATACTCAGCAGAGAGAAGGACCCATGTGTAAAGAGCATGTTGTGTTTGGAGATCAATTTTGCTTTTGTGTAAATTATGACAGTATAAGTTAATACTCCATCAAGTCATGCAGATGAAAGGACAGGCCTCCTGTAAGGTGCCAGTAAAATATCCCATAGCCATTGTTCTCACAGGCTTGATGTGAAGGCCACGTGAGGCCCAACAGACAAAATGTTACTCCAGAAACTCTAAAAGCTCTATGCATGTGTCAATAATTTAAGATACACTTAACAAGTATTAGGATTGTGTCCTTTATGCCAGGCACTGCTAGACAGTAGGGATACAGCAGGGATACAGAACTTGTGATTTAGTGCAGGAAGCAGACATCACAGACCTACAAACACCTACTGAATTGCAACAGTGGCAGATACTTTGGAAAGGAAAGTGCAGGATGCATGGTGGTATGGGTTGGAGGACTGAGGTGATTAGGGGAGGGTTCACTGAGCAAATGCCATTTAAACTAAGATGGTGGGAGAATAAGGAATAAAATGTGCGAAAAATGTGAGGGTGAGGATACTGGTGGTTTTCAGGGGAAAAAAAGAAACTTGTGTGTCTGGAGCAGAAAGACAAACAATGGGCCAGATAGTTCAAGGATCAGAGGTTGAACCATGGAGATTTGATTTTCAGATTTAGATCAATAGGCAGGTCTACCCATAGATGGGTAGATCCATAGATGTGTAGAGAGAGGATGGATAGATATAGAATAGACTCTGTCATCTATCTACCTGCTAATGCTGTCATACACAGAGATTTGGGATTCATTTCCTTCCACTTACCCTCTTCTATTTATTTTTTTAAAATAGGCTCCATGCTGGCTATGGAGCCCAGTGAGGGGCTTCAACTCATGACCCTGAGAACAAGACCTGAGCTGAGATCAAGAGTTGGATGCTTAACCGGCTGAGCCACATAGGCACCATCTCCTAACTCCTTTTAGATGTTTTCAGACACGTGTTTTCAATAGATACTAACATCTGTTACAAATTGTCACTGTCAGAGCACTTGATTTCAGGTAAGATATATTTATTTACCACTTACCCACATCATAATATCCACTAAATTCTTTACCTAAAATGTCTTTCCTATATATCCCTTCCTTTTAACAATCATCCCAGACTAAGCCATTACGACATCACACCAAAATTACTGCAGTAGCTTCTTCACCGATCATTCTGGCCCTATACACACTGCTCGCACACTTTTTCTTCCAAAAACCACTCTAAAACGTAATTCCACTTTTATTAGTCCATAAACTATAGCCAATGTGGTAAAGCAACAAACAGAAATGAGAGGCACAGGTGTAGAAAAATTGGAGGTAAAATTATACGTAATTGGAGGAAAGATAATGATTCACCCCTCCCCCTTATGTATTTTACTACATAATTGCAGGAAAGATGACTATTTAGTTATAAGAGTTAGCTAAAAAGCTAATAGACCTACTATAAGAGTTCAATAAAGTGGCCAGATGAAAAATAAATATATGAAATCACCCTTTTCCTATTCATCAGAAATATTCAGCTTCATAAGGGAGACGAAATGCCGGTTGATGAGAACTCAGGGTTTCCTGTAGAGGTGGAGAGAAACGGACACTTTCCTCTAGCAGACAGTAAGGGGAGTAAGACCCAGGCTCTGGAACTGCATGGCATGGATTTCTATCTTAACTCCAATTCCTCCTAGCTGAGTGACTTTGGGCTACCTAATCTCTCTGTGCCTCAGTTTCCTCATCTGTAAAATGGGGATGATACTCGTGTTACTTCAAAGGTTATTATGTAGATTAATGATATAATGACATATCTATTATGAAGATAATGAAATAATGATATATTACTATTTTTTAATTATTAACTCTCAGCCACACTTTATCACCTGTCCTGAAATTTTGCATTAAGCCCCAAGTCCAACAAATTCTTCCACGAAAACAATTCTAATATCTCTTAACCTCTATCCCTTTGATTAATATAGATGTTCAACGCAAGTCCAAGACTCAGGCACTGTTCTAGTTCTCCATCATTATTACTGCTCCCTCCTTAGTTAAGGGAATTCTGTCCAAAAGCAAGGAAAGCATGTACGAATATGACTCCGTATCCGGCAAGGACAAAATTTTATTATCTTAAATTCTAAGGTGGGGCACCTTTATGGCTCAGTCAGTTAAGCATCTGCCTTCGGCTCAGGTTATGATCCTGGGGTCCTGGGATCAAGCCCTGTGTTGGGCTCCCTGCTCAGCAGGGAGTTGGCTTCTCCCTCTCTCTGCTGCTTGCCCTGTTTGTGCTCTCGCTCTCTCTCACTCACTCTTCCTCTCAAATAAATTTTTAAAATCTTTTAAAAAATTCTGAGAAAGTTTAGCTCTTTGGAACTAATCTCAAACACTTTCAATTAGAAGAGGATACTTACATTACCAAAATTTCCACTTGAATGTAATTCCAGGTCCAAAAGAATTACCTCTGTAAGTAAATGACTCATTTTAATGACAGAAGTTGTTTGGTTTTTATCCTCTTAATTATCAAGCTTTCAAAAAATGTTAAAATCCAGGTCTCAGCTTGGACGTGCCAGATACAGATGTGCACTACCTTCATATGCCAAAGGCTTTAAAATAATGTAATGGCTGCATCTGGAGAGTTTTATCTTTGGAATCTAAAGACGACAAGGCATCGAAGTGATCTCTATTTGGAGGCAACAGAACATACAATAGGGACCTCAAGCTAAAGATGAATAAAACAGATTACCTAAAGTTATTTTACTGTTTTTTCTTTATTTCCCCTTTGTTACCCTGGGCTCTCAATAATCTTTAAAGAAATCTCCTAGCCTATTCTCAGCTGCGCCAAATGGATTTAAGGAAAAGCTGTATGTTCCGTGTCCTCATACTTGGGCTGAACCCTAAAAATGAAAGCAGAAACCCCTGAGACCAGCCTATAGGTGGTAGGAGCGATTAGTGAGCGAGTCCCTGGAGAGAAGTGAATCTCGGAGCAGGAATGAGAGCTTTGAGGTCCAGCCAGCACTCCTCTCTTGGTGATTCCTCCCCCACAGTCAGCCTTGAAGAAGAATCTGGGCTAGATTTTATTAGGCTAGCCATCTGGCTTCTTTCAGCATAAACCTAAATAATGTTATTACAAGGGGGGATGTTATATCATGTATCAGTAACCACCGGGAGTTAGAGGTAAGTGTTATGAGAATTCAAAAAAAGAGAGAAACCATTTTTAGCTGTCAAGAAGTCAGACAAGACTTCAGAGGAAGTGACACTTGAGCAAAATAGTGGCTTAAACACACAAGATTTATATTCTTCATAAGAAGGCAATCCAGGATGGATTTGGCAGCTCTAGGATATGACAAAGAACTCTGTCATCAAAGCAAAAATTTTTCTACGCTTCTACTATGCCATCCTCACCATCTAACTTCCACACACAAGACTGCCTCATAGACCAAGATGACTCCTAGTGCACCAGCCATCAACACCATGTTCTAGTCAACAAGAAAAGGCAAAGGGTCACAATCGTGAATGAACTACTCTCTTACAGCAGTTTTCCTCAGACAGAAGCAACATTTCTACTTACACCTCATTGACCAGAACTCATTCACATGACCACACCTAGTTGCTATAATCTTTGAGCTGGGTGCATTGCTGTACCAAATAATGCCGGATTCTGTGCCTGACAAGCAAGAGTGAAGTGATTATTAAATCACAACTAGCCCTGGCACTGGTTGTGAAATTTTGACAATTTCTAATCAAAGTAATGGTATCAATCAAAACACCCCAAAGAGAATCACTTCATCAGCAGTGTATAAAATGGATTGGGTGGGAATCTCACGCCCAGGTCAGTATCCATGAGGAGCTGGGTGGACCCATTCCCCAGCAAAAAAACACAAAGCTCTTAGAAACTGTTTTTTATTTATTTAAGACTTTTTAATTCATTTTGACAGAGAGAGAGAGATCGCACAAATAGGCAGAGTAGCAGGCAGAAGGAGAAGCAGACGTCCACTGAGCAGGGAGCCCAATGTGGGGCCCAATCCCAGGACCCTGGGATCATGACCTGAGCTGAAGGCAGATGCTTAACGACTGAGCCACCCAGGCGCCCCTGGAAACTATTATTTTAAAATAGCCATTTGAAGCCCATGGAAATTGTCCTATGGGTATACAACACATAAAGAAACATTTATTCAAGGAAATCTATTAAACTTCATAAGAGCAGGGAGTGTGTGTGGCATTTGAGTCACAACTCCCTACCTCTCACTCTCTACCCTATCTCAGCTTAATGGAGGCCCCAGTCCAAGGAGGTATGGTCAATGAGACAGGGCTCCCTTTCCCTTCACCTCTCAGTCAGTGGTTACCATATCTCACTAGGAGAGGTATGCCATCAGCATTTCTCATCCCCTCCAACTTCAAGTTAAAAAGGCTCTTTAACTCTCCTTTCTTCTTTCATCCATAGAATGGAGTTTTTCTAAAATGCCTAACAAACCAAAAACACTGGGGTCTCAATCATCCCCACATGAGCTTGCTCACTTCAGGGTGGAGGCTAAGCCAAGAAGATTAGAGGCCACCACACCAGCCAGCGCTCAGAGTATGGCTCAGAGAATTTGTCCAAGGTGAGAGGCAGTCCATTAGAAAAGAGAGGTCAAGCAGAGCCTGGGTGGCTCAGTTGGTTAAGGATCTGCTTGGGCTCAGGTAATGATCACAGCATCCTAGGATTAAGCCCACATCCTGCTCCCCACTTAGGACCCCACTTGTCCCTTTGCCCCTCCCCCCACTCATGCTCTCTCTCAAATAAATAGTCTTTTAGAAAAAAAGGAACTGATTATTTTAAACAGAGTGTGCAGTAGTTCAAGCTTAAGGGTGCTCTAGAAAACAACAGCTCTTTTTAATTAAGAGCAATAAACCTAAACCGTAGGCTAGCTAGTTCACCAGAGAGAATTAGGAAAAGAGACTGCTAAAACAGCCCACCTGGGGTCAGAACCAACCTCAATGACTGACCTAAAAAACTAGCCTTGGGGGGCGCCTGGGTGGCTCAGTGGGTTAAGCCGCTGCCTTCGGCTCAGGTCATGATCCCAGGGTCCTGGGATCGAGTCCCACATCAGGCTCTCTGCTGGGCAGGGAGCCTGCTTCTTCCTCTCTCTTTCAGCCTGCCTCTCCATCTACTTGTGATTTCTGTCAAATAAATAAATAAAATCTTTAAAAAAAAAACTAGCCTTGGGAGGATTCCGAGGAGAGGATAGAGAAGGAAGTATCGGAACTCTTTCTCCCCACCTAGACAACTGCAGGAGCGGAAACAGCCTAGTGTAACTACTTTGGAATTGCAGTAATTTCAGTCAATTTCAATGCTTAGCACAATAGCAGTTACCCCATCCCCCACCCCCCAGCTCCATGGTGGCAGCTATGCACATGTTCCCGGAGCAGTTTACATACTGCTTGCAAAAACCAGGGCTGGCAAAATGGACACTGCCCTCCAAATATCAGAGATCTGTTCTCTTGTCAGTGATTACTGCCTCTGATCACAGATGTACAGACAAAGAGTGGGGGGTCATTGTTGTCATAATTCCCTACATTGTTGTAAGCCCCTCCCTCTCTGGCTGAAGTGACTGCTAGGTGATTTAAAGGACCAGTAATTTTTCTCCTTTTCATTTTTCAGTTTTTCTCATTTACATTCAAAAGCAAACTCATATATAGGGGAAATTAGAAAGGCACTGTGCATGGCCAGGGAAAAGCATAGCCTCAGAAAAGACCTGAGAAGAACTGAAGCTCACACCTCAGCCTGATCTTCAGCACAGAGACAGCTGACAAAGGCTAAAAAAACAAAAACAAAAATAAAACCCAGCAAACCCTGGGAAGGGAAAAGAATCTGAGTTCCAGACTTACTACATTATTATTATTATTATTATTATTATTTTTTTAATATTCTTTATACCCAGCATGGGGCTTGACCTTACAACCTGAGATCTAGAGTCACGTGCTCTTCCAACTGAGCCAGTCAGGCACCCAGACTTACTATATTATTAAATTTAAATGTCCAGTTTTCAGTAAGAACAACAACAACAAATCACAGTGCATACAAAAATAAGAAAGGATGGGGGCGCCTGGGTGGCTCAGGGGGTTGAAGTCTCTGACTGGCTGGGGTCATGGTCTCAGAGTCCTGGATGGAGCCCCGCATCAGGCTCTCTGCACGGCAGGGAGCCTGCTTCCTCCTCTCTCTCTCTCTCTTTCTACCTGCCTCTCTGCCTACTTTTGATTTCTGTCTGTCAAGTAAATAAGTGGAATCTTAATAAATAAATAAATAAGAAAGTATGGTCCATTCAAAGGGAAAATATAAACCAACCGAAATTGCTCCTAAAAAGGCATATCTATTAGAAAAAGACTTTAAAATAACTGTCCTAAAGATGCTCAAAAAACTAAAAGAAGTTGTAGAGAAGGTCAAGAAAAACAATGTATGAACAAAATGGAAAACCTAAAAAGACACCAAAAAGAAATTCTGGAGCTGAAAAATCACAATAAATGACATGAAAACTTCATTAAGGGGATTCAAAGATAGATTTGAACAGGCCAAAGGAAAAATCAGCAAGTGCAAAGATAGGAAAATGGAAATTATTGAGTTTGAGATATAGAAAGAAAAAAGGGTTAAAATAAACAAACACTGAACAGTTTCTAAGGGAACCTAAGAATCAATATATACATTGTGGCAGTCTCAGATGGAGAAGATAAAGGGTAGAAAGAATTATTGGAGAAATAATTGCTGAAAATTTCCCAAATTTGATGAAATACATGAATATAAACATTCAAGAAGTTCATCAAGATACATTAAATCAAACTGCCAAATGACAAAGATAAAGAGAGAGCACCAAAAAGGAAGTGACCTGTCACATGCAAAGGATCCATGATAAGACTATAAACAGATTTCTCACTAGAAGCTTTGGAGGCCAGCAGGCAGTAGGCTGTTAGATATAAAGTGTACAAGAAAAAAACCTATCAACCAAGAATCCTATATACAGCAAAACTGTCCTTCAAAAGTGAGGGAGAACTTAAGTTACCCCCAGATGAACAAAAGCTGAGGGAGTCTGTTGCCAACAGGTCTGCCCTGAAAGTAGTCCTCTAGACTGAAACGAACGGATACTAAACAGTACCATGAAGCCATATGGAGAAATAAGGGTCTTAGTAAAGGTAAATACATGAGCAGTTACAAAAGCTACATTTATTGTTACAATGGTCACTCTACTTTTTGGTTTCCTACACAATTTAAGAGACTAATACATTTAAAAATATTATTAGTTTATATATTTGGACATACAGTGTATAAAGATGTAATTTTGTAACATCAAAAACTGAAAAAGGTAAGGGCTGAGCTGTTAAAGGAGGAGAGTTATTATTTTTTTTATTCGTTTCAGAGGTAGAATTCAGAGATTCATCAGTTACATATAACACCCAATACTCATTATATCAAGTGCTCTCCTTAATGCTCATCATCCTATTACTCCTTCTCCCAACCTTCCCTCCAGCAACCCTGTTTCCTACAGTTTAGCATCTCTTATGGTTTGCCTCCCTCTCAATTTTCATCTTATTTTATTTTTCCTTCTCTACCCCTATGTTCATCCATTTTGTTTCTTAAATTCTACATATGAGTGAAATCATATGGTATTTGTCTTTCTCTGACTGACTTATTTCACTTTGCATAATACCCTCTAGTTCTAGTCATGTTGTTGCAATTTGCAACAACCATTCTTTTTAATGGCGGGGTAATATTCCATTATACATACACCCCATCTTTGTTATTTATTCATCTGTCAATAGATATCTGGACTTTTTCCATATTTTGGCTATTGTGGACATTGCAGCCATAAACATTGGGATGCAGCTGCCCCTTTGAATCACTATGTTTGTATTATTTGGATAAATACCTAGTAGTGTAATTTCTGGGTTGTAGGTAGTTCTGTTGTTAACTTTTTGAGGAATCAAGGCACATAGTTTTTGCACGTTATTGAAATCCAGCTGATATAAATTCAAATTAAAGTGCCATCCCTTTAGAATGTCAATGCTATCACTATAGTAATCACAAAGAAAATAGCTAAAGAGAATACACAAAAGGAAATGAGAAAGGAACTTAAATGTTTCACTATGAAAAATAAATACCAAAGATGACAGTAATGCAGGATTTGAAGAATTAAAAGTTATGACATAATAAATAAGTTATAAGACCTAAAGAAAAAATAGCAAAATGACAGAAGTTAACTCCCTCTTTATCAATAATTCGTTTAGATGTAGATAGATTTAATTCTCCGATCAAAAGGCAGAGACTGGCGAATAGGTTTATATTTTTATTATTTATTTATTTATTTATTTTAAAGTTTTATTTATTTCAGTAATCTCCACAACCAACATGGGGCTCAGATTCACAACCCCAAGATTAAGAGTCACATGCTATTCTGACTCAGCCAGCCGGGTGTTCCAACAGAATGTGTTTTTATTTTTTTTATTTTTATTTTTTTATATTTTATTTTAAGATTTTTTATTTATTTATTTGACAGAGGGAGAGAGAGATCACAAGTAGGCAGAGAAGCAGGCAGAGAGAGAGGGAGAAGCAGGCTCCCTGACGAGTAGAGCGCCCAATGCGGGGCTTGATCCCATGACCTAAGATCATGACCTGAGCCGAAGGCAGAGGCTTAACCCACTGAGCCACCCAGGTGCCCCCAGAATGTGTTTTTAAAAAACGATCTGGGGCGCCTGGGTGGCTCAGGGGGTTAAGCCTCTGCCTTCCAATCAGGTCGTGATCTCAGGGTCCTGGGATCGAGCCCCGCATCGGGCTCTCTGCTCAGCGGGGAGCCTGCTTCCCCCTCTCTCTCTGCCTGCCTCTCTGCCTACTTGTGATCTCTGTCTGTCAAATAAATAAATTAAAAAAAAAAAAAAAAAACGATCTAACTAAGTACTATCTGTAAGAGAGTCACTTTAGATCCAAAGACACAAATAGACTGAAAGTGAAAGGATGGAAATGGGAATTCCATGGAAATCCTGACCAAAAGAGAGCAGGGGCGGTTATATTAATATCAAACAAAATAAACACTAAATCAGAAGAAGTTAGAAGGGACAAAGAAGGATATTATATATAATAAAAGGTTCCATACAGCATGAAGATATGAAAATTATAAACATATATGTACTTATAAAGAGACCAGCAAAATATATGAGGCAGAAGTTAACAGAAAGTCAGGGAGAATTAGACAGCTCTGTAATAACAGCTGGAGACTTTACTACCCTATTCTCCACAATGCACAGAATAACCAGACAGAAGATGAGTGTGGAAATAGATGTAAACCACATAACACACCAACTGGAGCTAAGGGGCACCTATAAAACTCTCGACCCAACAAAAGCAGACTACATTTTTCTCAAGTGCACATGACACATTTTTCAGGACAGACCACATGTTAGTTCACAAAGTCTCAATAGATTTTAAAAGATAGATAACATATAAAGTATCTTCTCTGATTAAGAAGGGATAAATTTGGGGCGCCTGGGTGGCTCAGTGGGTTAAGCCGCTGCCTTCGGCTCAGGTCATGATCTCAGGGTCCTGGGATCGAGTCCCACATCGGGCTCTCTGCTCAGCAGGGAGCCTGCTTCCCTCTCTCTCTCTCTCTGCCTGCCTCTCCATCTACTTGTGATTTCTCTCTGTCAAATAAATAAATAAAATCTTTAAAAAAAAAAAAAAAAAAAAAGAAGGGATAAATTTAGAAATCAGGAACAGAAGGAAAACTGGAAAAGTCACAAATCTATGAAAATGAACAGTACACTCTTCAACAGCCAACGACAAGGAAAATTAGAAAATACTTCAACTGAATGAAATTGAAGCTATAGCATTCCAGACTTACTGGATGCAGCTAACACAGTGGTTAGAGGGAAATTTATACCCATAAATACTTATACCAAGAAAGAGTAAAGATCTTCAGTCAATATCCCAACATTCCACCTTAAGACACTGGAAAAAAAGAACAATTAAAGATAGCAGAAGGAAGGAAATAATAAAGATTAGAGCAGAGATCAACAAAATAAAGAACAGAAGATAAGAGAGAGAATCAATCAAAAAATAAGAGGAGAATCAATCAAACCAATAGCTGGTTCTTCAAAAAGATCAACCAAAATGACAAAACTTTACCTGGATGGATCAAGAAAACCAAAGAGAAGACTCAAAAATACTAAAATCAGAAGTGAAAGAAGAGCTTTTGCTACAAATCTTAAAGAAGCAAAAAGAATATAAAGGAATACCAAGAATCTCATGTTAACAAATTAGATAACTTAGATGAAAGGGATACACTTCGATAAAAACACAAACTACCTAATCTGACCCAAAAAGGAATTTTATTTTTAAATATTTATTTAAGTCATCTCTACACCCAAGAGGGGGCTTGAACATCAAGAGTCGCCTGCTCCTGCAACTGCGCCAGCCAGGAGCCCTAAGAAGAAATTTTTAAAAATACCTTGCACATCCACACAATGGAAAATTGCTCATCAACTAAAAGAAATGAAGTATTTACCACCTGAGGCAGTGTTGGCTGAGCATCTGCCATGATCCACGCTCCAAAAAATCATGGTGCTTAGGGAGGTCGCCCTCACGAACTGCCAGTCTTGAAGGGGAGGAGACAGCACTTCACACACAAACCCGTGATCCACAGCAGGGGACAGTGATGAAAACTCCCATGAAATAAAGCCCATCAAGAAAATAAGTCTGAGTCGTGGCGTAAAGGCAGTGGACTGCCCTGACTTCAAGGGGTGCTTGAAGAGCCGAGCCTCCCATGCTGCTCAGGTCTGAGCCGGGTGACTACCCTGAGAGTTGGAGCTGCAAAGCCAGGGTGGCTGGGGTGCAGGAAGCTGGGGCAGACAGCAGGGGAGACAGAGTGAAGGGGTCAGCAGGCCCGGGTCCCACCTCAAGGCTTTAGGCCATAGGAAAAAGGATTCGGTAACAGTGTTGAGTTTATTTTCAATAGAATGGGAAGCCATGGGAAGATTTGAAACAAGAAAGTGACATGATCTGATTTTTAGTACAGAAAGATGTGTGGAAAATGAAAGGGTGTCAAGTAAATGTGGAAGCAGAGTGTTATGGGGTGAATTGTTGAATTTGCCGCCTCCCCCCAAAGATAGGTAGAAGTCCCAGCCTGCAGAACTCATGTCTGAGTTTATTTGGAAATAGGGTCATTGCAGATACAATGAAGTAAGATGAAGTCATGAGGGTGGGCCTTGATCCAGTGTGACTCATGTCCTTGCAAAAAGAGGGAAATTTGTTCACAGACAGACGCACAAGGAAGATGCCAAGGGAAGACATCGGTGTGAAGACGCAAGCAGAGAATGGAGTCATGCTGCCCGATCCACGAGCCTCAGTCCACATGCGGGGCTACCAGGAGCTGGACTTGACAAGGAAGGAACCTCCCCCAGACCCTTTAGAAGGAGCAGGGCTGATACCTAAGTTTTAGACTTCTAGCCCCCAGGCCTGTGAGAGAAGACATGACTGTTGTTGAAGCTTCTCAGTTTAGAACCTAAAGCACGGATAAACCAGTCAGGCAGTGAGTGCAGATGTCCAAAGCAAAGAAGTAGGTCCTCAGACAGGGAGGGGTGGGAAAGGGACTGCCTCCTGATTTATTTTGAAAGCAGAGCTGACAGAAATTTGCTGATACGTTGTGTTTTGCAGACAGATGCAATATGAAGAATTAGTTGGCCGGGAACACATTTGAAGAGTACTTTGCAAGGAACTCCAAGACCAATAAATTTTTAAATTCTGGATCTCAAAGGGAAGAGATCAATCAATATGGAATCCCTTGACAGTTATGGGGACCGGGGAGTATACCCAAGAATAAACAAGTTAGGGGTCCCCGAGGTTACAAATGCTTTGCCTGTTTCTGTGAGGCAGCATTAAGAAGTGGGTCAGGGTAGATAGAGAGTATTTCGGCCAAAGTGACATGTGAGCCTCAGATGCATCCCTGCGGGAGGTGTAGCTGCCAGTCTTGAAGACATTCGGGAGTTCTATGTCGTGACACGTGAGCTAGTGTATGTCACCACAGGATCGTGAGTAGGAGAGATTGGGGCAAGGATTGGGGCCCCAACAGGGAGGGGTATTTATTTGGCAGAGAGAGACCACAAGTAGGCAGAGAGGCAGGCAGAGAGAGAGGGGGAGGCAGGCTCCCTACCAAGCAGAGAGCCCGATGCGGGGCTCAATCCCAGGATCCTGAGATCATGACCTGAGGCAAAGGCGGAGGCTTTAACCCACTGAGCCACCCAAGCGCCCCGGCATTGCCCCATTTTAAAGATGAGGCCGACATAGTTAAGAAACCTATCCAAGACTGCATAGGAGCAGCCCTGCACCTTGAACCCGGGGCCACTTGACAGAGGCCTTGGATCTTCCCATTACATCCTGCAATGTGGTCTTTCTTTTTTGCGACTCAAATTGCAGCCCATGGACCCGCAGCCTCAGCATTACCCGGGAACATGTGGAAAACGCAGGCTCACAGGCCCCCCACCTGGACCCACTGAACCAGACTCTGCGTGTTAACAAGATCCACTGGTGAGCCATATGCACGTGAGAGTGTGAGAAGCACAGCTCCACCTACTCTTTAAAGGGCTTTGTTGAGGGACGCCCAGCGGGCTCAGTCGGGGGAGCATTGAGATGCTTGATCTTCCAGTTGTGAGTTGGAGGCCCTCCTTAGGTATAGAGATAACTTAAAAAAAAAAAAAAAAAAAAAGGCCCCTCCAAATCCAACTGCCTCACTTTACAGATAAGGAAACAGGGCCAGAGAGGACGAGCAAGTGCCCAGTGTTCTGATGATGTCACTTAAGAGAGTGGGTAGGGAAGACTTGCACAAGGAATGAGACCCCAAAAAGAAGGGGCAAACTAGGACAAAGCCTGCGCACTTGCCTGGGCAGCCCCACCAGTCCTTACTCCCTATTCACCTTCTTCTAATATTTATCACTAAGTATAAAGCTTCTTCAGCAACTCTGAGGCTTTTCCTGTTCTTTAACGGGAGGGCCAGGAAGGGGGCCAGCACTTTACTTCTTGCTTCGACCCCATTTCCTTCTCAATACCATTACCGCTGCTGAAACTGCCAAGGCACTTGGGCTCTGAGCTCTAATGGACATGGGCCACCGAGTCCTAGAGGATCAGCAAAAACTCTGTACAGCGGGGGACAAGCGCCCAGCCCTGTCCAGCCCCTGGCCACCCCCCACCCCCATCCCCATGGCTCTGCCTCACCTGCTGCTCACACTTCCCAGCTGCCTCTGACAACAGTGTGACCAGCGGACAGTGAGCCCTCTGGAGGAGCTTCTCCACCGAGGGGTGTGTGAGGAATGATGAAGAAGCCAGAGAGATCCAAAAGGCCTGCAGAGCCTCAGGCCCAGCCCACTGCCCCTCCGCTTGAGTCCAGAATGTCCCCAGGGCCCCTTGCCCTCAAGCTGCAGGCACCCGCTTCTGTGCCCCTGCAGGGGAGGGGCGTGGTGAGGCGGCCCTGTTCCCGGGCCTGGGCCACCAGCCACCTTCTCTACCGGCTGGTTGTGGCTTTGCTTCTAGGCCTTCTGGATTCTGAATGCAGCTGCCAGCTGCTCCCCGTGGTCCATTTCTGTCGCCTCCTTCCTGAGCTCAGAATCTGGACTCAGCTACATGGACTCACTGAGATTCTAGGTCATTCTCGAAGTTTCTGGGTTTTCCTTGTCTCAGGCTCTGTGTTCCAGGGGTCCAACCTCAGACAAAAATACCTTTCTCCATGGACATTGGGGAGGGTATGTGCTCTGGTGAGTGCTGTGAAGTGTGTAAACCTGGCAATTCACAGAGCTGTACCCCTGGGGCTAATAATACATTATATGTTTATAAAAAAATTTAAAAATACCTTCCTCATGAGGTTGTAAAGACAAAAAGAGATAATCTACATAAAGCTCTGGGAAAAGAAACAAAGCCCCCCAAGTGACAGAGAAAGGCAGCCCTGACCCCTGGGCTCTAGTCGGCCCCTCAGGGCAGGCCTCTGTGTTGTTAGCAGATCCCAGCTGGCTACGTTCTCCTCTCAGGACAGCAACCGTCTCCGAGAGCACTGCCAGATACTGGCGTTTGGATACTGTGATAAAGTGAGACAAAAACACGGCCCTTCTGCCATGCACAAAATACCAACACCCGCCCCTTCCCCTCCACCCTCCCTTTCTTTCTCTCTCTCTTTCTCCCTCTCGATCTCATTTCTCTCTCTTTTAAATTGATTGACTCCTGCTTCGTTACCAGTTACCACTTTAGCCTCACTCTAGCCTGCCTTCCCTGTAGATAAAGTGTATTAAGATGATCCCTGATCATAGAATCATTCCACTTCCACAGCATCCAACCCAGGGCAAAGCCCCCATTCTTGACCCTCCCAGGAATGAGCCAATGGAAGCCTGCACCCTATCCTGGGTCTTTCTCACCCTCTTCCTGAGACATCCCTGCCAACAGAGATGTGCCTGACAGCACAGGGAGGAGAGGCCAGGAGGAGATGAGGCCAGGACACAGGTCTTCCCTGGTCCCAAACGCCTAGTTCAGCACCGGCTCAGTTATCAGCACAGCACGTATGCATTGGCACCCCCCACCCACACTTACGGAGGACAGAGCAGCGGAAGGTGCGTGCGGAATGCAAACAAATCAATCTGAAAACCCTGTCCCCACACTGGAGGATTTTGTGACATAATCGGGAGTAGAGAACATACACTTGTGAGCAGGCAGCTTGGGTCAGTCTGGGTAGTTTAAGGGGCACAGTTCCCCACCCGCCCCCCAATCAGCCCCTTGCTGTTGCTCTTTTTCTGTGTTTGGCGGAGCCACAAAGCCCTTCTGACCACATCATACTTCATGGAATATTTGTTATTTAGTTTCTCGTTTAAGAAAAAGACCCTATATGCTGCCAAGAAACATGTTTAAGACACAGAAACAGACACACAGGTCAATGGAACAGAATAGACAACCCAGAAGAGGATCCACAACTATACAGTCAGTTCATCTCCAACAAAGCAGGAAAGAACGTCCAATGGAAATGTCTCTGACAAATGGTGTCGGGAAAATTGGACAGCCACGTGCAGAAGAATGAAACCGGGCCACTTTCTTACACCACACACAGAAAGTAAACTCAAAGTGGATAGAAGACCGAAATGTGAGACAGGAAACGATCAAAATCCTAGAGGAGAACACAGGCAGCAACTTCTTTGACCTCAGCCACAACAACTTCTGGCTAGACACGTTGCAGGAGGCAAGGGAAACAAAAGCGAGCATGAACTGTGGGGATTTCATCAAGATAAAAAGGTTTTGCATGGCAAAGGAAATACTCAACAAAACTAAAAGGCAATCTATGGAATGGGAGAAGATATTTGCACTTGATCTTAGCCAAGAGGCCGAGAAGCGATGGGAGAAGATATTTGCAAATGACATATCTGCTAAAGGTTTAGTATACAAAATCTATAAAGAACTTACCAAATTCAACACCCAAAAAACAAAAATCCAGATAGGAAGATAAGAAATGGGCAGCAGACATGAATAGACATTTTCCCAAAGAACACATCCAGAGGGCTAATAGGCACATGAAAAGATGCTTGACATTGAGCTGAGTCAGTTAAGCTCAGGTGGCTTAGTCGGTTAAGCATCTGCCTTTGACTCAGGTTGTGCAGTGCTGGGAATGCAAACTGGTACAGCCATTTTCCACCTTTTTTTCCCTTATGTTTAATTTGTTGTAAAAAAAAAAAAAAAAAAGATATTTTGTCCTGTGGTTTCCTGAGACTGAATTTTACTGACTGGATCCCATGGGTGCTTTTAACAAACTCCTCTGTTCTCTGTATTGGGAGTTAGATCTATAGGCTGATCGGATTCAGGATGGATATGTTTGGTGAGAACACCTGCTGGTTGGTGGTGTATGGTTCCACCAGGAGGTACATCCTGTCTGGTTGTCTTTCTTTCCACGATGTTAAGAGCTAACAATGCCCCTACATCCAAAATTATGATATTCAAAATCTACTCTTCTTTCTTCATTTATTAGCTGGGATACTTCTGTAAAAGTCAACGTCTCTTTGTGTCCTAATGCTTTACCGGGTGGTACCATTAGGAAAGAGAAGGCAAGCTCCATGCTTACTTCTTTCCTTTTACTTACAGCTTTCAGAATAATGGCTCAGTTCCCAGGTTCTTCCAATGGTGACCAATTAGATTTACTTTTTTTTTTTTTTTATCATTGCTGGCTTAATATCATTACACACTCATGCATTTGTGCGTTTGCTGTACTTCCATTCTCTGCAATCATCGTCCTCAGCGATGCTCATACTGTCCCTTCTTCAGCCGTTTGGAACTTCTTCAGGTCTGCTCCTGAGCAGGGTCTGGGCTAAGACATCACACCCCAACATCCCATTTGGCAGGTTAGTCACTGGTAAAATATACAAGTTGAAAACCCACTTGGAATGGCTTTCCCCATCACAAGATTTTATGTGTACAAATCTTGGAGAATGGGAGCTTCTTAACCTGGCAAGAGACCCACACGAATCGAGAGAAGGTGATACCCTTCTGCAGAGGGCACACATCTTTGATGAATAATCCGTGGAAATCTGCGTTCACCTCCTGTTAGGCACTGACACTTCCTCCGATTCAGGCAAAAACAGCTGGTGGTGAACTTGGTGGCCACACAGAGGCATCCTCCAGGAGCCGTTCTTTCAGCCACCACTTAGAATCTCTGCTGTGAGATTTTAGTATCTATCTTCCCCAAGCCCTTCCTTACAGAGTTCGTCCAATTACAATAAAATGCAAGGTTTATTTTAATTTATTTTATTTTTTAGTTTTTAATTTGACAGACAGAGATGACAAGCAGGCAGAGAGAGAGGGAAGCAGGTTCCCCGCTGAGCAGAGAGCCCAATGCGGGGCTCGATCCCAGGACCCTGGGATCATGACCTGAGCAGAAGGCAGAGGTTTAATCCACTGAGCCACCCAGGCGCCCCTATTTTATTTTATTTTATTTTATTTTATTTTATTTTATTTTAAGATTTTATTTATTTATTTGACAGACAGAGATCACAAGTAGGCAGAGAGGCAGGCAGAGAGAGAGAGAGGGAAGCAGGCTCCCTGCTGAGCAGAGAGCCCGATGCGGGCCTCGATCCCAGGACCCTGAGATCATGACCTGAGCCGAAGGCAGCAGCTTAACCCACTGAGCCACCCAGGCGCCCCCTATTTTATTTTTTAAAAAAGATTTTATTTATTTATTTGACAGAGCACAAGCCCAAGTAAGGGGAGCAGCAGGTGGAAGGAGAGGGAGTAGCGGGCTCCCGGCCGGAGCTGGCAGCCTGATCCCAGGACTGGGACCAGGACCCGAGCCAAAGGCAGCTGTTTAACAGACTGTGCCACTCAGGTGCCCCAAAATGCACAGGTTTAATTGGGAGGTGAGGTTTTAACAAATGCACACACTGTATCTATCGCCTCTAACAAGGAATGGAGTATTTCTATCTCCAAGAAAGTTTTCAGGCCTCTTTTGAGTCAATCCTGTCCACCGTTTGTTTTCTGTCACCATAGATTAGATTTGTTTTGGACGTCACTTGAACGTAATAACACAGTTACACTCTTCAGCGTCTGTCTTCTTTCTCACTTTGTAATGTTTTTGAGGTTTATCTCTACTGCTGTATTAGCAGTTCATTCATTTCTAATGCTGAGTAACACACTCCAATTTGTCGATCTTTTCACCAGTTGATGGGCATTTGGGTCCTTTCCAATATTTGCCTGTAAATGAAGCAACTGTAAACATTCATGTACAAGCCTTTTGTGGACATGTGTTCGTTTCTTCTAGGCTGGGATTATATTGTATTGTATTGTATTGTATTGTAAATAGATGTTTAACTTTATGAGAAACTACCAAACAGATTTGCAAAAGAATCATACATTTTATGTTCCTACCCACAATGTAGGAGCCTTCCAACTGATCCACATCCTCACCAACATTTGGTATTACCAAATTTTTGAATTCTAGCCATCACAACGGATGTGAAGTGATCTCTCGTGGTGATTTTAATCAGCATTTCCCTAATGACTAATGTCATTGAACATATTTTTATGCATTTATTGGCTAATCATTTATCTTCTTTTGTGAGGTGTCTGTTGAAGTCTTTTGCTCTTTTATTATTGTGTTCTTCATATTTTTATCACAGATTTGTAGGGATCTTTCTATATTCTGGGTGTGAATCCCTCATCATTTCTTTGTGTATTGTGAATTATTTTCTCCTAGCCATTTCATTTCCTTAGATTTTCCTTTTAATTTTATTTCTCACTTCATTTCTACATTTCAGGATCTTCCCTCAGTTGCCAACCCAAGCTCAAAATAGAATATACCATTATTAAGGACTTACGATAGACCCTCCATGCACACTGGCCTCCTCCTCTACTCACCACAATCTGGGAAGTCACTAAGTCCCCCCTCCACCCCCCCACTGAGTCAGCAGGGAACCCAACGTTGAGCAGCGTCCCAATATCACCCAGCCGGTAAGTGGCAGGCAGGCTCTTAAGGCAGTGGCGTCAGCGCTGGGCTGGCTGTGCACTGAATTACCTGAGTGGAGGAGGGGTAAATGACTCTTGCCTTGGCCCCACCCTCCAGGATCCTGATTTTATTGGTCTGGGGAGGAGCTCGGGCATGGGTACCTTTTAAAAGCTCCCCAAGTACCTCTAATGTTCAAAGCTTCTGATTCCAAATGTGCTCTGTGTTCCCTACTGTCGCTCAGAGCTTGGCTCCTGAAGATTGGCCTGCCCACCGGTGCAAAAAGAGTTAAGTGACAGGGCTTCCCGGCGGGGGGGGGGGGGGGGGGAGGAGGGGGGGAGGCAATCTCTCCGCATCATTTATGGGCTGTGCAAAGAGAGAGCATGCCTGGCTGAGGCAGTTCTCCCTGTGCAGACTGGAGAGGATTTGGGTTTTAATTTAAGGAGCTCTTTAAAATCTGTTTTCTCCTCCACCCCCTCCTCCCCAGGAGGCAGCATATCCAGACATCAGCTCACAAAAACAGGTCCAATTTTGGAGGCTGCAGCCATCTGGGGAATCTTCCAAGGTGTCCTCATAGACAGGCAGTCATAAGTCGGAAATGACGACTGCCTAGGGGTTTCAGTGTTGCATGCAAATCGCCTCTCTCACTGACAGTTTTCAACTTGCTGTCATTTAATGAGGCTTCCCACTCTCCAGGGAAAGCTGATACCAAGTGGGGGAGGATACAGTTTTTCTTTTCAGCATCCTACTTATGCTGCTATGGCTTTAGGAAGCTGAGCTGGGGTTCCTGAAAAGCCAACATCTTCGTTAAGTGGGAAGGAGAGCGAGCCAGGAAGAGATAGGCTTCTCTAAAATAAGATCCATCTTGATTTTTTTTCCCTGTGAGGTTTATAGCTCATAGCAAGAAGCCCAGAAAAATCCTGATTTGTTCTGGAATCAGAACCTCAGTTTCGCTCAGCTGAGGGTAAGTAAAGAGGAAAAATGTAATGGAATACTTCTGTGGAGTTTTGAAAACTACCGTTGTCACTTGGGTGTGAAAAATGCACAGTGTGCAACACAATATTGGCTATTTTTCCCTGGCCCACAAGCTTCCACAAAAAGAATATCTAAGACTTTCTGAAGAGAAACAAAATGATCCACCTCAGGAGGGAATCTCTCCCCAGAAAGCTCAGGTGCCATGTTCTGCAAAACAGGGTCCCAAGTTTCAGGATTGGAGCCTAGGGTCACCGCTTGAGGTGGTGGCTGATGCTTAAACCACGACATGGAGAGCAGTGGTTTTCCAAGTTTGGTCCCAGGGACAACAGCATCGACATCTCCTGGGAACAACATGGTAGACATGGAAATTCCTGGGTCCCCACCCAGACCTACTGCGCCAGAAACTCTGGGGCCAGAGCCTGATGATGTGCATTTTACTGAGCCCTCCAGTGATTCTGATGTTCCTCAGTTTCAGAACAAGGGATCTAGCCTAGAGTCTCAGAAATCATTCCTGGAAACTTGAGTCCCACTGAATTATAGGCAGGACACAGGTGAGACAGGGCCTACTTCAAGCCCTTGTCAGCATTTCCTCCCTGGTGTCCATGGGAGGCATGTGGGGTGAGTGAAGGTGAGAACTCCATCCAGAAGCAGAGCAGAGTCACTGAGGAGGCTGAGAAGTGTCTTTTCTGCCTTCATGCTGCTGCTCCAGACAGCTCGGGCCACCTTCCTGTGGATTTTCCTTGTGGCCGGAGGATACATTCCAGAGCAAGAACAAAGCAACTCCACGAGCCTTCTGTTTCAGGGGCACAAGGTCTGCAAACGTACCTGGGAGGGCTCCGGGAAGGGTTGGAGTTAGGCAGGTGGGATGGTGGGTAGGAGGCAGAGTTTTGCCAGCCTGTAGAAAAAGGGGCTTCCTGAAGCCAACCCAGTGCTGGCTGGATATCAGCCCTAACTGGGTGCTGTATACAACCTGCCCAACTATACATGATGGGCCTGCTCAGAAAATAGGAGCTTTACCAAGCAGGACCTCATTCACAGGACAAAGAAAGGTTAAGAGGCAGGGGCCAGGGCTGGGGAGGAGGTGGCTGAAAGAGAAGATGAGCCCAGGGGGAGGGTGGTTTAAGGGTACCAGAGATTTGTTTAAAACGGTAGGGTAAGGGGCACCTGGGTGGCTCAGGGGGTTAAGCTTCTGCCTTCAGCTCAGGTCATGTTCCCATCAGGGGCTCTGCTCAGCAGGGAACCTGCTTCCTCCTCTCTCTCTGTCTGCCTCTCTGCCTCCTTGTGATCTCTGCTTGTCAAATAAATAAATAAAATCTTAAAAAAAAAACAAAAAACAAAACAAAACAAAACAAAAAAAAACGGTAGGGTAAGACATGCCGATGCGTAAATGTGGTCAAGAAGGAAGAAGCTTATTGTACTCATGGTTTGTTGGAAACGGGAGGCATGCCGGGCCGCGCAGGGGGCCGCAGCCGGAGGCACTGGAGTTGGTCAGGAGGCCGAGGGAAGAGCAAACACGAACAGGAGGAGGCTTTATTGCGGTTTCCACAAGAAGGAACAGGAGAGGCCGGGAGAGCAGGCTTAGAATTATCTAGTTAGAGTCGTTTTATTAGGTCCTGAGGCCCAGGGCTGTCCACAGTCGTCCGGGAAGGGGCAGGTGATTCTGGCAGATGGGTAGTGCCGCGGGGTATGGGAGCCCCCCCCTCCCCTGCTCCCAGGCGTTTGGGTGTGGCTTCGGGATTCACTGCACTGTGAACCGCACACTTTCAGTGAGTTAGTTGTTTGTTATCTCTGGGACTTGGGAGGGACAGTCGCTCCAGGGTCAAAGCATAAGTCTACAGACAATAAAACACAGGGACGCTAAGGTAAGCTAGTGCGCCTACTGAAGTGAGCTGCCGCTCCGTTCCGGATTGTCCAGGCCTGTGCCCTCCCACATAGCAGTCCCCAATGACACGTGGCCATCGCGCACTTAAAATGGGACCAGTGCAACGTAAGAACTGCATTTTACATTTTATTACATTTTAATTAATGTAAATATTAAAACCTGGAGCTATGTAAGATACTCTCCCATTAAACTTAGAGTGTAAAATAGCTCAATTATGTTTATATTGATTTCATATTAGGCCATAATATTTTGGATATATTGGGTTAAATAAAATATACTATTAAAATTCATGCCACCTGTGTCTTTGTGCATTTTTAAACGTGGGTACTAGGTGATTTTAAAATTGCAGATGTGGTTTGCATTGCATTTCTTAACAGTGCTGAACTGTATACTTAACAGTGACTGGAAGTAAAGTCCTAAGTAGCAGTAAAAGACTGGGCTGCCCTGAGAGGCGGGTGCTAAGAAGGTGTCCATAGAGCATGCCTTCCTCTTGCTGGAGGGTGCCACTCTTCTTACTGGGGACTGGCATAGCCTCATCAGGATCTAGGAGAAAGTGGTGGGGTAGCCAAAGATGTTGACATGGCTGAAAAAAATTCATGCTCAAGCAATTTCTTAAGAGAGAGTAAATGACCTTAATGCCTGCAGCCCAACAACAGCCATAAGGCCCAGAAGCAATTCGCAATGTTTCCCGGCTGCCGCAGTCCACGAAGGCTGCCAAAGTCCTCCCAGATTCCCAGTTCCTCTTTCTTGCTCTGGACTGACCACTCCCTGGACAGCCAGGTCTGGTGGAGACAAGGAAAAGCCAAGAAGTACAAGTGGAGGGATCAGATGAAGGATTCCAAATGGCCTAGTGCCCACTGTGCTGACTGCTCCCAAGCTGCCCTCTACCCTGGGTGTTCATGGGTGGCTGCCAACCCTGGGAGGTGTGCATGACTCACAGACATCCTCAAGGTTAGACTTTTTGGGCATTGTGGTTACAAATTAGTACAAGAGGTTTCCTGGCACTGGATGGATCCAGGAGCCCCGGCCTCGTGTCAGCCGCAGGAAAGCTTTTCAGCTAATGGGGGTGGGGGAAGGTGTTGGTTGGATGGTGGGAGTATAAGGGCCAAGGCTCCCTGGGTCAAGGACAGAGGCAAAGCTGCCACTAGGCCCACTAATGGGAACCCAGTCAGTCTGGGCAGCAGGGGTGGGGCCATGTTTAAAAGGGTAAACTGGCACAGCCCCAGAGGGTGAGGAACCACAGCTGGTAGCCTTCTGCACCCACACACTTCTGTCAAGGGGAGAGGAGCACTAATTTCTATGCAGATGTCATCCGAAGTCCTGGGTCACATCCTCTAGTGAGCTAAGGGTTGGATCCTTTAGAGGAGGGCTCTTTTAAGATGCGGACACTCTACATGGTCCAGAAGGAGTGTTTTGAAAAAGGGAACAAACTTCTCTTCCCACTGATAGAAGCAATCCAACTCATTCAGTCCAACAAGTTATACTTTTGTGCCTATTATGTGCCAGGCACTGCTGTACAAGGCACTTGAGGTCCCTCCCTGCCCTCAAGTTGCTTAGAAGCAGATGAGGTTACTGATTAAAGTGCAAGTGTTGTGGGACACCAGCTGGCTCAGTCATTGGGGCATGTGACTCTTGATCTCAGGGTCATGGGCTCAAGCCGCATGTTGGGCATAGAGCTTACTTAAAAAAAATAGGGGTGCTTCATTGACTCAGGAAGAACACACAACTCTTGATCTCAGGGTTGGGAGTTTGAGCCTCACATTAGCTATAGAGATTACTAAAAAAATAAAATAAACTTTAAAAAGGAAGGAAGGAAGGGTAGAAGAAAGGAAGGAAGGGGCTTGTCAGAGAAGGCCTCCTTGAGGGGTACAATATTAGCAACCCAAGGAGGGGCTAAGGGCAGTGGATGGTTTTTCTACCTGAGAAATTCGCACACACAAAGGCCTAGAGGCAAGACAGAGCCTGGTCTGACATGGATTCAACACATTCAGCTCTAATGTATAGGTTTATTAGTCACACTAGTGCCAAATATGTTTTGGGCATAATTGTACGATCTTGACCTGCCCCAAAGGTTATGAAGATATTAACATGCAATAGTTGTCATTCCTTTGGTCTCATAGCATTCATGGGGCATCTGCAGTCTATCAGGCATAGGATCTCATTGTTAGAAGGCAGCAAACAGCCAGAGAACACAAGGGATGTTGGGGGTCAATGCAGAACAGGGCAGAGTTGGAGAGCCGTGGGAAGGACAGGGAATTAAGGAGACAGTGTTCACTTCTGAAGTGAGTTTTTGGCCTTCCTACCTTGAGAGCATAAAGTGGAAAGCAAAAGGCCTCTGTCACACAACCCCAAGAGTCTGAAGGAGGAGGAAAATCGTAGTCCCTCTCCCTTTCTTTCTTCCTGCATTTCACAATTTGTCATGGTCTGGAAGTTCTCCTTCAACTTGTTTCATGTCTTGACCCCATCTCCACTGCCAGCTTAGGGTCCCATTAATACCTGCCTAGACCAAAACCACAGCCTAAAACAGGGGTACTTATTAAAACACAAGGATCAGAAGAGACTGAAAAGTATAACCTTGGCACTGAAAACAGATTGGTTAGTGTGATTACTGGCCAGCACTGACAGGGTGAATGCTCAGTGTGATGAGACAAATGGTGTCTGTGGGATTTGGTTCCTTCAGCTACACTGAAGGAACAGGGTATATGTAGCCACTTGGAGGTAAGTGCACAGAGGAGCAAAGAGAGCAAGCGAAGGTCAGGGTACCTGTTGATGTTATAGAAAAAAGAAGCAATAGAGTAATGGAGAAATCATGGTTTTCCAAGTAATTTACGGTAGCAACAAAAACCATACCTGGTGGTAAGAGTAGCAACAAATATGCAAAGACATTTGTGGGTAAATTCCACCCAGTTTATCCAAGATTCAATATAATTCCAAGCAATTCGCCTACAGAGTTTTTCTTAAAACCTTAGAAACTGATTCTAAAATTCATGTGGAAAGAAAAGTTGCAAGAATAACCAAGGTTACTTAGAAAATGTTATCTTTAATTTACTAAATACTAAGAAGTATTAAAAACTATAACAATTAAAACAAAGGTGGGGATAAGGGTTAATATTATGTGTTCCAACAATATTTAAATGATGAAACTAGCAAAAATGGGAGTTAAAGTGGGAAGTAAAATAAACATAGTGACAGTCTCATCTGAAATAGCTGGGAACAAAGGACATCATTTATAGTAATGTAAGCTTAAGTATTTTCAGTACAAAAAGGTAAAAAGAAAGAAATGTATTACTGATTAAATTGGGTGTTGGAGAAGAGAGGGCCAGCAGGGCAAGGAAGACACAAGCTAATTAAATTGTTATTTTAAAAAAATTGTTATTCATAATAGGGAACCAAAAAGAAGGAGATAAGAGTATTACATAAAGATATGCATGCAAAGGGAACCACCAAAACAAGATATGGAAGCCTTCCTAAACACGAAGAGAACCACAACAACAACAAAAATGAACAAAGAAAGTAGGCTGAGAAATGAACTTATACACAAATATGCATACACACACACAAACATTCATACAAACATTACACATAAAGTAATATAAAATAATGGAGATAAAACAGATCTCTCATATCAAAATATGGAAATGTGCTCAAATGACTATTCAAAGCAACACACAACTCCATGCTGTGGCAAAAACTGTACCCACAGCAATGTGAATGATGAAGATTCTATATAAGGAGGTGGGCAAGAGTGTAGCTGCCGCATGTCAGTGGAAATTGCAGAGTAGGCAGCTCCAAGGACCCACTTCTCCACGGAAACCTCAGAAAACTAAGCAAAACATTTAAGAATCAACTTTGTTGGGGCACCTGGGTGGCTCAGTGGGTTAAAGCCTCTGCCTTCGGCTCAGGTCATGATCCCAGGGTTCTGGGATTCAGTCCGGAATTGGGCGCTCTGCTCAGTATGGAGCCTGCTTCCTGCTCTCTCTCTGCCTGCCTCTTTGCCTACTTGTGATCTGTCTCTCTGTCAAATAAATAAATAAAATCTTAAAAAAGAAAAAGAAAAAGAAAAAGAATCAACTTGTTAACTCTGGAAAGCTAAGATTTATAGTATCCAGGCAAACCTTATCTCAAGAAAAAGATAACCAAAACCGGTGGAAAAGATTTGTGATGTTTTCATCTGCCCTTGTCTCACCTATTTCTGTGGTATATCCGTGGACTTGAAGATGGTATGTCATGTTCCCAGGGCAGGACTCTAGTGCCTGATTCCAGAAGGAGCAAAACAAACCTTACTTGCAATGAATTGTGTTTTGTTTAGTCTAATCTGTCTGAAGGATTGACAAAGGTGCTTTGTTTTTATTTTGTTGAACTTGTAACTTGCTCAGGGTGACAAAGTTGTGGACATTTCTTGAAAATATCATCAGACAAATTAATAACCTGCATCGAGGTTGGGCCAATGACAATGATTGAAATATATGATACAAGGCCAAAATCCGAGGTGGAAAACCTGGGGAGAGAGTTTCTTTGGGAAATTAAGGGCATTCAAAAGGACCCTTGCATACTGGGAATTTAGAAACTCATGTGTATGCCCAGGGCAGAATATATGCCAGAAAAGACATGAGAAACTTTTAAGCTTTTGTCTCTGGTTGATCTCTTGCTTAACACAAAGAAGAAGTGAAGACTTAAAGCAGAGTTGATTTAAATGGTCTGGCTAAACCTTTAGGAAATGTTCCAACACAGAGCATATTGCAAAAACGGGGAGATATTTGAGTTTTTTCTTTTATTTGTTCTTTCTCTCCTTTTTCTGCTTTGTTTTTCCCTGGGGGTGAGGGTAGGGCTTCTGGCATTCAAGGAAATCTCTGTTAAAACACTAACTGAACACAAGATAAAGAAACAGAGGTCATTCATGACTAAGAATACAGACTTTACAAAATAATTTAGGAAAGTTACCAAACAGCTACAAAAAATAATGTAGGAAAGTTACCAAAAGGCAAGCAAGAAATACATGCTCTGAGGAGAGCAAAAAAAATTTCTAATTTCCAGAGTTACCACATTATAAAATCGAAAGTGTAGCTTTCAACAAAAAATGATGAACCATGTAAAAGAACAAGAAAATATATCCCACTCATTGAATTAACAGAAGCTATTCCCAAGGAGGTAAAGACATTGCAATTACCAGACAATGACTTAAATTTAATGTCTTCTTTTTTTTCAACTGTCTTAAATATAATCAAATTGCTAAAGGAAATCACAGACAAAGAGCTAAAGGAAGCCAGAACAACAACATAGGAACAAATAGAGAATATCAATAGACACAGAAATTATAAAAAGGAGCCAAAGAGAATTTCTGGAGCTAATAGTGCAGTAAGTAAAGTGAAGAACTTGCTAGAAGGCTTCAGGCTCTGATTTGAGCAGGCAGAAGAAAGAATCAACAAACTTTAAGATAAGCCCTTTGCAGCTATTCAGCCTGAAAGGCAGAAAGAAAAAAGAATAAAAATAAATAAATAAAGCCTAAGAGATGTGGGGTACTGTAAAGTATGCCAATATGCACTTAATGGGAATCACAGGAGAAGAGAGAGAGAAAAGAGCGGAAAGAATATTTGGAGAAATAATGGCTGAAAACCTACCAAATTTGATCAAAGATACAGATCTACACTCTACAGATCTACATGAAGGATACATGCAAAAAGATCCATTACAAGAAACATCATAGTCAAATTGTCAAAAGACAAACAAGAGGGAAACTTGAGAATGGCAAGAGAAAAGTGACTTGTCACATACTGAATACTCAGTAAGTCAATAGCAGACATATCATCAGAAATTGTGGAGGCCAGAAGAAAGTGCTGAAAGAAAAAGAATGTCAACCAAGACTTCCATATTTGACAAAATTATCCTTCAAAGATAGAGAAATTAAGACTTTCCTAGATAAACCAAAGCTATGGCAATTTGTTGCTAGCAGACCCGCCCTACAAGAAATGCTCCCTTCTGGGCTGATATGAAAAGAAGCTAGATAGTAACTCAAAGCCATACAAAGAAATAAAAAACTTCAGGTACCCACATGGGAAAATATAAAAGCTAGTCCTCTGTGTTGTGTTTTTCTTTGTAGTCTCTTTTTTTGTTTCCAACATAATTTAAAGGACACATGTATAAAACAATAATTACGAATCCATCTTAATGGGCATACCAGGTATAAAGATCTCATTTATGACAACAACAGAAGAGGAGAGGTTGGAGCTCATAGGAACAGAGTGTTTATATGCTGTTGGACCTAAGTTGGTAACAATTCAAACTAGCTTGTTATAAATTTAGGATGTTACTTGTAGCCCCCGTGGTAAACACTAAAACAATATTCAAAAATACATACATAAAAATAAATGAAAAGGGAATCAAAATGATATGCTACAAAAAAATCAGTTATACACATAAGAAGTCAGTAATGAAAAAAATGGAAGAGAAAAAAGGTATAAGACCTACAGAAAACGAACGGCAAAACTGGTGTAGGTTAGGCCTTCCTTATCAGTAACTACTTTAAATGTAAGGAGATTAAGCTCTTCAATTGTTAGAAGGTGAAGGAATGTAGGCAATGTAGCCTGCAGACGGAGAAAACACTTTTACACTGAAAATTGAAGGAAGCCCCTCCATACCACTTACACGGATTTGTTCAGGATAACTCCCTCCCAGGGTGGTCTGGAGGGCAGGCGCTCTGGGCAGGACCCAGTAATCCCCTGCCCATTTCCTGCAGCTGTTCTCCCCTTCACTCCTCCTCCTTCTCTGGATATTAATCCACCGCTTTCATGGAGCAAGGGGCATGGCAGTGGGGTCCTGGGTAGTTACCCAAAGGGGCACCATCTGTGCACCAGCGGGAAGAACAAGATGGAGGGCCAGAGATGAAGTCAGTTTGGCAGCAATCCTATATCAATCAAAAGACAGAGATTGGCAGAATGCTTAAAAAAACTAATAATCCACTCTCTGCTATTCACAAAAGGCTCACTTTAGATCCAACAACACAAAGTGGTTGAAAGTGAAAGGAAAAAAATATATTTTAGCAAATGGTAACAAAAAGAGAGCTGGTGGGCTATATCAGAAATATCTGAAAAATATCAGATACTATCAGGGAAAAAAGGACCTTAAGTCCAACACTACTTCAAGAAATAAAGATGAGTATTACATATGGGTAAGCGGATCAATTCATTAAGAAATAGCACATTACAAACATAAACCAAACAAGAGCACCCAAAAATGTATGAAACAAACATTGATAGAATTTATGGGAGAAATAGTCAGCTTTACACTAATAGTTGGAGACTTAGACATCCACTTTCAATAACAGAACATCTAGAAAGAGTAAAGCAATAAAGGATTGTAACAGTCTATACCAACTAGACTTAACAGACACCTGTACAACACTCCACCCAGCAATAGCAGAATACACGTTTTTTTCAAGTGCACAGGGAACATTCACCATAAGAGACCATATGTTAAGCCCCAAAACACATTTTAATAAATTAAAAAGAGTGAAATTATGTCTTCTTTCTAAGTGTCTTCTCTAACCACAACTGAGTGAAAGTAGAAAATAACAGAAAGGAAAGTGAAAATTTAACAAATACTTGGAAATTGAACAATATAATTTTGAACAATCAATGGGTCAAAAAAGCAATCACCCGGGAGTTTAGAAAATACTTGTGATTAATGAAAATGAGACTACAACATGCCAAAACTTACGGGTATAATGAAAGCAGTTCTCAGAGGGAAATTTATATCAGTAAATGTCTATATTAAAAGAGAATAAACATCTCAAATCAATAGCCTAACTTGGCACTTTAAGAAACTAGGAAAAGAAGACCCACCTAGCGGTTCCTGGGTGGCTCAGTAGATTAAGTGGCTGACTTCAGCTGGGTCATGATCTCATGGGTCCTGGAATTGAGTCCCTGCTCGACGGGCAACTTGCTTGTGCTCTCTTATGCATGCTCTCTCTCTCTCTCACACATGAATAAACTATTTAAAAAAGGAAAATCAATCAACATAATACACATTACTAGAATTACAGAAAAAAAAAACCCCAACATATGATCATCTCAATTGACATAGTAAAGACATTTGACAAAAGCCAACACATTTTCACGATAGAAACACTTGGAAAACTAGGAGTAAGAGGGAACTTCATCAATATCATAAAGGGCATTTATGAAACACCTACAGCTAACACCACACTCAGTGCTGAAAGTCTGAAAGCTTTCCCTTTAAGATCAGGAACAAGACAAGGATGCCCACTTTCACCACTGTTATTCAGCATTGCACTGAAGATTCCAGCCAGAGTAATTAGGTAAGGAGAAGGAATACAAGGCATCTTAATTGGAGAGAAAGGTAAAATTCTCTCTGTTCACTGAAGACATGATCCTAAATGTAGAAAATCTGAAAGAATCTACAAAAATGATTACTAGAGCTAATAAATATATTGAGCAAAGTTGCGGGATCCAAAATCAACATGCAAAATCAGCTGTAGTTCTATTTACCAGCAATGAACAACGCATAAAGTAAATTAAGAGAATTCCTCTTTTCACAACATCCTAAAGAATAACATACCTAGGAATAAATTTAACCAAGAAAGTGAAAGACTTGAATACTGAAAACTATAAAACAGTGTGAAAGAAATTAAACACCTAAATAAATGGAAAGACAATCCATGTTCCTGGACTGGAAAACTAAATGTTATTAAGGTTGTAATGCTACCCACAACGATCTCCAGGTTCAGTGTAGGTCTTGTAGAAATTCCACCGGTGTTTTTCCAGATTTGGAAACACCAGTTCTCAAATTCATATGGAATTATAAGGACCCTAGAGAGAGAAAGCAGTCTTGAAAAAGAAATTTGGAAAACTTGTTTCCTAATTTTAAAACATATTGCAAAGCAATGGTAATGACATGCTGGTAGTCCCGTAAGGACATATCTATATACAGATAGGCAGATCAGTGGAATAGAATTGAGAACGCAGGGTTGCCTGGGTGGCTCAGTTGTTAAACGTCGGCCTTTGGCTCCGGTCATGATCCCAGGGTCCTGGGATGGAGCCCCACCAGGAATCCTGCTTCTCCCTCTCCCTCTGCTGCTCCCTTGCTTGTGTTCCCTCTTCCACTGTGTCTCTCTCTGTCAAATAAATAAATAAAATCTTAAAAAAAAAAAAAAAGAATTAAGAATGCAGAGATTATCCCATAAGTCTATTGCCAGTTAATTTCTACAAGAATGCCAAGACCACTCAACAGGGAAATAATAAGAGTCTTTTCAGATGGTGGGGCAGGGACAAGTGGATATCACATACAAAAGAGTAAAGACTGGCCCTGAACTCACAGCTTGTATAAAAATCAACTCAAAATGGGTCAATGATCTAAGTGTAAGAGCTTAAAACCAAAAAATCTTATAAAAATGCATAGGAGTAAGTCTTCACGATCTTGTATCTGGCAGTGAATTTTTAGATAACACTAAAAGCCACAGGTAACAAAAGAAAAAATAGGAATAGGAAAATCATAGAGACAGAAAACAGACTGATGGTTGCCAGGGGCCGGAGAGAGAAGGAAATGGATGAGTAAATGCTTAATAGCTCAGGGGTTTCTTTTAGGGGTGTTGAAATGGATCTCCTGGGATTTTTGTCAGTTTGTTTTTTTTTTTCCCAATGGAAAAACTGGTGAAGGGACAGGGTCCTAGTTTGAAAGATATATCTGATTTAAATACATGCAAATAATTATCTTTAATCCAATGAAATTAGGCCAAATTAGTGACTATATGCAAAACTTCTGAAAAGTTGGCTTGCAATTTTAAAAAAGTTGTGTAATTTATTTTATCATTTAAAATATTTATTTATTTGAGAGAGCTTGAGCACAGGAGTTGGGGGGAGGGGCAAAGGGAGAGGGAGAAGCAGACTCACACTGAGCAAGGAGCTCCATTCAAAGACCCCTATATTATGACCTGAGCTGAAGGCAGATGCTTAATAGCTTGAGCCATCCAAGCAGCCCAACAGTTGTATAATTTAATGAATGTCTACTTAAGTGCAATACTCTTAAGTATTGCCTTAAAGGCAAAGGGACATTTTATTTTATTTTTATTTATTTATTTTTAAAATATTTTATTTATTTATTTGACAGACAGAGATCACAAGTAGGCAGAGAGGCAGGCAGAGAGAGAGGGGGAAAGCAGGCTCTTTGCTGAGCAGAGAGTCCGATGTGGGGCTCGATCCCAGGACCCTGGGATCATGACCTGAGCCAAAGGCAGAGACTTTAACCCACTGAGCCACCCAGGCACCCCGCAAAGGGACATTTTAAATACTAACTCCAAAGCATGCCATTTTAAGGGTCCCTAACTTATATAATGTATATGACAAACCACTTAAATGTTCATTAGTAACATAGCCATCTAACACTTACAAACTTAGAACTAAGAGCTGAAAACCACTGAAACAAGCATTTATTGGTAATGAATGTTCAAAAGTACACTAGGAATTCCCAAAACTTGTCAGGTCAGTTCCAGATTGGGCACCACCTAGCTGTGGGCAGGCTTCTTCACCTGTCTGGGTCCCAGTTTCTTTGTCAGTAAAATAAGAGAGTTGGACAAGATCATCAGTAGGGCTTTTTAGGGATAAAAAAAATCTATTGTAGTATATTCCCTAAGACAAAATGGAAAAAGGTAAAGCCCTTGAAACAAGGGTTGTTCATCATTGATGAACACAGAAACAAATTTCATCTGTGGTATTGGAAGTTGGGAAGAACAGCACTTTCTAAAGCAGCCAGACAGAATGGTTTACAGGTGAAAAATTAAGCCCAAGGTTAGCCACCTCTGGAGGAGAATGGGGGTCAAAGATCAACAGTTGGGTTCAAGTGTTATTTGCATTTTGGGGCGAACATCTGGTGTGGCTTTGGTGTGAGCAAGCATCCTCCCTCCAAAATAGCTTAAGTGGAAAGCTTTAATAATTCATTACTTTCCTGGTAAGCGTGTTGAAATCTGATTTTTTGATAAAAATATACCCAGAAAGCATAATGCATAAGGAAACATTGATTAGTCACAAAACCAGATATGAGTCTTACAGTAATCATTGATGAAGAAATATTTCTAGCTCACAAATACAATGACGAAACCAGCAGCTATCCCGTCTGTTCCCAGATTTTCTTATACTTGAGCATAACTGCTAATTCTGTATAAATACAAGTAGAAAAATAGCTTTTGGGAATCTTAAATCAAAGCCTATTTTCTGCCACTACCCACCTACAACCATCTGCTAGACTACAGATTAAAAAAGATGACAGCAACCCTCTAAGGATGCTTCGAAAAGTAAACCAGTTTCAGAAACCATAGGTCAAGCATTTCAAGCATAATTAGACTATTTTAGACTTCAAGTCTGTTTGGCTAATAAGTCCAAGATAAATGAAACTATATTTAGTGATCACCGTGTTTCAGTTTAAAATAGCCATAAAAAGAATAAAAAATAAGAAGGAAATCTCTCGATTCTGTTTGATGGCACTAATTGTTATTCATTCACTTATTTGTTCAACAAATATTTCAGCAACTACCACGTACCAGGCTCTGTGCCAAGTACAGGAGATTGAACAGAGAGCAAGTCCCTGTCATCATGAGGCTCATGAGGCAGCGGAAGGGACTAGTAAGCAGACAAATAATACAATTAAAAATATTTCCTTTGTATCATTCATAGATAAGGAACTGCGACAGAGAACACCAGAGGATGGCCAGAGGGCATCTCTCTGAGGAGGGGGACCCTCTAAGCCTAAAAGATAAGAAGAAGCTAATAGGCAGAAAGGAGTATTCTAGACAGTTGTGTCCTCATACAAAGGCACTGAGGCAGGAAATCATTTGTTAAAGTCAGGATTGGATCTACCAGTGGCGGCTGGAGTGTGGTAATATGAGATGAGTTAGGAGAAGAAGGCAGAACAAGATCTTAGAATCTTGGTAGTTATGGTAGTTAAAATAATTGGATTTTAATTGTGTAGAGAGCAAAATGGAGTCTCTCCTATCAAGCAGGGGCCTGTGTCAACTAATGACCTAAGCAGTTAAGGTACTGCAGCTAGGAGATCTCACTGGGACCAATGCTCACACCCCAGAACTGATAATAAGCAGACCCAGAGGAGGTCTGCACAGACCCAAAACTGATTAAATCCCTTTGAAATGGGAAGGGAAGGATTTGGGCAGCATACCGCCAGACTCCTTGGACATGACCCCTCTATGTCTGACTTATAAAAGGCAGCCGCCGAAAGTTCTGCCCGATAGCTCTCTGAACAGAACGGAGATCCTTCTTGCTTGAACGTCAGAAGCAGTGAGTACAGAGAGCTGACCTGGGGCCAGACTGAAACCTTCCCTCAACTGCACACCCCCAGACTGACTTTACGTTTGGTTCATTCACTTTCTGCGCCCTTCTGTTATGTTGTTTGTTGTGCGGCTTGTCTTCTGTCCTGCTCCATGGGCTGTGGAAGAAGCCAAGTTTAATCCCATGGTGAATTGTCACTGAGTGGGGAATCCTGAACTGTGTTGTCATTGTGATTTCACTTTGCTTTATGATTGAATAAAGCTGATCTTGTGGAAAGACACAACTCCTGCGTGTGCCTTTGTGATGTGCTCATGATAAACCGTAATGGGAAACAATGGGAAGCTTTAGAAGACAACTGAGATCATCTGATTTTTAAAGGATCTTCCTTGTCGAGTTCCGATCTCAAAGGGAAGGCTGTCAGCTTTTCCCCATTGAGGATGATATTCACTGTGGGTTTTGCATAGATAGATTTTATGACGTTGAGGAATGTTCCCTCTATCCCTACACTTTGAAGGGTTTTCATCAGGAAGGGATGCTGTTTCTTGCCACATGCTTTTTCTGCATCAATTGAGAGGACCATGTGGTTCTTCTCTCTTCTTTTACTGATTTGTTCTATTACACTGATTGGTTTGCAAATGTTGAACCACCCCTGCAACCCAGGGATAAATCCCACCTGGTCATGGTGGATAATCTTTTAAATGTACTGTTGGATGCCCACTCTCACCACTCTTGTTCAACATAGTGTTAGAAGTCCTAGCAACAGCAATCAGACAACAAAGAGAAATAAAAGGTATTCAAATTGGCAATGAAGAAGTCAGACTCTCTCTTCGCAGATGATAGGATACTTTATATGGAAAACCCAAAAGACTCTACCCCCAAACTACTAGAACTCATACAGCAATTCAGTAATGTGGCAAGATACAAAATCAATGTACAGAAATCAGTTGCTTTCTTATACACTAACAATCAAAATACAGAAAGGGAAATTAGAGAATCAATAGCACCAAGAACCATAAGATACCTGGGAATAAACCTAACCAAAGAGGTAAAGGATCTGTACTCGAGGAACTACAGAACACTCATGAAAGAAATTGAAGAAGACACAAAAAGATGGAAGACTATTCCATGCTCATGGATTGGAAGAATAAACATTGTTAAAATGTCTATACTGCCTAGAGCAATCTATACTTTCAATGCCATTCCAATCAAAATTCCACTGGCATTTTTCAAAGAGCTGGTTGGAGCAAACAATCCTAAAATTTGTATGGAATCAGAAGAGACCCCAAATTGCTAGGAAATGTTGAAAAAGAAAAGCAAACAAAACTGGGGGCATCACATTGCCTGATTTCAAACTTTAGTACAAAGCTGTGATCACCAAGACAGCATGGTACTGGCACAACAACAGTCACATAGACCGGTGGAACAGAGTAGAGAGCCCAGATATGGACCCTCAACTCTATGGTCAATTAATCTTCGACAAAGCAGGAAAAAATATACAGAAGAGGAAAAAGATAGTCTCCTCAATAAATGGTGTTGGGAAAACTGGACAGCTACGTGTAGAAGAATGAAACTTGACCATTCTCTTATACCATACACAAAGATAAACTCGAAATGGATAAAAGACCTCAACATGAGCCAGGAATCTATCAAAATCCTAGAGGAGAACATAGGCAGTAACCTCTTCGACATCGGCCATAGCAACTTCTTTCAAGATATGTCTCCAAAGGCAAAGGAAACAAAAGCGAAAATGAACTTCTGGGACTTCATCAGATCAAAAGCTTCTGCATAGCAAAGGAAATAGTCAACAAAACAAAGAGGAAGCCACGGAATGAGAGAAGATATTTGCAATGACAGTACAGACAAAGGGCTGATTTTTAAAGGATCACATTTGCTGTGAGTGAACTGATTGGAAATGAGCAAGAATGGAAGTGGGGAGAAGGGTCATGAGACTGCCACCCTGCAGGAGACGGCAGTGCTCTGGACAAGAGAGCGGCGATCTGAACAAAGAGAAAAATGGATGAAAACCATGCACATTGTGGAGCTCATGTCAAAAGACTTGTGGATGGATTGGAACAGGGCTGGGATAAGGAAAGGGAGGAATCAAAATGGTTAGGTGCCTGGCGGTGCCATAGCTGAGAGGGTAGAGCCTGGGCTGTGTGGACATGGCCTAAGTCGGTGGTGGAGGCTGATGTGGAAGTATGCAGGCAAGACATGTTTTGGCAGGTCTGTAAGATTTGGAAGTGCTGCTGTCAACAGAGCCTTGGATGTGAAAGAGTGGAAGTTAGAGCAGAGTTCTGTGATAAAGATTAAAATTTTAAAGTCTCTGGGATAAAAATAGTATTCAAATCCATGGCAGAAAGTAGTACATAGAAGCAAAGAGGTCCTGGGAAAGAGAAGCTCCAATGCTGTGTAATGTTACACAAGCAAAATTCTCCTCAACGGCTTCCTGAAGACAGTAACTTTGTTCTTGTAGTCAAATACCAGAGTAGTAGTATACAGTCGGAAAGTGGTTGCTGACAGCCGAGGTCTCGAGGGCCTGAAGACCTGTTAACACTGGAGTGAACAGAGTGTTTAAAAAGAGATTGTTAGATCATTACGGGGAGTAATTTTCTCTGAGCACGATAATGTTCTGGAGGTGGTTAGATTAGAATTTAGATTTCTTGAAATGGGGAAGTATGAGGTATATTTACCAATTGCTATAGAGAATTTACATAACCACCATGTTAATTTGAGAACTCTAAGACAGAATTATTTTTTTAAGGCATACAATCTGAAACCATTAAAAGAGAGGGGAACAGCAGTCTTTGTTATAAGGAATGCTTCATATTGAGCAGTGGCTGAATATGGAGTTTGCTCAGTGAGAGGCATTCTTTGTATTTCTTTGGAACTAATGGGACTAGGGAAATTATTTAACCCTCCTTATTTGATAACTAAGAAAATCCCTTCTGAGCTTTTTAATAAAGTTACTTGTTTATGATTATAACTAGTAAACAGAAAGATCAGACTGGTCATTCCTAACGTTACCTCCAACCAACAAACACCATCTACTGAACTTACAAACAAAAAACCCCCAATCAACGAACTGATCACATGAACAGACAAAAGAACTAAAACAAAAAATACTGGTATCCCAACCCACTTTTGGAAATCTTGATTCAACCAGCCTGGGATGAGACCCCCACACATCTGTACTTTTCAAAGCTCTCTGAAGTGCTTGTGATAGCTAGAAGTGCTGGAAAGGACTTGAAGTCAGGCTTTCTCATCGTGTCATTACTTTTCACCCCCCTGCTGAACTCTCACCACCTCTTATTTCTTTACCAATCACAACACTCACATCTACCCACTTGCACTCTATCTCTGCATGGTTCTTCCGAAGGCAGTTAAAAGCCCTTGGGTCACAGCTCCTCTTCCCTGATTGCTACCTGTCTCTTCTGTCCCTCCTCACTCCTCTGGCCACATGGAGGCTGAGGTTTGACTGTTCACTCTTCTGCTATTCCTCCTCTTTTTCTACCTGATCTCATCCACTCCAGTTTCCACAAAGCTTTCACGCTGATGATGGCCAACCTTATGGCCAGACTGGACCTGCCCTCCTAACACCCAGAACTGTGCAATTTATGATTTATAAAATGGAAAAATGTTTGCACTACAGTGTACCTTAAATGTTCATTAAAAATATGTTGTTCTTTTGAAGTTAATCCAAGATACTGAGATGGGGGAAGGCAGGGAGAGAATTAGTGGGCCAGGGCTAATCCAATTACACCAGTGGGACGGGTATGCCTGTGGGTGGCCCTGTAATTCCCCTCTCCTAGTATCTCTGTGTAATTCCCTCCTCTTGAGTGTGAGCAAAGCCTGTGACTTGCTTCTAACAGAGCAGAGCAAGTGAAAGAATTATACAAATGTGATTAATGCATGAGCCTGAGCTAATCAGACGGGCCTGTCAAGAAGGTCTAGTCTTCTCTGAAGCAGGGACTTCACATAGCAGACACTCTTCCATTGCTACCTTCCAAGAAGCAAATCACTATGAGTTCTATAGCCACAAGGAGGTGAATTCTGTGTACAACCTGAGGGAGCTTAGAAGTGGATTCTTCCCTACTTGAGCTTCCTGATGTGAACAAAGAGCAGCTCCACCTTCATTTTCGTTTGCTCCTAACTCACATATAATATATGGTTTGTTTGTAGTAGTTTATTCCTCAGCAGATCGCATAGATGCCATGTTGAAAACTGAGATCCTGCATCTTGGTTACCCCTACTCTGGGCTCATGTGGCCCCTGGCCAAAAGCTACTTATGGCAGTGAGAACAGCACATGAGACAGGCATCAGTAAGACAGAAACTGTGTGTGCATGCCATGACCTCCAGTGTCTCTGGCACTGAGCAGAGGAAGAACACATTGTTCATCTATGCACCAATGGTTAAAGGTTTTCAACATGAGCAAAAAGAAAATGTGATTGTTGTAGAATATGCTGTTGACTAAATCAAGAGTTTGTATACTGAAGGTGGAATAATTTTCTTTTTGTGATTGGAGTCAATCTCTTTTGTTCTAGCAATAAAGGTAATTGCAGAATTGTTGGCTTTCCTGAGGATGATGTTCACTCTGAGGAAGGGTCAATGTTCAGAGATATTTTGTCACCTTGACTTGCAATAGTATTCTAATCAGTTAACCAGTCCAGTAGGGGTTTTGTTCAAATACACAATGATATTACAAGGGGGAGTTCATGAACATAACATCTGAAGTACGCAAATACTTAAGTACATGTAGAACTCTTAATCTTAGTATGACACAGAAGACCTCACTTAGAAAAAGTCCAAGCCTAAAATTTGGTACCAAGTAAGTAATTGCTGGAGAAATATGTGGCTTAGTGTTAACCTCCTTCTTCTCTGTTTAAATTTTAAGCTTTGTAGTAAGCCACAGCTAAAAAGTTCAAAGCCCGTTTGAAATTAAACAGTTCCCCTTCAGATAATGGGAATGGAAAAGGCATAGTAGGAAGGTATATGAGGTCTGATTTGTTACTGATTCTTTTGAATACTGATGCTAAAGTAATTGATAGTGAAAGTAACAGGGACAGTGATTTTTCTGGGAAGTAAGGGAACCACCTGGGGAAGTGGGAGATTTGATCCCTGTAGTATCAAAGGTGGTGGAGATGTTACGGATTACCTAATTCTACCCATTCATCTTCTGATCCAAGTTCAGAGATATGAAGATATTAAAATCACCTGCCAATTAAATGGTAGAGAAAGGGTTAAAACCACACTCACTAAATTCTGTTCTGATAAATTCCGATATTCTACTGTACTATGGTCTGTCTTGTTTTCTTCACTGAAAACTTGTTTTCTTCACTGACACCTCTGAAAAATAATAAATTCCTTGTGACTTTAGGAGACCCATAGTCACTGAAGCTAGCTAGAATTATTGGTTCCACACAAACTCAGCTACTTTACCTTTTGGAATACAATTGTCCATATGCTAGTCTGCCTTGATGACATTAATGACTTAAAAAAAGCAGCTCTGGAGTAACTGTATGCTCAGCCTTAACTCCCATATCATTTAGCTCCTTGGGGAGAAAACAATGGGACATGGGCCATACTTAATCCCTCACCAATTCGTTAGTGGCCTCCTTTCTGGAATTTTGGGAACTTGCTTGTCTTAAAGATTTTTATTTGACAGAGAGAGCGACCACAAGTAGGCAGAAAGGCAGGCAGAGAGGGGGAAGCAGGCTCCCTGTTGAGCAGGAAGCCCAATTCGGGGCTCAATCCCAGGACCCTGAGATCATGACCTGAGCCGAAGGCAGAGGCTTAACCCACTGAGTCACCCAGGTGTCCCAGGAACTCGCTCATCTTTCAGATGGGGAAACCAAGGTCCAGAAGAGGCTAAAATTCAGTCAAGTCCTTGCCCAGATGTAGCTCCCAAGGCCCCATGCTGATTGAGAGCTGTAAGCACTTACTGGCTAAGTCTGGCTGACTGAGGATAAACGGATTTGGGGTTGCTTGGTGGATGGCTAGAAGCCAAAGTTGGATCTAATGCACTCAGTCTTGGAAACACAAAACAAAACATTGATTGCCTGGTGGTGTAAGATTGAGGGAGGCTGTTTTCTAAATAAGGTTGAGGCTCTGCTTGCTACAGATGCTGTCAAGTGGACTGAGAAGTACAGTAAGTACTTCCTTGAAGAGAACTTCCACTTTAAAGATGGGAAGCAGTGGTTGGAAGTGTGGTGACTACCTAAATTTAATTCCTGGCTCAGTAACTTATCAGTTATGTGACATAGGGCAAGTTGTTTGATTTCTCCAAGCTTCACTTTCCTGATTTGTAAAATGGGGATATTACTGGAACTTATATAATTGTTAGAACAAAATGAAAAAAAAAATCACTAAGAGAAAACTACATGCTCCATGATGTTAGACATGAGTATATTCCAATTACTAATGAAAAAAGCCTCGTCTTACATAATAGTAAATTTCTTGAAATACACTTAACTTTTTGAAATTTAATAGTTTGCCAAGTTAGTAAAGGAATGAGACATTTCTGTCAGAAGTATATTATTGATCAAAAAAATCTGTTCAAAATATAACATTACATTCAAATATAGTAGTATATACTAGGGGTAAGTCTCTAAAATGTTCGTCTTCCTTACTGTTCTTCTTCCCACAGAAAAAGCAACCTTGGTAATAAACACTAAACACTAAGTGAAGGTGGAAATACTGTACCTCCCTATTTTTAAAAAAGAATGTGTGTGTGTGATATAAGTAATTTTGTAAATGTCCTCCAGATTTTATTTTTCCTTTGGTCTTTTGCCAAGAAAAAAAAAAAAAAGGTATGTAAAACATCTTCAAATATACTTACAGCCACATCAAAATAACTGATCATAATGATTATCTTATAAGTTTATATAAATATTTCTATCTATATCAAATTATAAGATACCCCAGGACATGAGAGTTATCCTTTTGTTTAAAAACAAAAAGCCCAAAAAACCCAATCAACCAACCTACTGATCCCAACAAAAACAAAAAACCCACTCTCCAAGGTATGGTGGTATTACCCAGTGGAGGGCCAGTGCAAAGACAAACAATTTTTTAATAAGGTGAAACTAAGTATTTTGTCACTTAAAAGTTTTTGAAAAGAACTGGAAAAATGTGTGTGCAAGTAACTGAAATGCCATCTGTGAAACAGTTACAACCACCAAAATAAGGAAGGCTTATTTTTCTATTTTACTTCAAAAGGAACAAATAAATTGGTCACCAGTCTTTGATAAGTTCTGGATTTGCCACATTTCCAGAAACTGTACAAATGGATAGTTCTTTTGCTTTACTTCAATTATTTATAACATGTATATCACATAAGGCAAATTCACTTCATGCTTTACTTAGTAAAATGGAAAAAAAAGCTTTCTCCAAAATTGGCACTAAAGTTGTTAAGTTCTTAATAGCAAGGAGATACATCCAACTAAAAGCAGAATGAACACAGTCATAATACAAATCAAATCAAAATTATTTCCTTTATAGCATCAGCAATGAGTAACTCCAGAGGTAGTATGGCAGAAACGAGCATGGATCCTATCAGGTCACAACCAATGAAGAAATTAAATTTATTTTTTTCTGTGGTTTTGACCATAAATTGCTTTACACATTTAGGACCTGAATAAAAACCACTCTCAGCAGAAATCTTGGCCCATTAATTCAACTGACATATCAATTTACAACTTTCAGGACTGCAGATATAAAAAATGTAAAGTATAAAATTATGTAAGTTTGAAATGGTTTTAATCATATTCATTAAAAATATTTACATTTCCCAGTACTTACTTGACAAAACCCCCTTGCAATATAATTCTACTCTAAACTTTTATTTATAAAATGAGGCTCATTTATGAGAGTTCAATGAATGTTATACTGCAAATTGCTTACATTCCGTAAAATATTTTAAGAACTTTTCATATCAAAGGTAGTTTATATTGGATTATCTGAAACCCAATAGTGCCCACAGATGAGCTTCTTATAATTCTTTTCATTAATGCTTGGAAAGCACTGTGAAAATGAAAAGTGCTGTTAAGTGCTATCATCTCCCTTAAGTTTTCACTTATATTGTGTGCACATTGTGAAATAAACACATATGCAGCATGTCCATGTTTTGATATGTATTTTTATTTCCCTGCAGTTTTCACTTATCAAGAACAAGTAACAGGGAAAGTTGTCTGAACTAGTGCATAAACAAACATTCTGAAACACCACTACACGTATCTAATTTACAAGAACCGTATAAAAAAAGTCACTAAAACACTACACTATGAAGGTGTCCAACGCTTACAGTCAGACTTTTTCCAACCCGTTACTTGCCTTGTAGCCACAGGAAAACTCTCCAAAATTGAAAAGACAATCTTGCCACAACCCTCCCCCCCCTCCCAACACCTGGGATGGCTCGATATCTAGACTTCCAATAATTATTGCAATGATATGATGCAATACATACCTGGTAAAATATCCTTTATGTGGTGTGTTACAGTTTTTAAGCCAGTTAAAATACGCAGTCTTCAGATAAAATGTAATCCTTGAAAAATTTTCTTATCTGCACAGTTTAAATGTGCTAGATGCATAATTTTTCCTAGTCCATTTTTCCTGTGTAATTATTTTTATAAACTGGTATTATAAATAGAAATATACATTCAAAATATATGGAAAAGTGAGTTACTACATTAAATTTGCATGTATCGATCCATCCCTTTCCCCTGCACAGTAATAGAAAATACTATTTTGCCTTGAACTTCATATTTGACAGTGAAATGCCACTAGTATTTACCAAAAAGTCCATCTAGTCAAATTGTGAAACAAAATGAACCAAGTGAAAACTTTACAGTTCCTTTAGAAAAAAATTACAAGAATTTCATTTCCTAGCTATGAATCTTTAACTTTTTAGACACAAAGTTGGATTTATTTTTACAAGATACAAAATGTAAACATGGCAAAATAAATAGTTAAAACAAGTGATGCAGGATCCCATTTCATGCTCATGATCCCATTAAAGAATTATTTTTTAAAATCCATTCAGTTGCAAATTCAAGTGCAAAAGCATGATGATGAATATCTACTATTCAAGTAACAGAAATAATATTGATGATACAAATAAACTATTTTACAAGGTAGTGATTTTCCCAATTTTACAAAATATACATCATATATCGATTTAATATCCGATATACTGTAGTCCATTTAGGTCCATTGTTACACTCTGTGATCCACAGAGTGTGTCGCCTTTTGCATTCAGCTGGAATATGAATGACTGCACACCATCAGCACAGGTCAAAAGCCACATGTTTTAGGTTATGTCACTTCCATAGCTACTGTTGTCTCTGCTATTCCATTTAAGCCCAATCTCTCAGGTTCATGGTTCTCTCTAAAAAAAGGCCAAGAGTAAAATAAACATTAGTGCTCTCTAGAATACATTAGCAGGATTTACAGACACTTTTTATGTAACTACAACTAAACACATACTTCACAAGAGTATTTCCCATTTTTATCATTTCTATACAGGAATGAGGGCAAGTTTTTTTTCAGCTAAGAAATCCTATTAATTAGTAATTACTTGGTTTTAACTGTTTACTTAGGAAACACAGTAATTTAACATAGTATTTTAGTTGAAGCCAATGACAAACTACTCATGAAATGTAACACAGGACCATCCAAGTTTTTTACAATAGATGAAGCATATAATGCTCAAAAAGAATAATCATTAGAAGCACAGTATTACTTACTTTACATTATACTTTAATTTTATAGGTTTAAGGTCATGTAGTTATTAATTCATGCACCTCAATTGTTTCGATGCACTGCTCTCATGTATTAGTATCAGAGAGAAATATAAAAACATACCCTGAAATATATTATCACAGATTTAGCTAATCTCAGAATATTCTCAATTTTTTTTTTTAAAGATTTTATCTATTTATTTGTCATAGAGAGAGAAGCGAGAGCAAGCACAGGCAGACAGAGTGGCAGGCAGAGGCAGAGGCAGAGGGAGAAGCAGGCTCCCCGCCAAGCAAGGAGCCCAGTGTGGGACTGGATCCCAGGACGCTGGGATCATGACCTGAGCCGAAGGCAGCTGCTTAACCAACTGAGCCACCCAGGCATCCCGAATATTCTCAATTTTATTACAGAGAGAAAATAACTTACTTTCCCTTTATGTGTAATACTGAAGGGAACACAAATCTTGATTTGAAAATAAAAGCTCTTACATGGAAGCAATAACACCTCCTCTAACCTTCCCAACTGTCTATGCTACCAAAAAGTAACAGAAGACTGAAGCTTCTAAAATATTTTTTGATGTATTTCTTGGGGGTTTATTGTTTTTAATTTGATGTGTTTTTCCCCCTTGTTTTTAATACTTTTATATGACTGTCATTTAAGCATCTTCCTAGTGACCTCAAACAAAAGAATCTAAGTCAAAGAACTCAACACTAAGCAGATCTCAGTATCTGTTTAAAAAGCAAGTCAATCGGGCGCCTGGGTGGCTCAGTGGGTTAAGCCGCTGCCTTCAGCTCAGGTCATGATCTCAGGGTCCTGGGATAGAGTCCCACATCGGGCTCTCTGCTCAGTAGGGAGCCTGCTTCCCTCTCTCTTCTCTCTGCCTGCCTCTCCATCTACTTGTGATTTCTGTCAAATAAATAAAATCTTAAAAAAAAAAAAAAAAAAAAAAAAGCAAGTCAATCAATAAACAACTATTGCTTAGGCAGTTAAAAAAAAAAAAGTCTTTTTCTTCCTACAGGATAGCCAGCAGAGGATAGATAGTACTGGAAACACACACACACACACACACACACACCTTGCTATGCTGCTAATGGCACTGCTAGGAGTAACCTTTGGCACTCTGTCCATACTGGCAGCAACTGTGGCAAGTTTTAAGGCTGTTGGCGATGGTGCTGAAGTCCGTGTATTGATATGCACATTGACTGGAGAAACAACACTGACATTATTGAGGTGCACTGCATTTGTCAGGCAGGAATTGTTCATGGGAAGTGTTTGAGGACTGCTTGTGCACAATGCTGGGATTAAGTGGTTTGTAGTGGTGTGGCCAACTGTCCTTACAAGCTGTACAGCGGAAATCCCTGGGCTGGATGATAAAGCCATATTGGTGGAGTATAATGTTTTAGAGGTTCCTGAAGGAGGAAAAGAAAATCATTCAATTTGTATCATGAGACATTAAACTCTCAAAAAATCAGGAGTTTAATAAAAAGTACAAACATCATACTAATTAAATACCATATTAATTTTCCACATAATAACCTCTTCAAAGCGAGCTCCTAATCACAACATATTTACCTGTTACAACCCCAAAGGCAGATCTTTCTACTGGCCTGCATAAAAGGGTTTTACAAAGTATTCTGTTGCATCCCTATTTGGAAAGTAGGAAACACTGGGCCAGAGAGGTCCTCTCTGGAGGTTGAAAGCATGTGGAAATGATAGTTTTGAACTGCATCAGAATTTACACATGCAAGAAGAAATCAGTAAGAAAGGGGCAATCAGGATCATGGGTATATCTAAAAGCAAGTGGAAAAGCCTAGGGTCTGAGTAGTAGTTGAAAGCTGATAAGAACAGCAAGTCTTTGAGGACTCAAGGGGTAGTAAGAAGCAGACAAGGATCCAGGGTATTACTGTATTTCAAGAAGAGGAGACAGAGAAAGCAGTTTATGGGCTGGTAGGATAGTAAACCAATTTTCAAGCTTACTGAGAAATCAACGTGGATTATATTTTGCCTTTTTTCACTGCATCGATTAATTCCATGGTGATTGTCAGCAATTAGCTCAATATGTTTCCTTGCATATGAAGGAACTGATAGTACATGGATAAAACTAGGGAGGGTGGAAAAGTTACACAGAAGTTATCTAGTGGATGCAGGAGGAAACAGGGAGCAGGTGCTATGTCAATTCTAGAAAACATTCAGCTATTCCCACCACACATATCCAAAGAAATTCTGAAGAGTCCTGACTGACTTCTTGTACAATGCTTTCACTTTGCATTTAAATAATAACCATATTTCAAATCAGTGAGTTACAACTTTGAGCTAATAAGTCACTACACGAAACCAGAGGCTTACCTGAAGGTTGGACAACACCGTTTATGTTGTTGTGGCCAGTGTTCTGCTCCTTGGCTACCTCACCACGACTTGGAACAGGTGCACTGACCACTGCGGATGCAGCAAAGTGGGCGCTGGCTGAGTCAAGTGTTTTAGACATACAGTCAGAGGTGCTTGAGCCCTGTAAGAGCAACAAAATTATACTTTCAATTTTTCAGATGTGATTAAGAAATGGGCGAATCAAAAGACAGCTGCCTTTTTCATCTTGAACAGTTAGTGTTTAGATTAAGAGATCTAGGACTCCACAGACTATTTTTGGCATATGAAGCAGGGAAATGACTAAAAACTGAGAAGCAACTATTCTGGAGACAGAACTAGGGAATTAAAAACCTCAAACCTTTAATACTCTATTAATTTTTCCAGTGTTAACAAATTCCTTTAAAAATACTCGATAGGGGCACCTGGGTGGCTCAGTGGGTTAAGCCTCTGCCTTTGGCTTGGGTCATGATTCGGGGTCCTGGGATCGAGCCCCGCATCGGGCTCTCTGCTCAGCAGGGAGCCTGCTTCCTCCTCTCTCTCTGCCTGCCTCTCTGCCGACTTGTGATCTCTGTCAAATAAATAAAAATCTAAAAAAAAAAAAAAAAAAAAAATTAAAGATATTAAAAAAATTAAAAAAAAATACTCGAAAATCTAGATACTATGGACAAAAGGAAATCATAGGAACTTTTATCACTTTTATCACAATGTAAAAACATGTCTGGTCTAACCCTGCAGGAGGCTAGTTACCCAAGAGAAAAGCAAACAAAGTTTAATGGCTATTACTCTTGTTTCTGTATGAAACTGGTTGGCTGTTAGTAACAGTCAACAGCTCTAGAATGGTGGCCAGGCCCAAATCCAACTGGATGCTAGAAGAATGCTGAGGGGTCCTGATGTCACTGATATTTTCATGTTGTTGGATTCAGAATTTGCAAGGTTAGCATATCTAGTGATCCCGAGGCTGAACTGAACTTCCATCAGCAGATGCTGACCTGAGAGCTCAGAGAATACAACGAAGACTAAGCTCATCTCAGTTATTCCTTCAGAATTACTTGTGGAATTATGAAGCAACAGAATTAAGACCTAAAATGCTAGATGTCTTTCTTGCAGATGGCTCAAATTTGAAACAACTTTTCAATTAAACAGCTTTATTTTTAGTGGCTTAAACAACAGAAACTTATTCTCCTACAGTTCTGGAGGCCACGAATTCAAAATAAGTCTTACAGGGCTTTTATCAAGGTGCTTGCAGGGCGAGTTTCTTCTGGCAATTACAATTTCATAAGTTATTTTTATTCTTATCTCTAGCGTATTCATTTAATCATGCCTACGGAAAACAACTTCACCTGACGGCAATTTTTTTCTTCAGGGGAATGTGGTTCAAAGAGACAAGGGGCTATGTTGTTTAGATTTACTGTATAATTCAAGAGAATGATCTCTCAGCACATTGGGCACATCCAAATGGCACTTAAACACACAGTTTAGGAAAGGGGTAGAAAAGTTATATTCTTGGGGAAAAAAGAAATAGGGTGCTTAGGTGGCTCAGTTGGGTTAAGTGTCTGCCTTCGGCTCAGATCGTGAACCTAGGGTCCTGGGATCAAGTCCTGCGTTGTGCTCCTTGCTCAGCAGGGGGTCTGCTTTTCCCTCTCCCTCTGCCCCTCCACCAAATTCATGCTCTCTAATATATAAAAAAAGAAAAAAGAAAAAAGAAAAAAGAAGTTTTGGGGGCTGTAGGGGTGGTGATGATAGTTCTAACGGTATATAATTTCTTCTACAAATTCTCAATAACGCTTTAAAACAAAGTAGCTTCTTTCCTGAATTACAAATACCATATTTGATTGAAGTACTTCCCTCATTAAATAGAAAACTATCCAGGTTATCCTCTGTGAACTGACTAAAATTGAACAAAATTATGTAATTATGAAAGGGGAGGAAAAAAAAATACAACCATGACTGAAAGACAAGTTTACCTGTGCTTTTGGATGTGTCTGTTGTGAGGAATGCTGAGATTGCTGTTTCTGCTGAAGCTGAGCAAGCTGCTGCCTTTGCATTTGAACTAATTGCTGTTGATGTGTCTGAAACTGCTCTTCTGTGATACCCCCTGTTACTGGTAAAAGACATTCATTTCAGAAATAAGTATGTTTTAAAGTACTTTTTTAACAACACAAGCAGAATACAATATAAAATGATTATGCAAGATGAAAAGCAACTGTAAATCATACATCTGCAAAAACCCAATAAAAAGCAAAACTGGTTTATGCTTACATCCACAATCTTCTAATGTCACATGCTAAAAAAGTTCCTATATGTATTTACTGTGTAACATAGTTCTAACATGAAGATTCTAACCATTTATTCAGACTTCGTGTCTTTGAGATCACTCTTAGTTCACTATATCTTGGTAACTATATAATGAGAAAAACTTTCATTTATTAATGCAAACAATTATAATGACTAAGTGATGGCCTTAGTAAGAAAGCAGGACCATCTGCAAGACTGTAAACAATCCTTATTGCTGGTTTCCATTTAGGGCATTTTCTCTGATTACAAATCAGAGTAGAGGACAAAGATGTTGACCTAGTATAATCATTCGTTTTAAGCCAATATAGATCTTTTGCTAAAGTAAGTCTTAAGTTAAACCTAAAATATAAAAATAAAAATCTTAAGATAAACCCAAATATAAATATGGGCTAGACATCAGAGAATTATTCAGAAAATTAAAGGTAGAATGCATCCTCCGATATAATGTCATACAGTGTTAATGAAAGTTAGATTTCAAGTAAAAATAAGACATCTAAGGGGTGCCTGGGTAGCTCAGTGTGTTAAAGCCTCTGCCTTCGGCTCAGGTCATGATCCCAGGGTCCTGGGATCGATCCCCACATCAGGATCTCTGCTCAGCGGGGAGCCCGTTCCCCTCAAACCCCCCCCCCCCGTCTCTGCCTGCCTCTCTGCCTATTTGCGATCTCCGTCTGTCAAATAAATAAATAAAATCTTAAAAAAAAAAAAAAAAGACATCTAAAACTTTCATTTAAAAGATTAGCTAAGAAAAAGTTGTAACAGGCAACATTTTTCTACATTTTCATTCACTGGTTTTCAAGTAGATCACTGATGAACTGAGTTGAGGACCCAAAGCTATTTCCAGAGAAGTTAGTACATTATCAAAACCAAGAAATTCTAAGTCTCATCAGAATACATCTACTACTAGATAATTTTCCTCTATTTTTCATTGCTTTCTTTCCTCTCTCCCAACTATTTCTTTGAATCAGCAAGTATTTACTATCCATGATGATGCAGACTGCTACATTAAGAGTTAAGTGAATATAGGGCAAAATAAACTATAAATGTTCTTGTGATAAAGTCTGTGGTGGTGTTGGAAAGAAAAAATACATCAAAAATACCAACTAATGAGTCAACCTTTAAATGCAATTGAGCAATCAAATCAACAGGACCTAAAGGGGTTTAGCTAGAAGACTACACCCTCAACCGAAGTTACTTAACTACCCCCCTACCCCCAAGTTTTCCATTTGGTACAATTACAAATGAGAAACTTTAAAAAATGTGATGGCATAATATATGTTATGAATAATAGTCTATTTTCTATGAAAAGGGAGTTAGGCCCCAGAGATGGACAAAGCATTAGACAGGATTTCATTTCTGTTCTGCAATATTATCATTAAAATTTGTATTGGACTATGAAGGAAAAATAGTTCTTAGATAGCAATTTTATTTTTAGGAGATTAAAAGACCTGGGGCTGTGAAAGTGCTCACTCCAAAATTTTAATATTACCTGTGTTTTTGAAGTACACATTAGTTATCTTACTGAATTACCAACAAAATCAAATGTTTTCTTTGTCTGCACATGTTAAATTCACTGCAAGTGTTCTATTTTTAAATGAAAAAAGTATTTTTAATTCTAAATTTACAATCTTCAAAATCAAATGAAAATGTGAAGTATTCATGAATTTCCAGCTGTTTGAAAACCTTGGGAAAGAGATGAAAAATAGTTTATTAGATAAAAGGCAGAAAGGAAAAATCTTAAGTTAAACCCAAATAAATCTGTTTAAGTCTTAGGTGTACAGTGTGCCAATTCAAATGAAATGGACTTGGAATCTGGGTGTTAGCACCGTCTACTCCCTCAGCATTATGTTCACCTAGAGCTGAGTTTTTTTGTTGTGGTGAAAGATGGGAGGTTACAGTGATAATGTGAGGAACAAACCAAATTAAGTGAATATACATTTAAGGCTATTTCAAAACACAGAGAGAGAACACTGAGAATCTTCTTCAAAATCTTTTAATTCAGAAAATCATGACACAGAAATCTCACTAATTCAGAGTAACTATGAACCTAAACTAGTACAAAGAACAAAAAGCACTTTTTAATTAAAAAATATATATATATTACTTGGTAGTCTATGACTAGCAAAGTACTGCCAACTATAGGTGCCTGTGCCAGTAGTCTATGACTAGCAAAGTACTGCCAACTATAGGTGTTCTACTTGGTTTTTATGAATGGATGATCATTTACATATATATTAAAAAGGCTGTCTCTTTTGGGGAAGAGAGGATATGTCTACTTATTGCCCTTTTCTGTTGAGACCATAAATCTGCTCAGGAACCCCATCCTTTTCCTCATAGAAAACTCATTAAAATTTCAACAAGACTCAATCCAAATTATTCAAATTAATGATCAGTGTTTCCTAACCTTTATAAACCTAGGCTAACTCTAATGCCAAAAATTTCATCCCTGATCCCATTACTGGTTGAGAATCACTGATATAAACTCAATTTAATTCTAAGATTATACTTGAAAAAAATGACATTTTTTTTCTCTTCTTCTCAAGCTTAGCATGTTACATTCATTTTTGACATCTAATTCTTTATTATCAAGTTTTGGGTTTGAAAACAAGCTGATGTTCCTCATTCAGAATCTTCTGGAACGTTGTTCAGTATTATTTCAACTCTTTAGACAAAAAGAGCAATTAATAACTGTGGCACAGAATTAGAACACATACAAAAAATCCTTTCATTTTGTTAGGGTGAATGGAAAGTGGTAAGAAATATATGATTTTAATGGCACAGGCACCATACTGAATTTTCATTGTTACGGCTGCCTTAATGGTAGGTAGACTTGGTGGGTGGTTTGACTGAAAGCACCATCTCTACTGATTATTCTTCCTTTCACAAATTACTCAGATACTTTCACAAGAAATTTATTTTGTACACTGACTTGCAGTCATCAAAAGGCGAACATTAAAACATGCTGGGAAAGGTCGCAGTTACAGTGTGAAGAAATCTGTTTAGCGATGAGATAGACAATAAGGGAGACTAGCCTTGGGCGGGGGGAGGGGGTTATAGCGGAAAAAACGGAACTGGGAATGAAGAACAACAAAAAACCTATCTGCTTCTATTGCTTAGGGCCAAGCCAAGTTCTTTCCACTAATTGCTCGTAAATTACTAGATTAAAACTGAAATTTATGCTGGTCATAAATCTAAGCTACTCCATCCCTACAAGTCCTGCCAGTTTAAAAGTAACCACAAATCTGTTTTGTGAAGGGAGCAGTATTTCATTAATTTAGATAGATGGGAAGTGTCCTTTTATTGGAGTAGGAAGTTTTCCAAATCTCTATGGTTAATACATGCTGAAAGATAGGTATACATATTATATAACTTTCCTCCTTATATATGCAAATATATCATTCTATACACATCAGTGGTATACTTGCATTTCTAAATATTTTGTGTATATAACCAATAGTCTGTTTTTCACTAAAGCCCCTAAGCTTTCTGTTTTTTTGTTTTTTGTGTGTGTGTGTGTGTGTGTGTGTGTGTGTGTGTGTGTGTTTAATTTTTGGTATCTGGCTCATTACTCATCTTAGATTTATCATTTGCTTTGCTCACTAGATGAATCTATGTATTTTTTCTTAGAATATCTGTCACCATCCTTGGAATGTTGATTTTGTTTTCAAAAGTCCTAGGCATTCTCATTTCATCTTTCACTTTTCAGGTATGTGGTTTCTGTATGGTGATCTGCTAGGCTGACCCCTTATTAGCTTTCCCTCCAATATTCTGACAGTGATCCATCAAAAATATACTCAAGGTATCTCCACTATATTTTACACTGGTTTAATAATTCTAAAGTCCAAGATCACTGTTTCTTAAACTTGGGCCCACAGAAGTATTCTTATGTGAGAAGTCTTCCTGAGTATTTGCTAGCAGAAGAAAAATCTAAAGGAAACACATTCTGGATCTTCTGGATGACCATCTCACAACAGAACATGAACATATGGTTTTTGTGTTTGTGTGCCTTTTTAAAATTATTTTTAATGCAGTGTTTCTCTAAGTGGGCTAATAAAGTGTGTATTCTTGGGAAGATACGGATTTTTTTAAACACTAGCCTAGATCATGTTTTCATATTTTAATGAAGAACATCTAATATGGTAGTAAAGGTTATCTAAAAGTCAAAATGAATATACTATTATGCAGTATTTCTTCATCTACAGGGTAGGTCTTTGTTACAAAAGTCTTAATATATGCTTTATTGAAGCAATGTTGACTATATGCACTTTTGTTTTAAAAGAGAGATCTGGGGCTGACGGGGGTGAGGAAGAGAGACCTATTTTATACCTTGTAGTTCTAGTGAAAGTGAAAGTTCACATAAACCATCAGAGCTACTGTGAGGATAAATCTTTCAATCCTTCAAAGTTGACATTATTTGTCTAGGACTACACACATCTTTATAATGTAACTCTCACAGTTAAAGGCAAACTAATGAACAGACTGCAAAACTGTGAGGGTACAAAGGGTGAAGATGGGAAGTACGGTCAGGGGTGAGGGGATGAAGAATGAGGAACAAATCAAATGTAAGAATAAAGAAAATAAAGACCCATTTAAGGGGCATCTGATTGGCTCAGTTGGTAGAGTATGTGATTCCTGATCTGAGGGTTATAGGTTTGAGTCCCACATTGGGTGTAGAGATTGCTTAAAAAATAAAATAAAATCTTTAAAGACCCCATTTTAACTTCTGATACCCAACCTAAATAGTTACAACTGAAATTTTAGTATTATTTCCTTGAGCAGTGTAACTAAAATCTTTTAATTCCTGAAATCTGAACCTATTTCTCATGCCTTTGGAAGCAACCATAAGTTAAAAACGAAACCTTGTGAAGTACCTTGGCTAGTTGTGAAAATGTAGTTTTACCTATTCAAAGACTTTTATACTTGCAAACATTTCGTAGCAATTTAAGAATGAAAAAGAACCGGACAAAAATTTTAAAATCAAGAATTTCTCCTGGAAAACTGTCCATAGTACTGATGTTCTTACAAATTGGTAATGTTAAAATATTTGCAGCTGGTCAAAAGGCTACTAATATCTATTCAATATATGAAGACAAATGGGAGGAAAAAAATGCTCACTGCATCCATGTGTTAGTCAAAACTAAGGTTAAATGTAAGTTAATCCAGCTCTTCAAGTCTGAAACAATAAAGATTCTTTCATTCATTCAAAAGTAGTCTCTACACCCAACATGGGGCTTGAACTCACAACCCTGAGATCAAGAGTCACATTTTATACCAACTGAAACTGCCAGGTGCCCCAGGCAAAACTACTTTAAGATATGCAGTCCATTTTCTTAAGTTTTGGATTTAAGAACAATCTCTCAAACGAATAGTTAAATACTGCAGTTTCAAATGACTAAAAACTTTATCATCTATTATATAAAGAATGTAATACTTGCAATGTGCTGTAAGCTCCTTTAAAGGATTATTGTCTTGTAAAACCACAACTCTCAAACACTTAACATAGTGCTTTGTATATTAATAATTTCAAATAATTATGTGTGAAATTAGTTTTCCTTGGTTACTCACTTGCCATGTTCAGCACAATCTATCTTTCCTTTCTGTCCTGCTATTGAGAAGACTTTTTCAACTAAGAAAACAGATCTTTATTAATAGTAAGACATTTGTCTTTGCTTTAAAATGGAGTCTTCAGTTTTAGTTCTTTTAATACCTAGGACATACATTTCAATTTGTTTTAAGTCCTTTATGATATCACAAATAACAATCAGAATATATTTAGGACATAGGAAATATTAACTGGGTTATTAACAAAATAAAATTCTTTGCCACTAACCTTCAAGTTTTTTTAAGAACTAAAAAACTTGTGATATAAATATTACTGACAAGGGTATGAGATTTCTATTTCTGATTAAACACTTTATTTGTTGCGATTTCCCACCTGTGAAACAGAAAATTCAGTTCTTGTAATCTGTCTAGCTCAGTGATACACTCTGTAAGGTAAATATATGGTCCTGTGTTAGTCTTTTTACTCTTAAAGACCAACACCCTCTCATGACCAAGTCCACCAAGAATATGCAGAGGGCAACAGTATTAATAAAGGCCTAAAGATGAAAAGAATTAAAAGAAATAAAAAACAGACGAGTGTTCAATTCTTTCGTCTATGTCCATCAAACATAAAATTACCAACTTTCTAAAAACTCCTACATCCTTCTCTTTAAGTTGATGAAGGAATTCTATCAGTATTTACTGAACTGTAGTGAAATCCACTTAAATCACCTAACCAGAACTGAAAGAACTATGTAATGAACAGAACTGGTACAAATGGGTACTTAAAACTGTTATGGCTTCTCAATTGCTTAGAAAATGCTGTGCCATCATGCATTTATGTACCTGTGTCTAGTGTTTCAAAACAAATGCGCATATATATATATAAACTTGTGGCCTCAATAACTACTAGAGGATCACAGCTAAGAAGGAAAACTTCAAACAAACTTCCTTTACTCTAGCAACAGAACTAAATATACACCTGAAAATTTCTATTTAAAAACTAATTCTAGGGGTGCCTGAGTGGCTCAGTAGGTTAGGCGACCTTCGGCTCAGGTCATGATCCCGGAGTCCTGGGATTGAGTACTACATTGGGCTCCTCGTTCAGCAGGGAGCCTGCTTCCCTCTTTGCCTGCACTCCCACATTGTGCTCTCTGTCAAATAAGTAAATAAAATCTTTAAAACAAAACAAAACAAAAAAACAGGACACTGATTCTAATGCAGCTTAGTTTTTGCATAAGTCTTGAAATTTGTCAAGAAGGAAATGGTACTGTGATGAGAATACTAAAAAATTAAGACAGAAAATATACAGACCAAAAAGACTATTTTTTTTAATGGTAGGGGAAAGGCAAAAATTAAAAAAATTTACTATGAAGTTAACATCACATATTTGTCACTTAAGTTACCTGAAAGGTACATGCGTGCCTAAGGTACTTTTAATGCTTACATTATGCTGATGTATTATGACAGTGTCATAAAATTCTAGAGCCAATTATTATGGAATTATTTAAGTTTCAGTAAGTTATATTCTGAATCTATACAGATAGAGTAATGATGATACAATAACATACACAACCTATACATATTTTCTGGGGAAGAGTCAAGTCAAATCCTTCTGGAGTTTACTGGGAATGTACAATAGAAAGCTGCAAATATCTGGTCATACTCATGTTGAGATGAAAAGTAAAATCGTTTTTTGGTATGGTACACATTGTTAGAGAAGAAACTCAATCTACTATCAAATCTAATTATAAATGCCTGTATTGAGATATTTTTAAACTCCCTTTTTGGCAAAAATTATTTTGAGTAATTTTTGGTACAGGAATTCTGGTTCAGTTAAATAATTTGAACACTGTCATGGGGCTGGCAGAAAAAAATAATCTGACCTAATATTCGTCAACTTCCTATTACCTTTAGATTTCTAAGAAGCTTACCACCACAAATCATATTTGGTATTTATCTATTTCAGCTTCAAAACCTCATTAAACTTCACAGATCAATGAACTTTATATAATGGGATACCATTTTCCTTGCCTAAGTTTGCTTAGAGAAAAGTAACTAATTTGGAGGAACAACATGTAAACCTCTAATCACTCAACAAATTCAATTTTCTATTATAATCTTTAAACAGATAAATGTCTAGGTCAAGTTTAAAAATAAGCAGCCCAGTAACAGAAAAAGACTGAACATGACTGAGACCAAATTTAAAAACTAAAACGCGGGTGCCTGGGTGGCTCAGTGGGTTAAGGCCTCTGCCTTCAGTTCAGGTCATGATCCCAGGGTCATGGGATCAAGCCCCACGTCGGGCTCTCTGCTCAGTGGGGAGCCTGCTTCCTCCTCTCTCTCTCTGCCTGCCTCTGCCTACTTGTGATTTCTCTCTGATCAGAGGTAAGCTATCAAATAAAATTATAACTATTCATGGGGAGCTTCTTAAAAAAATAATTTTTCAGAAACAAAGAATTCAGTGGTACTCCTAGGAGCAATGCCTACATTTGAGCAAAGCTAGTATACAAAAAAGGGAAACTTTCTTTAACAAGTGCACACTATGGCTACGAAAATCTGGCAGCAGCTTATAACCCTTTTGCCTATAGGGAACTTCTATGCATTCTGCCTACACATTTACCATACCAGGCACACATGCTCAAAATATAAGTCAGGGTTTTACAGGTTTTAGGACATTGTTTAAAATGTGAAGCACAGTAATAGAGTTTAGCTTCTTAGGCTGGGAAAAAAACTGTAGTAGATTAAGATAAAAAATTCCTTTCTTCAGTGGGATTATGAAAATAAACCTTCAAAATTTATCCTGAGCACTTGGCACTTTAGTGGATAATGAAAATTAAGGAGAAAAAAAGAGCAGGATATATTTTAACAAAATGATAGCTTACCTGATATGCCATTCTTGCTGGTGTTCAATAAAGCTACAGATGCTGCAGAAACTCTTTTATTGTTCACAGTCTGCCCTGATTTTCTTGAGGTACATTCTTCACTATCACTGTCCTGTAAATTTAGTAGCCTTGGCTGGAAACACTGTAGTCGACATGATCTGATATTGCTTAGTATTTCAGAAAGGGACAGTCTATTTTCACAATGTTTACTGGAAGCATTGGTCCGAGTGAAATTAGAAGAAAAGTCTATAGTTTGGGAAGAGCTTGAAAAACCATTCAGCATTTCAGGGTCTATCTGTTTCAGGACTGGGTCATGTTCTGTGGATATTCGGTCCATAATGACCCTGAAAAACAATATAAAACCAAATATTATCTGGAAGAACTTAACATTTTCTCTGTATCTTCCCTTCCAGCTTACAAAAAAAACCCAGGCCAAAACAAATAGTTTACCTTCCACCTCTGCCAATTCGCCTCCTTGCAAATCCTATACATCTTCTTGGGACTGTGAGTGTTGTAAGGCAATGCCTGTATCTCAACTTATCCAAATCTGCCAATTCTGAATTTTCAAATGAGTGGTTAGCTTGGTCCAAACGAGGCTGAAAAGAAAAAAAAAATTAAAACTCACGAAGTAACTCTGAAGAGAAGTCAAATCATGCTAAAAATAAAGTACAGCATTAGCAGATCAATTAAAATTTAGTTATGAAACTGTAAAATTAGGGTTTAAGTGACATTAACAAGATAAAATTTTATAAAACTGAATGAAAAGTTCACTCACCAAAATCACTCAAATTGAATTTAATATTTTAGGGTAGAATATTTTTTAGAAGAAATATGTCTTTAAAGAAAAATATGCATTTAATATCTATGTAGAAAAGTAGAGATATGGGGTGGCTGAGTGGCTCAGAGGGTTAAGACTCTGCCTTCCACTCAGGTCATGATCTCAGAGTCCCCACAGTGGGCTCTCTGCTCAGCAGGGAGCCTGCCCCCCTCACCTCTCTCTCTCTGCCTGCCTCTCTGCCTACTTGGGATCTCTGTCCGTCAAATAAATAAAATTAAAAAAAAAAAAATAGTAGAGATAGTAAAGTTTGTAATTCATAGGTTTCCTATTGAGAGAAGTCAGAAGGAAAATTTTTTTTAACCAAAATTGTACTTTAAGCATGTATGGGTCAGGCTGACACTTCTTTATTTTTCTGGGCCTTAACATTTCTCTACCTTTTAATAATAATTTTCTCACTCTCTCATTAGTGTAACTTGCAAATAACTTTCTACCTCTTCTACACTAAACACACATATGCACACACTCTGAAAGACTGGAAGTGTAGATGTTAACATAAATAAACCAAGACAAATGGTCTCTGCAAGTCATATCTGAAAGCTATCTGCGTAACTATAATTAGCTATACCTTATCTGAAAACCTGAGCATTTGGGAGTGAGGGTCATTCCTGACATAATGCTGTACCAAAACTTGACTTACTAGCAATTTCTAAGTGTGTCAACATGTTTGAATAGAATTATTATATAAGATATTGCTATGAGGAAAGTCTAAAAATGATTCTTTTATGTTTAATCCTTACTTGGTATATATGCACAAGATGGACTTGCCTAAAATAAATTTTAATAAGCAGCAACAATCAAAATTTGGGGGCATCTGCGTGGCTCAGTTGGTTAAGTGGCCAACTCTTGATTTTGGCTCAGGTCATGATCTTAGGGTCATGGGATTGAGGCCCTCATCGGGCTCCCTCCTGAGTAGCAGGGAGTCTGCTTCAGGATTCTCTCTCCCTTTGCCCCTCCCTGACTGCCCAGAGGGGCACACATACACTTTCTGTTTCCAATAAATAAATAAATCTTTAAAATGAAGCTACAATTAAAGCCTAAAGTAAAACTAAATCTCTAAAATTTGGAATTTTAAATTATTAATTTCCAAGTAAAGAATTCTGATATTTTCAACATCTTCTGAAAGGACTCAGTACCTCTGAGCATCTTTTACTGGTATGTGTATAGGGGACAGTAAAAAAAAAATGCTGATGGACTTCCCGTTTTCACATTAAGACTAAAATTACCTTGACAAGAGTTACCTATTAATTCCAGTCCACAAAAACACTATAAAAACAAAGTTCTTACAGCGTAATACTGGCATCCTGCTCGCCTCCTGAAAGCACAGGGACCATCGGGATCATTTTCTTCTTCAGGTTCTGATACTGGGGATGGTACCTAGAAAAAAGAGGCATGATACATTCCATTTAGGAATTCAAAAGCCAACAACAGATCAATCTTTGTAATGGTCTAAAATCAGAATCTGACCACAAACAGTGAATCACTCCTATAGTTTATATAGCAGGCAGTAAATTCTCCCAAATAAAGACTAGCACAGATTTTCTATGGTTAAACATGATTACTTGGGATGGATTAGCTCTTGCAGGAAAGTCAACATGGTATTATGTAATTGCTTCTGAACATGTAAGTACCTAAGAATTAGTACTTTTAACATATTCCATTTATATTTTGTAAATAATATGCGGCCATACATACTTTATTTTTGACAGTTATGCTTCACCCACAGGTAGATGTATTTTTATGCAGTAACTTTCTCTCTCTGTAATAAAGCCAAAAACTAGGAAGCAAAAAATGGCTTATGAATAGTGCTCCCCTCAAAGACATTAGAGGTCACATATTTTTTCTCAAAGAGAATTCCTTATTTCCCTACTCATTTAAAAAAAAAAAAATCACTTTTTAAAATAGTTTTTATTTGAATTCCAGTTAGTTAACATAAAGTGTAATATTAGTTTCAAGCACACAGTTTAGTAAAACCACTTTTTAAACTTGGCAGATCAGAAGCAGAAAATTAGAAGAGGAAAGGAGACTTCCCTCTTGCAGACTAGCTGCAGAGAGAAGTGATAAGCCCACAACCTGACAGCAAAAGAAAAAATAATAACTTCCAAAAAGCTATCATATAATTAAAAGGTATTCTGCCTAGAACCTTGTGATCTTAGATTAAATATCCCTATATAATGTGAGTGGACCCCTGGGCAACACTGATCCATTAGAACAAACTCTATTAATGTCATAAAAATGGATTAAATGATATACAAATATACTCTGATACAGCAGAGAAATAATATGGTTTAGATAAACTTCTACCCATGACAGTTAAAATAAAAAAAAAAAGTTTTGGTACTTAAGTTTCAGCAGTCTCGTAATTTCACTTTGGAGTACATCTCTTTTTCTGACAACTCTGGCTCAATCATATTTACTTGCAAATTTTGAACCTCACAAATCCCTCTCTTCCTATTTTGAGAGGAAAAATGTGTCTCCACATTATTTCCAAACTGTGGTAATTACCACTGAGCAGGGTCATCCATGGGAGAAAGGCATTTGTTTGAGGTTCCAATATACCTCCACCAACCCTAAGGGGGAGACATAGAAACAGTAAGCTGGGGCTGATTCTTCTTCCCAGGTTAAAAAGCCCCAAACCTGAAATTTGAAAGGAAATCTTAAATGTGAATTTTATATTTTGATTCCTTTGCATATCGTCTACCTCTTCTAAACTACACACAGGGAAGGGTTACAAAGTCTTAAAATTTTTTTGCATAGAACATACCACCCCTTTGTCCCGACCACCATTCCCCAGGACTGCATTCCAGAATTTGGTCTGAGACATAGGAAAACAGAGTTGATATTCAGAGAATCAGAAGTGTGACTAAGAAAAGATAGGATTTTTAATTCTGCTCTGCTGCAAATCAGTTGGGTAAGTCTTAAGCTAAAATGATTGTTCTCTTAAGGCTTCCTATTCTTTTCTTCCTTGTTTACTGGGCAAAGAAGAAAACATATGATTATTTTAATGATCTTTTTAGAAATAAAATCCTGATTTTATAAAAGCTACATCCTAAAATAGCTGCTCACTGAATGATGTCCAATTATGTAGGTAAATACTTTTTAGTAACAAGAGGATATCATTATAAAAATTAATGAGGGTTTTTAAAGATCTAGTAAAAGAACAGAGAGGAACCTAAAATTTCAAAATATAATCAAAATTTTGAAATTTTCATGTGGGTCTGAGGGCTGGGTATGATGTGAATAAACACAAGAATTCAGAACAGAAACAAAGGTCCCTTAAATGCATGAGGAATGAACGATTAGCATGTGAGTGTGCCCTACCATTAACATGATGGACTTATTACAGCTAGAAAGGAAAAGTTTCTAGAGGTCATAATATCACATGTGTCATTCTTAAAGGGCTGGGTGTCTAAAGCAAAACTATGTAAGCTCTTCTGAGTACTACCAATATAAGGCTATTACTGATATATAATAAACCATGTCATATTCTTATTTAAAATTCTTTAATGTCCCAGTATATTTAATGTAGAAGCCATTTGCCACCCGACTACTATTCCAAGCATCATTCTGTTCCAACTCTCTTCTCCTTTGTGTATGCAGCAATGTTTTCACTCATATGCTGTTCCCCCTACCTAGAGCCCCTCCCTATTATTTCTATATGGAAAACCACTATTTGTTAGGACATTACTTCCTCATTTCTTTAAAATGGCTATGTCCTATGGCTATTCAAAGCACTGAGTCTAACTGGATGATCCTTTGACAAAAGTAATGAATTATTTCCTTAAGTGTTTTTCAAGAGTGTACTAAATTAAACATACCTTTGTGCATTTGTTACAATCCAGACAAATACTAAAATATTATCTATAGTGATAGAAGTAATAGTGATAGAAGAATTAAAAAAAATACATAATCTACTCAAAGGGGACACATTTTACACTTTCATGTAAACTCTAGATTTTAAATAGTTACAACCATAACTGTTTTATAGACAATCTTGCTTCCAGACATATATGTAATGTTGGTTTAAAAAGTTTTTTTCTTTTAGAGCAATGAAGCAAAAGTGTTAAAATAGTATGCATTTGTTATATAGCATTCTCTTTAGGTTGCTTATACCATATAGAAAAGAAAAAAGAAAAGGGTATTGCTAGACAAGGTGCTAAACTATAAATACATGTTCATCTTTTAAAATTGATCTTTTAATATACAAAGGTCTTGTTTTAAAAATAGCACTTGTGAATGTAAAATTAAGATTTTTAAAATATATAGCAAACATTTTGCTATAAACTGCTGCAATATAAACCAAAGAACTGTCTTCACAATTTACAACTTGAATTAGTTCTTCTTAATCTTTAAAATTAAATGGTTATCACCAAACAAAGCAGCAAAATTTACATTCAAAGTTATAAAATAAAATGCTGGTGGAATATAGTTTTTAAAAAAAGGGAATTATTGGGGCGCCTGGGTGGCTCAGTGGGTTGAAGCCTCTGCCTTCGGCTTGGGTCATGGTCCCAGGGTCCTGGGATGGAGCCCCATGTCGGGCTCTCTGCTCAGCGGGGAGCCTGCTTCCCCTCTCTCGCTCTGCCTGCCTCTCTGCCTATTTGTGATCTCTGTCAAATAAATAAATAAAATCTTTTAAAAAAATTAAAAAAGGGAATTATTATTGATGAATATTTACAATTAGGTATTAACTATCTTAAAATATTGATAATCCATTTCTAATAGTTTTTTTTTTTTTAAGATTTTGTTTATTTTTTTGACAGAGAGAGACACAGTGAGAGAGGGAACACAACAGAGGGAGTGGGACTCAGGGATCATGAACTTGAGCTGAAGTCAGACGCTTAATGACTGAGCCACCCAGGCGCCCCTCTAATAGTCTACTTTAAAATAGGGGGAAAGAATAGTAATGTTCACTTTTACAGAAGATAAAATTGAAAACCACCTAAATGCTCCACAGAGAATAAATTCTACCCAACTGATAGAAAATAATGGAAAGTAAATATCATTTCAGTGGCCACATAAATAATGTGGAAAATGTATATATGCTATATAACATTAGGTGAAGAAAATAAGAATCAAAACTAAGAGGTCAATCATGTTTTAAAATATAGCAATATAAAAGACTAAAAGGAAATGTCTTTAAAATAGTTTTAAAACAAGCACCTGTGGAAATTCATCTTCATCTGAGCTGTGAAAGTCATATTGCTTAATATCACTCTTATTGATCACAGGCAATGTCTCAGGAGTGGGTTGCTGAGATGTTATCAAAGCCTCTGCTTTAGGCTTCTTTGGGTACTTCTTCTTTTGACGAACCACATCAGAAGCCTCTTCTTTCAAAGACAAATGATGAGGGTGCTGTTTACATGACGATTTTTCCCCCAAAAGGAAGAAATGAAAATCATTTTAGAAATCATGAAAAACTATACTGCTCTTTGAAAAACATACATTTTACCCAGGAGGTGATTTTATTTACTGTTTTTAGTATGCAAAAATTACGTGATCATAAATTGAAAAATGTTTTACTTTTTGCAAGTTGTGATTAAAAATCGTAATGGTACTTAATTTTTTATATTGTTATTTATACTTAAACTAAGATGTTAGTGATTTTTAGTAATTGCTTTATTATTATGCAAGCATTTAAAAGTACTTAAATTCAATTTTATTTAAATCCACTGTATTAAAATGAATTTTATTTTTCAAATAACTTGAATTAGATTATAAATTCATTAATTTATTTCTACACTTATTTTCAATCTGCAGCTAGTAATTTTTTTTGAGGAAAAATAAGTTTATTAACTAGAAAAAAAACTTTTACTTTTTTAGAATGCATAATTGCTGCCTTCACAGAACAATAATCAAACTGTTCTCAAGTACCCCAGAATTCTGTGACAGCACTTGAGAGGCCATCTGGCAAGAAACTGACTGATGGGGTAGGTTTCTAACCCCCCTTGCTCTCCACTCCTCAGCGGAGAAGTTCTATTTCTATGCATTTTAACATAACAGTATTCCATTTAATAAGTAGGAATTCACTACTTAAAAAGTTTGAAAATGATTATTCTAAGCACCAAAGTACAAGTAATATGAAAGTGAAAAAATATTTAGGAAGTTCTACATTTTCCATGTAGTCCACATTTTTGTTAAAACTACTGCAGGGTCAAAAATGGTATACACAATGAAAGTGCTGCTTAAATAGCAAATTATTTAGTGATATAGCTAAGTCTCATACAATGGATATAGCTATGACATCCAAAAGAAAAGTCCTACCTCTTAGAAACTGCCTATATTTTAAGGTAGGATGTGTGACCAAGCAAATACAGTTATCTCTGTATAATGAGGTAGAGCAACAATGGATGCAACCATATCTCTAACTCTAGTAAACAGGGTGAGTGTTTATTCTTACAGATAATCTAAAATAGGAATCAATACATAATAAAAGCTGATTCTGCCAGTAATTTCAGGTTGAGATTTCAAATTCTATGCCTATCAATCATATACCTGAAAAAAGCATTAGTTTATATAAAATGGATTTAAAAAAAATAACTTAGGAAATTACATTAATTGCACTGGTAAATTTTTGGCTATAGAGGCAAGTGTGATTGAAAAAGAATCAGGTAGGTGGGCTAGATGCCTGTGATGAATAAGAAAGAACTTTGGTGTTTAAATTGACATCAGTTGAATAAAAGGAGGAGTCTTCCTGCTCCACATTCTTCTTTGACCTTTAAGAATGAACCCATGAAAAGAATTGTGTACATTTTTTAAAAGATGAATTTTCCACAAACACCCTATGTTGCTTTTTAAATCCTGCTACACAGAAAGCTCTATCTAAATACTCAAGTCAATACTTTTTTCTTATTTAAAACTAAACTCCTTAAAGTTTTATTAATTTTTATTATTTCTCAATTGAATAATTAATGTACCACATGGATCCTGAATAAATAAAATTCCTCAAAGTCTGAGAGACTAAAATAATCACGGAGTCTAGATCTTTCTATTAGGAAGAAAACAGGATTTGAATGTTATAGGACTTCTTCAAATCACTCCAACTAGATAGCAGTTGATAAATGCTGGTTCTGGAAGTGATGATGAAAGTAAGAGTAACTTTCAATAGTCTCAATGAAGAAAGCTTTAATCTTAAGATTTTGATGCCTGCCACTCCAACACAGGATTTGTTAAGGCTAGTGATAAAAAGTAGACTTTAATTTACCCATATTCTGTAGGGAAGCAGATGGCATAGTGAAAAGCACACGGTTTTTTTGTTATTAGACCTGGACCTAAACCTTGAATCAGCCCCTTATCAGCTATACGATCTAGAAGTCATACCAGGGTAAAATCTGTGTCAAAGGGCTGCTGTAAGGATTAATGAGTTAATTCGTACGTAAAAATTCCTAGCAAGTGCTTGGCAAATACTAAAAACAACACATGTTAATTATGTTTTCCTTAACCAAAGTATTCTAAGACAACTGATGAAACCAGTAATTCTCTGATCAATATTACCATATGGGCTTCTCCCCAGAGGATATTCACCTTAGTTTTACATTCTTGGACTTTGTGATGATTTCCATTATGAAGAGTTGCTGGAGTGGCATATAACTCTTTGTCTGATCTATTGATTTTCACTTCATTAAGGATTTCACCACCATAGTCTCCCAAATGATATCTTGGAAAGGTAACAAAATATAAGAAAATGTTTTATAGTTTAAAAATAAAAACAATGATCTTGCAATGAACTGGAACACAACTAATCAAATAGAATTAAATTAATCAGATTATTCTTAAAAGAGAAAACTTACAGGAATAAAGCAGCTCATATTTGGGATTTAGCAAAAACCAACCAACCAAAAAACCCAAGGAATCTCTGAAGGGACACAAAAGACAAATTTCTCACATATTTAATATTTTAAAACACTGGAAAATGATGTTTAGAATGCTTACCTCAGGAATCACATAAAACTGTTAGGTTTGATATAGTTTATTTAACTATACAGGAAAATGACTATCATATTAGAGACACATTTTTTTTTTAAAGATTTATCCATTCTAAAGATAGAGTGCACACAGGAAGGGGGAGCACAGAGGCAAAAGCAGAGAGAGAATCTCCAGCAGACTCCCTGTTGAACATGGAGTCCTCTGCTGAGGGGGGCTTGATCTCGGGATCCTGAGATTATGACCTGAGCTGAAATTAAGAGTGGGATGCCTGAGCCACCCAGGTACTCCATAAAGAACACACTGTTAAAATGCACTGAAACAAAAAATGCTTACTACTTAGTCAGAAAATAAAATCATCTAAACATTCATTTCCCTCAAATTTTAAAGGAAACTTAAATAAAAAGAATGGTCAAAATGACCCCCAGGTTCTTTTCTAAATAAAATTCAAGGATTCTGGAAAAAAAAAAATTAAGTGTCTTAGAGGAGCTATACGTATTACACACAAATTTGAAATCCAAACTGATAATCTAGTATTTTTTAAAAAATAGTAACACATGAATTCTTCAAAAAATGTAGAATTTGAGCATCTATTCCAATTGTTTTAAAGCTAGACAAAAAACAAAACATACGGTTTGGTTATATTTTACCCAACATCTGGCTAAAGCTTTGATTAGTATATAACAGTAGCAATGTTACCTTTTCTCCACAACTTCTAAGGTTAAGTGCAATAGTTCTCGTTTTGTTTTCTCTCTTCTCTTAATCATTTCCAAAATTGTTATGGCTCTACTAAACTCTCGTCTCAACTTCAACATCTTTTCATAAGAGGCTTCATCATTCTTACGATTCTATTGAAAATAAATTTTAGAAGAATAAACAATCCAATTATCCACATTTCCATTTTCATTCAACAAAATCTTATGAGATCCAAATATGTTCCATAAAAGCAAAATGTTAAAAAAAAAATGTTAAATGTAAAAAATAATCTTAAACAGCAACTACATAAGAGAACCTATCTATTTAACTCTGAAAATAGAAGTATAAGCAAACAGCTCTCAAATATTTAAAAAAAAAATGTTGCCCATTGTTGAAAAGATGGAATAACAGAAGGGATCATTCCAATGTAAACAAAATCTTAAGTCTGCCTGAAACAAAACCTAGTGTACCAGAAAATGTAGTCCATTCAAATTGATGCAATATATTTTCTAGTGACAGAGAGAAACAGTTCTGTCAACTCAAGGTTACCTAAAAATAGCCAAAATGGATCTCTATCCATCTATCCAGTTCTGTAATTGTGGGCTGGAAGGTTCAATATACCACAATATAAACACTTGCCTTGACAAGCAAAACCACTCAAAAACTCAAGATACAAAAACTGTAAGTCGGATATAAAGCATCTCAAGGAATGTAATTATTATGTTTCAAAGTAATTAACACCTCTCATTGCAGGGCAAAAACCAAGTGAAAACTCTGAATTTTGGAGTATTGTTAAGAAGTTCCTTCTTCTTAAGAAGATTTAATTAACAACTCAGAGTGAAAGTCCTGCTTAGTAATTAGACAAGGCTCAGCTGTAATTAGCAGCATCTATCTGCCTATGAAAGTTATGGTTAATATATTTTGTTTAATCAAATAACCACAGAATATTTATATTAGGCATGGGACTATTTGCTTAAAAACAGACCTTATTCTATGTATCTTATTATTCTATGTATCCAGACAGACTGCATTTACACAATCTTTCCACCCTTGAGTTAATAACTCAATATGACATTATGACCCAGCAACTGTACTAGGTATTTACCCAAGGGATACAAAAATAGTGATCTGAAGGGGAACATGTACCTCAATGTAAGAGCACTATCCACAATAGCCAAAATATGGAAAAAGCCCACATGTCTGTAGACTGATGAATGAATAATGGATGTGTGTGTGTGTGCCTATCTCTTTTTCTATATATACATATATAAAATGAAATATTACTCAGCCATAAAAAAGAATGCAATCTTGCCACTTGCAATGGCATGGATGGAAGCAGAGTGTATTATGCTAAGTGAAATTATTCAGTAAGAGAAAGATAAATACCCTATGATTTCACTCATATGTCAAACTAAAGAAACAAAATAGATGAACATGGGGGAAGGGAAGGAAAAATAAAAATAACAGAGAAAGAGTCAAACCATTAGAGACTCTTAACTACAGAGAACAAACTGAGAGTTCCTGGAGGGAAGGTGGGTGGGATATGGGATAACTGGGTGATGGGGATTAAGAAGAGGACTTGATATAATGACCACTGGGTGTTATATATAAACGATGAATCACTAAATTCTACCCCTGAAACTAATACTATACTATGTGTTAACTAACTAGAATTTAAATAAAACCTTGAAAGAAAAAAAATCCCAATATATTAAAGAGATGACTACTAGGGACACAAACTCTGCAGGAGTAAAAGCTGTTGTCACTTCATCAAGCAAAGATCACAAATATTTAGTGTGCTTGTTAAGAGCAAAGCAGATATGGAATATATTCTGGAAGGAAAAATTTATAAATACCTGTTATGACAATATGAACAGTTTAAGAAATCAGGATTTATGAGCATATCCTAATGATTTGATGTGAAAAATTACTTGTAAATATTAACCAAACATTTTGTATTGCTTCTCTCTTCTATTGTCAAGATCAAGTATGTTAAGAGTGGTTAAAAAAGAATGCAATATGACATTACGATGAACCTGAAGCCAGGTTTCATAACTAGAGGATTATAAAGGAGAAAATAAAACTTGAGAAAGACTCAAAGTTTTACTCTCTTTTATGTGTTTCTTGTATTTGAAAATTAATCATCACCTATAAATCAGAACTTAAATTAAGTCCTATTAAGGTACTACCTACTTGTATTTTAAAATGCTATGTTAGTAAGTCAGTCTTTTACCTTATCAAAAGGAAATTAATCTCCTCCCCTCCTCCTAGTACTACTTAAGAAAAGGCAAAATCTAAAGTACAGTTTTGAGCAAAAATTTTTGGCAAGCAGGCAGCAATAAGACCTTCCAACTGAAATAAAATTAACATGACAAAGACCACTTATTAAAGGGTCCCCCTGTATAGAGTACTGCACAGGTCCCCCACCCTCAAAAGGCTTAAAGTCTAATAATAATGAGACAGACAGATTCAAAGATGAATAATAATACAAGGCCACATCCCACCTGAACAATATTCAAAAGTATACAAGAACCTTTTAAGATCACCCTCCTCTTCACTAAGTGTTCCTTGTGGCCTACATGCTTCTGCCCTGTCTTAACCAGTCATTTCCCACTCTCTTTAGACCCAAATAACTACCTTTCTAATTTTTCCTTTCTCTAGCCCTGTCTTTTCTTTCTTTTCTTTTATTCTGAAATGATTTCAGATTTACAGTTACAAAACAGTATCAAGAATTCCTATATATCTTCATCCAGATTGCCCAAATGTTAATATTTTACATTTGCTTTATCTCTATGTATGTATGTATGCATATTATGTAATCTATACTATTATGGACTAAATGTTTGTGTCCCCTGAAAATTCATGTTGAAACTCCAAGCCCTAAATGTGATGTTATTCAGAGGAAGGACCTTTGGGAGGTGATTAGGTCATGAGGGTGGAGTCTTCACAAATGGATTTGTATGCTTATAAAAGAGATCCAAGAAAGCTTTCTTCCCCTTCCACCACGTGAAGACACAGCAAGATGACTTCTGAACCAGGAAGTAGGCACTCATCACACACTGAATCTGCTGGTACCTGTATCTCAGACCTCCTAGCCTCTAGGCCTGTGACAAAGAAATATTTGCTGTTTAAAAAACTCAGTCTCTGGTATTTTTGTTATAATAGCCTAAATAAACTAAGATAGATAGATAGATATCTATCTTAGTCCATTTAGGCTATATATATATATATATATATATATATATATATATATATATATGCACACACACACACACACACACACACAAATAAGTAAAATTAGTAGTCATATTTAAAAAAATTTTTGAGACTAAATGAATATACACTGCCCCTTCATCCCTAAGCACTTTATTTTTTTATTTTTTAAAGATTTTATTTATTTATTTGCCAGAGACAGAGGGAGAGAGAGCGAGCACAGGCAGACAAAGAGGCAGGCAGAGGCAGAGGGAGAAGCAGGCTCCCTGCCGAGCAAGGAGCCCGATGTGGGACTCGATCCCAGGACCCTGGGATCATGACCTGAGCCGAAGGCAGCTGCTTAACCAACTGAGCCACCCAGGCGTCCCCCTAAGCACTTTAATATGGACTTTACAGAAACAGTGATACTCTCTTATATAACCAATACTAGTTTCAAAATCAGGAAATTAACATTGACTTTATTCATATTTCACTAATTATCCCACTAATGTCCTTTTTGACAACAAATATAATTCTAAATACATTTTTAATATGTCTACATAATTGTTGCTATGACGGACATTAGCGGGACAATTTTTATTATTAAATTCACTCATAACATCAAATTTTTTCTTGGTCTAGGATCTGATTCAGGATTACAAATGTACTTAGTTGTCATGTCACTTTAATTTCCTATGATTTGGAATAGTTCCTTTGTCTTTCTACAGTGATCATGACCTTGACATTTTTAAAAAAGAATTATTTATTTATGTGGGGGGGGAGGAGTCTTAAGCAGACTCCACCCTGAGTGCAGAGCCTGATGCAAGGCTCCATCCCACGACCCTAAGATCACAATCTGAGCTGAAGCCTAGAGGTGGCTGCTTTTAACTGCCCATGCCATCCAGGCACCCCAAGATCTTGACATTTTTAAAAAATAGTAACCACTCATTTTTGTAGGGATGTTCCTCACTTTGGGTTTCTTTGATGTTTTTTCATAATTTAATTCAGGTTATATTTTCTTAATAGGATTATCACATAAGTGGTATTGTATCCCTCTCCTATATCAGGAGTTAAATGATACTTATTTGTCTCCTTACTGTTGATGGTAACTTTGTTTACTTAAGATGGTGTCTGTCAGCTTTCTTCAAATAACTGTTTTTTCCTTTTTTAATTAAAAAATTATGTACCTTGTTTCTCATCAAATTTCCTCCCAATACTTTATGATTATTATTACTATCATGGTTGCCAAATGGCGATTTTCAAACTTCCTCATTCCACTGACACTTAAAGGTAAAATTCTACTGTTAAGGGAAAGTGTTCCCTTCTCTTTTATCAATCCATCCATTTACCAATCATCCATCCATCCATTCATCCATCCGTCCATCCATCTATTTATATCAGTATGGACTCATGGATTACTTATACTCTATGGGTTATTCATTACTGTATTTATACTGACACTTAGAACTGTCCCACATCTGGTTAGTAGAGTTCCCCTTCAAGCTGGCTCTTCAGGCCGTCCAACATTCAGATCGGTCTAACATTCCTTAATTTTCAATCAACAGTCTTACTTTCTGGCATAGCAGAATGTTCCAAGCTTATCCTTATACTTTCCTAGCCCTCGACCAGGAAACACTATTTTCCTAAGAAAATGGAAATGACCTACGTAGTAGGCATGCTCACTGTTACTCAGCATCATTGCTTCTAGACCCTCTCAGCAAACAGAACTAACACCTGTAATATGTATAGGTACATATACATGCACAGATCCACATCTATTTCTGACTCTTTCTCTATAAAAACAGTGAGTTCATACTGACATTTTCTCCATGCTTTTCAGATGGCCCTAATCCTGTTTTCAAATCCACTCATTTTCTTTATCTGTCATCACAACAGTCCCTGCTCTGGACCAACTCTTCTCTCCCTGTTCCCAGTTACATATTATAGTTCTGACCTACTGCCAAATCTCTAGGAAGTGGTTCTCAAACTGCTGCACTTTTTCACTTTTAAATTGTTGCACTTTAGAGTTAACTACAGATCTTTTTATAACCAAGGGTAATTCACAGGAGACTGTCATGCAGCCAGACTGAGAACAACTACTCTTGAGTTTCCTCTCCTGTCTATATCTTGTTTATTCTGGGCCACACAGAAGGAGGAGAGAAAGTGCAGTTGTTAACAGTTGTATCTATGGAATTAAACATATTAAACACACATGCTGATTCAAGACTTTCTAATCAGTGCTTTCAGACATGCTGGTGCCTTAAGACTTTCTCATTTAAGAATGTCCTTAAGTACTTAAGCACTCGCATATTAAATATTAGTTTAGTGAATTAAAATTAAATTCTAGACTGCCAAGAATATATTTCAGAAGTCCTTTATTTAAGAACCTTTATATCTAGCTATATACACGTTTTCAATTTTGTGGAAACGAAAGTAGAGAACCATTGTTAGCTGTATTCATTTTTGTATATCCCATGCTTGCCCACCTCTGAATACCTAGGGGTATCTACTGTTGACTGCTTTCCCAACGTTCTCATTTTGAAACACATAAATATTTCTAAGCTGTATTAGTGTGCATGAAGGGTCCCACAACTGAAAACAGAGAGGAATAAAAAGACTACCAGAAAAGAAAATGGACCACTCTACAGAGGAAGGTCAAAATAACAGATAAAAGAAAGGGTAGAAATTAGTGTCAGGAAAAAGTGGTAGTAGTTATTCACAATGGTGAAGCACCTAAACATATGAACCCCGTCTAGCAATTCTCAATATACACTAGTTAGAAAATGGTGATTTAATCTATTTAAGAATTAAACGAATTTAAATATTTAGAATATTCTTTACATGTCAATAAATACTGCTAATTTTAAGTACCCACTCACTAAAAGAAGTCCAATGATACTCTTCCTTCAAAACACATTGCTAAAAGTCTATGTTTTACAATACAGCTGAATCAATTACATTGCTTTTAAAGATCCTACTTATTTATCTGAGAGAAAAAGCATGAGCAGGAGTGGTGACAGGGGCAGAGGGAGAAGCAGACTCCCTGCTGAGCAGGGAAATATAGGGGTTGATCCCAAGACCTGAGGATCATGACCTGAGCTGAGGGCAGATGCTTAACCGACTGAGTCATCCAGGTGCCCCAATTACATTTTTTTAAAAAAGCAGATCGTAGTTCAGATTTTTTAATGGTTTAGATAGACCTCTCCTTCCTCATGTTCAAATTGCCCATATTTATAAACTTACCTCATGTTAGTCTTTTCTAAGCAAGATGTTAGATCTTCATAAAGTATCTTAGATTTCCTTAGCTAAGAACTGAAATGCCAAATTGAAAACTTAGCCTGGGTTAGGGTATGTCATCTACACTTGGGAAATCCAAGAAAGACTTACAGAAAGTGGTTGTTAACCAGTAAGAGAATTTCTCCTAAAATACACTATTCCTAGCAGCTGTTACGCTTCACAGCTGTTATATTAACAACTGACAATGACAAGCTTTTAATGTTAGGAGAAACTGGAATCCACAGAAAATGCTTTGCCTCCAAATCACAATTACTCATGGCTTTTACATTTATATGTTCCAATTTTTTGTGGGTTAGAGAATGTATTACTATGTATGGTGTTTACTGTTAATTATGAGAAATGGAAGACAGTGAATACCCCCTCTGAAGTTAACAGGTTCCTCTATACCATAACATTCCATAACATGAGACCTTTTTCTCTCAAAATTCCAGCTCATACTGCTTCTGAAAGGCAGATGGGGACAAGTTCATCAATTTGAAATTTGCCATAATGGACAACTCAGAAAAGAAGAAAAACATTCCACTGTTACTATTGACTATTGACAGAACAGGCTTGAAAATGAACTTTCCCTACTTCTCATGACCCCATAGTAAGTAGAGGCAGTAAAGTCCATTTTTATTTGCAAGAATTAGAATGTAGTTCCAAAGGAGATATTAAGTTCTTAAGCTATCTAAGAGGGTATGTATAGAATTTACCGAAGAACTCAAATTTCTGAGGTACATAAAGATATATAATTCCTTTTACTACTTCAATTTCAAGTCTGAAACGGTATAAATAGACCTATAAAGGGCATGGGTATTATACCAACAGAAGCTGACCGATGAAGCTACTGAAGAGAGCAGGATTTCTAACGTTAAGTTTAACAATGTTATTAGCTCCCCTGTATGTTCAAGGTATTCAAAATTATTGAAGTTATTAGCAGAAAAAAAACTGGTCTTAAGTACTATTAAGGCACACTCAATTAAATCTAAATTGCACATTACCTTTCGAGTTTGCATTTTCTCTGTTCTCCTCCGAAAGGCAACATAAGGGTCATTGTTGGTAGAGCCGTCTCTTTTCTCTTGTTTTATCTGAGGAATGAGGGATGGCCCCCTGCAGTTTTTACGTTTTCTTACCCAGTAGTCATACACAGCTTTAATAAGGTAATCATCTTCATTTAGCAGCAGTTTTGCTTCCTGAAGTGTTACAAGCTAAATGAAAAATACAAATTGTCGTCATCCATAAGGTTTGAAAAAGAGAAATCAAAGTTAAGCTATATATACCTATAGAAAAAAATGTCGTCAGTCTAACAATTATGATCAGACATCATAATGGCAGAAAACACAATTCAATTTTGAAATTTTATGAAGGATTTATTGGTAAAAAGATTTATCTAAAAAACTGTATTTTGCTCTGAGAGATACTAAGTACCACAACTTATAATATTTAAGAAGTCTAAATGAACAACAGTTGAGAAGACTTATGCCTCAGTTAAGTCTGTTGTTATGTCTGGAATAGTGATCCTAGGATGGTTCCTCTAGGAACTGTCACACTGGTATTTTAGGGATCCACTTCTTTATCAATGCATATATATATAAAGCTGACGTATCTCAAACTAAGGGTATGGAAAAATTTGCTTGGTCATATCTATTTCCTTACTGCTGGTAAAGATACAATAGATTGATCAGCTTTAGCAGAATGAATTATGGGTTAATCACATCCATCTACAGTGAACTCTAAATAAAGATAATGGGAGCTTTAAGTCTCCAGTTGTAAGACTGGAAAACCTCAGTGAAGGGCATGCCAATCTTTTCACTTTTATCATTTTGGAGATGAAGATTCATTTTTAAAACAAATTGAGGTATCTCCTAAGAAATGTTTTGCTAAAACTTGGAAATGAAGGGGAAAATTTTCTTTCTGAAACTGTAAGATCAATATAGGAATTGATCTGATGGTTGTTATGAAGTCAACTAAAGATAGCATGACCCAACAAATAAATCTGATTTCTCATACTGGTGTAATTTCACAGAATAAATGCAATGGTCATTGGACTTCCAGTCCTATGATGGTGATTACCAGGGCTAATGAGTTTTTTTTTTTTTTTAAGATTTATTTATTTATTTGGCAGAGATCACAAATAGGCAGAGAGGCAGGCAGAGAGAGAGGAGGAAGCAGGCTCCCTGCCGAGCATAGAACCCGATTCGGGGCTCTCGATCCCAGGTCCCTGGGATCATGACCTGAGTAGAAGGCAGAGGCTTTAACCCACTGAGCCATCCAGGCGCCCTTAATTAGTTGGTTTCTTATTATAAGTTGACTGCCAAGACAGGCCACAGGAAGAGAATATACTGACAATGACAACTCAAGTATTCTAGTTCATGTAATGATTACATTTAGTGCAATAAAATTTTATGTGCCCACAGTTTGACTTAATCAATGTCTCAGTGAAGTCATATTAATTTCATCTGAATGGCTGAGTAACTTGGGTCTTTAAAGTGGTGGGCCAGAGCCTGAAACAAGATATCAAACTGAAAAAACTAATACTTCAAACATCAACTTTAAACGGGGACCTTTGTTATCTGAAGTTCTCTGGAATAGTTCAAGGTCTATACGGTGCCAGTGGTAGAGTAAGAACCAAGCTTTCTGGATCTAATAAAATTCAACCTCATGCTTACAGCATCGTAACATTACTGGGAGCTTTTGTGTGCCCTGAGAACCAAGGGAAACAATGCTGTGATATGCTACACATCTTCAACTGTTTGGTCATTCTGCTTCTGATAAAATAAAACCTTCACTAATGATATCAAGAACATACTTTAACTTTAGAGTGGGGAGGAGGATAGGTTTCTTCCTATCAAGCCATAGAGCAGTAGTGAGATTCTTACATAATACTATCAGGATAACACTGTTTCCTATTCTCCCTGCAGGAGAAGTAAGGGGATTAAAACTCTGCCTCAGATTTCCTTCTCTGGTGCTTTTTGCTCCTTCTACAAAGGTCCTCTGCCTGGTTGATAAGTACCCTCTTCATATCTTAGATAATAAGAATTCAATACACTGTTTACAATTAAACATCCTGATATTTCTTTCCAATGTTAACCTTATTTCTCAGTTTGTTGATGTTTTTATGTTGCTATACAGTCAATTTTTATTTTACTGAGTAACTTTTTAATCATTCTGTTAAATTATCTTTAGTTATTCTAAGGCAATTAGTATCACTTGTATCATTATTATCATCATGCTGGTAGCATCAATTTGAGTGGGTAAGAACTAGTTGTAGATTAGATAAAGTAGTCCCAAATTATTAGGACACAATTAAAAACCCACAAAATCAGAATCCTATTACTTTTCTATCTTAAGAAAAAAGTTCTGCCATTTAGCACTTTCTCTACTAGAAAGCAGTGAAAACTAGTATTTACTTGACAAAAAGGTCAGTGATAAAATTTATTATTTCCAAGATACCTCTGAGTTATTTGATTTACTTACTTTGGGGGCTTGGAGATGAGATAAAAATTATTCCACTAGCTGGACTTTTCTTCTAGATTGCCACTAGCTTCATGAGGACAAGGATCACTTAGTTTGTTTACATACAGATTCATGGTTCAGCAATTTCAAGAAATATATTTATAATACATAAATGAATAAACTATGTATTAAAAAGCAGTATTTTTAAAATATAGTCAGTAAAGCAATAAACAATAATCAACTACTATCAGTCTATCATTGTGTTACATAGGTTGTGGGGAAATTAGGGGAAAAAATTTCAAGATAAAACTACTACCAACAGAAACTCAGAATATGACAATCAAGGCAAGACAAATACAATTTAAACAATGAGAGAATAATGTCAGAGGTTTTAGAACTCAGTATTAGTGCATTAAGATATAGGACAGAACCACAAAATACTCTACCTGGGAGTGCTTGAATTGGTAGCTTAAGAGACAAGTATAATTTCTGAGGACAGATATTGAAGAAAAGAGCTAACAAGAGGTAGAAGAGGAGGAGATGAAGAAAGAAGAAGAAAAGATTCGAGAAATGTGGAGGTCAACAGCATCCACTACTATGGGGATATTTAGTAGGATACAGGCTGAAATGAATGGATGATAATGAGAAGGCCATTGGTGACCTAGGTGCAATCAGTCTACTGAAATACACCGGAGTAGAGAAAAACGTTAAACAGCACATCTAACCTTTTTAAAATGTAACTGAGGGGGGGTGGGAGGGAGGAGAGACAAAGGGTGGTAATTTATAGATAAAGATGGGGTCAAATGAAAGGGTTCTCTTGGAAAAAGGGACCCTTGGCATATTTTTGGGCAAAGAGAGAATGAAGAAATGAGAGAAGAGATAATTAAAGATGAAATATGCAAGGAATATACTGGTGCATGAGGAAGAGTTAAAATTAAAATTTAGAGACTGAAGGAAAAGGGATAAAAAACACATCATTGCGAATTTTGGAAGTCACTGTAGTTAACTCTCTTAACTACACATGATCCTGTATCATGTAGAAAAAAAAAAAAGAAACATAAACTTGAGAGGTCTGTGGACCACCTAGACCGAGATGCCAACAGGAAGCACAAAAAGAGAAAAATGTCCTAGAGTTTGAGAAGGAGGTCAAGTGTAAGGATATACGTATTATTACCCTCACAAAAATCCTTGCTAAGGGGATATTAACCCCAATCACACAGTAAGACGACCAAGGACAGAATTTCAACAAACTCTGATGTTTGCAGATATTAATGAGAGGATTCAGTAAAAGACAATTACGAGGAACGATCACAGAAAATAATTTTAAAAATCAGAAAAGAATAAAGCATATTCAAAACACCAAAGGTGATTAGTTCAAAGAAATGAGGAGAGCTCAATTAAAATAAATGAATGGGGGGACGCCTGGATGGCTCAGTGGGTTAAGCCACTGTCTTCGGCTCAGGTCATGATCCCAAGGTCCTGGGATCGAGCCCCAAATCGGGCTCTCTGCTCAGCAGGGAGCCTGCTTCCTCCTCTGTCTCTGCCTGCCTCTCTGCCTGCTTGTCATCTCTCTCTGTCAAATAAATAAATAAAATCTTTAAAATAAATGAATGGGGACTATATAATGACAGCATTTGGCTGTGATCAGTCTGTTTTTATGTCTTCTCTATCAACCTAATAAATACTGCTTTAACCACAAACTTGATTTCTTGCTTTGAGATCTGCTACTATGTCAGTAAAGAAACCCAGGAATCCATAGTTCAGGCACTCAGAATGACAATAGTCTTTGATATCTTTAATCTGTAGTCCTAATAACAGGACCATTATCTTGTCCCTAAAATGAACCTCCACCTTTGTCTACACTGCTGAAAGCAGGTGCTCTCACGCTGAGCCCACCAGGCATTAGGGTTTAAAGCCTATCACTGAGCGAAGAGAAGTAAAACAGGTATTTTACTGATTATACATAGATCATTAATTGTATTGTTCACAAATGCTTTTTGTTTATCCTGTCCCCACTTAGATAATAAGCTCCCCAAGGGCAGAACTTCTGTCATCTCTCTTGTTCACCCAAGTACTAAATAATTATTTCTTACAGAAATGAAATAAAGCAAATTACAGAACAGAGAGCTGAAGGCTTTACTTCCAGTAATTTGAGCAATCATGGAAAATAACAGAAATACCAAAGTAAAGACCAAACTTAGGACTGCTAGAAAAGTTTGCATATTAAGAAGAAAAATGAAATCATACCTAATGCCTGTGATCAAAATCTCAGGAAAACTGCACTAGTAAGAATATTTTTGATACTCAATCTGATAATTAAAACAAATTTGCAATAAAAAAAGACAATCTCTCAAAAACCAAGTTGAATTTTATAAAATTCAGTTTTCAATGTACTTCTTTTGATTGCACATCAAATATTACTTTCCATCCAAATGGGGGGAAAATATTAGTAGAAAGGCTAAATATGCAGCAAAGTCCTCTCACAATAGAAAAGTTTTTAAAAATGTTCTGAAGAGCTGGTAATACTTCAAGGATTTAAAGGACTTAACTTGGGAGGTAAAGGAAAATAACGAATTTGTAATGGGTAAACTAGTGAAAAGTGTTTAACAGTCTACTGCAAAACATTTATTTATTTCTGTAACTTACTAATTAATAACAATATATTAATATACCACACAAGTACACCAAGAAGTTATTTTAAAAAGTAGTTTATTTTTTAAATCCAATTACAATATCTATACATGTACATAACAGTAAATTAGCAAAAGAACATAAAAATCACCAATAATTCTATCACCTAAATAGAATCATTACTGGTATTTCGTTGGGCTTTCTTCATCTTTTATTCAATGCACACATATAAATGTAAATGATTTAAATGAATCTCAGAGATTTGTACTTAAACAATTCTGTATCCTTTTTTTGAACTCTAACATTATATAATGAGCAATTTCCACTGATATTCAAAATGTTTTTTTAATGGCTGTGTGATATTCCACCCTACAGACAACTTAAGTTATTGTGAACATCCTTGTTCAAAAATCTTTGACATTTTCACTAATTTTTTTGAGAATGATTCCTAGAGGCAGGATTACTAAACCAAAAAGTACAAACATTTTAAGGTTCCTGACATATGTTGTCTAACTGCTTTCCAAAAAGACTACACCATTTTCAGTTCTCTATATCATATTTAGATAGTCCATTAAAGAAAATCATCTCCTTGTGAAAATTTTTTTCTTCACTTAAAAATTATAAATATGTAAGTAAAATTAAAAATACATCTAAAATGATAATAAGTATCTTAATAAATGTGAGCAACTAAGAAGGCTTTGGTATGAGTTGTCTGCCTCAGAGATACAACCAAGCAAATTTAGCCTTTGAAAAGGATCAAGATGTTGTATAGCATTGCAGCTAGTATTATTTTTATATCCAAACAAGAAAAAAGGTCAGAATAGTACTCTTCATACTTCTATTCAAAGAAATTCGGTTAATTATTCAGTTCAAGGAATACTATATATAGAAATTCTAGGAAAATTCAGTAGGCAGTATAATACAAAACACTCAGGTCTAAAGAAAATGCAAAATAAAGTTGCTAACTGGATTAATTTTAAGACAGGAGACATTTTTACAAGGTACAGTACCTGATTAGAACTGGCTTTTTCAAGTCTGTCAATCATAATTTCAAATTGCAAAGGCTTAATTTCCATCTTTCTGTTGAGTCTATTTAATAAGGTCTCATCTTCTGAATCCATATCATAATCTGGTTGCTCGTTGTCTAGATTAAAGGCTAGAAAAGAAAAGAAAAATTCTTCAAACTGAGGAGAAATTATGGAGTTATATAGTGTTTATATTTGACCACAGAATACTTCCAAATTACAATGCACTGACCAAAGAGTTGCTCATGAGCTGACATCTAAAAACTGGTTCCTGAGTACACGGGAAACTAATGTAACATACATTCTGCACCAGCTATAGTGTAAAATAATAATAATAATAAAAAATTTAAATTGGTTTCAGAGACTAAAAGCACAGTGGAAGAAAAAAAATCTTAATTCATATATGACTTGAAGTATAATAGAATAGTAAAAGCAATAACTAAGATTAATTTATTTTAAAAATAAAGGATCACAACAACTTCTAAATGGGAAAAAATATTTGCAAATGACATATCTGATAAAGGGTTAGTATTCAAAAGATATAAATAACTTATACAACTCAACACCAAAAAAACAAATAATCCAACTAAAATGGGGCACCTGGGTGGCTCAATGGGTTAAAGCCTCTGCCTTTGGCTCAGATCATGATCCCAGGGTCCTGGGATGGAGTCCCAAATCAGGCTCTAGGCTCAGCAGGGAGCCTGCTTCTCAGTCTTTCTCTGCCTACTTCTCTGCCTACTTGTGATCTCTGTCTCTCAAATAAATAAATAAAATCTTAAAAAAAAAAAAACAGGCAGAAGATATGAATAGACATTTTTCAAAAGGCATACAGACAGCAAAAAGACACATGAAAAGATGCTCAACATCACTCATCACCTCGCAAATGCAAGTCAAAACTATAAATATATTACTTCACACCTGTCAGAATGGCTAAAATAAAAAAACTCATCCATAAGTGTTGGCGAGGAAGTGGAAAAAAAGGAACCATCTTGCACTTGGTGGGAATGCAAACTGCTGCAGCTACTGTGGAGTATGGAGGTTTCTTAAAAAGTTAAAAACAGAACCACCCTATAACCACCCTATACCACCCTATACCACTACTGGGTATCTATCCAAAAAATAAAAAACACGAATTCATAGGGATATATGCACACCTATGTTATTGCAGCATTATTTAAAACAGCCAAACTATGGCAGCAGCCCAAGTATCCATCAATAGATGAATGGATAAAGAAAATATGGTACACATACAATGGAATATTATTCAGTCATAAAAAGAAATCTTGTCATTTGTAATGACATACAGGGAGCTAGAGAGTAAAATGCTAAGTGCAATAAACCAGTCAAAGAAAGACAAATACCATATGACCTTATGCATACATAGAATTTAAGAAAGAAAACAAATGAAAAAAGGAAAAAAGAAAAGAGAAAGACAAACCAGAAACCAGGCTCTTAACTATAGAGAACAGATTACTAGAGGGGCAGTGGGGGAAGGAAGGGAAGAGGCGTAATAGGTGAAGGGGATTAACTGTACACTTACTCTGAGGAAAAGTGAGCAATATACCCAATAGCTGAATCACTGTATTATGCACCTGAAACTAATATAATGCTATATATTAACTAAACTGGAATTAAAACAAAAAAAATTAGAAATACTTTTCACCAATAGAAAAAAATAAAGCATCACAAATTATATGCCCAAACAGTAGCAATTATTAAAAAAAAAAAAAAAAAAAAAAAGATGGTATGGATTTATCAACATGGTAGTTTGGTAATGTAGTGAGAAGCTATAGAAGAAAATGAAGAATCTAGAAATAAGGGCACCTGGCTGGTTCAGTCAGAAAAGTAGGAGACTCTTGATCTTGGGGTCATGAGTTCCAGCCCCATGCTCGTGTAGAGATTACTCAAACCAAATCTTTAAAAAAAAAAAAAAAAGAGAGAGAGAGAGAGAAAAGAAAAGAAACGAAAGAAAGAAAGAAAAAAAGAAAAAAGAGTCTAGAAATAAACTCAAGTACAAAGAATGGAATGACATTTCAAAACACTGAGGATAAAGTAGATAATTAAAAAAGGATCTTACTTATTAGTTATCTTTAAAAAACTTAACCTGGAATTCTACCTTATTCCTAATACCAATAAATGATATATTTAACAAAATTTCATAATAAAAAATAAAACAAAAAAATGCTAGAAGAAAATGCAAGGGGAAAATGTATGGGAGGGTACAAGCTCAGAAGCCATAAAAGTGATTAAATACATGGAAACACAAAAATAAGATATATTTCACTTATCAAAAGACTAAAATCTAAAACTTGGTGATATACTATTTTGGAGTGAATGGGGGACTGAAGAGGAAATTAAAGCTGGTTTTTTGTTCAATTAAAAACACAAACTCTTGGACTTGTCAATTCTATTTCTAGGAATTTATTCTCTACACACACATAGAGAAAAAGATAAAATATACAAGAGTGTAAGATGTGACACTGTAAGAAGTAAAAAATATAAAACAAGCAATGTATGTGGGAACAGAAAAACATATGATGATTTGTACATACATGCAGTAGATGGAAGCCCTAAAAATGAATGACAACAATGTATGTATACTAATATGGAAAGAAACCAATCTTAACAGGCAAGAAAAGCTAAGGTATAGAATAGTGTACACGTGCATTTACACGTATTTTAAAATATAGAGTATGTACGTATACACAGATACATATTCTTATAAATGCACAGTGTTTTTTTTAAGGATTTATAAATTTACTTGAGAGAGAGAGAACAAGCATGAATGGCAGAGGCAGAGAGGAAGAGAGAATCTCAGGAGATTCCATGCTGAGTGCAGAGTCTGAAGCAGTGCTTGATCTCACAATCCTGGAGGTCAGAACCCCAGCAGGAAGCAAGAATCTGATACTCAACCAACTGGACAACCCATATGCGCCCAGAATATATTTGTTTAAAAAATATTATTTATTTATTGACAGACAGAGAGAGAAAGCACAAGCAGGGGAGAGGGGCAAAGGGAGAAAGAGAAGCAGGCTCCCCACAGAGCAGGGAGCCTGATGTGCAGCTTGATCTCAGGACCCTGTGATTACAACCTGAGCCGAAGGCAGATGCTTAACCAACTTAGCCACACAGGTGCTCCAGAATATATTTTTTATATAGTAAACAAAGATATGTTTTTAAAAGGGTAAGGAGAACACACACATACACACATATGCTCTCTTATAATCACACAGAGTATTTTTGGAAGGATACACAAGCAAGTAGTAATAGCTTTCCACTTCTGGGAGGGAGACTGTATAGGTTGAGAAATGAGTGTAACCTGCTGTTTGAATATACAAGGCATTTACAAGGTGACTGGTTATAGCTTACAGAAGTAGTCTAAAATTACCTGATAAAGCACATACTACTTCTCGCTAAAGGTACCTTTCAAAGTCCCTTATATTACCTTTTACTTGGATATATTCATATTCAAGTATCCAACAGGCATAGCTATGCAGTGGAATGAAAATATAAAGAACCCCAAAGAAGAAATAATGCAAGAAAACTTCCCAGAGCCAAAAAATGACAAGTTTTCAGATTAAAAGGGTTTACTGCTTATGGCAGCGTTATCAACAAAAGCCAAACTATGGAAAGAGCCCAAATGCCCACTGGATAAAGATGATGTATACGTAACATATACATGTGTGTATATATATACATACATTTATGTGCACAATGAAATACTACTCAGCCATCAAAAAGAATATCTTGCCATTTGTAATGACACGGGAAGAGCTAGAGTGTATTTCACCAAGCAAAATAAATCAATCAGAAAAAGAAAAATACCATATGATTTCACTCATGTGGAATCTAAAAAACAAAACTGATGAACATATGGGAGAGTGAAAAAAAGAGAGAGAGAGAGAGAGAGAAACATCATGAGAGCCTCATAACTATAGGAACAAACTGAAGGGGCACCTGGGTGGCTCAGTTGTTTAAGTGACTGCCTTTGATCCCAGAGTCCTGGGACTGAGTCCTGCATGGGGCTCTCTGCTCAGTGGTGAGTCTGCTTCCCTCTGACCAAGCCCCCTTGCTTTCTCTCTCTCTCTCTCATAAACAGAATCTAAAAAAAAAAAAAGGAACAAATTGAGGGCTGATGGAGGGAGGTGAGTGGAGGATGGGATAGATGGGTGATGGGTATTAAGGAGGGCACTTATTACGATAAGCACTGGGCATTATATGTAAACGATGAACCAAATTTTCTACTCCTGAAACCAATACTAAACTGTAGGTCAACTAACTAGAATATAAGCTTAAAAAAAAGGGTGGTGGTGGTGGGGGGTGCCTGGGTGGTTCAGCGGGTTAAACCTCTGCCTTTTGTTCCAATCATGATCTCAGGGTTCTGGGATGGAGCCCCACGTCGGGCTCGCTGCTCAACGTGGAGCCTGCTTCCCCCTCTCTTTCTGCCTGCCTCTCTGCCTGCTTGTGATCTCTCTCTGTCAAAAAATAGAAATCTAAAAAGAAAAATTGGTTTACCGATCATGGTTCAAAATGAGTGGTATGCAATTAAATGTGGACTAGTTACTGCCCATTACTTATTATGAATATGAGTATTATTACTACATAATATTATGCCTATTATATACTATGTGTTAAGGGGAAATATAGGATCCCCATATTTCCACTCAAATCTTCAGTAAGGAAAATCAGCTTCTCTCCATCCCTTCACTCTCCTCAGCTAAGAAAGGAGTGACTTAAACTGAATGGTGAACTTTGGATGCATAGTATCTTATGGTTTTTTCCTTTTTTTGAAGATGTGCATTCTAATCAGCCCTCTACTACGTGGTAAGCATGGAGGCTGATTCTGCCCTTGTTTGGGGAGAACTGCTTTGTCCCAAACCAGTGCCCAGCCAGTGGTGGGGTAAGCTTGCCTAATTCAGGAGTTAAGTATGAGAAACTCCACTGGGGTCATATATCTGTGTCTTGTCTTCCCACACCATTTTTATTAGTAACAAAACTGAAATTTTATGTGTCTATGTTTGTTTCTCAATTAGTTCCAAAACAGAAAAGAAAAAAGGATGTTACGTTTTGCTCTCCTAAGCAAAATTTGCAGGCTACAGTCAACACTGTAGGCCATACTCAATAATTTATTTTACAAGTGGTTACGCTTTTTTTGACTTCAGAACAATCTACCTTCTATACTTTAGTCTCCATCATATGGTACCTAAGATTATACATACTCTATGCTCAGAATTTATTCTACTCACCCTATTCTCACTGGTTATTTACATAAGTAGTATGCACTAGCACATGTGGCGTAAGCCCTCTCTAACACAATGAATGTAAGCCAAATGAAAGGGTTTTTAATTCCAGGCTTTGTAAAAACAAAGTAAAACAAACATGGATCATTTCCCTACCTTAATTCTGTGAATTCAGAACTCTTCATATAAACCTATCATTAATATTATAGATGTTAATCAGTGTATCTACCTGTGAACCCTCTTATGCCATGTTTGATACCATGTAATATTCCATTCCACAGGCAACCATACCATAGATGAGTAACTAACCCTTGAACACCTAACCATAGGTGATCAGTGACCTATGAAATAGAATAGGGTTTAAAGCATACCTGGGTCAGATTCTCTCTAACTGAAGTGTGAACATGAAGACTGCTTCTGGTTAAATAGGGCAGAATGAACACATAAATATGTGTCTTGAAATTCCAAAATAAAAGCAGAGTAATTTTTTTTTTTTCAAATGGCATTTACAGAGGTGATGAGAATGAGCAGGTAACAATTATCAAATTTTCAGACTTAAAAAGTACAAGTTTAGCAGACAGGAGAACACTGACACATAAAACAGTCTGGCTGGGGAAGGGCAGGGGTGGGGAAGGGAGGTGGAGGGAACACAGCTAGTAGCATGAAAACTCCCCCTATCCATCTAAAGACTTATGGAGAGCTGAAATCAACCATTACTCTCCGAAAGAGCAGGTCAGACCCTTCTGAAAATAGGAAGATCAGTTAAAAATCTTTATATGGGTAATTAGATCTTTTCCTCATCCAGTGTAGCTAAGTAGCTACTTTTCCTCCCAAATGGCAGAGACTAATGGCTTAATCTGCAAAGGCTGATTCAGAGAGTCTGTGGATTCTGGAGCACCAGGCATATTGAGGGAAAGTACAAGGCTCCATACCAAAGAAGAAATATTAAGCAAAAGTCTACATGTTGAATAGTAAATTCTCCTAGCACTCCTATTCACTGCCATCTCACCCTGCCATCCCTACCCCCCAACTCAGCTATAAAAACAAAAACAGTGTCAGCCACCCAAGAAAAAGCCTTAAGAATTCTTTTATGGAAAAGCTGATTACTCCCCTAAAAAACAGCATCCGATAAATGATCTCACTCAAATATAAATGGACAGTCAAGTAATGCAGAAATTTGAGCAGCAAAATTAAAAAAAAAAAAAAAAAAAAAAAAAAACGGAACCCAGGAAACAAAGACAATGCAAGAGAAAGAAGAAGAAAAAAAGAATCCTCACAGAGATATTATTGCATCCATGAAACAAGAACAGAAACAGGATACTATATAAAAGCAACACTTAGAGAACACAAAATTTAAAGCTATAATAGCAAAAAAAATAACATCAGATTTCTCAACACTGGATGTTAGAAGACCACACCAGTGTTCAAAATTCCTAAGGTTGACCGTTTCCAACCCAATCTAAAACCCTCTCTACCCAGCCAAACTATCAATCAAGTATGAGGCTACAATAAACATATCAGACATGCAAGAACCCCCCCAAAATGCACCTTTTCACACATCCTGTCTTAGAAAGCCACTGGAAGGTGTACTCCATTAGGATGGAGTAAATCTAAAAGTAAAGTATGAAATCCAGGAAAGAGGGAAGTGAACCTGAGAGAAACAAAGAAATTGCCAAGACGACGGATGATAGATAACCATGTGGCAAGCCTGAGAGCAATCAGTCCAGAATAAAACAGCAAAATTAAAAAATTTTAAATTTTTAATTAAAATTAGACATTTTAATTTTTAAAATTCCTGGAAAAATGTCTAGGTTCCTGGAAAAAATGTCCATGGAAGGAATAAAACTGACAGATTATTCAACTGTTTGAACATTTAAGAGTCACACTTCCATAAGAGAATGTGCATTGAATTAATGAAAGGCACAAAGAAAAAAAAAAAAAATAGGAACAAAGATAACTTGTCTCCTTTGAAAATAAAAACCTGACCAAGAAAGGAAATGTAATCATTAAGTACTTGTTTCAGCTGTTAATATTTGCAGAATAATACTGTATATACTGAATACTGATTTAACAATGTAACTGCAGCCAAAAAATGGGACAGGGAAAGTGTGATAAGTAGAGAAGTGAGAGAATTTTAAATAGAAGAGAGAATGTACTAAAAAAACTTTTAAAGATAGTTACATAAGCCCACTATTTAGAAATATAAAGGTAAAATACCAAAAGAAACAAGTAAAGGATTTGAAGGTAACTATCAGAATGGAAAAAAGACTGCCCTTATAAGGGGAAAAAATTTTCAACTAATTCTAATGATATGTGTATTAATCTGACAAAAGTATGTGATTAAAAAAACTTAAAAACCCAAGCCCCCCAAAACCAAACAAACACAGTAAAAGTGTTAACGATGGGAGTAAAGAGGTGAAAAGGTACCATTTACAATATGGGCCACAGAAGACCAAAGCTGTGAGGAAAAAGGAATGGGAAGGAAATGAGTAAAAGAACTCTAGTTCTAGTTTACAAGCATTAAGAATCCTTACTCTAATTCCCCCTTTTTTGCTTCAGTTGTATGAATAATCATAACCAACCTTATAGTCAAAAGTGCCTATATAATACACTTTAACCCTTTGTAAAAAAATGTTTCCATGAGGGTCAATACACAGTTTATTTCAAGGTTTTAAGTTTTAAGCAGAACTTTAGTTTTCCTTTGTGTACAGCCCTAAACATTTCCAGTTAGTTTTCAGTAGTTTAACAAAACCCTAATTCAGCTGTTTAAGTACTGTGAATTACAATTACACATAACAATGATTACCACTGACAGAATTCCTATTACCTCTAAATGAAGGCTTCCGATACATTTTCTCTAATGTTCACAAAGCTGGGAAAGGTATGGTATTTGTATCTTCATTGCAAAATGAAATTAAGATTTCAGAGGTGTTTTAATTAGTTTGTACCTTGCCACACAGAATTTGAACCAAAGTGTGTTGAATTTATGTGCATGCTGTTTCCCCTTTACTACAATCTGCCTAAAAGGAGTGCATTTATATATTCTCCTAATCCATGGGTTGTTTTGTTGTATAGAAATCTTAAATTTTAGGGGCGCCTGGGTGGCTCAGTGAGTTGAGCATCTGCCTTTGGCTCAGGTGGTGATCCTGGGGTCCTAGGATTGAGCCCCATGTCTCTGGGCTCCCCACTAAGCGGGGAGCCTACTTCTCCCTTGCTCCCTCCCCCCATCTCAAATAAACAAAAAACAAAAAAAGAAATTTAAAATTTTAATACACTACAATTTATCCATTTCCTTTTATGGTTTCTGTGTTTTGTGTTAAGAATCCTGTATCTTTAGGTCATAAAGTTATCCTCACTCCCCCCCCCCCAAAATGCTAACATTTTGTTTTCCATATTTATTCGTTATTTCTATTTTTTTAATATGGATAACCATTGTCCCAGCACTACTTATCAAATATTTTCATCCTTTATCCACTGATTTGTAATGCCTCCTAGATCATAAATCAAATTTCCATATATGTGTGGGTGGGTATGTTTCTTAACCTTTTTACCTTCCATGGGTCTACTTATTAGTCATTGAGTAAAAGATTAATATTCCAAATAACTACATTTTAAGAAAGCATTAACTATCAGGAGTAAGGAAAGAATCAAATTGGGACAGGAGAAGCAGATGTGGGATAGTAGCAACTAGACTTCTTTGAAAATCGCTTTATAGATAAGACTTTTAGAACCGATTTTACATTGTATGAAACAAAATAAAATTTTGGAACAAAATCCTTAAGAATAAAATTAAATGGAACAAATAAAGCCAACTGTTGTTTGGGTTCTATTACAAGTATCTTTAAATAAAGTAAAGTTACATTTCTAGTGGGAAATAACCCTTAAGACCAAAAGCAAAAATGAAGCAACCAACAAACCAAAAAACTTCAAACTATTTTCGATAATTATATTGTTGGTGTACACACTGGCATTACTATTCTGAGACTACTGTGGTGTAAAGTGGGCTAAGACACGGTAATTATGCAGACATCCTTAGATGTGAAAGAAAGCTGTTTAAGTGTGTAAAATTAAAGTGTGTAAGACTATGCCTGTAGTCTTGAATTAAAAGAAATACTAGTATAAAATCATAATGTATTTTATGTTTCAAATTTAAAATACCTATTTCCTTGTGAGGATCACTGAAATGTTTGAAAAGACAATGGCCAACCCGGCCAACCCAGTAGCAATGAGCACCCCTAGGGCCTAGATTTCCCACTAAAAAGAACACAGTCTTTCTGGAGATAGGGATTCTTCCAGATCTGAGCCAGGAAATACAAAGGTGAGCCTATCACATCTTAGTTTTCTTTCCTTCTGGTATGGTACAGCCATGTCTAAAGGATTTAAAAAGCTAACCTGAATGTTTTTTCTAGTGGCCAAAATTGATGAATATGAGTATCAATAAAGATAATGCAAGGAGTTAAATCATAATAAAAATATATTTAAGTCCATGATACATGATGATTCTAAAAAAATAAATATCCTCACTGTCACTTTTGGAATAAACCAAGCTGCATCAGGAAGTACAGATTTTTTAGTTCTCTCACTCCTTTCGTCTTTTTCTGAGGATCTAGAGACTCTCCCACCCCAGCTCCCAGCACATGCATAGGGTTGTCCATGCAGTGGAGACACATAAAATGGAGGCTCAGTGATGGATTAAGGGTGGTGAGTGGTGCCCCGTAAGTCCCTGGACTTTGGTGTGAAGTGACTCCTTCCCAGGGTGGGGGAAGGAGATGGCAATACAGAAGGAACAATGTGGGGAGGAGACCTGAAATGTGATTTTTCTTCATTGTTTTAGCCTCTCGGTGACAAGCAAAGGCTGGCCACTGGTCTGACTCAGGCCTTTCCTCATACCTTCAAGTGATATGGACAAGTTGTTCTGCTGTGGAAGCCCACGCCAGGCCAGGGAATTGCTTCATCCCAGAATATTTATGAGCACAGGGCCTATGCCAGAGACTTTTCCTTAAGTGACTCCGACTGTGAGGGAGATGCTCATTTTGGTGCCTCTGCAGACCACGTAGAATATAGTCTATTTTTGTTTTTCTTTTTTTTCCCCCAAATCATATGATTTTATTTATGTGAAAGGTTCAAAAAAGACAGAGAGAAAGACCAGTGTTTGGATAGGGCTGGGGGTGGGAAAAGAAAGTGACCGTAAATGGGCATGAGGTTTCCTTTTAGGGTGATGGAAATTAAATTACAACAGGAGGCAGGAGTGAAGGGGAACCCAGGAAATCAGGATGTGATGAGTCAGTTTAGCAAGAGGGTAAAGAACTTTGGTCTGGGTTCTAAGGGAGAGGATGAAGAGAGGATACAGTTTTCAGTTTGACCAAACACAGTAGAATATAGCATCATCAGCAAAGTTCTCACAAGTGAGTGTGCTCTGCCCTTTCTACACTAAACCTAGACACTCGGTTTCACTGCATTTATATGCTTTGTCATTTTGTGAGCTCAAATCAATTCACAAAAGACCTGTGCCCACTTAAAAGGGGAGCATCTGTTAGAGATCTGGGCCAGTGAGTTTTTGTGTTTATGTTTCTTTTTTTTTTTCTTTTAATACCTTTGTCAGGATATCATCTATATATCATAAAATTCACATCTTTAAGTGACAGTTCAACATATTTATAAAGGATTTAGTGTATTATATCACCATCACATATCAGCCTGATTGTAATGTCTCTCCCTCTGTGATGTTGTCACCCACTAATGATCATTGCCTTGATCCATCAATTCCTTGGGAGCTGGAAAATGGTGATATGCTATCATTCCTTCTTGTTTTACATTAGCTGGAATACTTCCACAAAAAGAAACATCCCCTCTTCAACTACTTAAGAGATCCTGAGACACGGTTCATAGAAAAAGGTGAGATAAATGCCCAAGTCTCAATTATATTAAGAAAATGTTGTGGGGTTGTTTTTTTTTTTTTGTTAAAAGATTTTATTTATTTGTCAGAGAGATAGTATACAGGCAGCCAGAGTGGCAGGCAAGGCAGAGGGAGAAGCAGGCTCCCTGCAGATGAAGAAGCCCCATATGGGACTCGATCCCAGGACGCTGGGATCATTACCTGAGCCAAAGGCAGTCGCTTAACTGACTGGGCAACCCAGGCATCCCAAGAAAATGCTATTTTTAAGGAGTGGTAGGAGAAAGATGTTGTGCTGCTTATGTTTAGAAATTCCCAGATGAGGGGTGCCTGGGTGGTTCAGGTGATTAAGCAACTGCCTTCAGATGAGGTCATGATACCAGGGTTCTTCTCCCTCTCCCTCTCCCTCTGCTGCACCCCCTGCTTGTGCTCTGTGTCAAATAAGTACATAAAATCTTAAAAAAAAAAAAGAAAAAGAAAAAAGAAAAAAAAAGTAAAACTTGAAGACTTCAAGGTCATTTTAAAAAAATTCCCAGATGACATGACATTGCATTAGCTATATAAAATCATGGGGTGGGGGGAAATGGTATAGAGGAACAACATTACAATGTAGACTGATGAGTTCATGGCAGTTCATTGTACTACTCTTTTCTACTTTTGAGTATGCTGAAAACTTCTTCATAATAAAAGCTTTTTAAAAGATAAGTATCTAAAATATATAAAGAATCTCTAAAAAATTCAGTAAATGACCCAGAGAAAAATGGACCCAAAGACACGAAGAGGTAATTCATGTACTAAAGGCTTAACATCACTGTAACTGGGGAAAGGTAAATTTAAATCAATAAATACCATTTCATATCCAACAGATTGAGAGAAATCAGAGTTTAGCAATAATAAGTGTTGGTAAAAATATGAAAAAACAAGAATTCATGTATTACTGATGAAAATATAAAATAGTATAACCAGTTTGGAGGGCAATTCTGCAATTGCTAACAAAGTCACACATGCACATTCTTTAAGACCCAGAAATTCCACTTTGTAGGTCTATAACCCACAGATGTACCATAAATACGGACAAGACATGTGTAAGGCCATTCATTGCTGTATTTCTTAAGAGCAAAAAAAAATTAGAAAAAAACTAAATGTCTACCAACAGAACAGATAAACTGATATATTGACACAAAATTATATTTATAAAATGAAAACTTATGGTGACATGAAACATTCGTAAGTAACTTTATTCAAAATAGCCAAAAACTGGAAACAACCCAAATGACATTGAATAGAAGGGTTACACAAACTGTGGAACATCCACACCATGGAATTACAATTAGCAAAAAAGAGGATCAAACTAATGAGACATGCAACAACCTGGGATAAATCTCAAGGAAATTATGCTGAGTGAAAAAAAGTTAAGTATTATAGATTCCATTTATATAATGTTCTTGAAATGACAAAATTATAGAGACGGAAAACAGATTACTGGTAGTAAACCAAGGCCAAGAAACGTACCTATTTCATGAGATTCTTGGTTAGGACTAGATGAAGTAATTTGTGCATATCATAGAGCCCAGTACAAAAGAATAGTGTTCCATATTGGTAGGCTGCTATTATTACTCAATTCCACTGGGCATCTGTAGATAGATCTGTAGATCTATCTGTAGATAGATCAAGACTATCCAATAATCTAGCAAAATGCAATTAAAGTACAACTTTATGGGTAGGTCTTTTTAGTGCCCTTAATAATCAGGATAAACAGAAATCATGGCTTTTAAATACTTTAAAGAAGTCTCAACTACGAATAACTGAAAACTGTAATAGTCTATTGCTAAAAAGTACTTTTTTCCATTTCTCTGAAGGCTAAGACTTCCCGTTTAATAGTCACTACTTCTATTTCTCTGGGTTATTTTGTTACGACTACAATTTGTAACCAATGTGCTTTTGATTTATAAAACTTAAAGTCACAAATGCTTTGACAGAATCTGAAGAAACTTTTCAAATTAACTCATAATTTAATCATGTGACCAGTCATGATTACACTTGGGACTTTTAAAATTCTGTGAATACAACACATGCGAAATTCTAACTTAAAGCAAAGAAGAAATAATAAATTACCCAGGGGTGGGGGCTACTTAAATGACTGACAGTGATGTCACAAATGATTTCTTCTCCTATCAATTTAACCTTTGTGGGGGTGGGGGGTGGGGTGGTTTTATGCAAGTTACCAGTAGATTATAATTAGTACTTTAGTTAAGGCAGTCTAAATCAAGGAATGGCAACTATGACCTATGACTTATATCTGGCCAGCAGCTTGTTTTTGTTAAGGTTGTGAATGTGTGAAAAGATTCTCACCTTTCTGGGTAGGGAGGGGGCTTGTGGGCAGCAAATCAAAGTTTACTGAGCGATAGGAAAGTTTACTGAATGGAATACGAAGCTCCCAAACAGGGAGGGGACCCAAGAGGGTTATTCAATTCTTACATTTTTATAAAGAAATTAAAAAAAAAATTTTAAAGAGAAGAAGGAAGAAGTAAAATACATGGTAGAGACATATGTGACACCCAAACCCCAAAACATTTACTTACTATCCAGCCCTTTAAAAAACAAAAAACAAAAAACAACAACAAAAAAAACTTGCTTATCAAGGTCTAGATTAGTAAAGAAAAATGTATTGTTTCTGAAACACTGGAGTATACACATAACATAACATACACATAAAATACACATAACACAAAGATAAGCAAAGATTTATTAGGGAAGTAGTTTTCAAAATTTTACTCTTTCAAGTAGTTTCTTCTCTCCTGTGTATCTCTCGGGCTTATCACCCATTAACAAAGAGAACAATCAATAATGATAAGTTACCAGGAGAAACTCTCTGAAATGCTCTTAGGAATGTGAACAGCAAAAAAAGCTGTCATTTAAAAAATGAAATCATCCTTAAGGATGTCTGAGTCCTGAAAAGTTGAGGTTTGAATTTGGCCAGAAACTTCTTCCTGGGGCTGTGAAGTCACCTGCTCCTTTTTATGAACTTAGGAAAGTCAGCAAGAGCTATTCACTAATATTCAGAATAGGCCACTATAATTTGATTTATTAACATCATGAAAAGTATAGGCATTTCTGTTAAAACACGTAATTCCTTTAAAAATCCCTTATATGTAAAATTATACACTAAAAATGACAGGCTTCCAAAAAATCTATGTAACTTAATCAGAGACCATACAGACTGTAATACAGACTGTAACTGTTCCATTAGACAGTATACATAACATTCAGAGTGGCTGGCTACTATTTCTAAGGGATACTAAAAATGTATAAAGGTAACAAAATGGAATTGCCGGCTCATGGGTGTTGAGAAAACACAGATTGTAATGGACTTCTGTACTGGGGATACAGAAGGAAATGCAACCTGTGACTAGCTAAGAGCTATGCAAGGCTGGGATGTACCTCTCTTGGAAAAATGAAGCCTAGGTAGAGGCACTCATTTTTAATTTTCTTAATATGGAGTTGCATGCATGTGGAATGTGAAGCTAAAGCCTTTGTGCCTCCCTATTAAAGGTTTTTAAAATTCTTTTCTCACTATCCCAGTCCTCTTTGGCAAGAAAAAATTAAAAAAGAATTAAATTTAAAAAGACTTAAATTAAAAAAGAATCCGGACAACTTCCATGTAGTACTGACCTCATTCCAGGCATGAGCAATCATTGCCGAGCTAACTGGTATTAGAGAAACATGCGCAGCATAAGAGACTGTACATTACTGGGGAAAGAAGAAATAATTTTATCTAGATTACCTGTCCTGATTTTTCTTGTAAGATTCTGATACAGATTCTCCATGCCATAGCTCTTTTTGTAAATAAATTTTATGAATCTTACCAATCAATAAATGAAGAGAGAAATGTACATGAAAGCCTTCCACAAGCACTCATCTACATAATTTAGACATCTGTGTTACTATTCATGTCCAATTTGCACCCAAAGGGGATTTTTTTTTTTGAGGTGAGGGTTGTAAAACAAAGTTTGAATTTATTTTTTAATATGGTAAAAATACACATAACATAAACGTACCTTATATTGGCTCAACAAAGCCATCTGGATTAAAGGAACATGGTATCCTACCATATTTGGGAATGCTTGTTAAGAAAATATCACTAATACAAAAAGTTTGCCAAGGAAGTTCTACACATAGGTCACCTACGTACGTATCCTCACTTTTAAAACTTTTAGAGGGACAGGATAGCAATTTACAAGCAGTGGGGCTTTGCATTTCTTCTTTCTACCTGGCATACAGTAATGAGCATCTTTCAAAACAACGGGCAAACTAAGGTCATCTGGGCAGCCTACAATGCATTTAGTAATGAAATGGTGTGCACCAAGACCCAAGTGCTCATCACCAGCACATAACACCGAACAATGGCATAACCCTCACTTGCACTGTCACTGAACCATAACCTAACGTTGCTTATCTTCTGGAGAGTAATCAAAGAAAATAAATTCAAGAGACTATAAATATTAAAGGCAGTGAGGATGGAGGCAATATTTACTACTATTCTTTCAGAGTCCTTTCCTTACAAGCTGATTTTTCTCTGAATTGAATATGCATTTTTGAGGGTCAATAATCTCCTAGGTACTAACAACAGAAAAGAAGAATATGGATGCCCAGATTAAGTGCTTCATGAGTCTTATTTTTTTTTAATCTGTGTGCAACCTGTCAAGTCATAAACTAGAATAAACAGAGATATGCTGGGAGATCTGGACTCCAATTACCTTTACCCAAATTACATAGTAGTTATTCTTTTCTAGTAAACAGAGAAGTAAAAGTCTTAAAAATTAACAGTTCCTAGGGGGTAGTCCACAGACCAGAACCCAGCTGTTCAATTAATCACATAATTCCTTTTCTTCATTTTGGTGGAAAAACACCAGCTGTGGGGGAAAATTATATAACTAAATATGGCTACTCAAGCAATATTTTAATAAAGGAAACATCTCACCGTCATAAAGTAAAATCTGGATAGTTTTCATCTTTAGAAAGTTTTTTCTTATTCGTGAAATCTATTTTGAATTTTCTCCCTCTTTCAACTCTTCCTTTCTCCTCTTCCCTGTCACCATTCTCTCTTTCTAATACATTACTGCTGGAGCCATATTAAAAAACAATACAAAACAAAAAAGTAAGTTGAAGATCAGACATAGCAGTTATTTACATGTTAATATAAATTTTTTTTAAAAAGTTTCATAATTTAAAGCTGAAAACACCTTATCTTACAGATCAGAACACTGTGAGAGGTTAAGAACCTTGGTGAGTTGAGCACAGACTTCAGGGTTTTGATTCATAGAGCTCAAAATTTACCCCATTACACCACACAGACACTCTTAAGCCCTTTTAATCCTAACAGTAGTAATGAAAAAAAAATCAAAAGATTGTTTTCCACTTTGGACTTACATGTTTAAGTTTATAAATTACATTTAATGAGCAAAGGCAATGCACACACACACAAAAAACCCCAAGATATTGTGAACCAAACGTTTTAGGAACTCAAAGATTTCTAAAAAAAAAAAAACAAAGTTAAAAATTAAAAAGAACTCTAATAGTGTTTTTAACTTAAACGTATTTCAAGATGAGAACATTTCCAACATTTACCTATGAACTATCAATGGTAATTTTTTTTCTTAATGTAAGCAGCAGCAAACATCATCTGTATAAACGAAGCTCTTAGTATCATGAATCTTTAAGTTTCCTAACTGTTTAACTTCTGGAAACTATTTGCCAATATCCAATTCCTTTAATTTAATAAGACTGAGGGAAAAAGTAAACCTTGTTTGTAAAGGCTCTTCTTTCAAAGTGTTAACAACAGGATTTTCTAAGAACACCATTTACTTACAAACTCACTGGTGTTATCTCTTCTTCCAACTCTGCATTTTCTTTCTTGTGCAACTTTCCAAAATTATGTTCATTAATCCAATGAATCCAAAAACAACCAATATTGACTGTACCTCAAATACACATGTATGGAATAGATACTATTAGAATAGATATCAATATAATAGATATCTTCTAAATAATCATAGATATGAATGCCATACGGCATACATAAAGTAGATGTGAGGGCATCCCAGACAGAGAGAGGAGCAAGAGTATAGACACGAAGAGTGTTTAACTCTAAGAAATATAAATTATCAATAATGAGTCTGGATAGACTTCAACTAGCAGATAAGGATTCAGAACTATAAATCCCTGGAAGTTGTATGCACATATATAAAGTGTGTATTATTATTATTATTATTATTTTAAAACAGACTCAAATAGTTTTACAAGTCTTACATCAGCAGTGCTATTGTGTATCTAAGGGACCTAGTATACATTAAAGTGGACTCTGACTAGTAGACCTATGAACTAGGAAGTAATTCAAATAAAACATCTTCCTAGAATCCCATATATACTTCCTAATCCTAAGGAAGTCCACGGATCTGTCAAGGGCTCAGAAGTCTCCTTTACATAAATATCATCAAAGCGTTTAAACCAGTGTTTCTCAAACTTTTGCATACACCAGAATCTTCTGGATGGCTTCTTAAAACACAGAATACTAAGCCTGACCACCAGTTTTTGACCCAACAGATCTAGAGAAGGGCTTGCTAATTTGCATTTTTAACAAGTTCAATGATGAACACTATTTTGAAAACCTCTAATCTAAACCGAAATCTTTGCTCTTAAATATCATAAACTTTACTTATGCCTAACTTGAAATATTCTAAGTTTTTCCAATTTGTAAATTTTCAGGGTCCTCAGGCTTCAAAAAAATTTCCAAGGGAGCCGAAGACCACTTCATCATCTAAAGCATCTCTGCCTCTGCTTGGAGCTCTCCAAGGTTCTGAGAGCCTCCAAGCCTAGCAGTTCTCAAATGTACACCTAGAGATCACAGATGCAGATATAACTAGGACTCTCTTTTTTCTTATTTTTACTTTCTAAAGATTTTATTTATTTATTTATTTATTTGACACAGAGAGAAAGAGATCATAAGTAGGCAGAGAGGCAGAGAGAGAGGAGGAAGCAGGCTCCCCACTGAGCAGGGAGCCTGATGTGGGGCTCAATCCCAGGACCCTGAGATAATGACCTTAGCCAAAGGCAGAGGCTTAACCCACTGAGCCACCCAGGCGTCCATCCCTTCCTCTCTTTTAAAGATTTGTTTTACATAGAGAGAGAGAAGAGAGCACGTGCACAAGATGGGGGAGGGGGGACAGACAGAATGAAAAGAAGAGAAAGAGAAGCAGACTCCCTGCTAAGCACAGAGCCCAATGCAGTGGCTCAAACTTAGGACCTGGAGGTCATGACCTGAGCTGAAATCAAGAGTCGGAAGCCCAAAAGACTGAGCCACCCAGGTACTCTGGGTGGACTCTTGCCTTCCATATGCCAAGATTTCCTATAATTATAAAGCTTCGCATGGGGCGCCTGGGTGGCTCAGTGGGTTAAACCGCTGCCTTCGGCTCAGGTCATGATCTCAGGGTCCTGGGATCGAGTCCCGCATCGGGCTCTCTGCTCAGCAGGGAGCCTGCTTCCTCCTCTCTCTCTCTCTGCCTGCCTCTCTACCTACTTGTGATCTCTCTCTGTCAAATAAATAAATAAAATCTTTAAAAAAAAAAAAAAAAAAAAAAAAAAAAAAAAAAAAAAGCTTCGCCAGACCTTACTTATATCCCCTACCCAATATACAAAAAAAAGTGAAGTGCAGAAGAGTCCAGGACCACTTCTACAAGATCACATACTGATCCAAGTCTCTCTACTAAAACAAACAAACAAAGAAAAAACAAAACCCTCCAGGTTTATACTGTAATAAGGATTATTAAACAAAACAAAACAAAAAAGGATTATTTTTAGTCTTTTGGCTAACTAGCCAACTAACTACATCCCTCTTCCACTCGGAAGAATTCACATTTTATGTAAATGACAAGTATTACTGGCCAAAATTAGTAGCAAAGATGACAACTATGGGAACCTCAAAAACACAAGAATGGGTAAGTGTATTCTTTGAATTCTTCAGGGAAAGATTTGTATCATTAGGGAGGGGCTATCGCCTAACAATATTAGATAGGACCTAAAGGATGTAACAGTGATGTTTAAAAAAAAAAAAAAAATCAAGTGTATAAAGATAATCATCCTTTTATTCAACCTCTAATTATGTTTTTTCTTAGTCTTCTCTTCTCCTCCAATGGACTCTTTTTCTCCCTTGTTTTCTTTTCTTTTTTTTTAAAGAATTTATCTATTTATTTGACAGAGAGAGATCACAAGTAGGCAGAAAGGCAGGCAGAGAGAGAGAGGAGGAAGCAGGCTCCCCGCTGAGCAGAGAGATTGATGTGGTACTCGATCCCAGGACCCTGGGATCATGACCTGAGCCGAAGACAGACGGGTTTACCCACTGAGCCACCCAGGCGCCCTCTCCCTTGTTTTCTAACAGTAACTGGGCAAAGGATGGTAACAATTCAGGAGATAAAAATGTTAATGGCTCCTAAATGAGTAAAAATATAACTTAACCTCATTCATAATAAGAACTCCAATTTAAAAACTATACTAAGAGAAATTAAAGTCTGGGTTTTGCTAAATAATGATGTGCCAATATTGGTTTCTTAGGTTTGACACAGTGAAGTGTAATGTAATTATTAGAGAAAACTGAAACCTGACAAGAGGTATAAAGGAATACTCCATTATCTTTCCAACTTTTCTATAAATCTACAATTTTTCCAAAATGAAAGTTTTATTTAAAAAGAATAATATGATGAGGTCCATTATCTCTCACCTACCAGACTGGAAAAATTTAAAAATTCAGAAGTAGTTTTTCATCAGGCTGTGAGGAACTAAGCATTATCATACATTGTTAGCGTAAGTGCAAAATGGTGCAGCTCCCATAGACAGCATTTTGGCAATTTCTGTATATTCACAGTTATTCACTTAAACCCTATCTGTAATAACAAAGGACTGGAAACAATCCAAGTTCCCTTCTACAGGAAACTGGTTAACAATCTGGCACATCCAAACACGAAGGACTAATATGTACCAGTAAAAAAGAAATGAGAACACATTTTACATGCTAATACGGAATAATTTCCAGACTATACTCCTACCCCCCCAAATGGCAAAGTGCCAGAAAGTACATATAGTATACTAACTTCTGTATAAAGGGGGCGTATAAAAATATAAATTCCTATGTTTCTGAATTCGCACAACAAAACCCTAAAAGAACACATACCCTAATAAAAGTGGTTTCTTTAAGAAGAGGGTGACGGAAGGCTTATTTTTCATATACTTTTTTATTCTGAAATCATCTGAATGCATTACCTACTAGAAATAAAATTATATTAATTTATAAAAAGAATTTTGTGTCTTAAAAAAATTCTGGGTCAGTGATCTTTATATACTACCTGAGATTCTTCTCTACTGTCTGTTCAGACTGCCTATCTTTCTCATTTACTTTTAATTAATCATTCAATAAATACAGAATGAGGGCAAAAGTCTCACTTAGACATCTGGGTACAGGCAGTATTTGAGTTTAACTAGTACAGACTAATTCTACAATTTCATATTACATGTACAAAAATATGTTATTAGTATCTCATAGTATAAAATAATTAATAAGTAAGTCACAAAATGGGATGGCTGGGTGGCTCAGTTGGTTAAGCATCTGATTTGGACTGAGGTCATGATCTCAGGGTCCTGAGATCAAGCCCTGCATCGGGCTCCCTGCAGGGAGTTTGCTTGCCCCTCTCCCTCTGGACCTCCCCTGAGCCCTGCTCATGTGCATGTTCTCCTTCTCAAATAAATAAATAAATAAATAAAATCTTTGAAAAGACTATATCTCCACAGCCCACTAAATAGTCAGAAGCACGAGAAATTAAATAACAGTATTTTTACAATAATTCGTTTTAATATTAGCAAAGTACTAAATGCACTAGGAAATAAATTCAGTACAGTTATCAAAAAGTTCTGAAATAGGAATTTTACTAGTTCTAAAAAATTCCAAACATATAAAACATAAATTGGAGGGCAACAAATAATTTCCTTTACTAGGAAGACTCTTTCCTGAAGACTTCACCAAATGTTCTTTTCAAAAACCAACCCTACTAGAGATAGATTTCACTTAAAAACATACACTTCAGATTTCAAAACATATTAAAAACTATAATAATCTAATGTATGCTTACAGGCATAAAGATAGATATACAGACCAAAGGGAGCAGAGAGACATAAAATAAACCCTATGCAGATGATCAAAAAGGGTGCCATGAGAAAGGATAGTCTCTTCAACAAATAGTGCTGGGAAAACTAGAAATTCATATGCAAAAAAAAATTAAGATGAAACATTTTCTTACATTATATACAAATGTTAACTAAAAATGAATTAAAGATCTAAACATAAGACCTGTTACCTATAAAACTACTAGAAAAAAACAATAGGAAAGCCTTCATGATGCTAGGTTTAGCTACGATTTCTTGCAGATGATACCAAAAGCAGGGGCAACAAAAGCAAAAATACATAAATGGGACTGCATCAAACTTAAAAACTTCTGTACAGCAAAAGAAACAATCAACAGTGAAAATGCAACCAATGGAATGGGAGAAAATACTTGTAAACCATGTATCTGATAAGGAGTTAAAACCCAGAATACATCAAGAACTCCTAAACACAAGAACAAAAACCCAATTTAAAAAAAAATTGCAAAGGACCTGAAGAGACCTTTTTCTGAAGAAGATATATAAATAGCCAACATGCATATGAAAAGATGTTCAACATCACTAGTCACCAAAGAATTACAAATCAAAACCACAATGAGATACCACCTCACCATCATTAGGATGGCCGCTCAACTGCCCACCCCCATCACACTTATTGGTGTGAATGTGGAGAAACTAGAACCTTATACATTGCTGGTAAGATAACAAAACAGTGCAGCTGCTGTGTAAAATGGGGGGGGGGGGTGTCTTCAAAAATTAAAAATACAACTACTAAGCGATCCAGCAATCACTCTTCCAGGTATATAGCCAAAAAAGGGGAAAACAGCATCTCAAAAGTGGTATGTGAAGACCCATGTTCACTGCAATATTATTTACAACAGCCAAGAGGCAGAAGCAACCTAAATGTCCATCAACAGATGAATGGATAAGCAAAGGGTGATACATACATACAATGGAATGTTACTCAGTTTTAAAAAAGAATGACATCTTGTCATATGATGCAACACTGATGAACCCGAAGGACATTAAGTCAGGTGAAATAAGCCAGTCACAAAAAGACAAATGCACACAAGTCCACTTAGATGAGGTTACTAAAGTAGTCAAAGTCACAGAAACAAAAATAGTGTTGCCAGGGGTTGAGGGGAGGGTGTATCAGGGAATTGTTCAATGGGTATACTTTCAGTAAGGCAAAATGAAAAGCTTCTAGAGATTTGTTGTACAACAATGTGCATATAGTTAACAATATTGCCATACAGACTTACAAATTAAGAGAAAATATTTGTTATTTTTTTATCACAATAAAAGAACAACAATAACAACACCCCATTTTAATTTGAATTGAACCATAAGAAAACAGGTAAACCCAAACTGAGAAACATTCTACAAAATAACCGGCCTGTATTCAAAAATGTCAGTGGTATGAGCACAAAAAGCCTTAGAAATAGCTTGAAGAAACATGACAACTGAATGCAGTGCACCATCTGAAGTAAATTAAGTTTTATGTAAAAAACCACTAGCTTTTGAAAAAATTAATAAACTATTTCTCTTTATAAAGCCTAAAATCCTTTCTCCTTGAAGTGCAAATTATATTTTACTAATGAATTTACTAATTTCCTAATATTTAAAAACATAAATTAGTATTTTACTAATAACAAAACCACAAATAATCTGGGTCTAAAACTCCTTGCTAATCAAAGTGTAAACAGGGGTGCTTGGGTGGCTCAGCTGGGTAAGAGGTTAAGCATCTGCCTTCGGTTCGGGTCACAAAATGGGGTTTCTGGGATCCTCCATGGGGAGACTGCTTTCCCTCTCCCTCTGTCTCCTCCCCCTTGCTCATGCTCTGTTTGTCCTGCTCTCTCAAATAAATAAAATCTTAAAAAAATATAAAATGTAAACAAAAAAACTTCAGTACTGGCTTGCTTCCTTAAGGGTTCCTGCTGACTACTGAAGAACACAAAACAAATTTCTTGTAATATTAAACAGCTTTGAAAATTACTGAAGCTAGATAATGACTTGGAAAAATGCTTATTAATAGTAAGTAAAAAAGCAAAGCCACAAACACATACATATATACAGATACACATTTGGAAAAAAGGGAAGAAGAATTTGTCTCTGTTGCTTATATCTGCAACATGGGATTCTTTGTCTTCTTTTTTTAAAAATGATCTCCACACTCATCATGGGGCTCAAAGTCACTTACCCCGAAATTAAGAGTCACACGCTCTATTGACTGAGCCAGCCAGGTATCCTGGGATTATTATTCTTTTCTGCAATTAACATTTTATTTTTTATTATAGAAAGTAAACCTCAACTTACCAAACCCTCACTCTATTTCCTTAGTTTCTATCAGAGAAACAAAGGAGATTCTTCTTAAAAAAAAAAAAAAAAAAAAAAAAGAAAAGAAAAGAAAGAAAAAGAAAGATTTATTTCAAGAGAGGGGTGGGTGCCTGGGTGGCTCAGTAGGTTCAGCATCTATCTGCCTTTGGCTAGAGTCATGAACTTGGGGTCCTAGAATCAAGCCCTGTGTGAGGCTCCCTGCTTAGTGGGGAGTCTGCTTCTCCTTCACCCTCTGTCCCTCTCTCCGCTCATGCTCTCTCTCACTCACACTCTCTCTCAAATAAATAAAATCTTAAAGGAAAAAAAAAATTTCTTTCAGACAGAGGATGCAAGCATGAGCGGGGGTAGGGCAGAGGGCAAAGGAGAGAATCCCAAACAGACTCCCTGCTGAGTGGTGAGGCCAAATGTGGGGCTTAATCCCATGACCTGAACCTAAACCAAGAATGGATGCTTAACCTACTAGTCACCCAGGTGCCCCAAAAAGAGATTCTTAAGCCAGGGATGAGAAGCAAGTACTTTTTTTTTTTTTTTTTTTTTTTTAAAGATTTTATTTATTTATTTGAGAGAGAGACAGTGAGAGAGAGCATGAGAGGCGAGAAGGTCAGAGGGAGAAGCCGACTCCCCATGGAGCTGGGAGCCCGATGCGGGACTCGATCCTGGGACTCCAGGACCATGACCTGAGCTGAAAGCAGTTGCTTAACCAACTGAGCCACCCAGGCGCCCGAGAAGCAAGTACTTTTAAACAAGGTCCAATTTAGGGTGAAAAGGGAGGCTTTATTTAACCTCCATGAAGGAGGGGGGGATGGGATTCTTATACTCCTACAACTCTAATTATTTTATTAACTAGTGAAGAATGTGGGAAAAAATTATTTTAACCACTAAAATATTATCTTGGATTATTTAAAAAGTAACATCACCATGGAGGCTGTTTTTATTCTTTCATCTTTTATGTTACTTCTATTTTCCATTTTAGCCTCTTCTGAACAACCCATTGAACAACTCCCTGAAAAGGAGAAGTAGTACTTCTCTACTGAGAAGTACTAGTAACTCCAATTTTTTTTCTTAAACAGATAGGAAAAAAAAAAGCCTGCATAACCCAGGTCCTATGAAGTTTAATTCATTCCACCTAAAGCAAACTTCATTGTTTGCCCACTATAGCGTTTAGTTGGAGATTAAAATCAGGAACTGCCACATAGCCCTTTCCCAACTTGGACCTCCCTCCATGAAAATTGCAGGACTGTCTTCAGAGCTCCTCACTACCCAAAGCAAAACTGTAAAATGTGCTTTTATTATTTGTTTATAATACTCTCACGGTTCCCTTTTCTTCAAGCTTTTCTGTCTTCCTGGCATCTCCTTCATCCCCATTCTCAGTGTTCTTCCATTCATCAATCAACCCTGCCAGGCCAAACCAGAGAAGTGTCATACAGGTGTTTGCATTTGCCCTTTCACATTCAGGATTTCCTTTTCTATCAGCAGACAACCTAGCTTCTATCGTGCAATTTAACCACCACACACACACACACACAAAACAAATTAAAAAAGTAATCCTTTACTCCCACTGTTTATTCTATCATCAACCATATTTGAATTGATATATATTTGTTTAATATGTATCAGTATTTGCATTTTAGAATGATGAGCCATGGCTGAAAAACAGTGTACCAGAGTTAACCAGGTATACTCTAGAGCCAGAGGGCCTGGTTCAAATTCTGACTCTTTTACTTGCTAGCTGCACTACTTTGAGCTCTTTAAAAGGGGGGTAAAAACACTAGCTGCGTTATAAGGTTCCTTTAAGGCATAACTGACTTAATATATGTAAAACACTAACAGGACCTGGGCATGGCAATCAGTAAATACTATTTTACTGTGCCCTTTAACCATAACTGTGGAAAGAAAGGTTTAGTCTTCTATTAAAATCGTCAGGAAAAAAGCACATTAAGAAAATATTCTTACAGTTAGGCAGCCCATTAAGTTGTATTATGAGGGTAAGATGGGAAGAAAATTTATTTTATTTTTTCAAAGATTTTACTTATTTATTTGACAGAGAGAGACACATAGAGAGAGGGAACACAGCAGAGTGAGTGGCAGAGGGAGAAGCAAGCTCCCCACAGAGCAGGGAGCCCAATGCAGGGCTAGATCCTAGTACCCTGGGATCGTGACCTGAGCCCAAGGCAGATGCTTAACGACTGAGCCATCCAGGGCCCCAGAAATTTAGTCTTTTATGGTAGATAGGGAGACAAAAAAAAAAGCTAAAGGTGCCATCACTCAGGGCAGTGTGGTGTCACTGAAGAATCTTCCATGGAGATGCTAGTTGCTAGGTGAATATTCTGAAAGCCTATTTCTGGTAACTCCTATTAACAAAATCAGGTGTGCTGGGTTACATCACAGTATCTTCTTTGTGTGGCCCTGCAGGAGAGTTCTAAACACTTCAGTGCTGGGAAACATGCACTGAAATATGCACCTTAAAACCAATCTTCACTTTTTTGCTTTTCTCTATTAATTACATCATGCCGAAAATATGCACTATTATGCCTCAGACTTACCTCTTACTGTAGTGTTTGTTTTCTCCTGAATTTCTTTAGCAATGGTCTTTAATTTGTGATGCTGTATTTTACTCAGTGACCCCAATTTTTAAATTTTTTAATAGTGTGCATAAATAAATGCATAAAGACCCCAAAGGGACTCTCTTTGTACTATGATTTCTTTTTCACCTCCTTAGCCAGACCATGAAATGATTATTTTGCTTTTTCCCAAAACACCTGGCATTACTTTAATACTTTCTGAATTTTGGGTTTCCTCCTTTCTGTATTAGTAGCCACCCAGGTACTGCTCTACCATTTTAGCCTTTACACCCACATTCACAGATTTACCTGAGAATAGGAGGCTCAGGATAATCCTGAGAACAGAGATCCTTAGAGCCAGTTGATATGAATGTGGGTTGCCCTTAGGGTCTATCTAGCCTGGTTCACTATCCCTGTTACCATGCCTCCAAGTCACCCCAAAAGAGATTTTCTAGTTTGACCTGGAATGTGTTCTCCAAGATTCTGATACACTCTGACTCTGTACTCATAGCACTTTTTCTAATAATTTAAATGTGTGATTCATTTCATGAGATCTGTGCTCAATTTAACTGCTTAATACACACCTCCTAACATTTTTACAAAAAGTGATGTTCCTAGAATGCACCCTTTTCACCAAGGAGTTTTACCGTATAAACAAAGCAATACTCTTCAATTGGGATCTTTTCCCACTCTTACCAATCAAAACATGTTTGTCCCACCAGGATAAAGGGTCAGTTATCACCATTTTTGTTAATGAGAATAGCAAAGGATATTGCAAGGATAATGAGACTGAAGTTAGATGTTAGGCCAACATCCATCTATCTCCTGCTGAAAACCTAGTGGGACAAACAGGTCCACTTTACACTGAATAAGTGGAATTTTTCTTTTCCCAATGTTGACTTGACAAAGGTTAGTTTTATCTGACTGAGAAGCCATGTGAACTAAGTGCATAGTAATATAACACAAAGACTGGTGCTTTCCCAGGGCTTTATTATCTTTGCTGCAGATACATAGAGCAGAAGTCAATCTCCTTTCAGTAAGTTCCTCTCCCTGCCTGGCAGATAACAAGAAGGTGCCACTTCCCACCTGTCCGTCCTCCTGAACTCTCCTTTTTTTCAGCCAAGAAGCAGGTGAGCCGGTAGACTGATCTGTATTTGTAGGTATAATGCAGTGAGAAAAGGAAGAGACTCTTCCTTTCAAAACAAGATAACGAGTCCTATTTTCAAGAACCATTTAGCTGAATTCAAAACTAATTCAAAATTAGCTTCAGAACACTAGGAAACAATACCGACACAATATCTCAAGTCCCTTCATGTTCTAAAATTCTGAGATACTTAATGTTAACTGTAAAATTTTACCATATTAAATAAAAGGGATAATGAAGGTCAAAATAAAGAACTTATTACAATGTAAACAAAGTCATCTCCTCAAGGAGGAAAGTTTGGGTTCTGAATTTGATGAAGTTCTTAAGTTCCAAAAGGAATGAAGGAATTTTAACATCTTGCGTAGAGCACCTAAAGTAAATTTGTTTTAAGTAAAATGGAGACAGTGTCTTATGGATGTGCCATCCAACTGACCAGTATGCAGAATTAGCCAAATGAGGAACGGTTTGAGTATCGTAGGTCATCAGACTATATGGCTTTAAAATGCTTCCAACCTGGAAAGAATACCCCAGTGTATTCTGATTAAAGAAGTTCCTCAGACTACCAATACAAGTGACTATGGAGACCTAGTACTGAAAGAGAGAAGAAGGAACAATGTTCTCCCATCCATACCAAGACTGGAATCATTCCACTCCCAGCTCCTTCCTGGTAACCATGTGTTCTGTCCTAAAATGTCCTAAAATGGCACTGTTGTAAATAACAGAGCTCACTTTAAAAAAAAATTTTTTTTAAATAAACATATATTTTTATCCAGAGCTCACTTTTTATTTCCAACTTGGATCTAAGCAGGTCCTCGATTTCACTGTATATACCAGTAATTTCATTGTTGTATTTGGTTCTGTGTACAATTTTGAGCCCTACAAGATCCATGTCTCAAAAATGCCATGGTATATATAATCTTTAATCATCTATTTGGTCACTCATTTATTTATTCAGCAAATATTAAATTGCATACCTAACCACATGGTAGGTACTACTGAGCAGTGAAATTAAAAGGAAAAAAGTGTCCCTGTTCTCAATGACTTTTATAGCCCAGTGAAACAATACAGGGCAAACAAGCACAACTGAAGATGGTTAATCCCAAGATGAGGGTGTGTTGCACATGACATAGAAGAGCTTGAGGTAAACAGTTTACTTAGAGAAGGCTGCTAAATATAATCCTGGAGAGGAGACACAGAGAACAAGTTCTACTGTACCAAGTGGAGGACAGAAGTAAAGGGGTATGTGAAGGCAGGGAGGTACGAGAAAATATGGTGTAAGTCAGAGTGTTGTAGGGAGCACGTTATTTTGCAGCTGAAAGTGCAAAGGGTTAGAGGAATTGGAAAGAACATTGCATTGAGGCTGCATTCTGGGACTGTATGGTGAATGAGGCGAAATTCTGCTGTTGAGAAGCTTACCATCTAGAGAAAGAAAAAGACCTTTATTTTCAACAGCTCATTTCAGTAAGGCTGGTGTCCTAGTGGAAGAACCCACAGGGAACTGTGGCCGGAAAGGCACAAAGAAAAGCCTTAAAATACAACACTAAAATTTTATCTGATAGACAACAGATTCTCTAAATGGATAAGAATCACATTAGTGGCAATGTGGACCAATAAAGAAGCTTCTGCCAAAGCCCAGGCAAACAATGTGATGGACCTGAAGTAGGCCATCCTACTGTGGCAATTATACAATGTCTTCTTCTAGCCAGGCAAATGGGGATACTTTCAAATCTATCATGTCAAAAACAAAATGAAAAGGCCAGAGCAGTATTTTCTGGAATTCCTTATACTTCAGGACTCAGAAAGAAGTTATGTCAAAAAATGTTTAAAAGCCCTTCCTTGTAGGGTGCCTGGCTGGCTCAGCTGGAAGAGCACGTGACTTTATCACAGGTTTGTGAGTTCAAGCCCCACACTGGGTACAGAGATTATGAAAAATAAATAAATGAACTTTAGGGAAAAAAGGCCTTCCTTGAAAAAAAAAATCTCAATGATAACATGAATTTAAATTTTAGTTCAGACAAGTTTAAGGCCAGTAATAGGCATAGAGGTAAGCAAACTGTGGAATACCAATTTGATAGAATTAACAGGCACTGAAAATGACAATCACAAACTACACTAAAAATCGAAGAAATTTAAAATATACAAACAAAAAACAATAAAAATCTGTGCAGGAGGCTACTGTATTATAGTATGTGAATACATATGTTGACAGACTAACAGAAAAAAATGAAAGTTAAAATAATGTTCTATTATTTTTTTCCATCTTCTACAGTAACAGAAAGAAATGAAATTTAAAAGTCAACCTAAGATTAATATTTACTGTATCTAATGGGCCTAGCCTAGGTGGGCTACACCCAATTTCTTTGTTCTTGGTTTTCTAGGATGGTTTTTACATACAGCCTTAATGTCCAGCTACACTATTACTAAATACAAAACAACAAACACATACTTTGGCCTGAAAAATCCTTAAAATTCCTATTATGAACAGCTATCTCCCTTCCAATACAAAGGAAAAGGCAAATTCAAATAAACTAAAGGGGTCAAAGAATACAGAGGAAACAAATCACATAAATAATTTCTGCATATGTCCCTTGAATGCTTCAGAGTCAGGTCTCTGGAAAATGGTTCTGATACCTAAAAGCCTTTTTAAAAGGCATTTTTTAAAAATTTGGTCAACAAACATACTATTTATTGTGTATCTATAAACCATGCACTTTACTCTAAATATACAAAGAGAAAATAAAACACTGTCCCTGCCCCCCATACAAAGGTATGTACAAAGATACTGAAATGAGTAAAAAGCAGAGGTCAATGAGAAAAGTCAGGGTAAGCTTCTTAGGGGAGTTAGGTACTAAATGAGTTACAGGAGGGGAAAGATGACTTGAATAACATGTGCAAGGAAGTGTGAAACATGAAACAATCAGGGAAATGTGGGTAATTTTATGTTAGTTCCTATGGTAAAGGGAGGGAGGGAAAGAACAACAGGAAATGAAGTTAATGGAGTAGACAGGGGGGAAGAAAATCACAAAGGTTCTTGTATTCAAAGTAGAGGATTTGGCCATTACTCAATTCTGTCAAATATAAACTGCCATAAGTTAAAAGATGAACCATGAATTTATGTAAGAAAGGGGGAAAAAAAAAAAAAGCTTTCTGCTGGTGTCTCTTAAGAAGTTTTATAGAATACTCCTGCACAAAGACAGACTAACAAGTGATAACAACTTCAGCTTAAGGTAAAGAAATAAACCAGCTATGCAGAATGGAACAGCAAGGAACTTCATTTCTCAACTTGCCCTTAGGTGAAAGGAGGAGGGAAAACTCTCTTCACTAAGAACTGATCTCTAGGCATGTCTGTAGCCTGAACTAAAGCTACTACAAGTATGGTCTAAAAACAAACAAAATAAACAGCAAAAACTTTAATGTGGTCTCCTGTTGACGTGTCCCTAAATGCTTGGCAGAAACAAATACAGATTTTCTTTGGATAAACTAGACCTGAATCCAGAACAACAGCAATATAATATGCAATCTCATTTCAAAACTGATCAATAAAAAATGTGCATCTTAGAACTGATAGAAAACAGTAGATCTTATAGTCTTAAATCTAGAGAGTTTCATAATTATCTGAGGAACGTTTAAAAAATACTTATTACCAGGCCACATACCTCAAACAGGTAGGCCTAAAGCAGAGCCCTGGAATCTCTATTCTAACAAGCTACCCAGGGCTTTTTCTTACACAATCAGACAAGACATCAAAACATTAGAACCATCCCCTGAAAACTCCTACTGTAGACAATAAAGAATAGTATGATTTTAAGCCAGAGAATAATTAGATCAGAGGAACACTTTAAAGAAGGCCACTGTGGTGCCAGTAGACTTTGTGGAGAAGATAACAATAGAAGAGGGTAAGGAAAGGCGATGGAGGAGTAGTAAATAAATAATAAAATTTAGTGAAATAGTTTTAAAGCAAGAGTTTGTGATTAAATATAACAATGGGGAGAAAAGAGAGTATCAAGGAGGCAGAATAGAATTTTACAAAAATCAGATGAAGGCAGAGGAGGGGTATAATTTAATTCTAAAAACTTTCTGAGGAAATGCCCCTAATCAGCATTACAGCCACTAGGCCTTTATAATAAATCTGAGTATACTAATCCAACTTATAGATGTAAAGTAATAAGGTGTAAGAGCTACACAGAATTCTGTACTAAATATCAAATGTTCCAAATGCAACTAACACTCAAAATGATTTCCAAGTTCAGATGTAAGCACAGAGAGATTTTATCCTTAATGTTTTATACTTCTATGAATTAATGTATACACACTGAAAAATTAAAATCTCTTTGGGCATAAAAGAATTTTCACTGGCTGATAAATTTAAATTACAAACAGAAAACAATGAATCAACAAACTTACGCTGAATATGAATGAACTGTTTTGGCTGTTTAAACTCTCCTTTGTACAAGCGATTGTAATAGTTGACGTTGCTCTCTGCCTCAGGAACTGGAATGACCATGCTCTCTTTTTTTTCTCTAAACACTTGCTGTGCTGAAATAGCTCGCTGTAAGTGATGTTCCTGGAAAATGTAAAGTAGGCAACATAAGTCGTTTTAATAATGTTAATTCAATGCATAATTCTACTTAAAATTTTTTTGTTTAATAACTTCAAGGTGACTTAAGAATTAATTATAAACAGTTTCTTTGCCATTGATAACACTTGTGCTCATCCTAGTATCACCTTAGATGTTTGTAATTTTATTAAGCAGAATTTTCTTTAAAGATTATACACATATTAAAAGAAAATTGATTCCTTGTTTGCTAAATTAACAGAGGTGTTTGTCACCAATACCAGCATATGGGAAAATATGCAAATGACAATGTCACAGGTTTTCATTATCTTCTGCAAGTACACACCTGAAACTTCAAAAGTACAAAATATGAATAACTCAAAAAAAGAAAAAAATTACTTTCAACAGACATATTACTATCACAGCAAGAAATATATATATATATGTTTTTTAAAGATTTCACTTATTTATTTGACAGAGAGAGACACAGTAAGAGAAGGAACACAGGTCAGACAGTAGGAAAGGGAGGGAGAAGCAGGCTTCCTGCTGAGCAGGGAGCCTGATGTGGGGCTTGATCCCAGGACCTGGAGAGCATGACTTGAGCCCAAGGGAGATAAGCTTAACAACTGAGTCACCCAGGCGCCCCAGCAAGAAATATTTTTGAACTAAGGTTAAACAAAAGTTCCTATAAAATACATCCTGATTCTAGTAACTTTCCATTCTCTTCACCACTTAATACCTACTTTCTCCCTTGGCCCACAAGGGACCATGCTCAACAAAGTAGTTTTCCTTTGTAGAAGGCAAATTAGGTCACATCACTCCACAATAGATCCCCTTCATACTCAGATTAAAGATTAAAATTATCACGGACTAATATAAGCCTTATTTCTCTCTGACCTTATCTTCTACCTCTCCCTACCCGTCCTTTATTGTAGCCACAGTGCCTTTCCTCCAGGTTCTTAAACATCCAAAAGGATTGCTTTTGAAATTCCTTCAAGTCTCATCTTATCAGAGAGAGGCCTTCTGTGGTTTCTTTATCTAGAAGAGTACTGGCTAAGAATTTATCAGATCATTCTTTCAATACATTTCAGAACACCCAGTAGACACCAGATACTAAGAGTAAATGACAGACTCTGCTATTAAGGAACTTAGCTAGTAGAAGAGAGATACCTAAGTATACACTCAGGTTTAGGCTTGACAGACTTGTCTCTTCTCAATTAGTCAAACCACAGTCTAAGGAGGATAGAGAAAGATACCCAAAAAAAGTAAAATCTAAACTAAAACTTTCAGCATCAGGGCACCTGGGTAGCTCAGCCGGTAGAGCATCCTGATCTCAGGGTACTGGGACCTAGCCCCACATCAGGCTCTCTGTTCAGCAGCAAGTCTGCTTCTCCCTTTCCTTCTGTGACCCCTCTCCTTCTATGATCACTTTTGCTTTCTCTCAAATAAATAAAAAAAATCTTTAAAACTTTCAGGATTGATAGATTTATTTAGTAAGGCAAAGACCAAAAAAGAAAAAAAGAATCCAGGCAGAGAAAACAAAATGTCCAAAACAGACACAAGCTCAGAGACATTCAAAAAAAGCAAGCAACTGAGATAAAAGACAGGTGGGTGGGTGCTAGCTTATATTTGAGTTTTTCTATTTTCAATACCAGAAGAAATGTTTTTCTTCATAGGACAGGACCCCAAGTTGGAGCACTAAATACACTTCCTCATATAAATATTACTATCATTAGTAAGAGTCTTCAGTAAAAAACTTTTGAGTTAACTAAAAAATTGTGAGAGGATTAAACACACCCACAACAGCATCAAGAAATTAGGAAAGCCAGGCTCTGAAAGAGTAATTTCTAGCATTATTTAAGCTTATACTTTCCTATTACCTTGCTGACATTTCACTACTCATTGTCAAATAAAGTGAAGCAATATGAAAAGCCACCTTGTATTTTTATATTGTTTTACAATTCTTTTTTTTAATCATTATTATTTTTTTAATTTTATTTATTTATTTGACAGAGATCACAAGTAGGCAGAGAGGCAGGCAGAGAGAGAGAGAGAGAGAGGGAAGCAGGCTCCCCCCTGAGCAGAGAGCCCGATGCGGAACTCGATCCCAGGACCCTGAGATCATGACCTGAGCCGAAGGCAGCGGCTTAACCCACTGAGCCACCCAGGTGCCCCGTATTGTTTTACAATTCTTAAAGTACAACCACAACCGCAAACTTATTAACTCCTCAAAATTTGGGGACAAGTATAGGTATTACATTACATCATACATGAGACTCAAGAAACAAATGATTTGCTCTAAGTTATGGTATATATACATGAGAAGGTCAAATTTCAGGACTCTGATTTGAGTTTTTTTGACTATTCCATCTTTACTAGAATGGGCTGTTAAAAACAAACAAAAAAAGAAACCCGGGGGCCCCTTTATAGCTCAGTCAGTTAAGTATCTGCCTTCAGCCCAGGTTATAAACCTGGGGTCCTGGGACCCAGCCCCACATCAGACTCCCTGCTCAGCAGAAAGCCTGCCTTCCTTCTTCCTCTGCCCCCTCCTTCCACCTGTGCTCTCTCTCTCAAATTTAAAAAAAAAAATCTTTAAAAAATAAAATAAAAATAAATAAAAAACCATGATCTTGTAATGCTAACAATCTAGAAACATGGGTGGCAAGAGGAAACTGAGCTAACTGGTAGTACATTTTTGATGTGAAGAGATTCTTTTGCTATATAATGGACTTTCTCCTAAGTACAAAACATTTTTAGGTATTAACCAATTACTGAAATACATCTTTAATAGATGAAGATTTAATATTATTTTAATTTTACATGTGAGGAAATTTAAAAATAGATCATAGATGACTCTCTTCTTGTTAACACAGCTGGCAGATGACAGAGCTGTAGTCAGAAATTAAGGAGACAGATCATGACACACTCCCCCATTTTAATTTACAGACCAAATTTAACTCTAAAAATAAATCCTCAGCTATCACTTCCTTTCCCATATTATCAGACAGTCTCTCAAACTAAAAACTCAGAAAAAACCAACAATGATACAGCTTCTAGAGGCCTGAGCTTCATACAATAACCACAGCCAGGAACAAACATGCAAATATGGAAGCAGGTACCAGAGTTTTCACTTGTCTTTATTGGGGCAAAGACTGGCAGGAATAATGGTGATTCCTTGTTACATGCTGCATTGTATGCTGGTATGGTTACTTGGTAATTAAAAATGATACTTGCTTTCTTTTCCATTAAGAAGGTATTCTTTTAGACTCTTAATATCACAAAACAAACTGGGGGAGGAGGTGGGGGAGTAGGGACAGGGTGGTTGGGTTATGGACATGGGGAGGGTATGTGCTATGGTGAGTGCTGTGAAATGTGTAAGCCTGATGATTCACAGACCTGTACCCCTGGTGCAAAAAAAAAAAAAAAAAAAAGCATTATATGGTAATAAAAATAATTTTTAAAAAACAGGTATTCTTTTGACCTACCAACTCCACTTAGGAAATTCAACAAAGGCAACATACGATTAAATAAAATGCTTATCAGGCATTGTTTATAACAACAAAAAAAGACTAAATGGCATAAAGTCTAAATGGGAACAGGAATTAGTTATATAAAATTATGTTATATACATAAAACGGAACTCTTAGGTAGTAGTAAAAACCAACATAATGCAGACCTTTACTAACCTGAAAAGATGTTAGGATACTTTTTTGAGGTAAGAGACAGGTGGGTGAGTGCCAGTTTAGATGTACTAATATAACTTGCATAAATATAATGTGTATTATAGCATGCTATAATATAAATAACATGTACAAATATTAATGAGTATGTGTGTAAAAAAAAAAGTAGACTAAAAGAATACAGAACAGAATACACTACAAAATACTTTTTAGGTGGGCCTTATATTCTTCTGTGCATCTGCTCTCTCATATTTTCCAAATATTCTGTAATAAATCTGTATTACTTTCCTGAGTTTAAAAAGTGGTATAACTTTTGAATCTTAAATGAAGGGACTCACCACCAATATACATGAAGTCACTTCTTATGACTTAGACTTCTGAAATATCCTTTTGAACCTTACTGTATTATACCTAAACATTTTTGTGTTTTCCTAGGTAATTACATTCTCTGTGCCTTCTGTTTTTCCTAGTAGTATATGATAAACTGTTAAAAGCATACTAAAAGGAACTAAATAACTCATCACTTGTAGTCATATATAATAGGTACCAATCACTATCCTATAAAATGTAGGGCAGGGATGCCTGGGTGGCTCAGTGGGTTAAAGCCTCTGCCTTTGGCTCAGGTCATGATCCCAGGGTCCTGGGATGGAGCCCCGCATTGGGCTCTCTGCTCAGCAGGAAGCCTGCTTCCTCCCCTCTCTCTGCCTGCCTCTCTGCCTACTTGTGATCTCTGTCAAATAAATAAATCTTTAAAAAACAAAAAAATAAAAAAAAATGTAGGGCAGAATTTGGGGGGGGAGGGACTGGGGGAAGGTGTAAATTAAGGCACTATGGCCACATTGGTAGAAATCAGCAGTGTTGAAACCTGAATCCTTGTTTATATGTCTCTTTTTCATCTTGCTAACCTCATGCCCCAACTTTGGGTATTAGAATACATTAATTCAGTGAGGCTGCATAAAGGGGGGGGGGGGATCAAAGATTCTTCACTGGTATTTTAAAAATTCACATGCAAAATCCCCAATTAAAAATAGCAGGCTAAATACCTATATTTACATAGGCATATATAGGCATACTTCACCAATTACAATAGTAAATTTACCAATAAAGGACCAAGTAACTTAGAAACCACAATAACAAAGAGAATGAGAGATGAGCCATTAGCCCTAAACAGAGTGTAGCAAAAATCTGGGAGATCAAAATCAAAAGATGGTTTTGAATCCCTGCAGAGGGAAAAGATAAAAACTGAACCCATCTGTCCTACAGAAAACAAGATAATGGGGATTTTGAAACACTAGTTAGAAACAGCTAAAATGAGACAAGCACTTCTTTGTCTGTTCCTCAAAGTAGATCATTCTACACAGACAGAAGAGGGTACCATGGAATAAGTAATACTGTGAACCACCCTTAACCTGTGGGAGTAAAGAAAACCTAAAAGTCTACTGTTATTATTAAAATTTTTAAAAAGATCCAACCTGTAATGATACATTCTCTCCACTCTGGAGAGAGGAACAGAAAAAACACTTCTAGAAAAATGCACCGAACAAACTTAATTAAATATGCCCCAAAGAAGCATTTATGGATATGAAAAATATCTTTGAATCAAACTCAAAAGCTAAGATCAGAGGAGGATGAAAGAAATGAAAAAAATGAAAACAGCTGACTAACTCAGGGAAAAAAAGAAAAAAAAAATTATCTCAGAGATGAAGACTGAAGTTACTAGTAGCCAAGTGCAAAATGCACTCTAACAAGAAAGTGTTACATAAAGGTTGTCAAATGACCAAAAGAAGGAGATAGAGTAAAACAGTAAGATGTAAAACAAAGAAGGAATGACACTGATATAATTGGAGTCTATGAAGAAGAAAAACAATGCAAAAGAATATTCAAAATAACAATCCCCTGAAATGTCTGTAAAACAGATCGGAATCTACATGTCAAAAAAAGCTCACAGGGGAACAGGATGACATACAAGAGCCCTCACCACCACAGGCACAATCTGACAATGCTTGGTACAGTCAGGAGAAGACACTCTGCTCATAGATTCTCTCTTGGGAAGAAAAGAGAAAAGTAGAATGCACATCCAACATTCCGGCTTTTTGGGAAACTGCCCAAGGGACTAATTTCTGTCTCAGCTAACTCAAGAACATGGACTGAAAGAGCCAGCATTCTTTGGATTCCTGGGAACTGCAGAGAACAAGAGAGCACTCAGAGTACTGCTGATGCACCAAAGAAATTATAGTACTGCACAGAGACACCAGAGGGAGCAAAAGGTAACAAACTCCTGAAAAACTAGCAATACTCTGTAACCAGGAAATTATGTGCACATGCCCAAAGAAGATGCATCTCCTGAAAAGGTTTGAGGGGCTTCCAGATTCTTTGCCTGGGCTGACTGGAAAAGGTCTTCCCAGTATGAAGCCAATTTGTAAAAGACTGGGAGAGCTGACTGTTTTTGAAAAATGCATAAATTAGCAGCACCTAACTGGCTCAGTTGGAAGAGTGACTCTTGATCTTGGGAGTCGTAGGTTCGAATCTCATCCTGGATACAGAGATTACTTAAAATAAAAAAAAAGAAAAGAAAGAAAGGAAAAAGAAAAAAGGTAAACAAACTTAAAAAAAATTTTTTTAAAGAAGAGAAGAGGAAGCAGCCTCCCTGTTCAGCAGAGAGCCCGATTCAAGGCTAGATCTCAGGACCCTGGGAACATGATCTGAGCTGAAGGCAGAGGCTTTAACCCACTGAGCCACCCAGGTGCCACTTAAAAAAAAATTTTAAGTAAAAAAACAAAATGCACAGGCGTGATGGCTCAGTTGATTAAGTGTCTCCTTTTGGCTCAGGTCATGATTCCGATGTCCTGGGATCTCCTCCCACTGGGTTCCCTGCTCAGGAGGGAGGCTGCTTTTCTCCCTCTGCTTTTCTCCCTCGCTCATGCTCACTTCCTCTCACTTTCCTCTCTCTTAAAATAAATAAAATCTTAAAAAGAAAAATTTAAAAAATGCACAAATTACAGTAAAAAATAACAAGGTGCACCAAGAAATAGGAAATACACTCAAAGAAACAAAATAAACCTACCAAAAAGACCCTAAAGAAATGGAGATGTGTGAATTATTTGACAACAAAGTTTAAAATAATTATCTTAATAAAGCTCAACATGCTACAAAAACCCCCACAAATAGGCAGTTATATGAAACCAGAGGAACTGATGCATGAACAAAATGAGACTAGCAATGAAGACATAAGAAATATCAAAAAGAACCAAACAAATTCTGGAGCTGAAGATTACCGTAACCAAATTGAAAAACCCACTAGAGGGATTCAACAGCATACTTCATTAAGCAGAGGAAATAATTAGTGAACTCAAAAAGAAATCATTTGAAATTATTTAGTCAGAGGAACAAAAAGGGGTAAAGAAATGAAGAAAGCCTAAGAGATTTATATGACACTGCTGACAGACCAATATAAACATTATGGAAGCCCCAAAAGGAGAAAAGAGAAAGGAACAGAGAACTTGTTTGAAAAAACAATGGCTGAAAATCAAATCAGAGGAAAGAAATCCAAATCAAAAATGCTCAAATAACATCAGCAAAGATGAACTCAAAGTCCACACTAAGACACATTGTAATCAAACTGCCAAAAGTCAAAGACAAAGACAGAATCTTGAAAGCAGCAAGGGAAAAGCAAATCATCATGTACAAATGAATACCCATAAAATTATCAACAATTTCTCATCAGAAATATTACATGCCAGAAAGGAATGGGCTCATAGTCAAAGCACTGGAAGAAAAAACTGCCAATCAAGATATTACATCTGGAAAAACTGTCGTTCAAAAATGACAAAGGACAAACAAGGACCTATCCATATAAACAAAAAATGAGGGAATTTATATCTACTAGCCCTGTCTATAAGAATTGCTAAAGGGAGTCATTTCAAGTTGAAACAAAAAGACACTTAACAACACAAAAACATTCAAAAACATAAGACTATGGTAAAGGTATATATATATATATAGACAAATACAGAATTTTGAATACTATAATGGTGGTGCATAAGTCATTTTTTATTCTGGTATAGAACTTAAAACGATAAAAGCATAAGAGTAAGAATTAAGGGTGCCTGGGGGGCTCAGCTGGCTGAGACGCTGGCTGCCTTTGGCTTAGGTCATGATCCTGGAGTCCCTACTCAGTGGGGAGTCTGCTTCTCTCTCTGACCCTCCCCCCTTTCATGCTCTCTCTCTCTCACTCTTTCTCAAATAAAATCTTAAAAAAAAAAAAGTGTTAAATAAAAAAATGTTAAGGACACAAAATGTAGAAAGACTGAATTTATGACATTAATAACATAAAACAAGAGATATAAACAATTTGAACTTTTCTACACAAATGAGTTCATCAGTTTAAAAAAAAAAACAACTGTTATACTGTGTTTTCATTTGTCTCAGTATTTTCCAAATTCCTCTGTGACTTCTTTCTTGATCCACTGATTTGTTCAGAAGTGTGTTGTTCAGTTTCCACATATTTGTGACTTTCAGTTTTCCTTTGCTGTTATTTCTAGTTTTATTCCATTGTGGTTGGAAAATATACTTGGTATGATTTCATACTTCTTAAATTTGATAGAAGTTGTTTTGTGGCCTAATGTGATCTATCCTGGAGAATGTTCTGTTGTATAATTGAGAAAAATAGGTATTCTGCTGTTATTGTGTGGAGTGTTCTGTGTATGTCAAGCTCTTACCAAATAACTGAGAAGGAAAAACTTCCAAATTCATTTAACGAGACCAGTACTACCCTGATAGCAGGATCAGACAAATACTACAAGAGGGAGGAGGGGGGAATGGGTGAAAATAGTCAAAAGGTACAAACTTCCGGTTATAATTTTAAGAAGTTGTGGGGATGTAATGTACAGCATGGTGGCTATAGTTAAAAATACTATACTGTTATACTTCCAAAAATGTTCACGGACTGTAACAGTAACAGAAATACCACAGGATCTGGCAATCCCACTTTTATGTGTATATCCAAAAGAACTGAAAACAGGATTTAGAAGAGGTATTTGCATATCCATGTTCATTGCAGTGTTATTCATAATAGCCTGTGGTGGAAGGAATCCAAATGTTTACTGACAGATGAAGGGCTAAACAAAATGTGGTATATACATATAATGGAGTATTAACCTTAAAAGGAAGGCAATTCTGATACATGCTATCACATGGATGAACCCTGAGAACATTATGCTAAGTGAAATAAGTTAGTCCTGGTCACAAAAAGACAAATCCTGTATGATTTCACTTATATGTTACATAAAGTAGTCAAATTCTTTCTTTCTTTTTTTTTTCCCCAAGATTTTGCTTGTAAGTAATCTCTACACCCAACGTGGGGCTTAAACTCACAACGCTGAGATCAAGAGTCACCTGTTCTACCAACTGAGCCAACCAGGCATAACTAAAGTGGTCAAATTCTTAAAAATCACAAGTATAATGGTGGTTGCTAGGGACTAGGAGAAGAGGAAAAAAGAAGCTGTTTGCTCAATGGGTATAGATGCAATTTTCCAAGATGAAAAAGTGCTACATATCTGGTAACACTGCATATAGTTAACACTATTGTATTGCAAATTTAAAAACTTCAGGTGGCAAATTTTAGGTTTTTAGTTCTTTACTACAACAATTAACAAAAAGCTTATTAAGTACTTGGCAAAAGTAATCCAAAACAACAACCAATTTTGACAAATTTCTGAATAAAACGATTTCAAAAATAATGACAAAATTTTCAAAGACTCCAAACAATAATAGTAAAATAACAGTACTAATTATTATAAACTAATATATTACTAAAGTAAAAAAAATAAAAACAGACTAAAATCAGACTTCAAAAACAACATAGTGCAAAATATTAATGAAACAACATTCTGAGAAACCTCAATGAATGAAAAGTATGAAGGATTTTAAATTCAGCTAAGCTGTTCTTCAAGTAGCAAGGCTCCAGAAGGAACTCAGGGAATTTTGTAAGGGACTTTTGACAAATCTACTAGAATAGCACTGTTCAACAGAAATATAATGCAAGCCACACATGTCAGCCATATATTTAAATTTTCTAGCAGCCTCACTTAAAAAAGAAGAGGTGAAATTAGTTTTAATAATACATTTTATTGGGGCACCTGAGTGGCTCAGTGGGTTAAGCCACTGCCTTCGGCTCAGGTCATGATCTCAGGGTCCTGGGATCGAGTCCCGCATCGGGCTCTCTGCTCAGCAGGGAGCCTGCTTCCTCCTCTCTCTCTCTCTGCCTGCCTCTCTGCCTACTTGTGATCTCTCTGTCAAATAAATAAATAAAATATTTAAAAAAAAATAATACATTTTATTTAAGCCAATGTACATATCTATCTACAATGTTATCATTTCAACACACAATCAATTAAAAAATCTATGGAGATACTATGCATTTTTTTCTCCCATAACAAGTCTACAAAAACTGGTGTGTATTTTACCTGAATGGAACAACTAAACTTGGACTAGCCATATTTCAAGCGCTCAAAAGCCACAAGTGACTACTGGCTATATATTGGAGAGTAGAGGCCATCTTCACCTTGGTTTCATCCAACCAAGCGATAACGTATAAACTCTAGTAAAATTTTACGTACAAAACAAAACAAAAAAACCAAAAATATTTTACGTACACACATGGACACTCTTCATCCACCCAAGAGATAATTGGTAAACTTGTAGTAAAATTTTACTTATACACATATACAAATCTTCCAAAGATGGGAAAAGGTCTAAAGGCTAATACGCAAACATCTACATGCAAAGTGAAAATAAAGCATCTAAAAATGGGAGAAGAAAAAAATACAAACTTTCTCAAATACAAAATACAATCTTTTTAAATAAAAGCAAATAGACAGGGCACCTGGATGCCTCAGTCGTTTAAGCGGCCAACTCTTAATTTCAGCTCAGGCCATGATCTCGTGGTCCTGGGACTGAACTCTGTTTGGGCTCTACACTCAGCAAGAAGTTTGCTTGAGGATTCTCTCCGTTTCCCTCTGCTCCTTACCCCATTTGCATGCTCTCTCTAAAATAAATAAATCTTTTTTAAAAAGAGCAAAAAAATTATAAATACTATAAAAGAGTTGAGACTAAATATATTCAATCATATCAATAAATAGCAATGGACTTTACTATAAAAACGAAAAAATTTTCAACCTGTCTCATATAACCCAAGACTCAACTATATGCCATGTACAATAAACACACACAAATGTGGTTCATAAAAAGAAAATTAAAGGAATGGATGAAGTTTATCAGGTAATGGAAGATGGTAAAAAAGATGAGCAGATCCTATCAAACAAGTAAAGTTCAAGTCAAAAAGCATTAAGCATGCCCCAATAAACAACATTCACAATAAAGGCTTTTACAATCTGCAGATCATTCATGAATGTCTGTATCTTTAAGTTTTGGTTATCCTATACATATTTAAGAATATCTAACAAAAAACACAGCAACTTTTTTATAAAGCAAAAGCTACAGTATATGGAAGGACTGATAAAGACACACTAATAGTATTAACTGACTTTAACACACCACTCTCACTCAGCATAAGGTTAAGTAGCCAAGAACAAGCAAGGACTTACTCACGGACCTAATTTAGTAAAGCAGACCTTATAGCGATATATAAAACTTTATACCCAATGCTCCTTCTTCTCAAATACACAAGCAACTTTGAAAAACATTATCATTTATTACAAAGAATATGCTATTATGAATAGCATAGAATGGAGAAAGAGACAATTCTCTGAGCATCATCTCTTTTGTATGGTTCTGAATTTTAAAATCAAGTTAATGTTTAACATGCTCTAAAAGTAATTAAAATCAACAAGGATGTGGGGAGAAACCAAAATAGTATACAAGGAGAAACAATAAATAAACACCTCACTTACTAGAAATGAATATTCATATAGCCACAATGAAGAGAACAGAAAACAAAGAAATTTTAAGTTCCTTTGGAAAATAATGATTTGAAGTTCATGTGTAAAACTTAAATAAGGTATCTTTCAAAGAACTGTGATGATACAGTAGTTCATGGCACACTCTAAGAGATAAAAGTTTGTTTTTATTAAAACAAGAGACACAATATTCAAAATAGTGTAATTTTAAGAACAGGATAAAAAATATTTAGGAATTTTGACAATTAAAACCCTTTCTTCAACACCCATTCATAACACAAAATTCCCTGAAAGAAATTTCCCCAAGCCGATAAAGAGCAGGCACCCATAGAAAACCTATACCTAACTATATACTTAGGGTCAAAGACTGAATACTTTCCTCCTGAGATGAAATTCAAGCCAAAGAAGTCTGTTACCACTTCTAGCCCACCTTTCACTTAAGATTATAGTCGGTAGAATGAGGGAAGAAAAACAAAAACAGGCTGCCTGCAGACTGGGAAAGAAGACATAAAATTAATTTGTACACGGTAATTTGTACATGATATGCTCATGTAGGGAAAAAAATCCTAGGGAATTTCAACAGAGTTCCTAGAACTTAAGTGAACTTAACAAAGTCACAAGTCAGTATTAAACACTCAGTTGTATTTCCATATATTGGCAACTAAAAAATGAAAATAAAAAGCAGTATCATTTATAGCAACATCCAAACTATTAAATATTTAAGAGACAGGCTTAACAAATCATGTGTGAAACTAACACAGCAATGTAAATGGAAATATAACACCTTAATGGATTGGAAGGTTCAATACTTTTCCAAAAAAATGTACTTGGATAAATTTCCCTCCAAATTTTCTAAATTTCTAATAAATTCCAATCAAAACCCCAAGCGTTTTTTTTTAAACAAAAATGGACAAGTTAATTCAAAAATTCATATAGAAAGATAAAAGAAAAATAGCCAAAATAACCTTGAAAAAGTAAATCTGAAGTACATATACAATCTGATTACAAATTAAATCATAAATCATAAAGCTAAATTATTCAACAGTGTCACTAGCATAAGATCATGTAAAACAACAGAAAACAACCACACAAAAGTCTAAAATAGGCCCACATACATAAAGATAATGAATTTTAGGAGCCAATTAATGAGAGAATTGAATGAGGGCAAGGACAGTCTTTCCCACAAATGTTCTGAACAGAGTGTGGAAAAAAATAAACCTATGCTCTTACCTCATACTTTACATAAAAACTAACTCAAAACAGACCACAGGCCTAAATATAAAGCCTACACTTTAAAAAGTCCATAAGAAAATATAGGAGAAAAATTTTAGTGACCCTGAGTTTGGTAAAGATTTCTGAGGACACAAAATGCACAGATTATAAATTAAAGAAATGATAAACTGGGCTTCCTGAAAATTAAAAAAGTATGCTATTCAAAACACATACTTTAGAAAATGAAAAGACATGCCAGACTGAAAAAATATTCACAATACATTATGTGAGGGCCCTTCTATACAGAATAAAGAACTCCTGTATCGCAATAATAATAAACCAACCCAATTTAAAAAAAAAAAAATGAATCAAAGATTTAAAAAGACACTTCACAAAAGAAAAAAGAGTAATGACCAACAAGCACTTGAAAAGATGCTCAACAACTTTTTATGAGGAAAAATGCAAAATGAATCCACAGAAGTTTTGACTACACACTCACAAAATGACTAAATTAAGAAACTGACACCACCAACTGCTGGTGGGAGTGTCCAATGATAACACCCCTCTGCAAAACTATTGGGCAGTTTCTTAAAAAATAAATACATGGCTATTATGGGACACCTGGGTGGCTCAGTCAGTTTGGTTAAGCATCCAACTCTTGATTTTGGCTCAGGTCATGATCTCAGGATCTTAAGATGGAGCCCCAAGTTAGGTTCCCTGCTCAGCAGGGAGTCTGCTTGAGATTCTCTCTTCCTATGCCCCTTCCCCATGCATGCTCTCTGGCAAGCACTTTTGAAATACATACGTATCACATGACCCAGCAATCCTACTAAACATGTACCCCAGAAGTGAAATGCATGTTGACAGACAACCTGCACATGGATGCTAACTGTTATTTTACTTACAATAGCCAAGAACTGGAAACCATACAAATATACCATCAACAAGTAAACAGACAAAGTGGAAGGTTCATTCACTGGAATACTACAGAGTTAAAAAAAAAAAATTAAGAGGGGTCAAACTGATGATATGCACAACAATAATATACCTCAGAACTATAGAACCCTCTACACTGCTGGTGGAAATGCAAGCTGGTATAACCACTCCAAAATCAGAAATGTTTAAAAATAGAGCTCCCCGGGCGCCTGGGTGGCTCAGTGGTTAAGCCGCTGCCTTCGGCTCAGGTCATGATCTCAGAGTCCTGGGATCGAGTCCCGCATCGGGCTCTCTGCTCAGCAGAGAGCCTGCTTCCCTCTCTCTCTCTCTCTGCCTGCCTCTCCATCTACTTGTGATTTCTCTCTGTCAAATAAAAAAAAAAAAAAAAAAAAAATAGAGCTCCCCTCCTGCAACTGCACTACAAGGGATTTAACTAAAAAATACACACATAGTGATCCGAAAGGGTACCTGCAAACCAATGTTTATAGCAGAAATGTCCACAATAGCCAAATTATGCAAAGAGCCCTTATGTCCATCAACAGATGAATGGATAGAGAAGATGTGGTATATATTTATACACACACACAGGAATATTACTTAGCCATCAAAAAATGAAAACTTACCATTTGCAACAATGTGGATGGAACTAGAAGATATTATGCTAATTGAATTAAGTCAGAGAAAGACAATTATATGATTTCACTCATATGTGGAATCTGGGAAGTAAAACAGAAGAAATGGGGGAAAAGGAGGGGAAAGTAGAAAGAGACAAAATCAGAGAGGGAGATAAATCTCAAGAGACTCTTAACTGTAGGACACAAACTGAGGGTTGCTGGAGGGGAGTGAGGTGGGGGGATGCAGTAACTGGGTGATGGGCATTAAGGAGGGCATGAGATGTGATGAGCACTAGGCGTTGTGTGCAACTGATGAATCACTTAACTCTACCTCTGAATCTAGAAATATACTATATTAATTAACTGAATTTAAATAAAATAAAAAGTTTATTCCACTTTAGGGGAAGGGGCTGGAGGATGAGCAAACTAGGTGAAGGGGATTCCAGTTATAAAATAAGTCAAAGAAATGAAAAGTACAGTATGAAGAATATGATAATATTGTAATAACAATGTTCGGTGACTACACTTACCATGATGCACACTGAGTAATGTATGGGACTGTGGAATCACTATGTTGTACACCTGAGACTAATGTAACACTGTGTGTCAAAGCTACTTCAGTAATAAAAATGATTTTTGAAGTCCCCCAAAAAAGTGTACTGAGAAATAACCAGACCCCAAGTGACTATGAACTGTCATGGTTCCCTTTATATGACATGTGAGAACAGAGAAAACTAATACATAGTGATTGAAATCAGATCATTAGTTGACTGAAACAGGGGTGGAGGATATGACTGCAAAAGGGTTAAAGGGGATTTTTGTGGGGAATGAAAATGTTTTTATTGTTTGGAATGGTGGTCACATAGGTACACTTGTTTATTAAAACACAGAACCACACACAAAATGAATGATTTATATTGTATACAAATTACACTTCCACAGAGATGATTTTTAAAATGAAGAAAATGTTTTTATTGTTTGGAATGGTGGTCACATAGGTACACTTGTTTATTAAAACACAGAACCACACACAAAATGAATGATTTATATTGTATACAAATTACACTTCCACAGAGATGATTTTTAAAATGAAGAAAAGGGGCAACTGGCTGCCTTAGTTGGTAGAACATACCACCCTTGCTCTCCGGGTCATGAGTTCAAGCCCCACACTGGGCACAAAGCCCACTTAAAATTTAAAAAAAAGAAGAAAAAAATAACAAGATGAAACAAAACATTAATGTAAACAATACATGCTGGCAAGACAATATTCACAATGCTCGTGAAATTGTGATGAATATAACAGACACTTTTCAAGAATGAGTGCTAGTGAATGTGTTAAAGTATAAATTGGTATAATCTGGAAAACAGTTTGGTAAGAGGGTCTTTTTTTTAAAGGTAAGTTTTATTTAAAAAAAATTTTTAAAGGTTTTATTCATTTATTTGACAGAGAGAGAAAGAGACACAGAGAGAGGAAACAGAAGCAGGGGGAGTGGGAGAGGGAGAAGCAGGTGTCCCCCCAAGCACGGACCCCAACACAGGGCTCGATCCCAGGACCCTGGGATCATGACCTGAGCCGAAGGCAGACACCCAATGACTGAGCCACCCAGGTACCCTGGTAAGATGTTTCTAAGCTTTAAATCCATTGCCAAGTAAGACTTCTTGAAAAATAATGACATCTGAAAATATTTATGTATTAAGTAGAAAAACAGGAAACAAAATCACTTAGTGAAGATAATCTCAAATATAGAAAGGCAAACAGAATGTGAAGATGACAGCATGAATAAATGTAGAGTTAAAAAAAAAAAAAAGCCGGGCGCCTGGGTGGCTCAGTGGTTAAGCCGCTGCCTTTGGCTCAGGTCATGATCTCAGGGTCCTGGGATCGAGTCCCGCATCGGGCTCTCTGCTCGGCAGGGAGCCTGCTTCTCCTCTCTCTCTCTCTGCATGCCTCTCTACCTACTTGTGATTTCTCTCTGTCAAATAAATAAATAAAATCTTTAAAAAAAAAAAAAAAAAAAAAAGCCGGTAAGAAATGTGCCAAAGTATTAACTAGTGAAATTATAAGTGGTGTCTATTTTCCCCTCTACATTTTCTACAATTTACTCGAATAGTACATATTACAAAAAACAACCAGCCAATCTTTAAAACTACTAATCTGGTATCTTTCCATAACCAAAAAGAGAGAGAGAGAGAGAGAGAGAGAGAGAGAGAGAAGAAGAAGACAAAATAAAAAAGACTCTAGATAAGTCCTTGTCCTATCCTAATTAAACCTGCCTCTCTTCTAGTACTAACTTTCTAAATCTAATTCTCAGCCCTGGCAGCATATTAAAATCACCTGGAGAGACCAAGTATGGACTATATGGGTGAGAAAATAGTTAAAAGGATGCAGCAGCTGACTTCCACTCCAACACAGATGACATACATACAGTGAAATATTATTTAGCCATAAAAAGAACAAAGTACTACAACATGCATGAACCTTTCAAACATTATAAAGTGGAAGTCATCAGATACAAAAGGCCACATGTTGTATGACTCCATTAACAGGAAATGTCCAGATATAGGCAAACCCACAGAGAAAGAGGTGCACCTGGGTGGCTCAGTCATTAAGCATCTGCCTTCAGCTCAGGTCGTGGGCCCAGAGTCCCGGGACTGAACCCCATGTCAGGCTACCAGCTCAGTGGGAAGCCTGATTCTCCTTCTCCCACTCCCAGCCCTGCTTGTGTTTCCTCTCTTGCTGTCTCTCTGTCAAATAAATAAACAAAATCTTAAAAAAAAAAAAATCCATAGAGAAAGAAAGTGTATTAGTGGTTGTTGGGGAGTGGAAAGGGTCATGGGATGGAAGGTGACTAATAGGTATAGGATTTCTTTTTAGGGTAATGGAAGTGTCCTGGTACAAGACAGTTATGATGTACACCACTGATTATAGTAAAAACCACTGCACACTTTAATATGGTGAATTGCATTACATGAATTTTATTACCAAAAAAATTGCAGGGGCACCTAGGTGGCTCAGCTGGGTTAAGTGTCTGGCCTTTTGCTCAGGTCTTGATCCCAGGGTCCTGGGATCGAGCCCTGCATCGAGCTCCCTGCTCAGCGAGGAGCCTACTTCTCCCTCTCCCTCTGCTACTCCCTCAATTGTGCACACGCACACACTCTCTCAAATAAATAAGAAAACTCTTTTTTAAAAATTCCAAAGAAGAAAAGGTGAAGTAACAGGAAATGAATTCATCCTTCTACCAAAAGCAACAACAACAAAAAAATCTAATGAGAGGTGAAACAATGCTTTTCCAGACACTGGACACCAGGCAATGAAGGACAATGATAATTAAGAGAAGTAAAACAAAACAAACAGTCCTACAATTGCCTCAGCTTACTACCCTGGAAAAGCTATGCCATGAAGCAGGAAAGTGAACTAAGACAAAGCCAAAAGACTTCATGAGTTGGAGACAGAAACAATAGTCTAAGAAGATAAAGGCACCTAAGGCTCATAAACAGAGTACCAAAAAGGAAGGCACTGTAGAGAGAGTCCAGGAGATCTGCAGAGAGTTCTCTGCAGTATTCAGCATAGTACTCATCAGCACAGATTTGTGAATAAACTATAAGGCATTGGAGAAAGAACTATCCCAAAGGACTAGAAGGAAAAGTCCCTGTCAGGGCCAAGAAGAGCACCTGTTCCCACAAACTAGGCTGGGGGAAAAAAAAAAGACATGCTACACCGAGGAACAAAGGATGACATTGAATTTCATCAGCAAGTGGGAGTGCCCGGGTGGCTCAACCTGTTAAGCATCTGCCTTTGGCTCACATCATGACCTTGGGAACCAGAATGGCACACCATGTTGGGCTTGAGTCTGCTTCTCCCTCTTCCTCCTTGTGTCACTCTCCCTCTCAAATAAATAAATAAAATCTTAGGGGGGGTGTGGGGGACAAAAAAACAGTGCAACTGAGAAGACTGGAGCACCATTGTTTAAATACTGGAAGAAAAAACTGTCAAGCTAGAATTCTGTATCCAGGAAAAATAATTTCAAAAAACAAAGGTGACATTAGAGATCTGTTATACAAATGCCCATACAGTTAATAATACTATAAATTACATTTATAAATTATTAAAAGGATGTTTGTTATGTGCCTTACCACACACAAAAATGGGGAAATAACATTTTTAGACTTGCAAAAGCTGAACTATTCGTTATCAGCAAACCCACAGTACAAAAAATGTTAACAATAATCCTTTGGGAAAAAGGAAAATGATACCTGATGGAAGTCTGGATATGAAATAAACTGATGGGAAGGAGTACTAATAATTATGAAGACAAATACCTACCTCCTTCTCTTATCATTTAAAAGTACTTGAAAAATAACTGGCTATTTAAATAAAAATAAGAAAGTGTTACAGGGTTTACTACAAGTGTAAAATGTTTGGAAACAATAGCATAAGGTTCAGAGAAATGGAAATACATAAGGTTCTTACACTATAGGTAAGTGGTATCACTTAAAGACAGACAGTGATAAGCTAAAGATACACAGCTAGTCCACGAGTTATGACAATCCAAGTTGCAATTTTTTTTTCACTTTACAATGGTTTGAAAATGATATGCACTCAGTAGAAACCATACTTCAAAATTTGAATCATTATCTTCTCCTGGGTTAGCAATATGTGGTACAATGCCCTCTTGTGATGCTGAGCAGTAGCAGTAAGTTGCAGCTCCTAGTCCACCACACAATCATGAGGGTAAACAACCCATGCATTTACAACTATTCTGTAACTGTACAACAATTCTGTTGTTCATTTTCAGTACAGTATTCAATAAATTACATGAAATATTCAAAACTTTACTATAAAAGACTTTCTGCTAGATGACTCTGCCTAATTTTAGGTAATATAAGTGTTCTGAGGACATTTAAAGTAGGTTAGGATAAGCCATGATGTTCAGTAGGTTAGGTGCATTAAATACACTTTGACTTATATTCAACTTGCAATGAGTTTAGGGGGATATAACCTCATTTTAAGTCAAGAATCTGTACACTAAACCCCTAAATAGAATTTCTCAACCTTGGAACTACTGACATTCTGGGCAAGGCAAGCCTTTTTGTGGGAGGTCTTGTGTACTGGAAGATGCTTAGTAGCATCCCTGACTTCTACCCATGGGATGATGGTAACACCCCCACCCTGACAGCATGAAAATCAAAAATGTTTCCAGGCGTTATCAAGTGTCCTCTGGGAAATAAGTCAGACCTCTCTGATGACCATTTCCCATATCAATCACTTAAAGTAAAGCAACAAGAAAAAAAAAAAGTTATAGCAAGTAAGACAAAAACAAATAAAGTGGAATCATAAAAAAATAATCCAAAAGAAGGCAGAGTAGGAGAGAAAGAAAACAAACAAGAAACAGAAAATAGTGCTTGCTTCAGCAGCACACATACTAAAATTGGAATAATACAGAGATGAGTAGCATGGCGCCTGCACAAGGATGACACACAAACCCATGAAGTGTTCGATATTTTTTAGGGGGGCCTGGCTTCCTCAGTCGAGACAGCATGCAACTCTTGATCCAGGGATTGTAGTTAAAGCTGCACACTGGGCATAGAACCTACTAAAAAAGACAGGAGGGAAAGAAGTAGGGAGGAAGGGGAAATGGTAAAATAACAGGATGAAACCTAACCAGATCAAACATCATATTAAATCTCAGTGAACTAGGAACTGAGGGGAACTTCCTCAATTTGACAAAGACTATCTACAAAACTTCTATAGCTAACATCATAGTTAATGGTGGGAAACCTGAAGCTTTCCCACTAAGTTACAAAGCAAGAATGTCCCCTCATCACTTTGTTTCAACACAATACTGAAAAGTTCTGGCTAGTGAAATAAGAAAAGGAAATAAAAGGCATACAGATAGGGAAAGAAGAAATAAAACTGTCTTTACAGATATTATGATCATCTATGTAGAAAATCTGAAGGAAATGACAAAAAGTAGTTTATTTCATTATGCTTAAACAGATCAATCGGTCAAAAGGACTTAACCCTACTCATTTATGTGCCCAATAACAAAACTTCCAAGATACATGAAACAAAAATCAGTGTAACTTCAAGGATAAAGAGACAATCCCACAATTACAGAGGTTTTAATATCATATTCTCAATGAGGGAGACAAACCATAAGAGACTCTTAATCTCAGGAAACAAACTGAGGGCTGCTGCGAGGCATACGGATAGGGTGGCTGGGTTATGGACAATGGGGAGGGTATGTGCTATGGTGAGTGCTGTGAACTGATGATTCACAGATCTGTACCCATGAAGTAAATAATACATTATATGTTAATAAATAAGTAAGTCTTAAAAAAACACACACACACAACTAGACAGAAAATCAAGAGACACTGCCAGGTAACTTAACCTGACTTTTACAAAATGCTCCACCCAACAAAGGTAGCATATACCTTCTTTCCATGTCCACAGGAATCATTTACAAAGAAAGAACATATTCTGAAAAGCATATTAAGAATTCAAACCAAGGGACGCCTGGGTGGCTCAGTGGGTTAAAGCCTCTGCCTTGAGCTCAGGTCATGATCCCAGGGTCCTGGGATCAAGCCCTGCATCGGGCTCTCTGCTCAGCAGGAGCCCGCTTCCCCTTCTCTCTGCCTGCCCCTCTGCATGCCTCTCTGCCTACTTGTGATCTCTGTCAAGTAAATTAAAAAAAAAAAAAGAATTCAAACCAAATGTTCTCAGACCACAATAATGAAGTTAGAAATTTAGAATAGGGGGGATAAAAAGAAAAAGAAATTCATAACAGAAAGATCCCTGTGAAACCACTGAATACTTGGAAACTAAATAACGCATTTCTAAGTAACCCCAGGGTCAAAGAAAAAATCAAATAGAAACTAGAAAGTATCTTAAAGAGAATAAAAATTTAAACAAAAAGTCAAAAAATACTGCTAAAACAGCACTTATGAAGAAATGTATTGCACTCAATACCTCTATTAAAATAAAGGTCTCAAATCAATGACCTTAGTTAGCTTCCACCCTCAGAAACTAGCAAAAGAGCAATTTAAATCCAAGTAAGCAGAAGAAAGGAAATGATCGAGATCAAAGTGAAAATCAATGAAACTGAAACAAAATCAACAAATCAACAAAAAAAAAAACAGTGAAACCAAACATTAATTCTTTAACAAAATCAATAGAACTGATAAGTTTCTAGCCAGACTGATGAGGGAAAAAGTGGGAAGACAAAAATGACCAATGTCAGGCACAAGAGAGGAGACATCACCTTCAAGTATTACAAACTTATCAATAAACCTGTCATTTAAGTGAAAAGGACAAATTCCTTGAAAGAAACAAATTTTACCAAAGTTCACTCAGCAAGAAATACGTAACCTGAAGGACCCTAATACAGAAACTGAACTATAGTCAAAAACCCTTCAAACAAAGAAAATTCCAGGGACAGATGGCTTTATTAGTGAATTCTACAAAATATGTGAGGAGGAAATAATACAAACTCTAAACAAATTTTTCAATAATAATGAAGTGGAAGGAATACTTCCCAGCTCATTCTATGAAGCCAGTATTAACCTGATATTAAAGCCAGAAAAAGACATTATAGGAGAAGAAAACTACAGACAAAAATATTCCTTGTGAACAGATATAATCTTCCTAAATAAAAATTTAGCAAAGAGAATTCAACAACACATTAAAAGAATAAAACATAACCAAATGGGGTTTATCCCAGGAATGCAACCTTGGTTTCAAAATCGATATAATTCGTTGCATTAATTTTTTTAAATGCCATGATCATTTCTATACCAGAAAAATCACTTACAAAATCCAACACCCTTTCTAAAAATCCTCAGAAAACTAAAAATAAACTAAAACTATAGAAGGGAATTTCTTCAATTTGATAAAGGGGATTTATCCAAAACAAAAATCGCATCATATTTAAGTGAAATACTGAATGCTTCGCTCTTAAAATTAGGAAGATAGGGATATCTGCTCTCAACATGCTACCCATCCATTCCTCTACTATTCTAAATACTGCTTTTGTAAGTAAAGTTATATGTATTTTCATTAATTCTGCCCTCCAAAGAAATACATTAGCTTTAGCTAAAAAAACAAAAAATAAAAAACAAACAACCCCCCCCACACACACAATGAAGTCATATTATGAACGTTCTGCCTTTTTCTGTAAAACTGAACTTAAAGACATTTATCAACTAAACGGGTAAGTGCCCATATGCAATAAATTCCTTTTAGAATTTAATAACATGGTAAAGATTCTTCTCTTCTGAAAAACAGTTGTGTTAAATTTTCAATGAATAAGAACTGAATCACCCACAGCTTCTCTATCTTAATTGCCAGTAGAGATATGAAGAAAAAAGGGGATGAGAGGACTTTAATGACTCGAGTAACTAATATCTTAAGGCAAAATGTAAAAGTGAAAGCAATCTTATTGTATAGAAACATTTTATCATACCCATTATAATTCTAAAATACCTGACTTACAAATCAACTTTTGGAAAACAACTCAATTAGAAGTTATATAACACTAATTAGTTCCACTTCATAAAGTAACAAATGTTTAATCCTTTGTTATCTAATTGTCCGTTTTCTGAAAACTTGTTTTAAATTGAGAATTTCCTAATGTTGATTAAGTCCATGACCTTCAACATCAACACTAATTTAGGAAGGTGACAGTAACATCAGTAGCTGGCTTGCTCTTAAATATCCAAAAGATATTTAAGCAACAACAGAAATTAGTAGAGAAGATTCAAAAGAGTAAGCAAAATAAATCATGACACACAGCTTTAAAAAACATTATTTGATATCCAGTTAATTTATCTATTGACTAACAAAGTCATCTCTGACATTATTTTGCATTTCTTAAATACTAAGAGAGATAACTCTTACATAAAATTTCAAGACACCTATATGTGAAAACCAAGAATCACTGGCTATACAAAGTAAAAACAAGAACATTAAAAAAAAAAAAAAAACTAGCAAATGGAATCACTCATCCAAGAAATTACACAAAAAGAAAAGGAGTCTCTCTCACCCAGCAAAAAAAAAAAAAAAAAAACACAACAAAAAACAAAAAACAACCCTGTGCCAGGCTACAGAGCTCTATACTTGAAAAATGCTTGGGAAGCAGTTCCTCTGGAAACTACCAAATTTGAAATGGGCAACAGATTAACACTTTACCGCCATAAGTAAAAATCAGTATAATGAAAGCAATCACTGGGGTAGGGGTGGGGCACAGAATACTCTGCATTTATCAATATCATCTATTAGACTTTTAAAATCATCCAGCATCTCCCAGATCCATTTGAGAAGTTCACAGAAACGTATCAAAACTCTTAGGTGTTACAGAAAGGAGGAAAAAGAAAGGCTGAGTGCCACTGCTCTAAACCAGGGCTTCTCAAATTCTAAGGTGCATCTAACCACCTAGCACTCTTTCTAAAATGCACATTCTTGATTCAAGAGGTGTAGGATAGGACTTGAAATTCAGGAATTTTATTGAACTCCCAAATAATGCTATATTCACAAACTGAACTTTGAGTAACAAGGTTCTCAACTACGCATTTCACAAAAGGTACCTTTATGCCATAATTACTCTGGAAAATAGTTTAACAGCTTTTTAGAAAAGTTAAACAGTTTTAATATGCCCACCATACTATCAAGCCATTTCATCCCCAGGTATTTACCCAAAACAAATGAAAACAGATGTACAAAAATGCTCATAGCAGCTTTATTTGTAATAGCCAAAAACCAATCAACAGATGAGTGAATAAACTGGTATGTCTGTAAAATGAACTACTCTTGCAATATAAAGACATGCATTATTGATACATGGTACAGAATGTATTAAACTCAAACAATTATGCTGTGTGAAAGAAACCAAAGAAGAATAATATGCTTTATGACCCCATTTATATAAAAAGTCTAGAAGATGCAAACCACTGATCTACAGTGACAGCAGATCAGTGACTGCCTGCAAAAGGATAGAGGGCTTATAAAGGAGCATGAGGAAACAACTTTTGGAGGTGACAGATATGTTCATTAAGCGTGACTGTAGTAATAACATTTTTACAGGTGTATACATACAAACATCAACAAATTGTACATGCTAAGTACATGCAGTTTATTCATCAATATACCTCAATAAATCTATTTTGTTTTTTAAAAGATTTTATTTAGTCACTTAAGAGAGAGAGCACGCACACACTGGCACAGAGAAGGAGAAGCAGTCCACCCCCACCGAAAAGAGAGCCAGATGCCCCGGGCTTGATCCCAGGACCCCAAGATCATGATCTGAGCTGAAGGCATATACTCAACCAACTGAGCCATCCAGGCACCCCAATAAATCTATTTTAGAAGCTATCTTTCAAATAAAAACATCTGGCTAAACAAAGTAATGTCACTATAGATAACTATATAAATTCTAACTTTTGAAACTCCATGTAATACTATGATAACAAGAAATATATATTCAGTCTTTGCCCCCATCCCTGGCACAGAGCTCCTAAAACTCTTGGAATTCCCTAAGTGGTAAGTGTGTCTTGATATTCCTAACAAATCCCTTTCAAACACATCTGAGTTTATGTTATGAGATCACTTTTGGAAAGCACCTAAGGATGGAGGTGGCTGCTAGGAGAACCAATCGTGTGATTTAGAGGGTTGGAACTTTCAGTCCCACCCCCTAATCTCTGGGGAGAGAAGGACTACAGATTGCAGATCAATCACCAATGGCTAATGATCTATCAATCATGCGTATGTAATGAAGACTCCATAAAAAATCCCAAAGGACTGGATTCAGAGAGCTTACAGGCTGATGGATACATGGAGGTGCTTGGAGAGGGGCATGCTTCAAGAGGATATAGACACTCCGTGCCTATTTCTCTTACCCTACCCAATGCATTTCCTTCTACCTGACTGTTCCTGCTTTTTATCCTTTTATAGTAAACCAGTAACAATCAAGTAAAATGTGTCTGAGTTCTGTGAGCAATTTAGCAAATTAACTGAACCCAAAGAGGTGGTAATTTGATACTTCCAATCTATAACCAGTTGGTCAGATGCACATGTGACAATCTGGACTTGTGACTGGCATCTGAAGGTGGGGGAGGGGAGCAGTCTCAAAGAACTGAGCTCTTGTGGGATCTGATGCTATCTCCAGATTCATCTGAATTGGATTTATGCAACTGTATGCCTATACTAAAAATAAGAGTTTCCCCCTTGGGGTGGGGTGGGCAGTGGCAGTGAAAGGTAACTCAGAGAGCCCTTCAGGATCTTTCTGAACTCCAAATAACCACTGAAAACGTGTCCTATAGAGTAAGTAAGAAAGCCAGTGGTGATCCAGTAATAGAATACAATGTAAAAAATCTTACTCTGTTCAGTAAAACCTGGAATTTTGCTAAACTATAAATGTGGTATTGGCAAAATACAAAATTACAATTAGACACCTTTTGAGCAATCAATCTCACTCCCACCAGTGTCCACTCTCTCAACTACCATTCTCTCCCCAGGAGTGTATTGTCATCCACCAAACTGGTAAATGTTATCACCTTCTCCCAAAGACAGTCAACTGAATCACGCTAGATACCTTATCTGAATTAGCCCAATCATATTCCATCTCCAGGAAAGTTAGAAATGAGAGTGAATCACTATTCTCAGCCAGAGCTGGTTGCTTAAACAGATATAAATTTATAAGTTATGGAGTGGCCACCTTGGGCCAACAAGAAGCCAAAGCCTGATAAATTCTTTTACGGAGAAAAATGTAGTAAGACTAAAAATATTTTTAAGAAAATTAAAATTTCATTATAAATGGGGTTCATTCCACAAATGATGGTTTGATTCAATATTATAATTCATCAATAATGAAAAGATCTGAAGGGAAAATTACCATAAATTCCAAGAAGGCACTTAAAAATATTCAAGACTCATTCATGACAGAAATACTGGAGATTTTAGATGTATTTTTATTAATCACATATATTATTATATTCTATTATAAATGCCTACTGTGCTTTTTTTTTTTTTTAAGATTTTATTTATTTATTTGACAGAGAGAGAGAGACAGCCGGAGAGGGAACACAAACAGGGGCAGTGGGAGAGGGAGAAGCAGGCTTCCCGCTGAGCAAGGAGCCTGATGTGGGGCTCAATCCCAGGACCCTGGGTTCATGACCTGCACCAAAGGCAGACACTTAACAACTTAGCCACTCAAGCGCCCCTGTGTTTTCCTTCTTTAATTTTTATTTATTTATTTTGAGAGAGAGAGAGAGAGACGGAGGGAAAAAGCAAAGGAGTGGGGAGGAAGGACTGTGTGCAGAGGGAGAGACAGAATCTTAAGCAGACTCCACGTCCAGCACCAAGCCCAACACAGGTCAGAGATCATGACTGAAATGAGAGCTGAAACCAAGAGTCAGATGCTCATCCAACTGAGCCAATCAGGTGCCTCTATATTTTGTTTTCTCCATCTGTAAATCAGTTTAGGAGAATCTACATCTTATTTAATGGAGAAACATTATAGGCAGTCACACTGAAGTAAGAAACAAAACAAAGATGCACATTATTTTCACTATTCAATGTGGAATGGAAATTTTAAATAAGGGAAGGCAATTAGAAGCAAACTACTTGAAAAAGCAGAGGTAAATTACCTCTGAAAGCAAACAATATGGCATCTGTATAATAACTCAAGAGAATCAATGCAAAAACAAGAAAAATCAGGTAACTTAAAGTAGGATATAAAGTTAACAGATAAAAAGTTTTTTGAAATACAAATAATAACTATAAAGTATAATGGGGGAAAAAGGTGACATTTACAATAGAAACCAAGTGATAAAATTATCCTAGAAATAAGCTTAACCAAAAACAAGCTTAACCAAAAGCAAAGCAAATGGAAGAAAATGCACCTGAAAAATAAATATTCAACAAATGAAGAGACAAACTATGTTCTTGAATAAGAAGTCAACATCACAAAGATGTCAATTTTCTCTAAGTTAATTTATAAATGTACGATAAATGCCAATAAAAACTCCAATATTTTCTTCCTCGAGCTAGACAAAATATATAAAGTTCATATGGAAAAATAAACAAGCAACAATAGTAAGGAAAACTCTGAAAAAGGAGAACAGTAAGAATGGGAGAAGAAACTAACCTCACCATAAGCTTTTAAAATTTATAAATATATAATGATAAAACAATGAAAGTATTAGAACAGTAAATCTTCAAAAAATTTAAAAAATAAAACAGTAAATCTCCAATGAAACAAAACAGAAAATTAAAAAATAAATCCAAATGCCTAAGGAATTTCAAAGATGATGAAAGTGGCATCTCAAACCAGGAAGAAAATATATATATTTTTTAAATGCTGTTTGGACAACTGGACATCCATTTAAGATGAGGGGGGGGGAAAAAAATGGACCTGTATACAGAGCCATGTGAACCAGAACAAACTATACAAGTTCTACAAGAAAACAAGGTAATAACCTGAGAGAGGAGGCAAAACACCTCAATTTCAATTAAAAAAATCGAAGCATTTTTTAAAATTAAGAACTAAAAACTCTGGCTACATAACAACCAATATTCATCAAAAGGGAACTGATTAATTACCATAAAGAAATATAATGAAACACAACCTAGATATAGTATCAACAAATTAAAATCAATGCCTATCTCACCAGCATTTAAAAAAAAAAAAAAAAAGGATTTATTTATTTATTTATTTGACAGGCAGAGATCACAAGTAGGCAGAGGGGCAAGCAGAGAGAGAGAGAGAGAGAGAGAGAGAGAGGTGGAAGCAGGCTCCCTGCTGACCTGAGCTGAAGGCAGAGGCTTTAACTCACTGAGCCACCCAGGCACCCCTCACCAGCATTTTTTAAACAACTGTATTTACGCTTTAAATTCCCTTGTTTTGGGGAATCACTATTCCTTCCTTCCAAACTCTCTTTACACTAATGATTAAAATGCAAACTGCAATTCTCGTATACCATCCAACTCTCAGCCTATACTGTCTAGAGCTAATCCAGTAATGGCCAAGATGATTCAGGCTGGGCCAGTCTTTCCACAGGTTTTTCAATCTGAAAAGAACAGATTAAAAACCAAATGTTTCTCTCTTTCTCTCTCATATACATACACACACACACTCATATATATATATATAATAAATATATTATATATATATAATATATATATATAATAAACATATTATATATATATGTATATATATATATCCAAGTACAGAAGAGGAAAAGGAAGAAAGTACATCCACCTAAGAGTCAACCATGGATATCTGAGAAAGGCAGAATTAGAAGGAATCTGTATTTCCCTCTTTATAAATTTTTGGTATATTCTGAATTTTTTACAAATCAGCATATAAAGGACCATTATAATGAAAAGGTCTGTATTTTCAAAAACATAAAACAAGGTGGATGTTTTGGGGTTTTACTCTTCCAATCTACAGAGACACTAGCTACCTTAAGATATGTTCAAATGGGGGCGCCTGGGTGGCTCAGTGGGTTAAAGCCTCTGCTTTCGGCTCAGGTCATGATCCCAGGGTCCTGGGATCGAGCCCCGCATCGGGCTCCCTGCTCCACAGAGGAGCCTGCTTTCCTTCCTCTCTCTCTCTGCCTGCCTCTCTGCCTACTTGTGATCTTTGTCTGTCAAATAAATTAAAAAAAAAAAAAAAAAAAAAAAGATATGTTCAAATGGCTAAGCACATCTCCAATAATCCTTCTGTACTGCTTTACCACTCCACAGAATGAATACCATCCTGTGCCACTGTTCTAAATACAAACCGACAGTAATAAAGGCAAACAATATCTAAATATTGTGTTTAAAATAATTCTTCTTATATTCAATATACTTATATTTCTCAGTGACATGCTCCCATGTAAAAATTCTACATTTCACAACAATGTAAATTCAGTATAAAGCTTTTTAAATGTCTTAGAATTCTCAGAAAATTTAAAACTTTGTGATTCAAGTGCAATGAGGATTAATAATGGGAGAAATAATCTGTATTATCTCCTAAAACGTAATTCTTAACCTCCTTCAGGTCATTTACTTCATTAATAATCTGATGATGAGAAGAATAATCAGGAGACATACATATATATAACTGTGGTTAAAAAAGAAAAAAAATCAGTAAGTTCACAGACCCCCATTAAATCTATCTCAGTACCAGAGACTTCAATTAAGAATCCCTGATATAAAATTAAGACTTAATTGAAATCCCCTAATCCACAAGGCATCCAAATTGTCTTGTCACAAATCTGCTGAAAATACATAACTAGAAATCCTATTTCCAGTTGCACTGGCTTTATAACTAGCCTAGTCTCCACTCTGCTGCCTTTGCTGCAGCTGCTCCTGATGCTGCCACCACCAACTTCTGCACCCATGTGATGCCCTCCACAATCCATCAGTGAGATTTTACAAATACAAACCCAATGATGTATCCAAAACCACAGCTTCCTATTATCAAGATTAAACTTATATTCTCTTAATGAGGGAAATTACATATATATAGTTTAATATCACTTGTTACCTATCACTGCATAACTAGTAAATAATATATAACATATGTTGCTGAATCAGCACACTGTTTTTCACACTGTGTTTCGAATTTCTAGTGAATCATAAAATCAGTAAGTAGCTCGTTGAACAAAACAGAAATGGGAAGGGGGAAATATATGTATAGCCAATCCTCATTAGTCTCAAATTCTGTATTTGCAAATTCACCTCACAAAAACCTGTGACCCCCAAATCACTATGTGCAGTACTTTCCACAGTCATTCAAAGAATGTACAGAGCTGTATTTGAGTGGCCCCAGTCATCTGTTCCCAGCTGGAGGTCAAACAAGGTGACACTCTTTGTTTCAGCTCTCACACTGTAAACAAGTGTACTTCTAATGTCCTTTTTAGTGCCACTTTTTCACATTTTTGTGGTTTTTTTGTTGATGTCATTGTTTATAGGCTCCCCAAGTGTAGTGCTGAAGTGCTGTCTAGTGTTCCTAAGCACAAGAAGGCTGTGATGCACCTTACAGAGAAAATATTTGTGTGTGTGGTTTTTTAAAAAATTTATTTATTTGACAGAGATCACGAGTAGGCAGAGAGGCAGGCAGAGAGAGAGGGGGAAGCAGGCTCCCTGCCAAGCCCGATGCCGGGCTCGATCCCAGGACCCTGGGATCGTGACCTGAGCTGAAGGCAGAGGCTTTAACCCATCGAGCCACGCAGGCGCCCCAAGAAAATACGTGTGTTAAGACAAGCTTCATTCAGGCACAAGTTAGAGTGCTGCTGGCTGCTGAGTTCAATGCCTAGAATCAACAATATATTTTAAATGGAAACATATATAAAACAAGATTATGCATTAATTTGGTTGATAAAAATATTGTGACCAGAGGTTCACAGGATTCCAGCCCTGCATCTCCTTTAGGAGAAATGGTTTAGTATTCCATAATTCACTGTTCATGGCAACTTTACAGAACGTAACTATGGGGGAAAAAGGTCAACTGTTCATTTGCATGGGTGTGCGTTGTCAAGCTGAACTTTATTTCAGTTATATACATACACAATGAATCAATTTTAAAAAGTTTAAAAGCTCATGAATTAGTTACAGCATAGAGAAATACCTCTGACAGGAGTGGTAAAATGGCAAGGTAGATAGGCCGGGGACATGGTCACACGTACTAACCCCTTTTTCTGCCTAGAATCAAAATCACCCATCAATTGTGATTCCGTTGCTAAATCTGGGGTAAGGTCTACACATCTACTTTACAAAAGCATCCCAGATTATTCTATGTGGTCAAGATGAGAACTGCTATTCTCCCTCCTAAATTGGTAGTTTTCAAATTGGTCACTGGACAGGCATCATGAGGAACATGCTAAAAAATACAGATTCCCGGGCCCCATTCCAAACCCACTACAAGCTACAATTATCAGAATGGAGCCCAGTGATCAGTGTTTTTAACAAGCCCTCCAGGTGATTCTGATGCATGACAAAGTTTGAGAATCACTGACCTAAATCTTTTGTTACTTCTTTAGGAGGTATTTTGAAAGCCCTGATGAACTAACTCTAAATTGGCTGAGCTGATACATCAAACAAAGCTGAAAAAGAACTACTACTGACTGAAGCACAGATAATGTATAGAAAATCATCTAAGTACTTTACGGAAAGTGTCTTCTGTGCTTTAAACCAAAATAAGTAAAATCTGCACATTTCTTGTATAATAATGAAGCAGCACTATTTCTTTAGGTCATCCTCCATATCACAAAGTTTCTTTTCCCAGAGCTCTTCAAACAGGAATTGCTTTTTTTTTTTTTTTTTTTTTTAAGGAGAGTGTCGATAGGGAAGAGGAGATGGAAAGAGAGACTCTTGAGTATCAGCATGGAGCCTGTTGGGGCACTCCATCTCACAACTTTGAGGTCATGACCTTAGCCAAAACCAGGAGTCAGATGCTTAACCAAATGAGCCACCGAGGCACAGCTCTTTACACAAGTTTGCCTACCCTAAAAGGTAACTCTACACTAGATCACAATTCCTAAACCCTCTAACAACTCTGTGGGGCATCACACGCTGTCCAGTACGAAAAGTAATGACATGCACCTAAAAAAACCTCATGGCTTCCTGGCAGATGATATAACTTCAAAACTAATTTGTAAAAAATAATTCAGTAGTATCTTATATTCAATTAGCTGTTGCATGAACTCAAAGATACTCTTATCCAAATCACGTCCCTTGTGACACAAATTTCCAGAATATCGTTTCTATCTTCTACCTAACACATTAAACCTTATACAGAGTCATCCATGTACAACTCTTTTCTATGGGACTATAAACTGCCTGAAGGCAGGTACATCTTATCCCTTTCTGTAATCTGAAGTATACAGCAGGTGTTGTTTATTCCACCAGCAAATATTCACTGACTAACTACCGTATGTCATTCACTGTACCACATGATAGATACAAAAGTACAGACATGGCCCATGTATTCATGGATATATATGCTGGATGAATAAGCACGCACTTCAATGAAAGTTTTAGAGAGTACAATCTGTATGAAAGATCCAGCTTACCAACATGATAAGCAGAAATAAACCGCTTCCTTCAAAACAGTAGACTACTGTTGCTCTTCTGACCAAAACTTCTATTTAAGGCCATAAACAACTCAGAGAGAAAATACACTGACAAGCCACTTAATCAATCATTAATCTGACTTTAAAATATTTACCTTGTATATAAGAAAATAAACAGAAGTCCTATGTATAACGCAAGGCTTACAGACAGCCAAACTGCCACATGGGGATAAAAGATTAAGGATTCATATCCAAACTTTAAAATGATTCAACCAGAAAGCTACAATCTGCCAATTCCCAATTCTTCAGAGATTTTAAAGGAAAAAAATTTAAAATCAAAATTACTTGACTTTATGATGCTAGATTAAGAAACTAACTCTAAGATCACATATTATAAAATACAGGAAATATTTGCCTTCATGTAGTAAAAAGCATTTGTTCACAAGTTTTTTAGGATAAACATACATGATACTAACAATAGATGCCTCTGTAGAGTGTCTGGGGATTGTAGGGAAGGAAGGGCAACTTACTTTTCATGTATCAATTTGTGCTATTAAGTTTTTATATTTAAATCATGTGGGTCTATTGTTTTTCAATGTAAAAAAACCTAGCAAATGCCTTAAACATGAAGATAACATATTGTTTATAGTAGCATCTCCAATATAATAATGGAAATAAAATCTTTAGCCTAACTTTATATATTTGGGACAAAGATGACACAGGAATAGAAAATCTTGAGGTGTTCTGAACCTCAAGTCACAGACCCCCCCCCCAAAACTTGGGTGAGAAAATAATCATTTCTCTAATTCCACTAACTTCTACCAAATTTAACATTTCCTTCAATTACTAATGTCAGCAAAAGGCAAAATAGTAGTACTGGTTAACATTAGGACTAGCAACACAACAGAAATCACAGATCATTTCATTGTCATATTAACAGTGGTTGCACTTGTTGAAATACTTATACTTATCACTACTTCAACTTAGACTCAACTCTAGATCCTGTCAGTATGCTGATAAGGCATGTAAATCACAAATTGTTTTAATATTTTGATAACCTGCAGTACAACTGGTTTATATGATTTTATTTTATGCATTTAAAACATCATTCTGATTCAGGCCCTCTGCCCATTTTTTTAATTCTTTCTGGAACTGAGCTGTATAAGTTCTTTATATATTTTGGATACTAACCCTCTACTGGATATGTCATTTGGACATATCTTCTCCCATTCAGTACACTGTCTTGTCATTTTGCTGATCATCTCTTGAGCTGTACAAAAGCTTTCAATTTGCTTTTGTTTCCCTTGCCTCAGGAGACATATGTAGAAAACTTTCTATCACCCATGTCAGGGACACTATTACTGCTTATGTTTTCTTCCGGGAGTTTTAAGTCTCACATTTAGGTCTTCAATCTATTCTGAGTTTATTTTTGTATATGGTACAAGGAAATGCTCCAGTTTTCCCACTATATATTCTTGCCTCCTTTGTCGTAGATTAGTTCACCACACAAGCAGAGGTTTACTTCTGGGGTTTCTATTCTATTCCATTGATCTATGTGTCTATTTTTATATCTGTACCATACAGTTTCAACTACTACAGTTTTATAGTATTATATCTTGAAGGCTGGGATTATAATGCCTCCACCTTTGTTCTTCTCAAGACTTCTTTAGCTATTCAAGGTTTTTCTGGTTCCATACAAATGTTAGCATTATTTGTTCTAATTCTGTGAAAAATGCTATTGGTATTTTGATAGAGACTGCTTTAAATCTGCACATGGCTTTGGGTAGTGTTAACTTTTTTTTTTTTTTTTTTTAAGTTGGCTCCACTTCTGCTGTGGAGCCCAACGCAGGGCTTGAACTCATGACCCTGAGATCAAGTGACCCTGAGATCAAGACCTGAATGAGCTGAAATCAAGAGTCAGATAGTTAACCAACTGAGCCACCCAGATACCTCAGTCGTACAAAACATTTTAACAACATTAGTTCTTCCAACCCATCAGCATAGAATATCTTTTCCTTGTTTGTGTCACCTTTAATTTCTCTCATTATTGTTTTATAGTTCTCCAAGTACAGGTCTTTCACCTCTTTGGTTAAGGTTATTCCTAGGTATCTTATTCTTTTTGGCACAACAGACATTTTTCCAAATACATCCAAAAAGCCAAAGACACACAAAAAGATTTTCAACATCATTATTCATCAGGGAAATGCCAGTCAAAACCACAATGAGATATTACCTTACACCCATCAGAATGGCTACAATCAGAAAGACAAGAAATAACAAGTGAGAGTGGTGAGAGTACAGAGAGTGTACAGAGAGAAAGGAACCCCTATGCACTGTCAGTGGGAATGTAAATTGGGGCAGTCACTGTGGAAAACAGTAGCAAAAAAAATAAAGTAGAACTACCATATGATTCAGCAGTTCCCCTCCTGGGTATTTACACAAAGAAAACAAAACCACTAATTTAAAAAGATACATGCACCTCTGTGTTTACTGCAGCTTTATTTACAAGCCAATATCCAAGATACGGAAGCAACCCCAGTGTCCATAAGTAGATGAACAGAGCTCAGGCAGGAAGGCTTCCTCCCTCTTCCACTCCTCCTCCTTGTGTACCCTCTCACTGTGTCTCTCTCTGTCAAATGAATAAATAAAATCTTTAAAAAAATAAGGGGGGGGGGACTTGCCATTTTTGCAACATCCTGGGTAGACTTACAAAGTATAATGCTAAGTAAAATAAGTCAGACACAGACAAATACTATCTGATTTCACTCATGTGGAATCTGAGAAACAAAACAAACGAACAAAGAAAAAAAGGGACAAACAAAAAACCCAGACACCTAAATACAGAGAACAAACTGATGGTTGCAGCGGGAGGGCAAAGGTAGAAAGGGAAATAAAGGGGATTAAGAGTACACTTATTCTGATGAGCACAGAAGAATGTATACAATTGCTGAACCACTATACTGTATACCTGAAACTAATGTAACAATGTATGTCAATTATACTTTAAAAAAAAAAATCATTTCGAGCCAGTTTTACCAGACTGCAAAGTCCAAGTCACAAAAGGTTAAGTAAGGAGCCTTAGAAAATGGTTCTTAAATCAGATGCAACAGTCCCCATTTGGAAATAAAAGGAGAAATTTTGGGGGGTTATGCCAATTGGAATGCTACCAGAAATTAGCAGGCAGGATATCAATAAACTTCCTGCTATGTCTGTGACAGTCTCATACATCCAACAAATTGCCAAAAACGTGTCAGTCAAGAAACACCTCAAGGATCAAACAAATGGCAAGATTACCCTCCTCAGTACCATGTTTGCCAAAGTTTCCAAACTTAAATGTTTACCCCAGAGTGCACTGGTTTATTAGAACATCTCTCTTCATTTAATTCTCTAGTGTATACCACCCACTGAACAGTTTTCTATCACTAAAACGAACTTTCCCCCATGACCAACTAAATAATCCAAGAAAAAAAAATCACTTCTAAAAACAAATACAATATTTATCAATTATTCAGGAGTCAAGTATTACTCTGAGGATTAGAGTAAATTTTCTTTGTTTTTAATTTTCAAAGTCTTTAATTTCTTTTAAATCATTTTGACTGTTAAATGCTCTGTCAGAGATAGAAGGAGGAAAATGTACATATCAATTTGCTAAAGTTTGACAACTATAAAAATATATGTAATTGACTGAAGAAAAAAATATGAAACTATACCTCAAAATAACATATGGAAATACTCTTTTACTTTTCCATATTCCTTCACATTATCCTGTATAACTGAAAACTGTTATTAATAATAAAAAAAATAGCAGTTGTCTGCATAAGACACTGACTTAAGTCTACTTAAAAAGTTAATCTTTCAGATTATCTTTTGAGATACTCCTCATTAAACAGATGAAGCAAAGTGGCTCCATGAGATGAAGTAATTTATCCTGCCCAGAGGGAAAGTGGCAGAGGCCATGAATGGAACCTAAGCCACAATTCTAAAGTACTAACTTCATCAAATTAGCACTACAAGTAAGAGCTGCTTGTGGACTCCCCAACCAATAACCTCATATCCTTTGCCTACACTCCTCTCCAAAAAAGGAAGTGAGAAAGCTGGAAGTAAAGATACGAGTTAGAGAGTTAGCAGAGAGCCTGACTCTTCCAATCTGCGTTCTTCTGACTGCACAGTGACACTAGTGGGCAAGAAAAAAGAAACCAAAAAGCATATATAAGGAAGTGGTGCTAAGGAGAATCTGTAAGTGGCATCATCTTCCTCCATTTATTAATCCCACAAAGAACAGTGCTGCATGGTAGACTAGACAAACCCAAAGTTTTGTTTCATTGAAGTGTAGAGAAGGCAAAATATAAACAGGGATCAATTTTAAGATAAAATCAAATAATCGTGACAGACCTACTGTTATCTACATTGGTCTCCTTCCTGGCTTATTCCTACCTATCATCCTTTCCTCCTTATGCTACCCCTACACGTCCATTACTGTTTTTCTACCTCAACTTTACTTGTAATGAAATGAAGATGTAGAGCTGTATGTTTAATAATACAATCAAATTCAATCCCAGGGTCCCATATATTGTCAATGCCTGTATTATAAACTTTCTATCACCTAAGTGTCTGGATAGGTATCCAGCCTATGGCGAGTAAAATGAAGACAGTATACCTTCCTTAAGGTATCTTGTCTAATTGGGAAAATAAGGGTCTATCTTCTCACTCTCTCATGCATATATCCATATCCATCCATCCACACACAAATGCACACACCCGTCAAGTGAGAGTCATGAGATACCAGAAAATTAAAATAAACTTAAATGGTATGGGCTAAAAAGTATGCCAAAATTCAGAATATTTACAGCAATGAGTAAGATTAGTAAAGACAGTGAAAGAAAACTTCATGAAAGCAAGGGAACTGATCACACCCAAAACATACAGAGTGGACTTCTCCACTGATCTCTAGGAAAAATAAGTATCAAATAGTAGAAAAATATAACTGAATCTTTAAAAAAAAAAACAACAACAACCTCTAAACCAAATTAACAGCATTGCAGTAACTTTTTAAAGAGTTAAAGCTTACCTACTAGTAGCTTCCTAGTCTCTCACTTGTTAGCTCTTTTCATCTACTTAATATTCTGGACAATATGCCTAGTAGGTAGAAATGTGGATTCACAGATGCAAGTAATTTTTAGACCCAAAGGCACTTTAAAGGTCACTTAATCCAATTCCATTTCCCAAATGAGGAAACTAAGGGCCAGGAAGGTTAAACAGTATCTTTGAGGTCACACAAAATGCATCCCTTACTACTCTGAAAATTAGTATGAAAGGTATGCTTTCTTTAAAAAGATTTTGGAGTCTTCTTTTATAGTCCTTAACTTAAATTTCCTTTAAAATTTGCAATACACACCTTACTATTTTATTATAAAATAGGCAAAACATTGTTACCTCATTAAAACACTTTACAAACTTAAGGTTTATAAAAACACCCTAAATGTTCAAATTCACGAGTCAAACCATGGATTAAAACAATTTAACGATTTAACTCCACAATTTTTGGTAACTCTGTTACATACACACTATTAGTAAGTCTCTAAAGGGCAGCTACCTAGCTAAAGCCTCATTCTCAAGGGTAACCCTTAACAGCACGTTAAGTACTAATCACTATCCCTGTCCCCTGTCAGACTGTCACTTACAGGTACATAGATACCTGAAGCAAGCCAAACCAATAATGTCCTTTAACACCAGGATCTGGGATTTGGAAATGAAAAAAATGTAACAGTGATGAGAATAACAGCTAATATTTACTGACTGCTTATTGAATGCCACAAATTCTCCCAAGTGCACCACAATTCATCTTCTCAACAACCCTATGTGATTTTATAGATCAAGTTAACCTGCCAGGGGACTCAAAACCATTTCTGTTCTGGCTCCAGAACATATACACTTAACTACTACCTCTTACCTACTACCTTAACTATACTACCTCTCAAAAGATTGGGAATTGTTAATGTCACTTGCTGCTAAGGGCCCACAGCTTGCTCTGGTTCCAGGCCTTCCCAAGCCTTGACTGTTCAAAAGCCTTCTTTGGAATCTTTGAGACAACATCCAGGAATGAAAGAAACCAGATTTGGTTTTTTGTTTCTGTTACTTGAAACTAACCTAATGATCCCACCTGTTAAATTAATTTTTAGGCCTCATTTTTAGAGAAATGATACTGATGAAACCTAAATTTATACCATAGATAAATCATTCCTTTACATTTTTTTAAAAGAGAAATGTGTTTACAAAAGGCATTCACTTCAAAGCTTCTTTTATATCATTCCCTGAGGCAAAACCTTTTTTTTTTTTTAATTTATTTATTCCTCAAAGAGAGAGGGAGAGTGGGAGAGAGAGAGAGAGAGTGCGAGCACACCACGTGCACACAAGCAGGGGGAGCAGCAGGGAGAGGGAGAAGCAGGCTCCCTGCTGAGCAAGGAGCCCCAGATCATGACCTAGGGTTGAAGCAGATGCTTAACCAACTGAGCCACCCAAGTGCCCGAGGCAAAAACTTCCAATGACTCTTCCATGTTACAGAATAATAAGTGAGAGATCAGTGGAAATATAATAAACCTTAGGTATCACCTAGTTCTCTTTTTATAAATGAAGCAATAGTAAAGATCAGAGCCCTAGAGTCAATCCCTCATAGGGTTTGAGTTCAAATACTGTTTTGCTATGTTCTAACTCAGGCAGGGGTGACCCTGGGCAAGACACTTAAATCTCCAAAGCCTCAGTTTCTTTTGGAAAAGAGACAATATACTACTACACACCCTGTTGTTATAATGAGTTCTAAACCATCTACTGAATTTAACAAAGTACCTGGCACATACTCAACACACACTCAATAAATGGTAACTGTGATGGTAGTGATGAATGACCTGATGCTCAGAAAAGGCAGGGAACTTTCCCAGATCATCTGGTTACTAAGAACAGAAACAAAACTAGAAACAGACTTCACACTTGCAAGTCAGTGCTCTTTTTTTCTGTACCATCCTATAATTTCCTGGATCTAACGTTCGAAACTATCTCCAATCTGGTATAATTCTACCCTTTTTTCAACCTTGTCACGACCCTAACTTTTATTCATTCATTCACCAAATATTTATTGAGGGTTTTCTTTGTTCTGAACAGTTTCTAGTGTTGAAGATATAGCACAGAACAAAAGAGGGGGAAGAAAAATAAAAGCCACCTGCATAACCAAAAAAATGGGGAGAAAGAGCTAAGAGAATGACCAGCTCAGAAATGACAAAGGGCTCCCCTCCTGAAGTTTCTATCAGCAGGGGATAACGGATTGAAAAGGACAGGTAAAATACACATAACATGGAAGAACCTTCCTTTAGTCTACTTAACATCCCCCAGAAATTGTTTTTGTTTGTTTTTTTAAAAACTTATTTATCTGAGAAAGAAAAAGAAAGATGATGTGCATGAGCATGCGGTGGGAAGGGGCAGAGAGAGAAGAGAAGCTTAAGCCAACTCTGCACAGAGCACAGAGCCCCACACAGGGCTTGATCTCAAAACCCTGAGATCGCAATGAGAGCCTAAACCAAGAGCCTAAATCAAGAGACAGATGCTTAACCAACTGTGCCACCCCGGCACCCCAACATCCATAGAAATTGCTTTAAACATTCCTTCACTCAAGTATTTTTGTCAACACACACTGTACAACCAAACCTGAAAGCCCAAATTGTTAAATCTCTCTCCAACCCCTCTATACATTCTAATAGCAATTTTCTCTCTTAACTACACTGACATTTAGATTTTTCTAATGCTCTTTGTCAGGTGAACTTAACCTGATAGTTTATGCTAACTTTCCAGATACGTTTTTGACTTCAATGACTCATTTAAGTTCTCTGAAGTCAAGATCTGTATTGTATTCTTTTAATTTTAATCCTAATCCTAAAACTCCAGCGCACAGTCTTACAAATACTTTTAGATATATTTAACCTCTTTAAAATAGTTCACTAATGTCTGGGACATCTGGGTGGCTCAGCTGGTTAAGCCGCAGCCTTCAGCTAAGGCCATGATCCCAGAGTCCAGGGATATAGAGTCCCACATCAGGCTCCTTGCTCCACAGGGAGCCTTCTCTCCACCTCTGCCTGGTTGTGAACTCTCTCTCTTTCTCTCTCTGACAAATAAATAAATAAAGTCTTTAAAAAAATACTTACAAATATCCTATTTAAGTAACACCCGGCACTCAGATGATACCTGGTAAGTATTTGCTTTTGTTGAAATAAATGTTAAATGTTTTTACAAGATCAATTTACAAAATTCTATTTTATATCCTCTCTAGAACCCTATCATGATCTATGAAATGTATCAGTGCCAAAAGTAACTTTGAAATGTGAGAAAGACTGAATATATTCCTACTCTATCATTGAAAATGTCCCTTAAAATATTAAAAGAATACCAAAATTAGACAACTAAAACATAAAAGGAGAAAAGGTAATTCAAATCAGTCACGGCCTTCTTCTTTAAAAATAAGCAGAATCACCTGCTTCATGTAGAGTTTGGTTCAAGGTACATGTTACTACAAAAAGATATCATACATAAACCTACATACACCTGTTAAGAATAATTAACACAAGACAAAAATTAATATTGCAGCCATACCTTACACATAAAAAAATTCTTTATTTAAGAGTCTCTCACTCAAGGGGGGGGGGGGGGGAGGCTTGGCATTTATGTATGTTATACCAAAGTAAGAAACCAAAAAGAATTCCCCTAAGAATAATTTATCAAATTCTGCTAATAAATTTTATACACACACACACAGAGTGTTTCACAAAAACATAGGATCTTCGTACAGAAAAAAAAATTAAAGGCTCATTCAACATTTAACCCACATTTAGCAAGCATATATTATTTGTCATTATTATTTGTTCTGGGGAACAAAATATGCAACCTTACAAAGATTACATTCTATTAGGATAAAATCTAAATAATAAAATAGGATAGTTTCCCACAAACTTCTTATATGCTTAAGATAACATAAACATTCAGATAAACACAATGGTGCCAGGACAGGGAAGCAAAGCTAACAAACTTCTAAGAAAAAAAAGAAACAGAAAATCTGAAAAGCCCAAAGCAAAAATCAGACACAGTTCAGTGAACAAAAACTACACTTAATAATGTAATATTCCAATCAAACTGATGTCATCTTTCAAAGTTCCCTAAATTATAAAAAGTAAAACATTATTTACACTGTAATGAACTTGTAACAGTTCAGAAGCTAATCTGTGGTTCTGTAAGAAGTTAATATGAAGCTTAGTAGTTATAAGAATGGTTTTTGTGGGCGCCTGGGTGGCTCAGTTGGTTAAGCAACTGCTTTCGGCTCAGGTCACGGTCCTGGAGTCCCAGGATCGAGTCCCACATCGGGCTCCCAGCTCCATGGGGAGTCTGCTTCTCCCTCTGACCTTCTCGCTTCTCATGCTCTCTCTCACTGTCTCTCTCTCAAATAAATAAATAAAATCTTTAAAAAAAAATAAAATAAAATAAAAAAAGAATGGTTTTTGTGATATTAAAGGCAAGGGCATTCACTCACTCTGCCAGTTACTAACAGCGAGACCTGCAGTTTCTTCATCCATAAAATAAAAACAATAATACTCCCCAGGACTGTTACAAGGATTAAATGAAAACCCAAAACAGGAAGCAATTCAAATATCCAGATGGATGGATGAATATATCAATTCACTAGAACACTATTCAGTAAAAAGGAATGGACTGATACATGTAACAAGGATGAATCTTTAATGCAGCATGCTGAGCAAAAGAAGCCTAACACAAGGGAATACGAAATCCATTTAAATGAAATTCTAGAAAAGATAATACTTATCTACAGGAAGAGAAAGCTAATCAGCAGTTGCTTTGAACTACTAGTGGAGAGGGACTGACTTGGGTGTTTGAAATGTTGTTTTATCTTTTTTTTTTTTTAAGATTTTATTTATTGGGGGGGGGGGGAGCACAGGCAGACAGAATGGCAGGCAGAGGCAGAGGGAGAAGCAGGCTCCCTGCCAAGCAAGGAGCTGGATGTGGGACTCGATCCCAGGACTCTGGGATCATGACCCGAGCAGAAGGCAGCTGCTTAACCAACTGAGCCACCCAGACATCCCGAAATGTTGTTTTATCTTGATTGTGGTGTCATTTCCTCAGGTGTACACATCTGTCAAAACTCATCAAACTCTATGCTTTAAATGAACACACTTTACTGTATGTAAATTTTACCTCAAAAAAGTTGGTTTTTAAAAAAGATTAAATGAAATAATAGTACGTAAAGTTCTTAACGTTACCTGAGACACTAGAAATATTCAAAAAATGGTATTATAAAAAAATATCAACTGCCACTATACAACACTCGGGGAGGTGGCAGAATCACCGATCACCTGATCTCTCTGGCTAAGTTTTAAATAAACATATGTTTACAGTATCTGACCTAAACCAAGTGCCATGTGGAGCACGATCAAGATTAGGAGGGCAGGGGCGCCTGGGTGGCTCAGTGGGTTAAGCCGCTGCCTTCGGCTCAGGTCATGATCTCAGGGTCCTGGGATCGAGTCCCGCATCGGGCTCTCTGCTCAGCAGGAAGCCTGCTTCCTTCTCTCTCTCTGCCTGCCTCTCAGTGTACTTGTAATTTCTCTCTATCAAATAAATAAATAAAATCGTAAAAAAAAAAAAAAAAAAAGATTAGGAGGGCAAACCTTAGGCTAAAGAGAAACTAAGGAAAGGGAAGAGAAGATGGCTGTATGTCCAAAAGAAAATGAAGAGCTAAAAGAATGACAGAGTAGTATCAGTGCCAAACAACACCTAAATTACCTCAACTAAGTATCATCAAAATGTAACTCAAAACTGAGTCAATGACTATATAAACAAAGTCTAATAACAATCTGATAAATATAGTCCTTAATTTTACTGGCAGGGGCGGGGGGGGGGGGGAGCGGGAATAGAAGAGAAGTAAAATCCATGAAGGTGGTTCAAGTGCAGTCAAAGGATTCTGTCAACCAAACAGCAAGGGAGTCATACTGTGGACAGTTTAGAAATGCAAAAAGCAACAATTATAAATCCACAATCCAAAGCTTTTTGTTTTTTTTTTTTTTTACAAGTCTACATGATTAAAAGAAATACTTATAAAAGTAATTAGAACATGCTGATAATGGAAGCTGAAGTGAAATACAATTCAACTGAAACACAAAACATTTATGAGATTTATATTTTACTGCTGCTTAGAACTGTTGATCATGGAAGAACATTTTTTTGAAGAACAAGTAATTCTGCTGAATAACAGAAATCCTGTAAATAAGACCAGAAGAACTGAACTGGCTGTCACTCATGAAAGCACAAGTCTTTTGACTTACATGTCAACTTAAAAGATGAAAAGAAAAAAAACTAAAACCCCAACTGGACATTCTGGGAAGGGAAAAACTTTAGACTATAAATCTTAACTGTCAGAGTTTGTTTAGTTTTGTTTTGATTTTAAGTACCTCCACTTGGAACACTGAAGAGGTAGAAAGGACAGGACAAAGAGTCAGAAGTCCAGGGTTTCAACTCTAGTTCCACCAGAAGCTGGATTTCTTCTTCCCTAAAATTGGACAGCTGAAGCAGCGTACTGAAAATTGTCCAATATAATCTAATTTCCAATCTCTAGATGGGAAACCACAACTTCCGAAAAAGTTATAGGGAAAGGGTTAAACATTTGTTTTTTAATACATCATTAAAAGAGTAACTAAAATGCAGTTTTCTTCCTCAATTCAGATAAAATACCAAAATATATGTGGCAACCTAAGGACCTAAAGCAGTAAATATATTGCTGATCACCGTTCACAAAAAGCAGCTTATCTTCCAGGGCTAACTGTTCATTCTAGAACAAGTTTCCTGATTTCAGTTCTTCCCAAACCAAAATAACGGGATCCAAGGAATTACATTCTATATTGATACTTCAAGATTCATGAGCTACCTCTCCTTTTTTATCAAAACCCACAAAATAATAAATTTAACTTTGTGGAATACAAAGTTGTGTTTTTTAAAGTTTAATTCAATTAATTCTCCTACATACTATAACTTTAATTATCATTCACATAGAAAACTGAGCTAAGGTAGAAATAAACTTTAAGAATAAAAAGAATGTTCTCATATGACTTAGATCTAAATCTACTGCAAATATTGGGTTTTCTTTTGCTTGGGGGGGTCATCTTATTATTTGAAAAGCTGAATATTGAATGTTCACCCTGATACTATTGCTATATTCATTTTCTACTCAAAATGCAAGACTTTCAAGTAACCAAAGACCAAAGAGAAATGTGATTAAATCACAGGAGAAAGTAGTAATAACAGGGTAATATAATGAGGTCAGAACTGGAGCAGCCAATCAAAAGCATAAAAGCATTTCCTGCAATATTAATAGTCAAAAGAGAAAACCAATCACAGCAACATCGAGCCTTCTTCTGACAGTCACAGAAGCAAGAGAACCAATCCACGCACAACCAGGGTTGACAATAAGGCGGGACCGCAGGTTCATTGAAGAAATTCTTGAGGGTGCAGTTACTATGAACTTCGCACGCAAGTAACACCATTCCAGAGTCATAAACACAGTCAAGCCAGATAAAATTCATCCGTATGCAAAATCCCGTCAGGGAGAAAAGCACAATTTTTGCAGAAAGCAATGTAGTATCAAAAAACGTAACTGTCAGTTTAGATGCATTAAATCCTCAACTTCTAAAAGACCCTCCTCTTCGATGACAATTCTCGGGGACACGGCGCGGGGACCGGGCAGCGCCAGCAGCTCCTAGCGGAACATCTCCATTTGCTTTCTAACGCTGCGCGCCGAGCCGGCGCCTTCCTGGCCAGGCCGGCAGCGCCGTCCCTCTCGCGGCCGGGGAGCTAGCCGGTCAACGGCTTTCTACCGCTACACCCCACTGGGTAGTCACGGCCCCCGCCCTTCCCCGCCGCAGTGCTGCACCGCCTCATCCCGCCGCACCACCGCCGGCTCGAGAGCGAGGGTTACCTTGCTAGAAGGAAGAGGATTGTTTTGAACGCGTTTTGCTTTCCATAGTCATTTTAAAAAGAACCCAATGCAAAACTAAATTTGAAAGTGGGGGGGGGGGCGAAAAATCCTTCCTATCCAAAGAATCCCTCGCTCATTAATTAAACCCGCACCGGAGAAAGATTGGGGGGGGAGGAAGGAGGTAAACAGAGGCCGTACGCCAAGTGCGGCCAGAACATCCCCTGCGCCATTCCCGGCCGCCGCTTACGGCAAGGCCCCCTTACGGCAGCGTAAGCGGCGCTGCGAGCTAATCACAACACTGGGACGCAACAACATGGCGGCCGCGGGCGGGCGCTGCGCCGGCCGAGAGGGTTTACGCTACTCCGCCGGCGTAGGGTCCCATGCATTGGAGCGGCAGAGGCGCCCTCCAGCGAGCGTAAAGCGCTCTGTGAATGGCGAGGCCCGACTGACAAAGGGGAGGGGGGAGGAGGGAAGGGGGGGTAATAAACACTCGAGTCCCTACCGATTCCTCCTCCTTCTCCATCCCGGTGGGCATCTGGGGCACGGCCCGGTTGATGGAGACGCAGTCGTTGAGATCAGGCATGTCCTTGCCGCGGTAGATAGGCAGCGGTTTGGCGGCGTCCAGCGCCCGCGCTCGGAAGGAGAGTTTACTCATTGTCTCCCCGCCTTACAGGAACAGCCCGGGCGGCGGCGGCGGGGCGGGCGGGGAGGGGGGGAGGACTCCCGCCGCCTCCTCCACCTCCTTCCTCAGTGCAGCGCGGCCGGCCCGCTCCTCCTCCTCCTCCTCACTGCCCCCGGCCACAGCATGGGCGCCCACCCCGCCCGAAAACAGCCCCCCGCCGCCCGCGGCCGCTTCCACACACTAGATCCGCCGCTCGCCCGCCCGATCCGCTCCCTGCGCCATGGCCAACATGGCGGACATTACCACAGCGGCGGCGAGCGATCCCGGCAGCCCGCGCGAGAGCGCGCCCCCGCCGCGGGGACGCGCCTCGCCCTCTCCCTCCCTTCCTCCCTCCTTCCTCTCGGTTCCCCTCCCTAGCCTGCCCACCCACTCTCTCCGCGGCGCGGCCGGCCCGCGGGAGCGTGCTCAGCCTCGGGCAGCTCAGGGGAGAGGGGGCGGCGGCGGCGGCGGCCCTCGGCTTGCCGGCCGCGTCTAGCCCTGTGGCAGGTGCCAGGTGCGCAAGTTAACGCGCCCCTGAGCGTGCGCCTCTGCCTCCGCGGCCCCGACCCGCCGCTCGCTGGGTGCCCCGAAGGAGAGCGCTGGGCAAGACACGGCCGCGCGGAGCAGCGTGTCTGCAGAAGTCCGTGAGCGGGAAAGGAAGATGTCAGCCAGGGCACAACAGCCACCACCGAGCCTGTACTTAGAAAGCGCTATCTCCACGGTGCCCCAAAAGCCGGCTCATTCGCATCCTCCAATTCGCACATCCCTGGGAGGTGCGAAGGGTCCGTTCCGTCTGCCCACTCAGAGCGGCGCAGATCTGCTGGTCCGCCCGCCCCGAAAACGGCCGTGCAGCCCCGGCCCTCTACCCTGCATGCTCTTCAGTACCTGGCCCAAAGTACTCTTCGCGGTAATGCGTCTTCACTCATCGTCGCCCTCGCCGGGAAGATGCGAATGGCAGCAGTGAGGGTTAATGTTTGAGGCTGCCAGATGCAACAAGTGCCCTTGAACCTGTCACCCAAACTTCTTAGAGTTATTTAATGGGTGGTAGATATTTCTCAGATTTCAAAAACCGAGTTCTTAAGAGTTAAACTTATAAAAGTAATCCAAGGCAGCACACATTTCCAAAGTAGCAAGTGTGTGTAAAACATTGGGTATTGTGGAAGAGGCAAAGAGGTTTGAAGTTCCTGCCCTCATAGAGCTTTCATGTTAATGGGATGACAGGATGGTTGGAAAGATGAGTAACAATAAGAGTCATAAATAGTTGAAGAACCGGGCAACAGGAAAGATAAATGATGGGGGGAGAATTAAAAAGTGTAAATACTCAGGGCACCTGGGTGGCTCAGTCCATTGAGTATGGGACTCTTGATTTATGCTGAGATCATGGTCTGAGGGAGGTGACATCCACCCCATCTTGGCCTGCCCAACAACCCCCCCCCCCCCCCCCGCTGGAGTCTGTTTCGGATTCTCTTTCTCCCTCTCCCTGTCCCCCACCCTGCTTGCACACACGCACTGTCCTCTCTCTTTAAAAAAAAAAAAAAGCGTAAATACTTTACACAGTAGATGACACATGGCAGTAGAACATGATAGTTACAAAATGAGTTGTACTGGCAATAATTGCTGTAAGACAGCAGAGAACAGATACATTACCTTAGCTTGAACTGGTTAGAGAAACTTTTAAAGAAGAGGGGAAATGAAGTAGACTCAAATTTAAAAAGTATCAAGACTATTGTTGACATCAACTTTGATTAGCCAAGGGTTTCTTCTTTAGTCTTTTAAGCATCACAGCTTTTGTACAAAATCTCTAGGAAAAGTGTAACACATATTATTGTTTTCTAATAATTGATAAATATTCTGTTTGGCTCAGAGAAAAGTAGGTGATTGCCTGAATTCCAGAGTGAAAGAATTGGTATCTACAGTCATTTTTATTTGGCATCAAAACTCTGTCTCTTCCTCCATTACTTCTCCCTCATCTCCTTATTCCCCTTGAAATGCCAATAGAGTATTACCCCCACCTTAAAAGACCACCAGAGACGTGAGTCAAAGCCAATCAGCAAGGGAGGGGAGCGGGTGAAGGGGGGGGTGCAAGGCACCAGCTTTTGCTTTGTCCTCAGCCAGCCTCCTGCTCCTTCACCCTCTCCCTTTTTCTACCTCTCTTTTCTCCCCACCTCTCACTTTGAAGGCAATATGGTGGGTATGGACTTCATGACACTGTCTAAACAGTCTTACACATTTGATCCAGCAAGACATCGAGCACTATTTAGCAAGGCTTAAGTGTGTCGCGCCCACTTTGTTGTTGGAAACAACGGAGGTGCTGTGACTCACTTGTAAGGAATACCTCTCTCAAGCTTATGGTCATGTCCTGTTCTGAATACTCCCCTCTGGTGCAGTTCTTGTTCTCTGCAAAGAGCAAGATCTTGTTGGTAGGGGGTCAATACTGTATTCAAGCCTGAAAGGGGGCAGAGGAAGTCATCCAGAGCTTTTCTCTGCATTCTCAAGTTCAGAAAGGGTAACTGTTTTTTCAATATATTTATTGTTACTCTCTTTCAAGAAAGGAAATATTGAGTATCTATAATAGACCACACACCTCAGTAGTACTTTATGTATATTATCTCAGTTAATTGCATTCCACTTAATTCTCATTATAATCCTATGAAGAAATTTTATAGTTTTTACTAATAAGGAAACAGGCTCATACAGCCGATTTGCCGAGCCTCAACACTAATAATTCACAAACTGGTTCAAAATCCAGGTCTAGCCTGACTCGGAAACTCTTGTTTTCTCATCAGTGCCACACTGCTGTCCAAGCTCATTCAACATTCTAAAGTTGCTCTTCCAGATTACTGAGACCCTTTTAACCAGTGGTTAATAGAGTCATAACCCAGAGCCTAAAGATGCAGTAGCCTTAAGCAGAGCAGGAACAACATCTGCTCTGTTAATCACTGTATCTCTAGTTCTGTACCTCACATATTGCAGGCCTCTCCTATATGTGTTGACTGATTTTCCCTGAAGAAATTTAGTGATAATGACCCCATTCCAGTCCAGCTTGGAATTCACATGCTCTATTGGCCTGTCATCCAACCTAGCCATTGCTGACAAGATTTGCTTTTATTATAGCCTACCCTGAGTTTCAGGACCAATAAAAGCAGTTCAAAAAAACTTTTTTGAAACCAGAAATGCTATTACAGTAACAGGTTTTTGCTCTAGTAGTTACTGTTTTATTGTTCTTTTTCCTTGACTATGTAACAGATTTCTTCTACAAATCTCCACTCTCTTCTTGCCTTATAGGCAATGATTATAGAGCTGGTAATAAAATAGTTTGAGGCAGATAACACAGTATGCTTTGCAAGTGGGACACAGCCCGTGTATTCTTGGCTTCCAGTTCAGTCCCCAAAACAGAATGCCTCTGTTTCACATTTGGAAAATAGCTTTTATTTGTGTACAAATACTATTTTTCATGAAGTTGGTATCTAATTTATTTGTTAAATACCCATATACTTGTTAGAGCTAGAAACAAAGTATCTTTTCAACTTTTGAGGTAAATCCTATAATAAAATGTTTTTATCTAAACCTGTTTCAAATGGTTGTGTAGCCTAATAGCCTATTTTAATTTCCACATACAATGCACTGAGTACAGTTATCCTAAAATTGGTCTGCTTATATATGCTCTGGGCCAGTTCCAAATGGCATGCATTTAGCTAAGCAAGTATAGTATATAAATACCCAAGAATTAGAAATAGTTTTAAAACTGCTTTCTAAATGTAGTCTAGATTAGAATAAAGGTCAAATAACTGTAAGGATTGGGATTATATTCCAATTTCCATTTCCCTGTACTGCAATCAGGACAGGCAGCTTCCAAATAATGAACAAATTACTTTTTGAAAGAAACCTCAAAACTAGTAAACACAGTTGCTATTCAACTACTTCTGAGTTTTGTAAATGTCACGTTCTTTCTAATTGGCTCCCTATTTCAGCAAACCCAATTGAAAGTTAATTGGGTTGGTATGTGAACTGCATCCCTCCCCTCCCCTTCTGTTCCCAGGAATGAGCCCAGTACCAATAAAGCTTCGTTGTTTTCCATATGTAATCTGAATGTGGGGTCTGCATTCATTACAATCAACCAGAATCAACCCCCTGGTCCCAGTGCCCTTTACTGAGGCAACTCTGAATCTTTGAGACGTAAGGACGGAGACTGCAACTCAAAGGTGACGTGCTAAACATCTACTACCATCTTTATATTCGCTATAGTGAAAAAAACAAGATGCTAAATAAAAATTTATGGCTGTGGCTCAGTCTCTTAGCAGCATCGCTCCTCTCAGACCTGGTTGGAATCACAGGGTGCCACCTTGTGTATAAGCTGACGATGTACTTCCCAGTTCCACAAAGGATCCAGATAGACTAAAAAATAATCAGCTCCAAAGCTCTGTCTTTTATTAGTCAGGGGAAAATGAAACAAACGCAATTAAAGGAAACATTTGAAAACATACAGCTTTAGACCCTCAGTTTTGAATCACGCCACAACCTGTCTCATTTGTTGCCCCACCCTGACCAGTAAACACCCACAGTGTCCCACACGTGGATTAGATTGCTGCTATTCACTCAAGCTCTTTGATGGGGACACCAGGAATGAGTAAACCTCTTGCGGCAAATCTACCGAATTCAACTAGGACAACTATTTGTGTGTTCAAACAGCAGACAAGCTCCATAGATTTAATGTCAGGACTTTTGGTTTCTAAGAGAAACTAGGCTCCATCGATGTGATGAATGTGATCCTACCTACTTTCATAAACGGCTGAGTTTGATACAGGGAAACCCAATTGATGGAGAAAGGCCATGGGGGGTCAAATAGGATCTTTTCCAATTCAGCTAGCTACCTTGCCCTCGAGAAATTGCACTGTTTCAGTACAGCTGCCATTCAGCTGAAGCCACCATAACATTCATGGAACCGACTGGACCTTTCATATAATTTTCAGGAGGGAGTTGGAGAGCCTGGGGCTGCAGATATACCAGGTATACCACTCATGTCTGTTCAGGTCTCCTGTAACATCTGTCCCTCCCAGTTGCTTCCCTGGCCTCTTTTAGCAGTGTATCATTTTCTCCACAGACATCTCTGAAAGGTACCTTGGAAGGTGGTTTCTCTCTCCCTGTGAAGGCAGTTTAGTCTCACTGGTGTGCTGGCACATCTCAGACAACTAAAGCAGGCTTGGAGCACTCAGCTAGTTGGGTCCTAAGTGTTAGCTGAGAGAAGTTCATTGTCAAGAACCTTGGGTTACTAATGTACATGTGGTTCCCTTTCACCTATTTTTTAATCGCTCCCACTACCAAAGGACTAGTGTTTATAAACACAGATTTGTGAATGGAATATGCATTTGGAATCCTGAATTAAAGAAAATTGGAGAGTTGATTTTGTAAGAGCCACGCCTTATTGATCTGATCTTTGTTGTTCCCAAGAACAAAACTGGTCTGTTTCCTAAGGAAAGGTTCTTGTATTAGCATATTGAGAGCCCGTAAACAAAAGCTTCTGGTATTAACATACTGAGAGCCTCCTAAGCCCCAGAGTGACTTGTTAAGAGTCAGGAAAGCAATTTTTTGTCTCCCAAGTTAAAAAACAGATCGGCTTGTCTTTCATCAGCTATTAAAAGGTGATTTGGGCAAAGGAAGAAACAGAAACCATTGAAATAAAATATGCTAATTACCTAGATATTTACTGGTCTACCCAAACGCCTCACCTTATTTCAGAAAGGATTTCAGGTGGTTCTGAGAGTAGTACAAGGATAACATTTGGGCTCTCAACTTCCTGGTAACATGAAATTTCCCAATCATGTGAAAATAGGAAACCTCGTTGGCTTCACAGTTCACAATATCCATTAAATAAAATGATTGCTCGGGAGATTTATAATTGTTTCTGGTCCTAATCAGAATATCCAAGAGTTCATAAATAGAACAACTAGGTGGTATGACAGACATCTCAACATTATTCTTACGAAAGACACAAAAGAGGCACCCCAGGACTATTTCATATACTGATTCTCCATATATGTTGATGGCATCATATGTGGTCCAACCCAAACAATTCTGCGGGGGTTAGAATGTCGGATGCCCTGAGCCCCACCCCATGCAGATCTGGGAGTGTGAATGAACTCCATGGCCTCCAAGCAATCCTTCCCAAAGAGCGTTTTTCTCTCAACTGTCTCCTGATGAATGGTGTGCCGAAGAGCTCAACATTGTGTTTTGTCACAATTGTCTAAAGTGTGGCTCTTCTAAATGCCCAGTTATGACTAGACCCATATGCCTTAAATGACTGGGTTGTACTGTAGAGAATTCATGTCCTTTTCTGGAAAGGAAGAGGCTTACCAAGGACCAGTGCCTGAATAGAAAGTTGTCCCTCCTGCTCTTGCAGTGAGCCTTCTCCACTGCCCAGGCCAAGTGGTAAACTTGCCTTTGCGTAAACAAGGTGTGCATTGTGATCTCAGGTTAGACAGTGTGCTGAGGGGAGCCATGGAGAAAGGGTGTTCTTGCACACTAGATCCACAGGAAGGCCGTCCTCTAGTTGGGGGCTAATAGCTACTCTTGGCCAGTTTTGTTTTCTAGCTCTGATTCGGCTTCTAGTTCTTATGTTGTTGTACCTTTACTTATGGAGCAGCCCCAGCTCCGCGGCTGACCACAGGCAGCTTTTGTAGCTCAGTGACAGTGCCAAGTCTGGTTTTGAAGGAACTAGAGCCTCAGACTACCCTCTTAAAGAAGACATCAGCTCCTCAACTCAACGCCGTACAGGGGACACTTTTGTACTAAGTTCCTCATCTTCCATACTTCCCCACTCCAGTGATCCTTCACAGCATTAACACTGGTACACAGTGTAGGCCCATACCTACAATGACCCAGACCTGCTGTTTTAGGTTATCTTGGCCCAACTCCATGGACAAAGGGATTCTGGGAGAAGATGTTGGTTTGAAGGCCAATTCTTCCCTAACACTGATGCCTTTCACTAAGCTTGGGGCAGCTGTAGCTTAGTCTGAAGCTTGCTACTCGAAGGCCTTACTGATTTTCTTGGTCCTTTCTCCTACTAATTCTCTATTTCATGGGGATAAAATGGCCTAAGTAGTATGTTTCAACCCATGTATGCAATAGCTCCAGCTATTTAAAATGTGCCAGAGTGGCTAACCAAAGAAAGCAACATGTGAAACCTATTTTAAGCGTAGAGATAATTCTGGAATATTCCACCAAAATATTCCCTCTAGCGAGGGAAATGAGATAGCAGGGAAAGGGGTGGTGGTAAAGAGAAATCCTTACCTCTCACTGTGCAAAGCCCTTCTGTACAGTAAAATAATAATAATTCTACAGAGATAGTTTAAAAAAATCATTAAAAAAATTAAGTCAGATAATGGAGCACACTTGGGGAGAGAGATAAAGCTTGTCTCTGTATGTTATGACCCTTACTATTTTGCTTAACCTCTGTGACTTTATTTGTAAAATGGAGAAAATATGCCTGTCTCATAAGCTCCTGATGAGAACAAATGAAAAAACATGGTACAAATTGACTAATACAGTGCCTGACAAATAGTAGAGGCCCAATCAGCATTAAAGCTATAGTTTCTTTTCCCTTCACTGTCTTTTTGTTTACATGGCTTGAGATGATTCAAATAGAACTGTAGCACATATTAGATGAAACCTTGAGTTTTGTTTTGTTTTGTTTTTTTAATTAATTTATTTATTTGACAGACAGAGATCACAAGTAGGCAGAGAGGCAGGCAGAGAGAGAGAGGGGGAAACAGACTCCTCGCTGAGCAGAGCACTGGATGTGGGGCTCAATCCCAAGACCCTGAGATCATGACCCGAGTCGAAGGCAGAGGCTTTAACCCACTGAGCCACCCAGATGCCCGGAGGTTTTTTTTTTTTTTTTAAGACTTTATTTGACCGATAGAGTTCCCAAGTAGGCAGAGGCAGGCAGAGAGAGAGAGGGAAGCAGCCTCCTCGCCGAGCAGAGAGCCCAATGCAGGGCTCAATCCCAAGGACCCTGAGATCATGACCTTAGCTGAGGGCAGAGGCTCCACCCACTAAGCTACACAGGTGCCCCTAAACCTTGAGTTTCTCCTCTGGTTTACAGTTTATTTTGAACTCTTTAATTTAAAACTAGGGACGCCTGGGTGGTTTAGTGTGTTAAGCCTCTGCCTTCTGTTCGGGTCATGATCTCAGGGTCTGGGAGGCTGCCATTAGGCACTCCGCTCAGCAGGGAGCCTACTTTCCCCTCTCTGCCTGCCTCTCTGCCTACCTGTAATCTCTGTCAAATAAATAAATAAAATCTATAAAAATAAAAACTAAACTAAACAGAATATTGCTCCTACTCTCTACCTGCATCTCCATTAACACCTCATTCCCTGGCCCTATTTCAGTTTCAGGCATGGACAGGAACTATTCTTCTTTTTCTTTTTTTAAGACTTTATTTATTTATTTATTTATTTGACACAGAGAGAGAGAGAGAGAGAGACAGTGAGAGAGGGGACACAAGAGGCAGAGTGGTAGAGGGAGAAGCAGGCTTCCTGCTGAGCAGGGAGCCCAATGCGGGGCTTGATCCCAGGACTGATCCCAGGACCTCCAGGACTGGGACTTGATCCCAGGACCCTGGGATCATGACCTGAGCCAAAGGCAGACACTTAGCCACTGAGCCACGGAGGTGTCCCAGGAATTATTATTATTCAAATCATCATGGTTATAGGGCCCTGTCAAAGAGGAAACATTAGCTCCTTCAAAAAGAGAAAGTCTTGTCTTTATTAAGCGTAGACACACTCATGTCTAAATACCTAATCAGACTCTGAAAAGTTCAATTTTTCATTTTCCAAAAGTTCTCTTCGATAACTATAAGATGAATCATATGGCTTTAAGACCAAGATTTGAGGGGAAAGATCTGTTTTTCCTTCCTTCTTTCTTTTTTTTTTTTTTTAAAGATTTTATTTATTTATTTGACAGAGAGAAATCACAAGTAGGCAGAGAGGCAGGCAGAGAGAGAGAGGAGGAAGCAGGCTCCCTGCTGAGCAGAGAGCCTGATGCGGGACTCGATCCCAGGACCCTGAGATCATGACCTGAGCCGAAAGCAGCAGCTTAACCACTGAGCCACCCAGGCGCCCCTCCTTCCTTATTTCTGCTCACCTCCTATCCTTCACTCTTTTGTCCCTTGCTTCCATTCTCTTCTTACGTTAGGAAATTCTAAAGCTAATTTTTAGAAGTTAAGGTTTCTGTCCGAACAGCAACATGATTAGTTCCTGTTCAAAATCATTAAGAGATGAGATACTTATCCATGAAAAATCCCATCATAATCCATGAACTACCTTGTCTCTGAGTTTATGTTCATCTGTAAAATAATGCTACCATGTTCACAAGTAAGATCATAAAAGATATTAGAAAGAGTCATAATGTAACATCCTGGAGGACCTTCCAAAAAAATTTGCAAGTGATGTTTGAAAATGTTTGTCTGATTGTTTCCAACAAACTTGTCAGAATGTATCCAACCTAATGTCTGCCCTTGTACACACTCACTTACCTTTGTAAAGAGCCAGATATCTCTCAGAGTCAAACTGGTGACTAAAACATGAGCGGTTTGAATTTGGGAGGTGGGGTGTCCACAGAAGAAGAAGGTAGTAATCCTGGTTTTTTTGCGTGATTTGTAAACCATCCCTGCGGGCCCTTCCAAAAGAAGAGTTCCACAGATACAGTAAACTTATCCAACGTTCCAGTTTGGAGGATCACTCTGACTTGGGTGTTTGTGTATTGGTGTGCATATTAACCCAAGTCCATTGCCCAGTGACCTTCCTTTATTATCCATTGATATAACTTTATTTAGAGGAAAATACTAGAGCATAAGACTGGTAGCCTTGGTTTTACTAACCTTTCCTGACTCCCAAGATACAAGAAATTTCTCCAGATAAGAGCTTAGCCAAAAAAGAAGAGACATCCTTCCCAACGTTGTGTTGCCTGACAAGATATTTCTTCTTTATTAATTTGACAAACTTACGAACAACTCTAAAGGCTCTCCACTTGAAAAAGAAAGAGTATGCAAGCTTGATTTTATTTGTTAATTTTTATATAGCCTTTAGTCTATAGAAATTTTATCACTTGAAGATTCACCTTGTCCTAATTTGAAATAATATGAAATAGCAAAAGAGGAAATAGCCCCAAGACACTTAGCATTGAGAATGCCAACTTCATTTCCATCCACAAACTGGAGATTTGTTTCCCACCCTGGAAGGTGATACTTGTTCTCAGTATTATAGCTAACAGCCCAGAGCAGGCACAATTATTGACTCTTGTGCCCTGTTGCCTGATCTATAGCAATAAATTCCCAGGGTGGCTGCGCAATTACACACAATGTGATCACTATCACAGCAGGCCCAGCTACATCTGGATACACAACATGATCGCTTACCCAGTGGACACCGTTCAATACGGTTAGACAACATGATCACTACACAGCAGGCCCCTTTCTATATGGATTCCTAACATGACCATGACTAACACACCAGGAAGTTGCACGCATCCAAACTGCACCCACCATCCCCAGAGAAACAACTTGATGGGAACGTGTCATGTAATACCTAACTGCATGTACACACTCAGGTATAGACACCTCGCACAAGGTTGTTTAGCACAGCAATTTCTGCCATGTGGAAATCTGACCACAGACATGGTGAAAATAGATTTGGCCATGCAGACAACATGTGATAGGATTTTCAATAAAACTGCTAGGATAACAGGCAATGTTCTAGCTTCAGCCAGGTGTCAATAAGCAAAAACCTAATGAACAAAGATCTGTAATTTAGAGAAATGTCACGACAAATGGGCCCAAAGGAAACGGCAAGGAGCACACTGTTTTATGTGGAGTGTGGATTTTCCCACACCCCTACCACCAGTGCCTCTGGCGGAAGAGGACGCTTTTGATATTATCCTGCTACTCATTAGAGTACATCCTTTTGAGGGAGGGTGCTGTGTCTCTGAGCTGCTTTGATATATGTGAAAATACACCACCTTCTTTGTGTAAAGTAAGGTTATCAACAATTGTGTGGAACAAAAAAAAGAAAAACTTTTAAGGCAAATAAATGGAATAGTTCTTTTTTGCCAGCTTTAAAGAAGCAAATGAAATTGCACATTTGAAATTAAAATAACAAAATTTGAAATCAAATTAACAAAAAGGAGAGTAATTATTTTATCAAAAACCTTTTCACTTACTTTTAAATGATGCTATTCCTGAAGATTCCAGTCTGGCTGCTCTGGAATGTGGTCCAGAAATGTATGTTTAACAGCTAGGCCAGGGGATACTGCATGAGAGTATTTGATATAGATTTATCCGTCTGCTTCTCTTTCCTTCCTCATCTGTTCTCTAATTTTCATCTTCCTTTTCCTCTCCCATTCTCTTTCTTTCTTTCCTTGGCTCTATCCTCTTCTCTTAATTTTTTTTTTCTCTAGGTATGGGCAGAGTTGGAGAGGTTAGTTGGGGGGAGTCATGAGGAAAAGAGAAGGAAGTAAATCCTGCCAATTTCATAAGCCTCAAGCCATGTTCCAAAACAATATAAGATACTGCGGTATTCCCTTTGCCCTTTAATTATAGTACAAAGATCATGCCACCAAATTTGCTACAGTCATGCTTCCTAGAGGAAGGTTACGAGGAGCCAAGAGAAGATAGGCAGAGATCTTGAGTTGAGCCTACAACTGTTCATGACTGGTTCCACCAACTAGAAGATGCTGCATTTAAAATACTTATGGCAAACTGGGATTGGAGGAACTATTGTCTGAGTTTCCCACCGATGGTCTCTGTAAATAATGAAGCTCTAGTCTCTGTGATCATCCCTTTCCTCTGCCCTCCGCCCTCATTCTCCACCTATTTATTGGTTGTCTTGTTTTGTTTACTTCTGGCAGGGATTATTTTATTGAATATGAGTGAAGCAGTATAGACTAGAGAGCCCCAATTTAGGACACAGGAAGATGGTACCCACATCTGGCCCTGGCATTAGCTACCCTGTGACCTTGGATAGCCATGCACCCTCTCTAGTCTCGTTGTCCTTGCTGTAAAGTGAGGAATTTTCTGTGATGCTCATTTGGTTCTAAGATTATACAGAATAAAAAGGAATAAGATTCCTTTTCTATGACCCTTCAAGATAAATGAGGCAAGGTGTAAATTATAACAATGCTTTTAGCATCCAGAAGACATGATTCTTTTGTCTTTAAAAAAAAAAAAAGTTAAAACTAGGGGCACCTAGGTGGCTCAGTCGTTAAGTGTCTGCCTTCGTCTCAGGTCATGATCCTAGGATCCTGGGATTGAGACTCATATCAGGCTTCCTGCCAAGCAGGAAAATCTTTAAAAAACAAACAAACTAGCAGTATCTTATCTAGAGTCAAACTTAAATGGCTGCCAATTTTCCTACTGGTTTTATTAGAATATAAACAAAGGTGGTCAGAATGGTAAAATATAAACCTAAAAATAGGTTAAAGTTTTTAATTAAACTACTGGTTTCTTAAATTTCCTTATTACTTAAGATATATTTTTATTATAATTATTTTTTAAAGTAACTACTAGAAAGCTTTTTAAAAATTATTTGACTGGATTAAAATAGCAGTGTTATTATTACCACAACCCATATTTAAATGCCCCCTGAATAACATAAGAAAAAAATGGTTTTATTTTATAGAATTAAGACATATGGAGTTCTTAGGGTAGAAACATCTTTCTTCTCAGACACAAGGTATCATTCTTCTTTTTTTAAAAAAAGATTTTATTTATTTATTTGACAGAGAGAGATCACAAGTAGGCAGAGAGGCCGGCAGGAGGGGTGGGAAGCTGGCTCCCTACTGAGCAGAGAGCCTGATGCAGGGCTGGATCCCAGGACCCTGGGATCATGACCTGAGCTGAAGGCAGAGGCTTTAACCCACTGAGTCACCCAGGCACCCCACAAGGTATCATTCTTTATGATACTATTCCCTAGAAGAAGACACAGAGAGCTGCAGGGAGGGAGAAGAAAGAGGAGGACAAACACTTATGGAACAGTAACATTTACCAGGCAGTATACTAGGCACTTTCAGTACATTTAACACATACCTATTGAATCCTTTCCATGCCTAACCTTGGAGCTGAATATGGAATTGTGAGCAAGAAAGACATCGCCATTGTTAATTCCATAATAATCTTTAAAAGTCCATAAAATTGGGGCACATGGCTGGCTCAGTCAGTGCACCATGTGACTCTTGGTCTTGGGGTTGTGAGTTCAAGCCCCACATTGGGTGTAGAGATTACTTAAAAATAAAATCTTTTTTTGTTAAAAATTTTTTTTAAAATTTATTTAACAGAGAGAGAAAGAGAGATCACAAGTAGGCAGAGAGGCAGGCAGAGAGAGAGGGGGGAAAGCAGGCTCCCTGCTGAGCAGAGAGCCTGATGTGGGGCTTGATCCCAGGACCGTGAGATCATGACCTGAGCCGAAAGCAGAGGCTTAACCCACTGAGCCACCCACGCGCCCCAATAAAATCTTTTATAAAAAGTAAATGAAGTCCATATTATTGACCCATGTTCTTTGCACTGCTCACCTTACATTTCATTCCAATTCACAAAGCTTAATATGTTTCCTCCCATCCCTCGCAGGACACAAATATACCTTTCCTTTTCTATCCTATGCCTAGGATTGGTGATGAATTAAGTGCTATTGAATAGAGAGCAAGTCAGCATCTGTAAAGCACATATTACCTCCTTTTACTCAATTAACTACATTAATAAGAATATTAACATCCAACTCTTACCATCTATCCAGACAGAGAAGTTAATCAGAAAAATTAACAACAGCCTGGGATTTCCTTGGGTTTCATGGAGTTCTGTGTTTTTTGTTTTGATTTTTAATTTTAATTGTAGTAAAATACACATAAAATTTATCATCTTAACCATTTTTAATTGTTTAGTATATTCACATCGCTCTGCATCCGGTCTCCAGAACTTTTTCATCTTATAAAACTGAAACCCTATACCAGCCAAGCAACTTCCCCTTCTCCCTCCCCGCTGGCCTCTGGCAACCACATTCTACTTTTTGTTTCTAAGAATTTGACTACTCTAGGTACCTCATATAGACAGTATTTTCTTCTTGTGACTGGCTTATTTTCACTTAGCAGGATGTTCTCAAGGTTCCTCCATGCTATACTGTGTGTCAGAATTTCCTCCTTTTAAGGCTCATGCCCCATTGTATGTATGTACCACACTTGTACATTCATTCATCTGGCAATAAACACTTGGGTTACTTCCACTTCTTGGCTACCATGAATAATGTTACTGTGAACATGGTATACAAATATTTCTTTGAGACCCTGATTTTAATTCTTTTGAGTACAGACCCAGAAGTGGAATTGCTAGATCACATGGTAAGTCTATGTTTACTTTTTAGATGAACCTCCATTCTGTTTTTCATAGCAGCTGCAACATTTTACATTCCTACCAATAATGTACAAAGGTTTCAATTTCTCCATATCTTCATTAACACTTTTTACTTTCTAGCTTTTTTTTTTATAGTAGCCATCCTGATGAGCGGGAGATGATATCTCATTGTGGTTTTGATTTGCATTTCCCTGATGATAAGGGATGTTAAGCATCTTTCATATGCTTGTTGGCCATTTGCATATCTTCTTTGGAGAAATGTCTACTCAAGTTCTGTGCTGGTTTTTTTTTTAGATTTTATTTATTTATTTGACAGACAGAGATCACAAGTAGGCAGAGAGGCAGGCAGAGAGAGAGGGAGGAAGCAGGCTCCCTGCTGAGCAGAGAGCCTGATGTGGGGCTCGATCCCAGGACCCCAGGACCACGACCCGAGCCGAAGGCAGAGGCTCAACCCACCGAGCCACCCAGGTGCCCCTGTGCTGATTTTTTAAGTGAGTTATTTGATGAAAACTAAGTAACCTGATTGTATAGCTTTTTGAAGTTTATATAGCATTCACACAATTTGCTGTGTTTTTTATTTACAATAACACCATGGGGCTGGCTGGTAAATATTGTGCCATGTCCAACAATAAAAACTGAGAATGAGAGAAATAGTACTTCGACCAAATAGCCATTAAAAAGCAGGCCCAAGAGTTCTTGGGTTAAGTTCTACATTGTTTTTGCAGGAGCATTAAAAAACACATATTTTCTGCACCAATAGAAAAAAACAGAATGAATTTAGAGACCATCTATTAAAAAACATAGAGAATATAATCAAGCTGTGAGTTGGAGACAAATTTTGTTGAACCAATCCCAATTTCCATGTACATTGTCTTTTTCCAGGTATCAGAGCTGGGAAGCCATTGTCAGTGGGAATCTTTCTTTCCTAAGCTATAATAGAGACGTCTCCTGATGGCCTTCCACCTGTGTGCTGAGGAAGGTGGAACTAGAAAGCAGTTGGAAAGAATCCTGGAAAATTCAGTGGCTGACTTTTCCTATCATGGACTAGGATCATTGTTCTTAGAGATAAATTGAAAGTCCAAGACTCACAGGGGCACGGGGGTGGCTCAGTCAGTTAAGTGGCTGACTCTTGATCTTAGCTCAAGTCTTATCTCAGGGTGGAGAGTACAAGGCTGCACACTGGCCCAGGGCCTATTTAAAAAAGTCTAAGACTCACAAACATTACACTCGTTTACCATATATCTTGACCTAAGTTTAGTGCTCTCTGCCTGATTGACTTTGTGTGACTGGATGATCCCTCCATAAAAATTAAACGGACGGTACGCTGACTAGGAATCTTTTAACTTTTCTAGAGTATGTTTCTGCTCTCAGTTCTCAAATAAAGAGCAGATATGGGAGAGGGAGGAAAGTATCAGAAAGAGTTTCTTTTCCAAAGATCACATCCTTAGGACATTCACCTTTCTCATTTCACTTATTCATTCAAATATTCAATAATGCTGGCTTTCTAATTTCTTACTTATTTACTTACTACTAAGTAAGGCTTTCCACTAAGTAGAAAAGCTATGATGATTAAAGATGAGACAATATCTTTTCCAGGTGTCTACTGCCTGGTGGAGGAGACAAGACTTGTACACAGTTAACTATGGTGCAACGTAGAAAGTGATAGGTATCTTAGAGAACACAAAAAATGCTGTGGGAAAAGCAACCATGGAGAGATACCTCCTGGCTGATTGGCTTGGCTCTATGTCAAGAAAGCTTTAGGGGGAAATATTATCTGAGCTTTGAAAAATATGTGACTAGGTGAAAACGGGGTAAGAAGTACGTTCTTGGCAGAAAGAACTGTGTGAGCAAACGAATGAAGGAGGAAAGGATAGGATGCCTTCCAGGATCAGTAAATGGAAGAATGAAGCAGGTTGAGTGGAAAGATCTAGGAAGCATCAGCACTTCTTCCAGTCTTGGTCTTGCCTATGGAAGGCTGTTTGGTTACAGTCCTCAGTTACCCTCACCCTTAGTTTTTGTTGTTGCAGTTGGAAAACCTGCCAACTGACAAGGTCACTGTGAATGTAAAATATAGCAAAATGTGTGAAAATGACATATAAAGCATAAAAGCTATAGAAGTGTATGGAGTTCTTTTTTTTTTTTTAAGATTTTATTTATTTATTTGACAAACAGAGATCACAAGTAGGCAGAGAGGCAGTCAGAGGGGGCAGGGAAGCAGGCTCCCTGCTGAGCAGAGAGCCCGATAAGGGGCTTGATCCCAGGAGCCGAAGGCCGAGGCTTTAACCCACTGAGCCACCCAGGTGCCTCAAGTGTATGGAGTTCTTACTGGTAGGCGGAGGCCCAAAGAAGGAAGGCTTAGGGGATTGAGTGAGCCATGTGCATCACACCCAGAGGTTCAAAATTTTCAATTATGCATTTATCAGTGTGTTTGTTTACTTATTATTTTCCTATTAAGCTATAAGATCTACGAAAACAGAAACCGGGTCTTTTTCACTCACTGTTGTACTTTGCACAGTACCTGATGCTGGTATTCCATAAACAAATGTTTTGTAAAACATAGAGAATGGGATGCAGAGATTGAAGACGTAATTTCTGCCCTCAATAACAAAATTTTAAAAAATTCAGAGGAAATATAGGTGTGAACCATTGACAAAGGTGTCTAAGAAACAACGCAATTCAAGTGGATGAAAACTTTTAAATAATATTCTTTCTGAATGATTGAAAGACTGTGGAGAGTAGCTCTGAAATGATGTGGCTGGAAAGTCTCTGCTGAGACACCCTGGGGGACTGAAGGGATGGGCACAGACAAGCATGGAGTTATGTGCAAAAATGGTGCCATGGAGCTAATGCCCAAAAGGAGCTGAGGTTCATGCAATGGACCATAAGAATGACTTGGCAGTCCCATGTTCAGATGCCAGGACTCCACCCGCATGAAAAGCAACAGAAGCAGTCCTTGAAGGGAACCCAGGACGGGGAGAAACTGGGGGAGAATGTGTGGAATCATCACTCCCTGGTTCTGGTACATTCTGTCTTCATGGCTAAATCCAAAACAAAATAAACCTTTTCCCCCTTTCGTTTAATGAATGAATAACAGACTGTTCTCCTTCATGAAGATGTAAGCAAGATAAGAACTAAACTATATCCTCTTCTCTATCTGCTGTCAGCACCTTTTCTAAAGAGTGGTCTTAAACTCTTCTCGTCTTTTTCTTGCTCTAAACTTATCCCTTTGATTTGTTTGTTGTTTGTTTAGTAGAAGGGTTTTAGAGGCAGGGTCTGACAGGAAGAGGATGGACTTGATAAAGGAACTGTTTACAGGATGTATTGGGAAATCAAAGGATAGTGCCATGTCTGGATCTAGCAGTGAGTCACTCTTGTCACCTTCAGACCTGGAGATGTATAGGAGGGGAGAGTGGTTACAGGAAGGGAAAGAGAAAGCTATATTGATAGGAACAGCCATCTGCAAGATGCCTGAGAGGCAGTCAGTTGAGCTTTTGTTGAGCTTCTGACTCTTGGTTTCGGCTCAGGTCATGATCTCAGGGTCCTGGGATCGAGCCCTGCGTCGAGTCCTGCATCGAGCCCTGTGTGGCGCCCTGCCCCAGCATGGGCTCCATGCTCAGTGGGGAGTCTCCTTGAGGATTTATCGCCCCCTCTCTCTGCCCCTTTCCCAACTCTCTCTCGCTCTCTAAATTAGATGAATAAATTTAAAGAAAAGAAAAGAAAAAATTGTAGCCATAGAAGAGGAGGCAGCTAATTTGCAGTGACCACGCAGGGAGAGAGCACGGAGAATCAATTGCTACCTACCCTTGCTCTCTTTTTCTTTTCTATCTCTCTGTCTCTCTTCTCTCTGTCTCTGTCTCTGTCTCTCTCAACTGTGTCATTCCTTATGGGTAGCAATCAAGTAGGCAAGGTCACCTGCTGATTAAATCCACAAAGGTGATCTTCCTTGGTCCCAGACAGGGAGAAGTGTGCGAAGAGGAAATGGAGGGCAGCAGGAAATATCCAGCACAGCATATCATTACACACCGTTCCCAAAGGGGGGATGATAACATTATTTCAGACTTAATATCAATGCTTTGTAAAATAGCATTGATTTTGTGACATAGTTTTTTTTACTGGGAAATGGAATATGTATACACTTGAAAGTAGATACAATGTAGAAAAATCCTCCATGACTTGATAATTTTCATTTTTGTTGTACTGGCTCAGATTAAAAACTACACTAACACTATCTTCCAAGTCTCCGTTATACTCTTAAACGTGGCTGTATGAAGGGGATTGGGTAAAGCGTAATCTACCTCTGCCTCTCTCTTTGAGGAATGTGATAGGACCACACAATGGAGCCTTCTACTTTTTCCTATGAGAGAAGGAGAAGTGACCAAAGTGAGAAGAGCCATCATGGCCCTTTGAGGAAGGCTGGGGGTGGGGAGAGAGCAGCTGTTGGGATGGGGTGGAGGAGGGGGACAATAAGGGGATAAAAAGGAAGGTTAGGATGTTTGCTGGTGTGTCAAGCAATATTAGATCTTCCCCCTTGGAATTTTCTGAAAGACCTAAGTAAAGATTTTTCATTTAAATATGAAGCTGTTCAGTTTAAGACCCCAAGTCTTCCCAGCCTTCTGTAGACTACAGAAGCAAAGAACAGATGGCCATCTGGACAGGGGCCCTAAAGCCAGAAGGAAAATACAAAGAGCATGGGAACTCAGAGATGCCAACCTCAACATGATGCCTAGGTGAGCTCTCCCCTACCCTCACCCACATTTTCCAGGTGGAGAGAACATTTTCATCAAGGGCAATATGAAAAGTTCATGGATGAAGAAAGTGGAGCCTAGCTCAGCATACTAACAGGCACAAATGTTTAATAATTGTGATCTTATTAGATCCCCTTTCAGGGTAATGAAGCCTATTAGGGATGATTCTGGTTGCCGTCTGAGACCAAGCCTTGGCTTATGCCTGCCCCATCTCTTGAGTCCTGATCTGGGCTTGTCGCCCATGCTCCCATCTGTCCTGCTCACTGCTTGGCACTCTCTCCTGTTCATAACCTCAGCCTCCACCTGTCTGTGCCTTTGATGAGCCCATTCTGTAAGCTGTAGCCCTAAGCATGCATATGAATTAAGAGTTTTGATAACTGCTTTTCTCACCAATATAGTTCTTCCAAACTTCTTTGGGATTGACACTGGCTTGGCTCAAGACACACATCATTCCTATATTATAACAAGGATACCTGGGGCCTGAAGCTAAACCAAGTCTATGACACTACCCTTAGAATACGTGAGTCTGGCCACGGCCAACTTTCTCAGTTCCTACAAACCAGTATTACATCACTACTGCTGTTTGATTTTTAGTTCCCATGAGCCTAGCACTTGTGTGAATTATCTCATGAAATCCACAGGAAATACTTATCTGCAGGAACACACTACCCTTCCCATTTTGTAGATGGAAATGTCAAAACACAGAAAGGCTATATGTCAATTGTACATCACTAAAACACCCTCTCTTTGCTCACAGGCTGAGTAAATTCTCTGTCAGTCCATTGGGAGTCGAGCTGGGATTGAAACCCTGACAATCAGACTTCTGATCCTATGCTCTCAGCCACTGGGCTACATGTGCCTGGAATGTTCCTAATCCTTCAGAAAGTGGATGATCCAAGCCCTTCCCAGAACTGTGCCTTCCAGTCTGGAACACCCTCCCTGGTTCTGCACATGATGAGCTCTTTCCCAGCCTTCAGGTCTCAGTTGCTATGTTTCCTCCTCAGAGAGACCTCCCTGCTCACCAGGCTAAAGATGGTCTCCCTTGCCTTTAGTTTCCCATGCATCCTATTTCTTCTCTCCTTTGGTGCGTTTATCCCAATAAATATTCCTGTGCATGTTTACTCGTCTAACGCATTGTCTTGCTTTGCAAGAGCTAGGACTGGGTCTGTGGGCTCAGCACCATCTCCTCAAATTTTAGCTCTACAACTGACCCATAGCAGTCAATGCCTTTTGAATAAGGGAATAAATGACTAGACTTCCTTCTGGCACTCTTTTCACCCTGGAACCTTCCAAAATTCCATCTACAATCTATGTTGTTTGACTTGTGACAAATGCTTTTTACTCTTGGTTTATGGTGAGAGAGCAAACATTCATCCTTTGAAGGTAGATTTTACTTCCAGAGATAGGTAATTCTTTTGAGGTCAGATTTGCAATGAGCAAGTTTGTCACAATTAGGTAACCTAATTTTGATTCAAAATGTCTTGTGATCATAAAGTAGTAGACTGTGTGTGCATGTCCTATAGAAACTGCACAGGGAGCTTCTAACTATTGCCCGACGGTCCCTACCAGCATGCAATCTACAGGCAACGATTCAATTGGCTGCATAAATTCTAGCACATCTGTTCAAGATTAGCTTTAGTGCTTTCTAATTAGATTTCCAACATGCTAGTTTAATCCAAGTATCCTCAAACTTTTTGGACTTAAGAATCTTTTATATTTTTAAAAAGAGTTAAGGATCTCTAAAGAGCTTTTGTAATGAGAGTTATATATCTAGCAATATTTACCATACTGAAAATTAAAACTGAGACCTGATTTATTTCATCACTTAAAAATAACATTTCTTTTGATATGTTATTTTGGTTGAAGTGTATGAAAAAAAATCCAGCATCACCCAGATAGTAACCTTTTCAGATAATTATGGATATTCTTTGATACTATTCCAAAACTCAACGATTGGTAGTTTCTCTCCCTTTTTAAAAAAACATTTTGTTTATGTATTTACTTATTTGAGAGAGAGAGATGGAGGGGGGAGAGGGGCAGAGGGAGAGGGAAAAGCAAACCCTTCACTGAGCGTGGAGCCCAGACATGGGGCTCCATCCTTGGACCCTGGGATCATAACCTGAGCTGAAGTCAGACCGTTAACCAACTGAGCCATCTAGGCACACCAATGTTGGTAGTTTCTTAAATATTAGTTCGGTGTGAAATATGAAACCATATCAATAAAATTTTTGTACCTTGGTACATTCCCCTATCTTGTACTTGGGACCCTCACATGATTTTGTAACATCATGTGATTTGGTTTCCTGAATAGCAGTGGTTCATTGAGTTATGCACGTCTTCCACATGTTCATGCATCTTATTATGCAATGTCAAAAAAAATGTTCATTAATATCACTACTGCTGTTGTCAGACAATTCTTTCAGTATTGGGAAGCTGTCAAGTTCCTGGTGGCAGATGCAATTTTTCCAAAATTAGTTGTTTTAGTGGTTTTTGTTTGAAGGCTCGGGTTTTATTACTGACAACAATGTTGTCAGTTACTTTCCTCTGTAATGATAGGCTGGCTTTGTTCATTTTCAAGAAAAGTTCTACAAAATAACCATGTGAAAGTGGTAGCTTAGTTGGCAATTCAAATCCTCACACAAGTGCTTCTCCGTGAGCTGCAGTGCCCGTCAGCCCAGAGAAGGACTTCATGTGTCCTTCCCATTGTGTCAGACAGAGTATTAAAAAGATGTGAACTCAGGAATCAATAGAACATGACATTAGTAATTTTTACGGACTCACCAAAGAAATCTTTAACTGAAACAACCTTTCCTTTTTCTTTTCTCTTCTCTTTCCTTTCTTTTCTTTTTCTTTTACTGTGAATTTCTTTTTTCTTTGCTTTTTCTTTCTTTTCCTTTCTTTTCTTTTTTCCTGCCTGGTTCTACTGCCTTGGTTTGTGCAAAGATACTAGCAAGTTTGACAGCCATTGCTTTCGCATCATCAGGGCAAATGTCAACATAGCAACTAGGGCAAATGACATCTTAGTATTATGATGGAAATAGTTTTGACTTTTCTAATCTGCACCCCCTTTCTCCCCGCCCCCTGCCCCTGCCAAAGGGACTTGTGCCCTCCCAGGCATCTACAGGGTACTTGTTAAGAATAGCTGTACCTGTCTAATCTGTTATAAAACTTTCCGAAAGCCTTCTGCAGAGTTGTGGCATTATCTTCCAGTTATAATGTGACCAGACAACACCCCTATAAAACACTGCAAGCCTAAAACTGGAAAATGCTTCTAAAATCACAAGTGGGAAAGCAGAGACTCAGTTATACTCAAGCAATTTTTGTTACAATGTGTTTTGGATACAAATGCTTTATAGTGGCATTGATTCTAAATCTGCTTTTCTTTGTGTATAATTTGCTCCAAGAAGAATCGCAGTGGTTACTGTATCTTGCTGGCTTCTTCTAATTCCTAATTCTCAGCGTACACAAAAATATGAGTTTGCTTCTGTGGGAAAAAGGAACAGAAATTCAGCAAGGAGATGTCTCACTTTGTAATTTGCCTGTAGCACAAATTCTGTGTCTTCCTACCAGTCTGATTTGAGTTTTCACCTATGCCCAATTTCACTGCATCTTCTCTCTCTCTCCAGGGTGTTTAGTGGCTCATTAATAAATGCTTATGACATCTGGGAGAGGACAACTTTGTAAGACAATTATTTGTTTGCAGGAATGGGCTTTACTTTTTAGAGAAAGAGCTTAATTGTTCCTGTCAGGAATGTTGCCACTGTAGAGTTGCTGTGAGTCGAGCAAATGGGTTGTGTGCAGAGTCAAGGATAGTAAATAGGGGAGCCCATCGCTTCCATGATTTTGTGTAGCACCGCAAACCTGGGATCCTGTGTAATGTTGGCAAGCTGACCACCAGAGAACGGACCTTGGAGAGGGTAACCTGGGTAGAATGTGGATGAAGTAGAAGAGAGAGGGGAAGGGAACAGGCCCTACGTGTCACATCACTGCAGTTTGTTGTCAGGAGAAGCAAAACTTTCTGTCCTCTTGGCATCTTCCTGGCTCTGAATGGCACCAAGTTTTCATGGGCAGAACTCGGGCCCTTCCTGAGATTAGCTTGACCCAAACTCCACGCCGGCACCAGGCCAGCGAGCCAGCACCAGTCTGGAAGAGGGTGGTGACCCACAGGGTTTGTGACTATGGAGGTAGAGCACTGGGACAGACAGGCAGTGAAATCCCAGAAATGTGACAACAGCTGCTTCACATCCCTGCCCCTATAGTGGAGGACATGGACACTGGCAGGAACCCTGGCCCACGAATTGCATCAAGAGGATTTTGATTCCTGCTATGTCAATAGGCAGGAGGAAAAACCATTGTGAAATAAGAGCCATCAGGAGAAGGGGGAAAGGAGCCCGACTCTTTTTCTTCTTAGAAGGAAAGTTTCACTGACTGGAGAAAACTCAGCCTGAGCCGAGGGTTTTGTTGAAACAAAAGCAGTGGTATTCCACATCTTTAGAAGCACTTTACTGTTAGGGGGCCTTTTCACATTTCATATTGCCACACTTGTACCTCACTACGACCCAAGGAGGTAGGCAAAGGGGAAAGTGAGTGTCGCAGCTCACGAAAAGCCTGGGGAGTTTTTCTACAATAAGGAAATACATGAGTTATAAGAGCTGCCCATACATTCGAGCCACAAGGCTGTTCCTCCATATAAAGCTCAAGGTAGAAATGAACGCCAACGTGAGCTCTTTCAGAAAAATTTCTTTTTGATGTCATAAAAAACAAGAAGGACCTAACCTTTCTCTCAAATGTAGAACATTCACAATGAGAACTGAAGGTATTCTGTTTTGGATGTTTCTGATGAGATCGTTAACATTTTTCTTTTCTTTTTACTTTTCATCAAAACAAGAATAAAGGCTTCTGGTGACTTTCACTTTGCCTTCGTCTTTTCCTCTCCAAGGGCATTAAGAGTTGACAGTGCTCACAATTCTAGTAGTAAGGACTTATTTGGTACCAGGGTAAAATTGCCAGCATCTGGAGCTTTCTCAGCCTTAAGCTCCCATGGGCATTCTTTTGAGACCGACAGTCAGAAGAGTTGGGAAAAGACTCAACTTCTTCGAGGCCAACCTTCCCATCTGTGAAATGTGATGATAATATCTACTTCACAGGGTATAAGTACTAGATTAAAGGCGAAATCAAACAGATAAAAGTGTACAGCACAATGGCTTGGCACATTAGTATAGACTAGATTCATTTGGTGGTGCGCTAAACATTTATATGATCTCACAGGAAAGGATTATTACATTTTTGGGAAATCTGTGAGCCAGTGGCCGAAACATTGGCAGCTGGAAACCGACCATGTTAAGAGTAGTCATATCATGGAAATCAGCAAACTATAAATCAGGCTCCCCCCCCAAGCCAGGGGCTAAAGATTTAGAAGCGTACCACTATAGCTCATGATAAATATGTTTTTCTCGTGGTTTTCAATTTCTTATTCAATATTGTTCTAAAAAATAGAATAAACTAAATATTTTTTGTGTTATAAATGTCTTGAAAATGGAATACATTTTTTTGTGCTGGTATAGAGCCTCTGTCTGATTAAAGTATCAATGAGAAATAATGGGCTTGCAGGCATTAGTGAGTTTTGTGGTCATGGTAGACGCTGTTGGCTACCACCCCAACAACCTCTTTCCTTGTTCTAGGCCCTCTTTCTCCTCACAGAACTAGATTCCTTGATTTCAGGCAAGGTAAGACCCTGTGCGGATTTATAGTCCCAGAGATGGATCAGCACTACTCTCGTCAGTCATGGTAATATGATTCTCCTTCACCAGTGATCGGTTTACCCATGGGCATACAACTGGGTTTTGACTTCTCAGATTTAAAAAACACACAAACCAAAAAACAGACCCTGATAAGAAGAAAGACCTTGAGTTCTTTGACCATTTAGTTTGGTGTGGGGATGTGATGCCATGGGACTATAAGGTAATAGGCAAGCAGGAAAAAAGTGAACTCACCAAAAATGTCTGAGGGGAAGAGAGGAGAGTTTCTATTTCTGTGTCAGCATCACTGAGCCACTGACCGAACCCTGGACCCATCTCTCACAATAACAATGGTGTCAGCCACAATTACATGTTTCTATGACTTGTAGCCAAAAGCATTCTAATCTAATATGGGGAGAGTAATATATTGTAAAAGCATCTATCTTTTCAAAGTTTCCTAAATTACCTTTTGTAGGTGGTATCTACCTATAAAGCCCATCCTGGCGCTAATCTCAAAGAGTACAGGGCTCAGAGTGAGAAGGGACCCTAGCGTGGTGCAGAGAAGACAGGGATGCACTGGGGAGGTCTGGGGACTTTCCCTTGGACCCACATACATTTGTTCAGCTACTATAATTGAATCAAGCATGATGGACATCACTTTGAGGTCCTTAAAGGGACTTGTGCATCTTGAGATCCTGCTCGTGGGGTTATTCCTCTAGGCACACTATCATTTAGATCTTTTTAGAATTATTTTATCCTGAGCTATTTTAAATGCTTACCAGAAAGGAATTCTGGGAAATTCACTCACAGCTGCCAAATAAATGAAAGATGTTAAGAGAGTGGTAGAGATGGGGGTGGGGCTAAAAACTGTACCTATTACCCTTTCAAACAAGATTTGAAAAGAACATGTCCTTATACATGTGAGAAAATCAGAACCCCAAGAGGATGAGGCTTTTCTAAAAGAAGGGGAAATAGTGAATCAACGCAAAGCATACTGACTAGGTGTCAGGGTCTGCTTATGACCCTCCAAAAGACTGGGGATTCTTGCAGCAAAGTCTGTGGAGTGCCGGTGGCAATGGAGCTGTGAGGGGGACACTCTAATGAAGTAGGTGACAGAGGTCTTGTTCCTGGAAGCAGCCGTAGGCAGAGTCAGAGAAATCTCGGCCTGTCCGGATGGTTTCCCTGCATGCCCCCACAGCAGGGTTTTTTCCAGATTCACCGTAGGAGCACTGGGCACAGGAGACAGGAAGTGTGATTCAGGACGGTATGAAAATAGCCCTATGTGCCTCATCTCCCCAGCGCCACGGTTCCGGCTCATCTCTTTTTCTACATGGACTGTGATCGTGTCTGATGGCAACTTCTTCCCATACCCCAAAGGCTATAAGCTTCAGAGAGCTCAGCTGCCAGGCCAGTGCTCCAGAGGGACAATGACGATAGTGAGAAGCCACACTCAGGGCCTTCAACACGGAAATGGCAGAGAATGCTAGGAAGTCTATGAATGGCCTCCCAGGCTGCTTAGAGCTTATAAAGTCCTTCTTTCTCCCTTTGCTGAAAACTCCCATGGAAGTGAAAGGAATCTCTGTCTGGTTTATTTCAAAGGGGAGGCTTGTAGAAAAAAAAAATAGTCAACATTATCCAAGTAGCTCCTTACTGGCTAATTTTTAGAGCTGAACATCTCAGCTGCTCCAAAACATTTCTTTTTCACATTAGTAAAAGGACTGGTGATGGGATCTGACATCAGATGCATTTTCCATTTATACATTCTAGTTCTCTTTAGGGAGATAGCCAATACTTAATCTTTCTCAGAAATGATTTTTAGGGAACAACTGCTCCCTGATAAGAGTTCCTCAGAATAAAATTAACTTTATGAAGCTGGGGAGTAATTGCATAGTGTCCTTGTTATTTGGGGTCAATGCACTTCAAATCTCTTAAAGCTGTCATAGACCCACGAAAGTAACCTGTCCCTTCCCTCTGTGGAAGAGCAAGCAAGAACGTGCCAGGTCTTTCTTTGGAGGGTGTGAGTGGACTTCTAGAAGACACGTCTGAGGGAGTGAGAATACAGTCACCTCCCTTCCCTCACATCCAGGAAGCAGGCCCAAAAAAAGCTGTGTGTGTGCGTGTTTAATAAGCTTCAATCATACCACAATTACATCATTCAAAAAAAGACTATAAATAGTTTTAGTGACAGAGACGCACTCAAGTTACCTCAACATATGTGTTTTGGGAGCAGTGCTTCTGCTGCTGCTGGTGGGAACCCAGAAAAAGCCAAATACCCTTGTGGTAGGAAGAGCAGGAATTGGAATAGTGAGATGGAGAGGAGGAAGTTCTCCAGCTGCACACAGGTGGGCTGTGTTTGGGGGCCATTCAGCTACTCATTGTGGGTCTGAGCCACCATCTTCTCATTTTTGCTTTCTCAAAATCTTGGCATCCTCATCTTGTTCACAGTTTCTGCTTCTCTTTAACTTCTCTGGTCGTGTATGGATCCAACTGTACCTTTCCATTTCTCTCAAGGCACCATTTTAGCCTGCCACATCAGTCACCAAGTGTTTCTTCATTCCAGGTTCTGGGAGAGAATTTGGCGGCCCCATGAGTCTTTGCCTATGTTTCTGGATATCCTGAAGATTGTTTGCCCTTGGGCACAGCCAGTTGTAACCCAGGAATAGGATCATGTGGTTCAAAACATTGCAGTCTTGGCGGTCTCTCACTTGGGGGCAGGAGATGAGGCAGGTAATACGACGTTGTTAGGAGACTGCCAGTAGTCCTATTAACGATGGTGGGTACTGTGACTGATATGTCTAATATAAATGTGTAAGTATGCAGTGAAAATGGCCTCTGAATTTAAACATACATTAAAGAATTTTTTTCATTTGATTGGTTTGACAGAACTAAAGTTCATACGTGTATCTGTGTGTGTTTTATCCTGAATAAGAATTCTGAGGGAAAAAATACTATAGAACATGCACCTGAGTTAAAATGTTGCCTCCTCATGGACCCTTTCTTGACCATCCAGTCTAGAGGAACCAATAAGCCACTTGCACTCCAACTCCCTATCACTTTTTATCCTCCTTAGTTTTTATTATCTAAAATTGCATTGTTTTTTAAAAAATGATTTATTATCTTTCTCCTGCCCCCAGGCTCTAAGTTCCTTGAGGCAAGCACTTGCCCGATCTTATTTACCTCTTTTTTTTTTTTTTTTTAAGATTTTATTTATTTATTTGACAGAGAAAGATCACAAGTAGGCAGAGAGGCAAGCAGAGAGAGAGGAGGAGGAAGCAGGCTCCCTGCTGAGCAAAGAACCCAATGCGGGACTCGATCCCAGGACCCTGAGATCATGACCTGAGCTGAAGGCAGAGGCTTTAACCCACTGAGCCACCCAGGTGCCCCTTATTTAACTCTTTATTCCCAGCATCCAGAATAGTGACTGACACAAATAAATATTTGTTAAATAAATGAATAAATGGAGGGCATATGAGAAACTCCTACAAAAGGGGCCTTCACACCACTCCTCCACAATACTTTTAGGTTAATTCCTACAGTTTTCACCTATGGCCCAGCATTAGCCCCCCTGCCTGAGAGCGGTGCTCCTCCTATCTGCTTCCAAGCCCTTGGGTTTCCCTGCAGTACAGATGTTCGTGTGTGTCTCCATGAGACCCCAAGCTCATGGCATCCACACTTTGCACAGTACCTAGCTCGCAATAGGTACTTCAAAGTGTTGATTGTGTGAATGAGTGATGCACTCCTTGTGTCTTCTGAAATCTCCTCCTGTGGCAGTTGTCAACTTGATCTGGTACCAGACCACACAGAACATTTTTATTAAAGATGTAGACAAGGCAGCTCAGAAATAACTTTCCAAAGATAGGGCTGGTTGCTGGCTCATTCTTACTTCATTAAGATACTTGTGCCCAAAGGATCAGTAATTCACTTCCTCGTTCCCAATCCTGTGTTTACCTTCACTGTCCGTGAAGCCTGAGGGAGGCATTCATTAGTAAATGAGCACCTCAAGGAGAGATAGAAGATGTCTCTGCGAGCTGAATGCCTTGCTTGTTTCTGTTTGTCAGAAATGTGCACCTGAGGGACAATGAAGCCCTCAGGGTGGGGTGTATACGGCACTGCAGGGAATGCTGGGGTGATAGTGGGAGGGAAATGGGGACCAGAGGGGGGGGCGCTCAGAAGGGAAATTTGACACAGATTCATTCTCAACATTTTCTGAACTTGGAGGGAGTGAACTTTCTATATTAAGAAGGATTTGGTTTAATATCGTGCATTTTCTTGGCAAATTAAAGATAACAGGGCCTTAGCAATAAAAATTAGAGTAGCAACTCAAAGAGGGTTGGTGTCTCCTTGGACAGCAGGATGGCCATAAAGCTTTTCAGGCTTCTGGGTACCTTGTGGGAGAGACTCACAGGCTCATGTCCCTGAGCTCCCCTGGGCCACCACCCCAAGGGACAGTACTGGCCGAGCGCATGGCCAGCACACACTCATAGGCACAGGGGCGGTGGCAGTGGTACGGCCACAGAATGGACGACCAACAAGCCACGGCCTTGTGGCTGTGCTCTTGTGAGTACGCAGACTCTGTTGAAGGGGAAGGAAAACCATTTCTTGAGCCTTTACTCCATAACTTCACTGTTATTGGAAAGTCCTTCTCCTCTGCCTCACTCCTTATATACCCTCCAACAGTTTCTAATGTACTTTCACGTCAGAGCAAACATTTCCATGGCTCTGCTCTGCCCCCGCCCTGTAGTTAGATGGAAGTACGGAAACGGAGGCCTCTATCGTTGTCCTTAAGAGCTTTTCAGGCAAAAGAAGTGGTTCTTAACTTGGGTCGTGATCCTCAAGATAATCCAAGGATGACCCTCAGAGGTCTGGCACAAGCCTTGATCTTGAATGCAAATTCCAGTCATCTGGTGGGAGGATCCATAGCTTTCGCTGTGTCTCAAAACTTTCCTGAAGCCCATACTGTGAAGAGATAGGCCTTAATAGAATAGATGCAACTCAACAGCATAAGGCTGCAGTCAAGGTATCAGGAATGTGTTGTGCTCTCTTGACAACCCCATGGGGCAGGGGCTGGGGTGGGGGGGCAGAGCTCGAGGATGATGCCCTGAAGGGGCAAACTGGTGGTCTTGGGCCTCAGCTAGGTGAGCTTTAAATCCTGGCTCTGCCAATGAGCTGAAGGGAGAATTCGGGCAAGTTGTGTAACCTCCCTGACCTCAGATCTTTACTTGCTTTGAGAAGTCAAAGAACAATGTGCAAGGTATTTGAAATGTTGGGCAACATAACACAGATTTTTTTTTTTTTTTTTTTTTAGCATAGGGGAGGGGCAGAGGAAGAGGGGGAGAGAGAATCCTAAGTAGGCTCCACACCCAGCATGGAGCCAATGCAGGGCTTGATCTCCCAACTCTGAGATTGTGACCTAAGCCAAAATCAAGAGTAGGGCCTGTAAGCAACTGAGCCACCCAGTTTTTAAAACAGCTTATCAGTTACATTTTTCAAGACTGTAGCTCAATATGTTTTTCTTCAATCTCCGGACACCTTCACAGGTAAACAGCTTCCAAATGTAAAACAATGAGGCCGATTGTTCGCCTGAAAAAATGCAGCAAGTCCTTATTTTCTCTGTATTTCCAGACTTTTTTGAATGCTCTGTAGCATCCTGAAGTTTAGAAGAATTATACCTGAAAAGGTGATTGAGGTTGAGGGAAAAATAAGCAAATCATCTAAAGGCAGAGGTACACTATTAAAAATTGGTTTATCCTATATGCCCAGACTCTTCAGAAGCCTTCATATACAAGTTCTTGAGACACCATTCAATTATCTTTATGGAAGAAGCAAAGGTACATGACTCTCAGAGACATTAGCTAACAGCATAGCTAGAGTCTCCTAACTCCTGGTCTTCATCTTGTCACAGACTCACTATCCACATTCGAGTGCGTCACTGGCCATATGCCTCTGTCCTCTGTCCCTCCGTCTGACTATCTCAAGTCCAGGGGCCTGTGGTTGTCTGATGGTCCTTCTCCATGCAACCATGCCTGACAGATGACGACCTCAGTCTGGCCTGAGGGAAAAGACTGCTGGTGAGAGAGAGAAGAGTTCAGCTGCATTTATTCAAATGAACATGGTTTTAAAA